>NC_133332.1:13088832-13688832 GCF_042186555.1 Aquarana catesbeiana
TCCCACAAAGAAGGAAGGACACAGCAGCTAACACAACCAGCAAGTGTAAATAATGTCCAAATAACAAGATAAGTGTAGCGCTAGAAAAGGTCCCAAAATAAAGTCTATAGATTGACAATTCAAAGGTCATGAGTTATCAGAGACCATCACTGGAGGGAAATATAAAAGACCTCTGGAACAAATCTCCACAGGAGAATGAATCGTCGGTAACAAAGGTCCACACACCACCAAATAGAAGTGAAGAGGCTTACTGGACTCGGTGGACCCAACAAGGCATACGCCAGGTGGAGTCAATCAGGCTTAGGTGGTGCTGGATTGAGGTAGGCCCGGACGGGCAAAGTTGGTGGAATGGCTACCACATAGCGGTGTTCTTCAAGCGTGATCGGGTCAGAAGATGTGAAATCCAGCATCCATAAATCGTATCCCTCAGATCCGCGTAGGAACCAGCGATAACAGCAACTAGCAGCCACTGCTCCAACTCCACCTTCCTCCAAGCTGTGTGGCCTGCAACAACTCATCAACACCTTGTCTATCCCAAACTCTCAACAATGCGGCCTGACAAAATCTCAAATAAAAAACATAATCAATGACTCCAAAGAAAAACATGTTGGAGAATGGAGAAATGAGCTAACAAACTCCAAAAAACTAATTGTTTACCAGTCACTGCAGAGAGGCTACAAACTGGCCCCGTACCTGGAGGTGCTACAAGACCCCAAAGACAGACAGACCCTGAGCCTGTACAGACTGAGCGCCCACAGTCTGGAAATCCAATTAGGACAGCACAGGCAGACCTACAAGCCCAGGGAGAGTAGACTGTGCCAGCAATGTGACCAGGGGGTCCTGGAGGATGAGGACCACTTCCTGCTACATTGCCCAAATACTCATCAATGAGGGACACTCACTTCCAGAGACTCTCCACTCTCATTCCAGACTTCAATTCTATAGAAGAGAAGAGGAAACACCAATTTCTACTGGGAGAAGAAGAGCCAATGGTGAAAATAGCTGCCCAAAATGTGACAGCGTGTCACCGACTGAGAGGGACATGAAAGACTGAGGACTTAAAAATCCTTTACATGGACTTATTCCCATTCCCCTGTATATTAACCCCCCTCTTCTTTTTCTTATAGAAACCCAACTGCTTTGGCAACATGTATGTGGTCCTGCCAATAAAGCTTTTTTGAATTGAATTGAATTGAGCGAGAGAGGGAGGGAATGAGAGAGAGAGAGCGAGAGAGAGATAGAGACAGACAGAGAGAGAACGAGAGAGAGAGAGAGAGAGAGAGAGAGAAAGAGAGAGAGAACGAGAGAGAGATAGAGAGAGAATGAGAGAGCGAGAGAGAGAGAGAGAGATAGAGAGAGAGAGAGAGAGAGAACGAGAGAGAGATAGAGAGAGAGAGAGAGCGAGAGAGAGAGAGAGAGAACGAGAAAGAGAGAGAGAACGAGAGAGAGAGAGAACGAGAAAGAGAGAGAGAGAGAGAGAACGAGAAAGAGAGATAGAGACAGAGAGAGAGCGCGAGAGAGAGAGAACGAGAAAGAGAGAGAGAGAGAGAACGAGAAAGAGAGAGGGAGAGAATGAGAAAGAGAGAGAGAGAACGAGAGAGAGAGGGAGAGAGAGAGATAGAGAGAGAGAGAGAGACCAAACTGTCTGATGGAACTTTCCAACATTCCTAATGCCGCGTACACACGACCGGACTTTACGGCATACTTGGTCCGGAGGACCGGACTCCGTCGGACAATTCGATCGTGTGTGGGCTCCAGCTGACTTTTTTTCCCCAAAAGTTTGACGGACCTAGAAATGAAACATGTTTCAAATCTTTACGATGGACTCGAGTCCGGTCGAAAAATCCGCTCGTCTGTATGCTAGTCCGATGGACAAAAAACGACGCTAGGGCAGCTATTGGCTACTGGCTATGAACTTCCTTGTTTTAGTCCGGTCGTACGAATCCGTCGGACTGTGGTTGATCGTGTGTAGGCAAGTCCGTTCATTCGGAAAGTCCGTCATAAAGTCCGACAAAAAGTCTGTCGGACAAAGTCTGCCGTAAAGTCCGCTCGTGTATACGCGGCATCAGGCTTTGTTCACTTTTTATAAAACAAATAAATAAAAAATAAAAAAATGTAGCAACGCTGATCTCATGATTAACCACTTCAGCCTCGAAAGGTTTACTGTAAAACATATTGAAAAAAAGGACCTCTTAGACTTTAACCACTTGACCTCTGGAAGATTTACCCCCTTCCTGACGTTATTTTGCAATGCGGCACTGTGTTACTTTAACCCCTTACTGGTTACTGGGCACCTAAACCCCCTCCTGCCCAGACCAATTTTCAGCTTTTAGCGCTGTCACACTTTTAACCAAAAAATATTTGCAGTCATAAAACACTGTACCAAAATGAAATTTTTATAATTGTATTCCCACAAATAGAGATTTCTTTTAGTGGTATTTGATCACCTCTGGGTTTTTTATTTTTTGTTAAAAAAAATTACAATACAAAACCGTTTTATATTTTGTATATAAATTTTGAAAACAGGTAATTTTTCTCCTTCATTGATGTACGCTGATGAGGCTGCACTGATGGGCACTGATAAGGCGGCACTGATGAGGTGGCACTGAGTGGTGGCACTGATGAGCATTGATAGGTGGCACTGAAGGGCACTAATAGGTGGCACTGATAGCTGGCACTGATGGGCACTGATGGGTGGTAGTGATGGGCACTGATAGGTGGCAGTGATGGGCACTGATGGGTGGCAGTGATGAGCACTGATCGGCAGCACTGCTAGGTGGCACTGATGAGGCACTGATTGGCACCACTGGTGGGCATTCATAGGTGGCACTGATTGCTCGCACTTTTATGTACTGGTGGGCACTGAGTTGTGGCACTGCGGGCACTGGCAGGTGGCACTGGCAGGCGATACTGGTGGGCACAGATGAGGCGGCTTCGCCTCTTCCTCTTCGGGACCGATGTCCCTTCAACAGAAGCCGGTGATGGGCTTTTTTTTCTTCTCATGCTGTTAACATGAGAAAAAAAAAAAAAAAAAACGATTACTGATCTTCTGGTTACATCACATGATCAGCTGTCATTGGCTGACAGCTGATCACGTGGTAAGGGGCCGGGATCGACCCCTTACTCCGATCTGTGATCTCCCGAGTCTCATTGACTCGGTGATCACAGCGCGCTCCCTGATGGGGGGACGTCTATTGGCAAAGTAGATCCGCGCTGTAGCCGTCATTCGGCCATAGCGCAGATCTGAAAGGGTTAACTGACAATTGCGCAGTCGTGCGACAAATTTGTTAATTCGGAAATATCCAAAATGAATGAAAACCCCTTTAATGAATTTTCCCGAATATTCGTATATTCCAAAATTCATAAATTTGCAAATTCGTAAATTCTTAAATTCGAAATCTGAAAATTTGAATATCTGAAATAATAACTACTGTAATAATAACTTAACTATTACTATATTATAGGTATTGGAATTTCCTTTCAAATTTGGCTGTTAGTTAACGTAACAAATACAAATTTATCGGAAGTTACGAATTATCCGAAATAACGAATGCCGCATCTAAACAAATGGAACGTAACAAATTAATATTAATAAGTAGCAATGATACCAATAAAAACTTTTCATTATTATTACTATTAATTATTAATTTGTTCTGTTCCATTTGTTTAGATGCGGAATTCGTTATTTTGGATAATTCGTAACTTCAGATAAATTCGTATTTGTCACGTTCACAAACAGCCAAATTTGAAAGGAAATTCCAATACCTATCATTTAATATAGTTAGTTAGTCTTTCGATTTTTCAGATTTTCTTTCTTTTTGGATTTTCAAACTTCCGAATTTCCAAATTTTAGAATTTACAAATTATAGATTTACGAATTGCGATCATAATGAATGACCCAAAAAAAACCCCACAAAAAAATCCCCAAAACCGCAGTGCACGTCTAGTTTATAGTTACATAGTAGGTGAGATTGAAAAAAGACACAAGCCCATCAAGTCCAACCTATGTGTGTGATTATATGTCAGTATTACATTGTATATCCCTGTATGTTGCGGTCATTCAGGTGATTATCTAATAGTTTCTTGAAGCTATCGATGCTCCCCGCTGAGACCACCGCCTGTGGAAGGGAATTCCACATCCTTGCCGCTTTTACAGTAAAGAACCTCTACGTAGTTTAAGGCTAAACCTCTTTTCTTCTAATTTTAGTGAATGGCCGCGTGTCTTGTTAAACTCTCTTCCGCGAAAAAGCTTGATCCCTATTGTGGGGTCACCAGTACCTTATTTGTACATAGCTGACGGTCAGCCCTCTTGTAATAACAATCGAGCGGCTACGTAGCCACTTGGTTGTTATTAGAAGCATCGAGAGGGGACATCCCTTCCTCCTGCTGCCTTCCTCAGCTCGCCCCGGGCTCTCCTGTCCCACCAGGAGACCCAAAACTACAAGCCGGCACGTCCACCGGCTGGCCAGAGACCCGAAGAAATCTGGGATCGGCTTTGATTGGGTTTTCGGATGTGGTGACCCGGAAGTGACAACATAACATCCCTTCCGGTTTACTGGAGTCTTAAAGGCGCCGGTTTAAAAAAAAAAAGTAAAGTACTCAAAAACGCCAATCTTGACATTTTAAATGCTTTCACAGGCAAAGGAGGGATTTTGGAAAAAGGTAAACCTCAATAGTGGGATTTTAAAGGCAATTGGGAAAACTATAGAAAGAAGTCTTTATAGAAAAATGAATAAAAATTTGAATTTATTTGTACAAAGTTAAAAATAGATAATAATAGAAGATATACAAAAAGGTAATCACACAGGTAACATAATCGAGAATAGTATTTAACAACTGAGGCAAAAACAGTCCGAGGGGTTTTGGGTCTTATAGACCCGGATCTCTCCATAAAGAGGACCTGTCACTACCTATTGCTGTCACAGGGATGTTTACATTCTTTGAGACAGCAATAAAAGTAATAAAAAAAAAATTAATAACACAATAGTGTAAAAAATATATATATATTGTGGGAGATCAGCTCGTGGGGATCACCTTTTCTGGAAATGAAGGTCGGCGTGCAGGCAGTTTTTTTTTTTAAATCTGTCGGGTTGCCAGCTTTATTTAGAAGAGGTTTGCAAAGTCATGAAAACAAACAAAAACATTAACCCCTTCCCGCCGAGCGTACGCAGATGTGCGTACTCGGCTTTCGAGGGGTTATACCCGGTAGCTGCAGGTACTGTTTTTTAGAGCGGCCGCTCGGCTGTTATACCGGAGGAGCGGGAGGGGGCGTTCCCCCCCTCCCGCCGCCTCCCGCCGCTCTTACCGGGCCTCCCGTTCCACCGGGAGGCCCGATGACCAATCCCCCACCTTCGGCGGTTAGGGACACACTGAAACAAAGCCATGAGCGGCTTTGTTCCAGCCTCCTAATTGTAAACACGGGATCGACGTCATGACGTCATTTCCCGTTTACTCGGCTGCCAATGGCGCCGGTTTTAAAAAAAATACACAGTATTCAGAATCGCTGAAAACGGAAATCTGAATACTTTGAAGTGCAAAGGAGAGTCTTTTAGACCCCCCGATCCCTCCATAAAGAGTACCTGTCACCACCTATTACTGTCACAAGGGATGTTTACATTTCTTGTGACAGCAATAAAAGTGATCATTTTTTTTTTTTTTTAAACACAATTTATTAATATAAAAATAAATAAAAGAAAAAAGAAAAAAAACATTTAAAGCGCCCCCGTCCCCGCGAGCTCGTGCAGCAAAGAAAACGCATACGGAAGTCGCGCCCGCATATGTAAACGGTGTTCAAATCACACATGTGAGGTATCGCCGCGATCGTCCGAGCGAGAGCAATAATTCGAGCACTAGACCCCCTCTGTAACTCTAACCTGGTAACCGTAAAAAAAATTTAGAGCGTTGCCTATGGAGATTTTTAGGTACCGTAGTTTGTCACCAATCCACGAGTGCGTGCAATTATAAAGCGTGACATGTTTGGTATCTATTTACTCGGCGTAACATCATCTTTCACATTATACAAAACAATTGGGCCAACTTTACTGTTTGTTTTTTTTAAATTCATGAAAGTGTCCCTTTTCCCAAAAAGTTGTGTTTAAAATACTGCTGCGCAAATACCGTCTGAGATAAAATATTCCAACAATCGCCATTTTATTCTATAGATTCTCTGCTAAAATATATATATATATAATGTTTGGGGGTTGTAAGTAATTTTCTAGCAAAAAATACGTATTTTAACTTGTAAACACCAAATGTCAAAAATAGGCTTAGTCATGAAAGGGTTAAAGTAAATTCTTGCGCTAAACTATACAGTAGACTCCTCTCTATATGGTGTGGGGATTGGTCCTCGTCACCCACAAAACATGAGGTAAAGCAAACCTTTTAAAATCCAAACAAACAGAGCTCTTCTCCCTCAGATTCCCTTCTGAGTCTCAGACCAGAGCTCTGCTGTGCTCTCTTCCTGCTCATTTAACCTCTTGCTTACCGGGGCACCTAAACCCCCCCTCCTGCCCAGACCAATTTTCAGCTTTTAGCGCTGTCACTATTTGAACGACAATTACTCAGTCATACAACACTGTACCCAAATGAAATTTTTTATATTTTTTTCCCATAAATAGAGCTTTCTTTTGGTGGTATTTGATCACCTCTGGATTTTTTATTTTTTGTTAAGAAAATTAAAAAAGACCGAATTTAAAAAAAAAAAAAATACAAAATCCTTTTATATTTTATTAATAAATTTTGCAAACAAGTAATTTTTCTCCTTCATTGATGTACGCTGATGAGGCTACACTGATGGGCACCGATAGGCTGCATTGATGGGCACTGATAAGGCAACACTGATGGGCACTGATAAGGCGGCACTGGTGGGCACTGATAGGTGGCATTGGTGGAAACTGATGGGCACTGATAAGGCGACACTGATGGACACTGATAAGGCGGCACTGGTGGGTACTGATAGGTGGCATTGGTGGGCACTGATGGGTGGCACTGATGGGCGGCACGGAAGGCCATTGATAGGTGGCACTGAAGGGCACTGATGGCTGGCAGTGATGGGCACTGATGGGTGGCACTGATGGGCACTGATGGCTGGCAGTGATGGGCACTGATGGGTGGCACTGATAGGGGGCACTGATGGGCACTGATTGGCACTGGTAGGTGACACTGATAGGCAGCACTGCTAGGTGGCACTGATGAGGCACTGATTGGCACCACTGATGGGCATTGATAGATGGCACTTGTGGGCATTGATAGGTGGCACTGATTGCTGGCACTTATGTACTGGTGGGCACTGATTGGTGGGCACTGTGGGCACTGATTCATGGCACTGGTAGGTGGCACTGGCAGGCGGTACTGGTGGCACATATGAGGCGGCTTCGCCTCTTCCTCTTCGGGACCGATGTCCCTTCAACAGAAGCTGGTGATCGGCTTTTTTTCCTCCTCATGCTGTCAGCGTGAGAAGAAAAAAAAAAATGATTACCGATCTTCTGTTTACATCACATGATCAGCTATCATTGGCTGACAGCTGATCACGTGGTAAGAGGCCGGGATCGACCCCTTACTCCGATGTGTGATCACCCCAGTCTCATAGACTCGGTGATCACAGTGCGCGCCCCTCAGGGGGGAGCGTGGCGAGCGTGCAAAGGGGAGGACATCTATTGACGGCCTCCCGTCAAAGCAGATCCGCGCTGTAGCCGTCATTCGGCTATAGCACGGATCTGAAGGGGGTTAAAGTCCACCTGAGCGGGGACTCAAGTCGACAACAACATCCGGAGTGGAACCAAGCCAGGAAACACCCGGGTCGGATTCCGGTTCAGTTTCTTAAAATAGTACGCATGCGAGGTGAAATATACTGATTATCCATTACCTCACCTCACATACCATCACAATATATTTATTTTATAATATAATATAAACATTTTTTACAGTGCCCCCATCCCCCTGTGCTAGCGCACAAAGGTAAGAGTTTGCGTCGGTCCCGAACACGCACAACACCGCGATCGTCCCACACATGTGAGGTATCACCACAAGCGTCAACTCGTGGGTAGTAATTCTAGCACCAGACCTCCTCTATACATCTAAAGTGGTAACCTGTAAGGGCTTTTAAAGGGTTTCCTAGGGATAGTAAAATGTAGGTGGTTTGTCGCCGTTGTGCAGGTGTGCACAATTTTAAAGCGTGACATGTTTGGTATCTATTTACTCGGCGTGATGTCATCTTTTATACTTTACAAAAAAATTGGGAAATGTATTGTTTTTTTTTTTTTTTTTTTTGCATTAACATGTAAAGAAAGTGTTTTTTTTCCCCAAAAACTGTTTGAAAAACCGCTGCGCAAATACCGTGTGACATAAAAAAAATTGGAAAACCCACCAATTTATTCTCCAGGGCCTCTGCTTTAAAAAAAAATGTATAATGTTTGGGGATTCTAACAAATTTTCTAGCAAAAAAAAAAATACAAAAAAATATGATTTTCACATGTAAACTAAAGGTGCCAGAAAATCCCTGGTCTTCTTGTGGTTATGGAAAAATATTGCTGTAAAGGCTTTTAAAGAGTGGCCTAGGGATAGTAAAATGTAGGTCGTTTGTCGCCGTTGTGCAGGCGTGCACAATTTTAAAGCGTGACATGTTTGGTATCTATTTACTCGGCGTGACATCATCTTTTATATTTAAAAAAAAATTGGGTTATGTATTATTTTTTTTTTTGCATTAACATGTAAAAAAAGTGTTTTTTTTTCCCCAAAAACTGTTTGAAAAAACGCTACGCAAATACCATGTGACATAAAAAAATTGCAAAACCCACCAATTTATTCTCTAGGGCCTCTGCTTTAAAAAAAAAAATGTATAATGTTTGGGGATTCTAACAAATTTTATAGCAAAAAAAAAAACAAAAAAAAAAATGATTTTCACATGTAAACTAAAGGTTCCAGAAAATCCCTGGTCTTCTAATGTTTATGGAAAAAAAACATGCTGTAACCTCTGAAAATGGTAGTCTCATATGGACACTGACAAACGTAAGGACCGACTGCACAGAGAGAGGCGATGTTTACAAGAAAGCAACAATCTGTAAGAAAACTAAGAAGGATTTGCGCTGTTTCCGTGAAACGGGATGTGTCAGGTAACGTTCCAAAGATGTGAAAATATGACAATCAGAGAAGTCATTTCCTTTGTTTGTGTATATTGTGAGATCGCACATGGAATTCCTGCTATAAACAAAGCTTCTGGGACAGGAAGGGTAAAGGCAACCGCCTTCTGATATTCTTTATTAAGCAGCAATTAGCGCAAACTCCGCAAGACGAGACATCTCCGGAAATATCTGAGCAATGGGACGCATAGCGTGGACTCTGCTGCCATCTATGGGATTCTAACTTTTCTCTTCTACTAAATTGAAATCATTTTTTATTACAGACTGGTTTTAAGGTTCCAACACATCACCGCCAAAAGGTGGAGGGTCTGCTGTGTACTGCGCGCTCGCCGTCCAGCTTTAAAATGTTTCAACCCTTTTCGTGACCAAAGGCCATTGATGCCTAGGTGCCAAAACCAAATTTGGCATTCATTCGACTAATTTGCATACCTACATATATTTTTTTATATATTTTTGAGATCACATAATGCTTTCATTTTATATAGTGTTTTCACACAAAAAAAAAAAAAATTTTTTTTTTTTATATTACTGAAAAACCTGTTGCACTATCAATATAAAGTGCATAAATTCATAACAATTAATCAATCAAGTAAACATTGACATACAGTGGGGGGAAAATAATGATTTGATCCCCTGCAGACTTTGTAACTTTGTGAGTTTGGCCACTTACAAAAGAAATGAATCATTTTTATCATAGGCGTATCTTAAATGATAGAGACAGAATATCAACCAAAAATCCAGAAAAAAACACATCAAACAAATGCTATAAATTAAATTGAAGTTCAGTGAGGAAAATAAGTATTTGATCCCCAAGCAAAACATGACTGTGTACAGCACTTGGTGAAGAAACCCTTGTTGGCAAGTACAGAGGTCAGACGTTTCTTGTAGTTGGTGACCAGGTCTGCACACATCTCAGGAGGGATTTTGGTCCACTCTTCTTTACAGATCTTTACAGATCTGGAAACATTATGCTTTGGGGGTTTTTCACTGCTAAAAGGTACAGGCTGACTTTGCCACATTGAGGGGCCAAGGGACGGGGCCATGTATTGTAAAATCTTGGAGGAGAACCTTCTTCCCTCAGCCTGAACACTGAAGATGGGTCGTGTCCAGCATGACAATGACCCAAAACATACCGCCAAGGCAACACAGGAGTGGCTCAAGAAGAAGCGCATTAAGGCCATGGAGTGTTCTAGCCAGTCTCATTTTTTTTTTTATTTATTTTACTTTTTATTCTTACACTGTCCCTTTATTTTATTAATTTTCACTGATCACTTTTTTCCAATTACAAGGAATGTAAGCTTCCCTGGTAATAGAAATAAGCATGACAGGTCCACTTTATTGAGAGATCTGGGGTCTCAGAAAGACCCCAGATCTCTTATTTACCTTTAAAAACAAAAGAAAAAACTTTAATTTTTTTTACAATTTGACTTAAGAAAAAAATAATAGTTTGTTTATGTCCGAGAACCAGAAGTGATGTCAGAGGTCACTCATGGGCAAAGAGCCAAGTAGGGCCAATCTTGACCTCACTCGACTACCTGCCCAGCAAAAGGCCGCATCGGATCACTTCCAGGAATTACCGACAGCTCTGGTATGGTAAGTCCGGAAACAACAGAGAAGTGGTGGGGGTGGGGGATCAACCTCTCCTGCCGCCATTAAAAGTGATCCCGTGGCAAATGCGCCCACAGGACCACTCTTATCCAACGCGGAATCGCCCATAGTGAAAAACGATACCGGGGTTGTGGCAGCTAGCTGCTGCCATGACACTGGTATTAAACGTCAAAGTAATGACGTATTTTTACTATGGGCCGGTCGGCAATTTATTATTATTTTAACCACTTTCCCTTCTATTTTTTATTATAGGCTGACAAATGTGCAAAAATATAAATAAATAAAAAACTTTTTTTTTTTTTAAATGCATTATTAGTTTAACCACTTTCCCTCTAGAGTGTTTGTTTTTTTTTTTCACACATGATAAAAACTGCAATAAAAAAATCCTAAAAATGATATATGTTTAGAATGTAGTGGTCCTATAGAATAAAAAAGATGGAAGTTCCAATTTTTTTATTAATATCTATTTTTTTTTTTTTTATATTTGTGCAACTGCTTATCAAATCTATATTTTTCAGGAAAAGAAAAAAAGAAAACAAAACACTAAAATAAAAAATAATGAAAATAATACAATTTTAGTTTATTTAGTTTACACTTTAATCCCCCTTTTTTTGAGGAAAATAAAACATGAGGTATTGTTGTGTAAAACATAAGGCAAGCCTCAAAACTGTGCCCACTAAATGGCAGTAAATGATGGTACCCCTTATTAGAAATAGGTAACGCTTTAAATACATTTTTCTTTTTTTTCCTTTTTAAATGCCTAGTTAGCAGTAAATGAGGGGTGTCGAATTATGACTCCGGTGTGTGTGTGGTGAAATCCAATATGTGTTGTGCAATTGTTTACATACAGTATATGTGGTTACCCAATTTGAATTATTGGGTGTGTGCGCAGGGCGATGAGGATGCTTTTCTCATTCTTTTTTAATACTTTTATTTATTTTATTATATTTACATTTTTTTTAACATTCTCTCTCTTAAACCTAAACTTATCTTGCTCTGCCCCTCCACCCTCCCTTAAAATTTATTATAGATTTGTATTTATTTATTTTTAAAATTGCAATTATGAAAGGGCAGAGCATAAAACAGTGCTGTGTACAAACAATCTCTATGATGCCCACATCAAAGATGGCTGACACGTATGCGCGGTACTTCCTGGTTGCTTCCAACGCGTTTCATCAAATGTGACATCATCAGGGACCTCATAGATCCCTAAAGGTCTCTCCTGCTCTCTGCTCGAGTGGATTAAATATAGGAACATGTGTGATCTGCTGTGCACCTGACTTTTCAGCCGGCATTTTGATAACTCTGAACTAGAAATACTTTGAGGTGAGCTCTTCCAAGGTTGAACTCAGCAGGGGAGACCAAGGAACGTATGTTCCTCGATCTCCTCTCATTCATTATACTGATGTTTGTTGTGGTTGGGGGGGGGAGCAAGAGAGCACAGGAAGAATGGGCTCAGCCCTTCCTTCTCTGAACTGGCCGCTCAGCTGTTGGCTAATTGCCATCTCCTATCTCTCCACAGTTACTCAGCTGTTGATGATATCCTGCTCGTCATTCGTGCCTACTTAAGCCGTCCAGTCCACAGGAGCTCTGCCTTCGCCTTGGTCATCATCACAGAAACTATCTCCTATCATCCTGTTCAAGACTTGCTTTGCTGACATCCCTTCTGGCTCCAGATCCTGCTTGCTGTTCTACTACATTGACCCCTGACTTCTGACTTGGCTGACTACCAGCTCCGGTTACTGAACTTTGGCTATGTTTTGACTACGTTTGCTCTTTTTACTTTTATTATTAAACAAGTGTGATTTAACTGTTCTTCTGTCTCGGCCTGATTTCAGGGTTTCTGACAGCGGAGAGGTTTGATAGGGGGAGTTGCACCCTTAGTCATGTAAAAGCAATCAGATAACTCTACAGAAAAGTTGGGAGCTTGCTGAACAGACCAGTAACCCATCGTTAATCACAATGGCAAGACACCCAACGATGTTTGTCAGCTAACGTCCTGCTTCTGAATGACAGATCCCTGGTGCTGCGGAAATGTACAGACCAGGGATCTCAGGTGGCATCATTGACCAAACCTGACTTATGACCCTAGTCGATGGCATCTCCTGGGAGCTGCTGCCCTGACCCTGCAGCAGGTGGGAATTCAGGCAGGCGAATGGCCACATTAGGTTGGTGGGTCTGCAAACAGGCTGAGTTCACCTCCAACCAACCTGAGCTTGAATCTCATTACTGATGACCACTAGAAGGAGTGTTAAAAATCTGCATTTGTAATATGAGGGGAGAGAGGGCTCAACTCCGGCAGGGAGAAGGCTAGCATTCACCTCAGGGTAGATCCATGGCCACAGTAGGGAGCAACACATGATAAGAAAGAGCGCCGGTCACTATAGAACAGGGGTAGGCAACCTTCCAGAGGTTTGGATCTACCTCGACAACATGGAGGAAATCAAAGATCCCTGGCGTCATCACCCTTTAAAAAAATGTCTGTCACAGTAGGGTCTTCTGCCCCCCACATTTACACACGTACACATACGTACACCCCCCCCCCCACATACACACACAGTAGTGTCCTTTGCCCTCCCCACAATAGTGTCCTCTACCCCCCATAGCAGTGTCCTCTGCATCACCCCTCCCCCCACAGTAGTGTCCTCTACCCCCATAGCAGTGTCCTCTGCATCACCCCTCCCCCCACAGCAGTGTCTTCTGCACCCCTGCATAGCACTGTCCGCTGCATCCCCCCCACCACACACAGTAGTTCCCTCTGCGCCCCCCCCCGCAGTATGTTGTGGAAATTAATATATGCTATGAATCAACTTTACTTGCGCTAATAAGCGCACTTTTCAGCTCTTTTGGATACCGCAATTGAGTGCACTAAATTGCAGACAGACACAATCATTATTCTCACATTGGAAGCTCCACAGACAGTCCTGCGTGACAATGGAAGCTTCGTTTATCTCTAGGACTTTGAACAGAGGTAACAAAAGAGACTTGGTGACTATTAGGGATGGCCCGAACGGACCCCTTGTTTGGTTCGCACCACAACTTTTGAACACCGCAAAAGTTCAGTCCCGAATATCAAACCTCATTAAAGTCAATGGGACCCGAACGTCAAAAATCAAAAGTGCCCATTTTGAAGGATTAAATGCAAGTAATTAGGCATATAATGGTTATAGGGGTCCGGGTCCTGCCCTGGGGGACATGTATCAATAAAAAAAAAGTTTGTGAAAAACGTCATTTTTAAATGAGCAGTGATTTTTTTCATTTTTAAAGTGAAAGCCTAAAAATGAAAAATTCCTTCCAATATAGTGTCTGGGGGGTCCCCTTAGTCTACCTGTAAAGTGGCAAATCTGTACCATGTCTAGAATCTGCTGCAGCAATAATTGCATTTATAAAGCCAAAAAAATGAAATTTTCCCTGCAAGCTGTCTTTATTTTGCTCAGCAACAGCTGGGGAGCCAGTGTGTATGATGAGGCCACAATGTAGTGCACTGGGAACAAGATTAGAGATTTTTTTGAGTACATTCTGGTGTCACTTTGACTTTAGATAGAGGTAACAGGTGTGTAAAAATTGGTCTTTGGGTGTCGGTGGCGCCTTCCCACCGTAACCCTATAGAGGTAATGAAACAAAAAAGGAGGGAGGGTACTACTAGGGTAATACCCAAACATGACGGACTTTAAGGGCCAGGAAACAAGGAGAACAGTGTAAACAAATAATTTTATTGAAAAATATACAATATAAACACTAACATCAGAAAGGGGTAAAAGAATTGTAGCACATATGCATCTGTGTTTCTAGTGTAGTGAGCCCTTGTGCGTCTACGCGTTTCGCCGTTAGGCTTCTTCAGGACATGACCAAGGTTCAAAGACGAGACAGGTAAGAGAACAAATTTCTCTATCTGGAATAAGATACAATGCCATTAAAATCATGATTAATACATAGACACATTTATTTAAAAAGACATGTGTTGAAAACTTGTGAAAAAGAGGAAATCAAGGACGGACACCAAAAAAGTACCTTTATCTGGATTGAGATATTGGATATACCCACGATATGGGTGTACGATGAATTATGAAAATTTAGACTATGAAGAAACAAATAGAGCCAATTTTACTAGTTGTATTAACACAAATAAAATAGAAATATGGTACAGCAAAATTCTAGAGAAACAGCAGAACTTACTAAATAACAAATATTCTTGCAAATTCTCAAACAGGAGAATGTGGGATAAGAGGGCGCACAGCATGTGCCCATAGCGACCCCCTGTACCTGGAGGAAGTGGGATCCATCAAAAGAAAAAACTTTTTTGTAAGAATGTGATAACAACTGTAATACGAAGACATTAAGGTCTTTTTCTGTCTCCCAGGGGCACACTTCCCATATGATGTTTTACATGTAAGTACTATCTACCACCTAGGCTTGCTATTCTACTTTAACTGGTTATTACATTTGCTAAATAGATACTTCCACATTCTATAATCCTAGATTCAACGGGCTACCTCTGGCTGTAGGAGCCACTAATATAACTGGATCCTTTTAAGGATCTGTTTCCCCATGTATTACTGGATGGTTTTCAGCCCTGCGGGTTCCCTATATATTTGGAATGACATGCCCCTGTTTGAGAATTTGCAAGAATATTTGTTATTCAGTAAGTTCTGCTGTTTCTCTAGAATTTTGCTGTACCATATTTCTATTTTATTTGTGTCAATACAACTAGTAAAATTGGCTCTATTTGTTTCTTCATAGTCTAAATTTTCATAATTCATCGTACACCCGTATCGTGGGTATATCCAATATCACAATCCAGATAAAGGTACTTTTCTGGTGTCCGTCCTTGATTTACTCTTTTCCACTAGTTTTCAACACATGTCTTTTTAAATAAATGTGTCTATGTATTAATCGTGATTTTAATGGCATTGTATCTTATTTCAGATAGAGAAATTTGTTCTCTTATCTGTCTCGTCTTTGAACCTTGGTCGTGTCCTGAAGAAGCCTAACGGCGAAACGCGTAGACGCACAAGGGCTCACTGCACTAGAAACACAGATGCATATGTGCTACAATTCTTTTACCCCTTCCTGATGTTAATGTTTATGTTGTATATTTTTCAATAAAATTATTTGTTTACACTGTTCTCCTTCTCCATTGTTTCCTGGCCCTTAAAATCCATCATGGTTGGGTATTACCCTAGTAGTACCCTCCCTCCTTTTTTGTTTCCTTAATATTTACGGACATGGCTATTTACTGCACCTTTTTTTTTCATTCCTATAGAGGTAATCTTGATGAAAGCAAAAATTGGCATTGCTGTAAAAAATTGCAATAAAATGCACCTGTCAAACAGGTGCAGAAAAATTGGTCTTTGGGTGTCGGGGGCGCCTTCCCACTGTAACCCTATAGAGGTGCTCTTGATGAAGGCAAAAAAAATTTCAATGATATGCAACTGTCAAAAAGGTGCAGAAAAATTGGTCTTTGGGTGTTAATTGTGCCCATTAAACCTATACCAAATACATTCTTCCAGATGAAATGATTGAAGACCCTCAAAGCTAGGCAGCCTCAAAGTCCTGCAGAGATTCCACATCCCAAAAAGACTTAATCAGTGACATCGGCATCAGGGGCTTCATAGCTGGTAATCAAGGACTGATTCATTTTTATAAAAGTCAAACGGTCCACGGAGTCTGTGGACAGACGCATTCTATGATCAGTAACAAAACTTTCTGCAGCACTGAATGCCCGTTCTGAAAGCACGTTGGATGCAGGGCAGCCCAACAACTTAATAGCATACTGGGCAAGTTCTGGCCAGTGGTCTATTCTCATGACCCAGTAAATCAGTGGATCGTCAGCTGGAAAGCTCTCCATCTCTGTTTTAGCCCCGAGGTAATCATCCACCATGTGATGCAGACACTGTCGATGAGATGTGGAAGCTGACTGCTCTGAGTGGTGAGGACTAAAAAAATTCCGAAATGCCTCACCTAGGCGGACGCCTTCTCCAATGTTCCTCTTTTGACCAACAGAAGACTCAAAACGAAGTTTTCCACGACACTGTAACCTACTGGAGTCAGGAAAAACATTCAATAAAATCCACTTTAACGTGTCCTCAAGAGATTTTAACTTCTGCACTCTCTGTGGAGATGGGATGAGTTCTGAGACCTTCCCCTTATAACAGTGGTCAAGGAGGGTTGCCAACCAGTAATCATCCTTCTCTTTTATGCCACGTATTCTTGGGTCCTTTCGCAGGCTTTGAAGCATGAGGTTTCCCATGCGCCTCAGATTTGCTGAGGCTTGAGAAGCAGACTCCTCTGGTTCACTCAGGATGACAGCATCTGGAACTTCCCCCTCCCAGCCACGTACTACTCCCAAGGGTCCTGGGGTTGGAAAGCCATCGCTTACAGATTGACGCATGTCTTCCACTTCTTCAAAGCCTATGAAAGTGCCAGAATCCTCCTCCTCATCTTCCTCCCCTCTCTCCTCCTGTGTGTTCTGTGGCATAGGAATGATGGTGTCTGGATAAAGTGGGCCTTGAGAGGAAAGGAAGTCCTCCTCTTCCTCCTTCTGCTCTGCCTCCAGTGCCCTGTCCAGAATGCCACGCAGAGTCTGCTCTAGCAGGAACACAACAGGGATTGTGTCACTAATGCATGCACTGTCACGGCTCACCATCCTTGTGGCCTCCTCAAATGCTGACAATATAGTAGATGTATCCTTAATGATCAGCCATTGGCGCGGGGAAAAAAACACGCTGAGGCGGCCTGAGCCTGTCGTCGTGCCGTATTCGCACAGGTACTCGTTGACGGCCCTCTGCTGCATGTATAGCCGCTGCAGCATGGACAGAGTCGAATTCCACCTGGTGGGCATGTCACAAATCAGGCGGTTTACGGGCAGGTGGATTTCCCGCTGAATTTCAGCCAGCCGAGCACTGGCTGTGTATGACTGCCTGAAATGGCTACAGACTCTTCTGGCCAGCTTTAGCACATCTTGCAACCCTGGGCACGTATTTAGGAAACGCTGCAATACCAAATTGAGGACATGTGCCAGGCATGGCACATGTGTCAACTTTCTCTGTCTAAGGGCGGACAGGAGGTTTGAGCCATTATCGCACATCACCATTCCTGGCTCCAGCGGGCGTGGTGTGAACCACCTCTGGGCCTGTCCCTGCAGAGCTGCAAGAATCTCTGCTCCGGTGTGGTTTCTGTCCCCTAAACACACCAGTTGAGGCACTGCATGGCACCTTTTAGCCTGACTCATGGAATAGCCCTTTGAATGCTTAGGGGGTACCTGATGTTCATAGGACATTCAAAAAGAACAATAAATAGGGGAGTGTCTGGTCATGTCTGTGCAGACCAGTGTGCACAATTTCCCATCTGTTTGTACCTGAAAACTGTGATTCTACAAATAACAAAGGAACCCACTTGTAGTGGGATTGGCGCCTAAGAAATCGTGAACGCTGTTCCGACCATTCCTGCGTCTACCATGGGCGCAAATCCTTATTCTGCATTGTTCAGAGAACAAGGCTTAGCCGGATTATACTACCGCTCCTATGGACGCGAGGCCATCTGCAGGGACACGCAAGGCGGCAATTTTTACCTGTATGCCTGTATGATGTGGATCAAAGATCTTGGCATAGTTTAAAGCCCGTTGTTGGAGGGAGACATCCTAGCCACTGATGTAGGACAAAGGCCTTGGGTTATATAAAGCTTACCGTTGGTGAGTGGGGACCCAGGAGGGGAGCCCGGAGTGCCACCTATATCCTCACAAGCGGAAGTGTACACGTTTATTTGCACTGAAGGACTATTTTGATTGCACTTTATGTGTTTGCACAGCACTTTACTATAATTTACTATTGTCATTTATGTATTTGTACATTTTTCAGCAGTGCTGAGTATAATCATTTTTGTGTTATCATTAGGGGTTTCTTTTAACCTTACACGTCAGCAGCAGCTCATGGTTTCTTGATTTTATTTGTTTATTCATTATTTATTGCAAATACCATAGTGCGGGCACTTACAATCTTTTTCACAATTTTGAAAAAAAAAAAAAAAATTTTTTTTTACTTTTTGCTATAATAAATATCTAAAAAAACAAACAAACAAACAAAAAAAAAAAAACACATTTCTTCATCAGTTCAGGCCAGTATGTAGTCTTCTACATATTTTTGGTAAAAAAGACAAAAGAAAAACAAACGCAATAAGTGTATATTGATTGGTTGGAGTGAAAGTTAGAGCATCTACAAAATAAAGGATAGATTTATGGCATTTTTATTTATTTATTTATTTTTTACTAGTAATGGTGGGGATCTGCAATTTTTAGAGGGACTACGACATTGCGGCGGACAGATGGGGACACTTTTGACACTTTTTTTGGGACCAGTGACATTTATACAGCGATCAGAGCTAAAAAAATAGCCACTAAATACTGTATAAATGTCACTGGGAGGGAAGGGGTTAACACTAGGGGGCGCTCGAGGGGTTAAGTGTTCCCTGGGAGGTGTTTCTATCTGTGGGGGCAATGTACTGACTAGAGAAGGAGAGAGATCGCTGTTCCTGATCACTAGGAACAGCAGATCTCTCTCTACTCCCCCGTCAGAACGGGGATCTGTCTGTTTACATTGACAGATCCCCGTTCTGTAGGGTCGCCACCTCGCATACCTCCCAACTGTTTGAGATGGGAATGAGGGACACCTGTCAGCAAACGTATGCAGGCATAGGACACACCCCTTGCCACATCCCCTTAAAGGAGAATTGTACAAAAAAACAAGATTGGTTAAACCCACAAGTGCTTTTTTTACCCCTACTATTCCTTCATATTGGCTATTGGAAATTACAAATGCAGCAATTTAGAAATCAGATAAAAGGTTTAACACTGGGAAACACTTTTTGATAAATAAAAAGTGCATTTTATATACATCTATATGGATCAGACCAAAATGAGGGACAAATAATGAGGAATGAGGGACAGAGGGACATTGCTCCAAATCAGGGACAGTCCCTCCAAATCAGGGACGGGTGGGAGGTATGGCCCACTTGTCTGGTTTTGACCTGGACAGTCCAGGTTTTGACACATGTGCCCAAGGTTTCCACCCACCTGAAACCCGGACACATACCAGCAGCCCAACTGTCCCGTGACCAGTGGCATAGAGTGGGGAAGACGGATCTCTGGCCCCAGCCGCAACATCTAGAGGGGCGCATCCCATGCCCGCCATCACTGTCACACACTGCCGAAACACCGGTGTGCTCTGAGCCCAGATCACAAAAAATTTGCCATGAGCTGCTAAAGTGTAATGCCCCGTACACACGGTCGGATTTTCCGATGGAAAATGTGTGATAGGACCTTGTTGTCGGAAATTCCGACCGTGTGTAGGCTCCATCACACATTTTCCATCGGATTTTCCGACACACAAAGTTTGAGAGCAGGATATAAAATTTTCCGACAACAAAATCCGTTGTCGGAAATTCCGATCGTGTGTACACAAATCCGACGGACAAAGTGCCACGCATGCTCAGAATAAATAAAGAGATGAAAGCTATTGGCCACTGCCCCGTTTATAGTCCCGACGTACGTGTTTTACGTCACCGCGTTTAGAACGATCGGATTTTCCGACAACTTTGTGTGACCGTGTGTATGCAAGACAAGTTTGAGCCAACATCCGTCGGAAAAAAACCTAGGATTTTGTTGTCGGAATGTCCGAACAAAGTCCGACCGTGTGTACGGGGCATTAGAGTTTGGCTTGAAGAAAAGGTGGCAACCCTACCATTCTGGCTCTCCGAGGAGCGATCTCAGGTGGCCGGTGGACATCGCGGCCGCCGGGCACGCACGTTCACCTCCCTATCGCTCTTAAAGCGGCCGACGTACACCTACGGCTATTCGCGCAGCCGTGCCAACCTGCCGCAATAAAATGGCCGTGGCTGGTTGGCAAGTGCCTAATAATGGCTCCCGCTGCTCTCAGCTAAGGCTGTGGGAGCAGGGAGAGAGGAGAAAAGACCGGCAGACGGGCGCAGCGCTGGATCAATACAGGACACGGGTAAGTATTTAGCCCCCCCCCAAGGGGATACATGGTGAAAGACCCACTAAGACAGGAAGTAAGCACACATAAGGCACTTGCTTACTGAGCACACCTCCCAACTTTTTGAGATGGGAAGGAGGGACACCTATCAGCAAAAGTATGCAGGCATAGGACACACCCCTTGCCACGCCCCCTTAAAGGAGAATTGTACAAAAACACAAGATTGATTAAACCCACAAGTGCTTTTTTGCCACTACTATTCCTTTACATTGGCTTTTGGAATTTACAAATGCAGCAATTTAGAAATCAGATGAAAGGTTTAGCGCTGGAAAACTCTTCTTGAAAGATAAAAAGTGCATTTTTTTTATACGACTATATAGATCAGACCACAATGAGGGACAAATGAGGAGGAATGAGGGACAGAGGGACATTGTTCAAAATCAGGGACAGTTGGGAGGTATGTTACTGAGTCACTGGTGGGAAAAGAGCCCAGGACCTCGGTGCTGCAAGGTAAGATTACCAAAGGAAGCCCATTGCGTGTAAATAGTTAATGGTACCTGGATGGTTGCAGCAATAAATTCCTTCATACAATGCTCTCATTTGCATTCCAGGGATCCGGATGAAAGCCATGTTTATCCCTTTTAATACAACATTTTGTATTTTATTTCCATTTTTCCCTTCAATTGACTGTCAGCTCAATCCTACTTTCATCATTCACATTCATAAATTCAATATTTGATGGTGTTGAAATTCAATTTTCATTTGCATTGCAATACAGCAATAAAGTATTTTACTGGGTGTGTATACCTTTCCCAGACAAAACATTGCCGAAATTAGTTTCTTTTTTTTTTTTCTTTCAGTGGAGCTGTTTTATGTGCGATTTCCTGTCCTTCTACGATAATGTGTAGAAAGCTTTTAAAGGGGGAAACTTGCAGTCAGTGATAATGTTAAATAAATTGAAGTTACATCTGTGCAGCTGGAGAGTATAGAGAGCAGGAGTGTGTGAGTATAGCAATTATGTCCATTCCACATGAAGCTTACATTCTAATATCACACACTATTATTATTATACATTTATATAGCTCTGACATATACCGCAGTGCTGTACGGAGAACACTGAGCCAATCACATCAGTCTCTGTACCAGAGGAGCTTACACTCTAATGTCCCCTCGTGGTCTCACACACACACAATTGGGTCAGTCTAAGCAGAACCCAACTAATCTATATTTCTGCATTGTAGAGGAAGCCAGCACAATCACAAGGTACTCCATGCAGACAGTAGTACTCCATATGTACTCCATGCAGACAGTGTACTTGGTGGGTGTCAAATCCAGGATCTCAGCGTTAAAAGGCAAAAGTACAAACTTTACACTTTTATACTTTGTCACAAAATTATTTAATGAAGAGTATAAAAGAAGATGTAGCCATTTAGCAGATATCTACACTCCACTGGACTTGTTCTGTAATGGGGAAGACATTTGTAGATTCCCCAAGCCGCTTCTTCAGTTCTAATGAGTGTCGGGAACATATCCCAGCTATGCCGGCATCATCAAATGGCAGACCAATCAAGCGCAGCTCAAGGAACTCATAGCAAACCTCTGGAGGAACCATAGATTGAGAATGTTGAAGAAATGTCCAAGAAAAGATAGACTGCAAAAGAGTAAGCACCTTCCTGCCCGGCCTTTAGCAGACTGATGGCTGGATGGGCCTTTTGTCCTTCATCAGAACATCATATGACATTCTCTCGGATGGCATCGCTTGTGGGGCTCAATCTGTCACTGGCTGTGTCCTAATCACAGCAAAATTACATTGCTAAAGGAAAAATTGTCATTTAAAACTGATCGCGGCTGTAATGAATTGTCGGGTCCCGGCAATATAGCTAAAGCTCATTGAAAAAGACGGCATGGGTTCTCCCCTCAGTCCATTACCAGGCCCTTTGGGTCTGGTATGAATATTAAGGGGAACCCCGAATCAAAATTTAATAAAAAATTGTGTGGGGGTCCCCCTAAAACCCATACCAGGCCCTACAGTTCCGATATGGTAATTAAGAGAAACCCTGGGCCAAAAAAAAAAAAAAAATGGCGTAGGTGCCCCCCCCAATATCCATACCAGACCCTTATCTGAGCACGCAACCTGGCAGGCCGTAGGGAAAGAGGGGGGATGACAGAGCGTCCCCCCTCCTGAACCGTACCAGGCCACATGCCCTCAACATGGGGAGGGTGCTTTGGAGTAGCCCCCCAAAGCACCTTGCCCCATGTTGATGGGGACAAGGGCCTCATCCCCACAACCCTTGCCCAGTGATCGTGGAGGTATGCGGGTGGGAGGCTTATCAGAATCTGGAAGCCCCCTTTAACAAGGAGACCCCCAGATCCCAGCCCCTCCCTCTGTGTAACCCCACAAAGACCCCAAAGCACCCTCCCCATGTTGAGGGCATGTGGCCTGGTACGGTTCAGGAGGGGGGGTGCGCTCTCTCATCGCCCTCTCTTTTCCTGCGGCCTGCCAGGTTTTCGTGCTCGGATAAGGGTCTGGTATGGATTTTGGGGGGGGGCCCTATGCCATTTTTTTAAATTTGGCACAGGGTTCCTCTTAATTTCCATTCCAGACCTGAAAGGCCTGGTATGGATTTTGGGGGGACCCCCACGCAATTTAAAAAAAAATTTTGGTTCGGGGTTCCCCTTAATATTCATACCAGACCCAAAAGGCCTGGTAATGGACTGGGGGGGGGACCCATGCCTTTTTTTTCAATGAGTTTTATCTATATTGCCAAGACCCGACAATTCATTACAGCCGCGATCAGTTTTAAATTACTTTTTTTCCTTTACAAATATCATTTTGCTGTGGTATTGTTCTAAACACGGTAAAACTGCACCACTTTACAGGCGTACTATAGACACCCCCCCCAGGCACAATATTTAAAGGAATGTTTCATTTTTATTGTTTCACTTTAAGCATTAAAAAGAATCACTGCTCCCGAAAAAACGGCAGATTTAAAAAAAAATTTGCCCCAAACACTTTTTATGACAATAACTTGCATATAAGCCTTTAAAATTAGCACTTTTGATTTTTCATGTCACATAGACTTTAATGGGGTTCTGCGGCATTCGAATTTGCCCCGAACACCACATATTGTTCGGTGTTCGCAGAACATCCGAAGAACCAAAGTTCGGCCCAAACTTATGCTCGGGCCGAACCGTTCACCCATCCCTAATCATAACAAAAGACACTGAATTAATTAGTTTAATTCAGTAAAAATGGTTGCTTATACCAGTGAAACTCACTGGTATAAGCAATCATAATGTGTAAAAAAAAATAATAAAATACTGATCACTTGCCACGAGTAGTACAGAGTTACTATGGTATCACTGTATTGCTCTGGTCACAGTGTGTTAAAAAAAATCTTAAAAAAAAAAAAAAATAATAAAAGAAAAAAGAAATGTAATAAAAAAGAAAAGTAAATTGAATTTTTTTTTTTTTTTTACATAATGTCACCAGTCAGTATCCCTGATCACCGCCACACCAGTTATATGATGACTCTGAACTGCACTGGTGACAGTATGTAAAAAAAAAAAATTTTTTTTTTTTCTTAATTTTCCCAAAAAACTCGCCATGCCATTTACTAAATAACTTGGACTGTTTACTTTCCAAAAAGGGGTCCTTTTGGGGGGTATTTGTACTGTCCTGGCATTTTCAGACCTCAAGAAATTAGATGGTCCATCAGTACATCAGGATTGATCGATTTCAGTTATATATCCCATAGTTTGTGGACTAAACTTTGGTTCCTACAGACTAAATAATAAACACTGATTTGGGTTTTTTTCACCAAAGAAATGTAGCAGAATACATTTTGACCTAAATTTATGAAGAAAGATTATTTATTTGCAAAATTTTATAACAAACAAAAAAAAAATGCACTTTTTTTAGAAAATGTTCAGGTTTTTTTTTTTGTTTAATAAGCAAAACAATAAATAAATAAATAAAAATAAACAGTGGTGATTAAATAAACACCAAAATAAAGTTCTATTTGTGTGAAAAAAAATGATAAAAATTCAGTTTGGGTACAGGGTTGCATGACTGCGCAATTGTCATTCAAAGTGTGAAAACTGGCCTGGGCAGGAAAGGGGTGAAAGCGCCCCGGTATTG
Organism: Aquarana catesbeiana; assembly: GCF_042186555.1. Lineage (NCBI taxonomy): Eukaryota > Metazoa > Chordata > Amphibia > Anura > Ranidae > Aquarana > Aquarana catesbeiana. The sequence continues at coordinate 13,113,705 of NC_133332.1, forward strand.
AAATGGCTAGTTATTATTATTATTATTATTATTATACTGGATTTATATAGCGCCAACAGTTTACGCAGTGCTTTACAATATAAAAGGGAGACAATACAGTTACAATACAATAAAATACAAGAGGATTAAGAGGGCCCTGCTCAGAAGAGCTTACAATCTAATAATTATTCAAAATCAAACATATTTAGATAAAGGCTAATGTGACCAATTAACCCCTTAAAAAAAAACAGACCTATTTTTGCATTTTTTTTTGCACATACGATTAAAAAATAATTTAAGGCCTGAAGATTACTGTAGTTGTTTTTTTGTTTTTTTTTTTGTTTTTGTTTTTTTTATTCAGTCATTTTTTTATTGCTACTTCAAAATAGAAAAAAAAAAATTACCGTAGTTAAAACTCCCAAACATGAAATATTCCAGACCCTGGAAAATAAAGTGGTGATAGTATAATCACCACTTTTTTTTTCCAAGGTCTGGCATATTTAACGTTTGGGGGTTTTAACTACAGTATTTTTTTTTTCTATTTTGAAATAGCAATAAAAAATTATTTAAAAAATTAAAAATAAACATAACTACAGTAATCTTCAGGCCTTTTTTTTTTTTTTTTTTTTAATCATGTGTGCAAAAAAAAAAAAAAATGCAAAAATATGTCTGGCTGTTTTAAGGGGGTTAACGGGTCATATAAGCCTTTATGTAAATATTACTGATTTTTGATAACTAGTCATTACGTAACATGCAGTTTATTTCTCCAGGGGCCCCTCCCTGCACCGAAAAAAACCCAATTCTGTACTCAGATCCGAGCCATCAGCACTGCAGACTTTATCATTAGCATTCCCCATGTTAGCGCACAAAGAAATAAATTGAAGCACTGTGGGGAAACCAATGTCTGTGCTAACTATATAAAAATAATAAAAACCTCGTAACCGAGACTGTATCAGGAATAGTAGACCTCGGCCCGCAGCCTAACAAAATCTTTGTTTTTGCTTCAGCAAGATTTAAAAATGATCACACAGATAAAATTAAATATTTTATCAGCTTCACTGGTAAGCAGAACAATAAAAAAAAAAATAAAACACAATCTGTATTTTTACGATATTTTTGCAATCTTCCCTGGAATACCGACTCCTTTTTATAGAAACGTATGAAACGTTATTATTTTTTCAAACTCCTGAATTTTTGCCAGAAGATTTTACATTTATATAGCTGGCGTCAAGGTTGTTTGTGTGTTTATGCTGCGATGGGAGAAAAAAAAAACAAAAAAAAACAAAATAGATAAACTGGAATATTAGAGAGGCCTGGTCGCTGAATGGAAATTTGGATTTTAGAGGGGAATAAAATGTAGAGAAACCCAACATAGTTTACAAGGATAATTAGTAGAGAGTTAAGGTTCAATTCAGCTTAATTTGCAGGGTTTTTTTTTTTTCTTTTTCACATCATTACATCAATGTCAGTTGTCAATAAACCAAAGTGCCTGTAAATAAAATAAAAAAAACTCATAAATTCAACCACAACCTTTATTTAAATTTACCTATGTGTGCCCATCATGGGTCTAGCCATTGCAGTGTTACCATCTCGGCACGCATGCTACCATTTTATTCTAAAACATTCTCTGTCTCACCCAGCTCTTAGTGGCCCACATCACAGGCCGCCATGCCTCCCAGGGTGCCAGGTACATCATTGACAGTGGTTCCTCCAGAGTACATGATTGATGGTTCTGTTTTCGGGATGTTCCAAAGTGGCCCAGAGGACATTATTGACAGCAGCTCCTCTAGGATGGTCCAGAGCACATAGTGGAAAGTGGTTTCACCAGGATGGTCCAAAGTACATCATTGACAGTGGTTCCTCCAGGGTGGTCCAGAGTACATGATTGATAATGCTTTTTTTTCAGGACGGTCCAGAGTACACGAATGACAGTGGTTCCTCCAGGGAGATCCAGAGTACATGATTGACAACGTCTTTTTTAAAGTGGCCCAGAGTACATAATTGACAGCAGCTCCTCTGGGATGGGCCAGAGTACATAGTGGAACGTGGTTTCACCAGGATGGTCCAAAGTACGCCATTGACAGTGGTTCCTCCAGGGTGGTCAAGAGTACATGATTGATAATGCTTTTTTTCAGGATGGTCCAGAGTACATGAATGACAGTGGTTCCTCCAGGGAGATCCAGAGTACATGAATGACAGTGGTTCCTACATGGAGATCCAAAGTACATGATTGACAACGTCTTTTTTAAAGTGGCCTAGAGTACATAATTGACAGCAGCTCCTCTGGGATGGTCCAGAGCACATAGTGGAAAGTGGTTTCACCAGGATGGTCCAAAGTACATCATTGACAGTGGTTCCTCCAGGGTGGTCCAGAGTACATGACTGATAATGCTTTTTTCAGGACGGTCCAGAGTACATGAATGACAGTGGTTCCTCCAGGGAGATCCAGAGTACATGATTGACAACGTCTTTTTTAAAGTGGCCCAGGGTACATTATTGACAGCAGCTCCTCTGGGGTGGTCCAGTGTACATGGTTGACAGTGGTACCTCCAGGGCGGTCCAGAGTACATGATTAAAAAAAAAAAAATAGGCTCCTTTAGGGAGGTCTATTGTACATGATTACCAGAAGTTCCTCCACACTCTCCCACAATGCTTCAATTTATTTATTTGTGCGCTAACGTGAGGAATGCTAATCTATCCTGGAGGTACATGATTGGCAGTGCCTCTTTCAGGGCTGTCCTGAGTACACGTGTAGTACATGAATAGATGGGTAAAGACTTGCTGGATGACATTAGGTAAATACTTGGACCTCTGTGACCAGGCCCCCGTGGGTGGGACGAAACGAGTCAGTAGGCATGGCCAGAGCAGCGCTGACTGCACATCTGAAGCACCGGGTAGGCTTTGAGTGGCGCCTTACCTGGCATACGCTCCTAGATAGCCTGCTAGGAAAGATTGGGTACATATATTTTCTAGCTATCCTGTAATCAGCAGAGCAGCATGTGATTGCTTTAGGCTGCTCTAGGCTCTGCAGGCATCAAGTTCGATTGCTTCTCACTGTCTTCTTGAGATTTCTAGAATATAGCGGGTTGGAGAGTCAAATGAGCAGTCTGAATGTTTATGTAGCTCCAGCCAATCCCTGGGGAGGTGTGCCTAGATGGTGATTGGGGAGTGTATAAATAGTTTGGAGCCTCAGAAAGCAGGATTCTTCCCCAAGAAGAGAGGTTCCCAGCCAGAAGGGCAGCCAGCCCTTCCTGGCAGCCCAGCTGAAGATTCTACCTGTCTCTTTGAGGTCCCAGCTGTGCCTAGCCAGAGGCCTTATTCTGCTGCAAATTCAGAGAGTGCTAAAAGAGGGTTTTCCCCAAGGATTCAGACCTGGGACTCACCAGAGAGACTGTCTGCCTGAGTCTGGAGGGAAACATCCAAGCCCTAGGGAGACTGTGAGTGCAGACCTGAGAGAGGGATAATTGTGACTGTTGCTGCTGTTAACCCCCGGTGCACTAGTATTAAGGCTTGCCTGGCCTAGAACATTGTTTATGGTGTCCTAGTGCTGTCCACTTCATGTCTCACTGCTTAAGGGACTGTTCTGAAAAGCAGCTGCAAAGGGAAGAATGTCCAGTTAGTGTACTGGAATATCCCACAACTTCCCTAAGCTCAGCTATTTTACTCAGCAATAAACTTGAAAAAAGGCAACCCAGGGCCAGAGCAGTAAATGTTGCCTGGGACACAAATTCAGTGGCTCCTGCAGGGGATAGTGCTACACGATTGACAGTGGCTTCTCCAGGGCAGTCCGGTGTACATGATTGACATTGTTTCCTCCAGGGTGGTCCAGTGTACATAATTAACATCACCTCTTTCAAGGCAATTCAGAGTACATGATCCACAGTGGCTCCTTCAAGACAGTTCAGAGCACATAATCGACAGTGGTTTCTCCAGGGTGGTCCAAAGTACATTATTGTACATAAACTCCTCCAAAAAGCCTTGCCATCATAATACTATGTGTGTTGTTTACTGAAGACATGTAATAACTTTTCCTCCACTCTGCTCCACGTGGCCCAGGGAGAAGGACAACAATAAGCCACAGAGATGTCATCAGGACACTAGACAAGCTGATTATTTATCAGCGCAGCCCCCCCCCCCACGGATGCCCACACTGGACCACCAGGGAAGCCGCTAGGACCACCAGGGAAGCCCCCAGCATGTGGATGGCCAGGTATGTACCCCATGTCTATCCACATATAAAAAAATACGCCCAATACATGCCAATCAGTGCCCACAAATGGGCACTGACTGGCAACATTATGGATCAGTACAGACAAGTGATTCCCAGCAATGCCACCCATCAGTGTCATCAGTGCCACCCATCAGTGCCACCTCTCAGTGCCCATCTATGCCCATCAGTGCCACCTCTCAGTGCCCATCCATGCCCACCTATCAGTGACCATCAGTGCCCATCCGTGCCACCGATCAGTGCCACCCATAAGTACCCATCAGTGCCGCCTATGAGTGCCCATCAGTGCCACCTATGAGTGCCCATCAGTGCCGCCTATGAGTGCCCATAAGTGCAGCCTATGAGTGCCCATCAGTGCCGCATACCAGTGCCACCTATCAGTGCCCATCAGTGCCACCTATCAGTGCCCATCATTAATGCCCATCAGTGCCACCTCATCAGTGTCCATCGGTGCCGCCTTATCAGTGCCCATCAGTGCAGCCATATCAGTGCCCGTCATTGAAGAAGAAAACGGACCTTTTTACAAAAAATTTTGTGTTTTTTTTTCAAAATTTTCGGTCTTTTTTTATTTGTTGCGCAAAAAATAAAAATCGCAGAGGTGATCAAATACCACCAAAAGAAAGCTCTATTTGTGGGAACAAAATGATAAAAAATTTGATTGGGTACAGTGTTGCATGACCACGCAATTGTCATTCAAATTGCGACAGCGCTGAAAGCTGAAAATTGGCTTGGGCAGGAAGGTGTATAAGTGCCTGGTACCGAAGTGGTTAATATATAGCATGGTTGTGGATTCTGTGCCCTATCTAATACCTGCATTCTTGTAAACGGATTACAGTATCATCTCTGATAAAAGAGAGAGAGGGTTTTTGGTCTATAATCCATTCACCCATGTGTGTAATCTTATCTTTTCTGCACTTTCATACCAGAGATGTTTTTTTTTTAAGCAAGAGATGCACTATATGGCTCAGAAGTCTGTGTTAACCTGAACATCACACTTATATCAGCTTGTTGGACATCCAATTCCAAAACCATGGACGTTATTATGGAGTTAGAACTTTATTTGTTGCTGTAACAGCCTTCACTCTTCTAGTAGGGCTTTCCTTTTTGGAGAATCTCGTGGGAAGTTGTGCCCATTTGTGAGATCACATACTGATGCTGAATGAGAAGATCTGGCACATATGTTGGGCCACCAAAAAAAATACATGGTTAACAATTTATTCCAATTCATCCCAAATGTATTCAGTAGGGTTAAGGGCAGGTCACTCGAGTTCCTTCACACCAGACTGGTCAAACCATGTCTTTATGGAGCTGGCTTTGTACACAGGGCACAGTCATGCTGGAAGAGAAATGGGTCTTCACCAAACTGGTACTACAAGGATGGGATCATACAAGTGTCTAATACATTGTTGTATGCTAGTACTCTTCACTGGTGACACCTAAACTCCATTATTTGGAGGGGATCTACATACTATTAGGTATATAGTAGGTGTAATGGTCAGGGTGTAGGGATCACTTGGGTGATTGGAGAGGAGCACCCAAAAAAAATCTCATTTGATGATTTTTATAGTTTATTGAGGATAAAAGTATACAAGTACAAGAAGAGTAGGAATTGCCTCCCCATTCTTTAGGACTATATTTCTTGGAGAATGGTTAGACTCTGAGAGGGTTAAATATATCCTCTGCAGTATGCCAGGCATTGTGAAGCAGAGACAGCCCAGTATAGGGATGACATTCAAGTTTGGGTCAGACGTGGGTTTGAGGTGAACCCAAACTGTTCATGGTTTGCGGAGCCACTGGATAAATTGGCCAGTTTGCCCACCCGAACTCTTGGCTTCTGCAAACAGACAGTGATATAATTGACCAAATTTTGTCATTGACCATATATATAGTCAACAACATCAACCAGGATTCCCAGCGCATTACATGCCAGGGATCTCTGGGAGAGCAGTGGGTAAATATCAGAGGACGTCGTGTAGTCATGATCGGTGGATGCTGTGATTGACAAAGCATTTAAATCAGCTTACTTCCTAGTTGGGGAGGATTTACGTCTGAGGAAATTTTTATCCTTTTTTTTTGATTCATGTCATTTAAACACTTTTTTTCTAATGTGTGTTATTTTTAATTGGCTTCAAAAAGGGTGGGCTCAGGTCACGAAACATGTAAGTCAGGGCAACAGCACAGCTTGCGTTCCACAAGCTGACCACAGACGCCTTCTCCTTCTTGGCTTTGCTAGGCTCCTCTGGTTCCCCTCAGTTGTGGTGTCACCGCCGAGAAGTCTGACCCGCTAAGTCCAGTGCCTTCGCCCGCATCCAGGCAACCTTACACCTTCTCAGGCTGGACATACACGGCCTTCTGTCCTCCTGCACGTAGCGGCTTCATCCATCCTTGACCTGGTTATATCGCCATCTCACACAGCCTTTGGGCTCCTTGGGACCGGATTTCTATCCTCTTCAACATGGGCATGAGGTCACCTGTGATAACATTGAATAACTTTTATCTGTCCATTACATCATTGTTTTTACACTTGTTTCCCAGCTGAATTTTTAGACTTTGGTTTTTAGAGTATGCATCAGTTTATCATATCTACCCTGTTTCCCCGAAAATAAGACCTAGCGTGATTGTCGGTGATGGCTGCAATATAAGCCCTACCCCCCAAATAAGCCCTACCCTGTTTCCCCGAAAATAAGCCCTACCCTGAAAATAAGACCTACAAGGACTTCAACTAGGGCTTATTTGGGGGGTAGGGCTTATATTGCAGCCATCACTGACAATCACGCTAGGTCTTATTTTCGGGGAAACAGGGTATGATGGAATAAACATTGTTGGATCATCATACCATGGTTACTAGTGCCAGTTTTTTTATGACCACCACACTTCAGATCTTACTCATAGAGCACTGCTTATAGTTCCTTTTGTTTGTTCTACATTATTCCAGTGTTGTGTCAGCTGCACTGAGTTTGATCATAATCAACCACGGATTGTTTACTTCACGGACACATCCAATCTTATATGACCCTACAGCCCCTTGTAGCGCTTCAGGATATTTGTTTTTTTTTTTCCTCTACACTTCAAAGACTGGAAAAACATCCTCTATACTGCACTTAGCTAAAGTAAAATTGTGTTGAATTCAACGTGTGTCTTATGGAAGAGTTAAGCTGCAGGTGACCATACTGGCCAGACAGGCTTGGCCTAAAGAGGTAAGTCAATGTACAAAGCGGCGTTTGAAACAGAATAGTAACTGTTGTACAGTAGGTGTGTGTGTGTCAGATTTTTGACTGGCGTTACCCTTTAATCATGAAGAGGCGGTGTCCATTTTTCTCTCGAACTCCTGAAAGTCCTCGCTTATCAGCTCATGTGTGACTCTATTAGACAAAGTGCCTAAATGCCTCCGAATCCCGGGAGGACTCCGCTATGTTAAATGACCAAATCCATAATGCGGGATAATTTCTCGGAGGAATTTAAATACAGATTACAAATTAAACAGGTATTATTATGCTTCCCTTCACACAAATTAACCAGGAATCAAATAAAATTTCTGAGATGTAAATCACAGAGCAGCACCAGAGCAACTCATGCAAAACAAATGAAATCTTCCTCCCATTTTCTAATTAGGGCTCGGAGAACGTTCTATCGGCGAGGTTCACATCTGCAGGTGAACGACTCTACAATTTGCCGGGCCGGGGACGGCTCCGAATGACAACGTGGCGCCGGGGGAGGGTGACATTTGGGTGTCATTGATCGTCTCAGAGTAATGTCTCCTTCGGTACAATTTAACGAGCTGCGGTCAATGTTATCCCCCCCACACACACACACACACACATATATATATATATATTAGGGCTGGGAAAATTAAAGAATAATTCCTCGATTAATCTTTTTGATCGATCAAAATTCTTTTGATCGGTACTCACCTCTCCGCCGGCTTCTGGGTCTTCAGGGAGTTCCGGAGATCCGGTGACGTCACAGACATCGACGTCACCGGACTCCTCCCCCCTTCCCCAAGTGCCTCCGTCTGCTAACGAAGGGAAGGGGGAGGAGGAGTCCGGTGAAATCATAAATTGAGGAAGACAGATCCTAACGATTTGATTGATCTCACTGGTCAAAGTATTCAGATAAACATCTATGTAAATCCTGGACTTGGCTATAAAAATCAACATATCTGAGGGCTTTCCTGGCTGTAAGTCAGTTTGACGATGAACTGACATTGATTGGTTATCCGGCAATCAAGAAACATTTATGATGAGGGCACTTTTTTTCCAAAGAGCTGACACTTTGCTGTCTCAGCAGGTGATGGATGTCTCTGGCTCTCCATAGGTCCCCCTGATGCACAACGGTGCCATTTAAATAGACTGTAGGGTGACGCCATAGCCCCGCCCTGCTGAGGAAGTTCTGAGGAAGTTCTGATTGAACGTAACGCGTACGGGGGAGGAGCTATGCATGACATCAGCTAAAAGTAGTTGGATCTGTATGTGCGTTATAATTAATCAAAATTAGTCGATTAATCATTTAAAAAAAAAAAAACGATTTATCGAACACGAAAATTTTAATCAGTAACAGCCCTAATATATATGTCTGTGTACCCAAGAACACACAGACACATACAGTGCAGCACTACTACAGTGGTAACTCAATGCTACACTTTGTGCAAATTATACGTGAAAATTCAATACAATAAAAAATCCATCAAAAAGTCCAATCAATCAACGTAAATCTTGATAGTTGTACTTCACTGTTAATATCCCATCACCGCACTTTACAAAAGCTCTTATTGCTTGTGCACACCACCACCTGATACTTTATCTGCTCACCTCAAGGATGAGTCAGGTAGGATCAAATGAACTCTTTATTTCTCCTTCCCCGAGCGTCTTTCCTTTCTATCAGGAATCAGTTGATCTCCAGGACTACACAGCCTCACTCCTTAGATATTCCTCCACCTCAAGGGACTCGTATTATCATGTAATCAAAAACACAGCCGACATAGTGCTCTCTGCTTTATAAAATGTATTTAAAAGCTGCTGGGGAATACCAATCAGAGGTGATACGCGTGGAGATGGGATGCTCCAGTCCTGGATCGGCCTCCCTGGCACTTCCCCCTCTACCCTTCCTGACTGTCACCCATCTACTCTTTCGTAGTGCCTGCACCTCTTTGTCTCCACCCGCCTCTGTGCCTCCCCCTGCTGCCACCTGCCGGGTACGTTCCCGGCTCTCCTTTCGTATGGAGGGACTTTTCAGTGCTGACAGTTGCTTCCCCAGATTCCGAACCTGGGCTTCCAGGGAAACAATGTGCTTACGTTTTGCGCAGAAGTATTCACCCTCGATCGGATGATCAAGGAACGCATACATGACACTAGATGTACACCGAGTCGCATCTCCACACCCACCGGGCATTGTACCTACTAATTTAATGAGGATTGGGGATTATACCCTGTCCAAATTACCAAACAACTAGCTTCCTGACACTAATACTCAACAAGACAATACACAGGTACTCAACAAGACAATACACAGGTACTCAACAAGACAATACACAAGTACTCAACAAGACAATACACAAGTACTCAACAAGACAATACACAGGTACTCAACAAGACAATACACAGGTACTCAACAAGACAATACATAGGTACTCAACAAGACAATACATAGGTACTCAACAAGACAATACACAGGTACTCAACAAGACAATACACAGGTACTCAACAAGACAATACACAGGTACTCAACAAGACAATACATAGGTACTCAACAAGACAATACATAGGTACTCAACAAGACAATACACAAGTACTCAACAAGACAATACACAAGTACTCAACAAGACAATACACAGGTACTCAACAAGACAATACACAAGTACTCAACAAGACAATACACAGGTACTCAACAAGACAATACATAGGTACTCAACAAGACAATACACAGGTACTCAACAAGACAATACATAGGTACTCTAAAAACAACGTGAGCTCGCAGACCAACGTGCACTTGCTGACCCACGTGCACTCGCAGACCAACATTCAAGCTTAAACCAACGTGCACTCACTGACCAACGGGCACTCGCTGACCCACGTTCAAGCGTAGACCAATGTGCACTCGCTGACCAATGTTCAAGCGTAAACCAACGTGCATTCACTGACCAATGGGCACTCGCTGACCCACGTTCAAGCGTAGAGCCACGTGCACTCGCAGACCAACGTGCATTTGCAGACCAATGTGCACTCGCACACACACAATACACAAGTACCAGCGATCCACACACACACTACTCAGACAACACTCAGGTACTCACAATACACAGATACTACCTGACACTAAGGGTCCTTTCACACTGGGGCGGGGGCGTTGTCGGCGGTAAAGCGCCGCTATTGTAAGCGGCGCTTTACCGTCGGTATGCGGCCGCTAGCGGGGCAGTTTTACCCCCTGCTAGCGGCCGAGAAAGGGTTAAAACCACCGCAAAGCGCCTCTGCAGAAGCGCTTTGCCGGTGGTATAGCCGCGCCGTTCCATTGATTTCAATGGGCAGGAGTGGTGAAGGAGTGGTATACACCGCTCCTTCACCGCTCCGAAGATGCTGCTGGCAGGACTTTTTTTACTGTCCTGCCAGCGCATCGCTCCAGTGTGAAAGCCCTCGGGGTTTTTACATTGGAATGAAAGCAGCGGCACTTTCGGGTCGGTTTGCAGGCGCTATTATTAGCGCAATAGCGCCTGCAAACCGCCCCAGTGTGAAAGGACCCTAATACTCAATACAGCCCACGTGCACTCGCAGCACTCATGAACTTACAATACACAGGTACACACACACCCTACACAGGTACTTGACCCCTGTTATAACCTCACCACTTAGTCCAGTTCCACTAAGGCCCCTTTCACACTTATAAAACTTGTCCCACAATTTTGTACTGCAAAATCGTATGACAAGTCATTCTTCATGATTTTCAATGACTACCATTCATATTGGCACGACTTTAAGTCGTGCCGACATTAAAGTAGTCCCTGCACTACTTTGGTCCAACTTCCATACGATTTGTACTCCATAGACCTCAATGTTAAACCTTCAAGTAGCATGCAAATCGTACCTGAATAAAAGAGACACAATTTCAGTACGACTTTGTAAGCACAAGCTGAGAATGGTTAATGCCAAAGTTGTGGCAAAGTCATACAAAGTAGTACTGCTCCCAAATCGCAGCAAAATAGCAGTAAAATAGCGGCAAAATAGCGGCTGCGAAATCGCGGCAAAATCGAGCGACTTTGAAGTCGTATAAGTGTGAAAGGGGCCTAAGGCCCCTTTCACACTTATACGACTTGTCCCACGATTTTGCACTGCAAAATCGTATGACAAGTCATTCTCCATGATTTTCAATGACTACCATTCATATTGGCACAACTTTAAGTGGTTGAGGTTAATGCCAAAGTTGTGGCAAAGTCGTACAAAGGCCCCTTTCACACTTATACGACTTCAAAGTCGCGCGATTTTACCGCGATTTCGTTGCCGTGATTTTGCCGCGATTTTACCGCGATTTGGGAGCAGTGCTACTTTGTACGACTTTGCCACATTTTTGCCATTAACAAATGAAAACATACAGTAGTTGGTATGAATCATAAGGGGGAACTCCACGCCAAGTTTTAAATAAAAAAACTGGCGTGGGTTCCCCCCAGGGGCATACCAGGCCCTTAGGTGTGGTATGGATTGTAAGGGGAACCCCCTACACCGAAAAATCGGCGTGGGGGTGCCCCCAAAATCCATACCAGACCCTTATCCGAGCATGCAGCCCGGCTGGTCAGGAATGGGGGTGGGGACGAGCGAGCGCCCTCCCCCTCTTGGACTGTACCAGGCCGCATGCCCTCAACATGGGGGGTGGGTGCTTTGGGGCATGGGGGGCGCCCTGCGCCCCCCCCACCCCGAAGCACCTTGTCCCACATGTTGATGAGGACAAGGGCCTCTTCCCGACAACCCTGGCCGTTGGTTTTCGGGGTCTGCGGGCGGGGGGCTTATCGGAATCCGGGAGCCCCCTTTAATAAGGGGGCCCCCAGATCCCGGCCCCCCACCCAATGTGAATGGGTATGGGGTACATGGTACCCCTACCCATTCACCTAGGCAAAAAAGTGTCAATAAAAAACACAGTACACAGGTTTTTAAAGTAATTTATTAGGCAGCTCCAGGGTCTTCTTCCGACTTCGGGGGTCCTCTTCCGACTTCGGATGTCTTCTTCCGACTTCGGGGGTCCTCTTCCGACTTCGGGGGTCTCTCCGGCGTCTTCTCCCGGTGTCCGCATCTTCTGCCGGCTCCACTGCTTTCTTCTGCCGCTCTTTTGCCAGCGGTGGTCCGGACTTCTGGATCCTCTTCTTCCCTCTTCTCTTCCAGAGATGTTGACACGACGCTCTCTCGAGCTGGAATGGTCTCTGAACGCTCCGCAATGGACTTATATAGGCGGTGACCCCACCCCCTTATGCCGTCACAGTCCCTGGGCATGCTGGGACTGTGACGTTTTAGGAGGCGTGGTCACCGGGTGACGACCACGCCCCCTTATGGCGGCACAGTCCCAGCATGCCCCGGGACAGTGACCTCATAAGGGGGCGGGGTCACCGCCTATATAAGTCCATTGCGGAGCGTTCAGAGACCATTCCAGCTGGAGAGAGCGTTGTGTCAACATCTCTGGAAGAAAAGAAGAAGGCAGAAGTCCAGGCCACCGCTAGCAATTGAGCTGCAGAAGATAGCGGAGGAGCCGGCAGAAGATCAGGACACCGGGAGGAGACGCCGGAGAGACCCCCGAAGTCGGAAGAAGACCCCCGAAGTCGGAAGAAGACCCCCGAAGTCGGAAGACCCCGGAGCTGCCTAATAAAAAAACCTGTGTACTGTGTTTTTTATTGACACTTTTGCCTAGGTGAATGGGTAGGGGTACCATGTACCCCATACTCATTCACATAGGGTGGGGGGCCGGGATCTGGGGGCCCTCTTATTAAAGGGGGTTCCCGGATTCCGATAAGCCCCCTGCCCGCAGACCCTGACAACCAACGGCCAGGGTTGTCGGGAAGAGGCCCTTGTCCTCATCAACATGGGGACAAGGTGCTTTGGGGTGGGGGGTGCCCCCCATGCCCCAAAGCACCCACCCCCCCATGCTGAGGGCATGCGGCCTGGTATGGTCCAGGAGGGGGGGGGGGGGCGCTCGCTCGTCCCCACCCCCATTCCTGACCGGCCGGGCTACGTGCTCGGATAAGGGTCTGGTATGGATTTTGGGGGGTTCCCCTTAGATCCATACCAGACCTAAGGGCCTGGTATGCCCCTGGAGGGGGACCCACACCGTTTTTTTTTCATTTAAAACTTGGCGCGGCGTTCCCCCTCAGGATTCATACCAGACAGCTGTCAGCACTGCCTGTCGCTCATCGCGAAAGGAAAAAAAAGTTTTCCTTTCCCGATCAGCGAGCCAGGCTTGTGCTTACAAAGTCGTACTGAAGTCGTGTCTATATTATTCAGGCACGATTTGCATGCTACTTCAGGGTTTAACATTGAGGTCTATGGAGTACAACTCGCATAGAAGTTGGACCAAAGTAGTGCAGGGACTACTTTGATATTGGCACGACTTAAAGTCGTGCCAATATGAATGGTAGTCATTGAAAATCATGGAGAATGACTTGTCATACGATTTTGCAGTACAAAATCGTGGGACAAGTCGTATAAGTGTGAAAAGGGCCAAAGGAGTACTGCTCCCAAATCGCGACAAAATCGCGGTAAAATCACAGCAAAATAGCAGCCGCGAAATCGCAGTAAAATCGCACGACTTTGAAGTTGTATAAGTGTGAAAGGGGCCTAACTCTGGTTTTTTAACTCACACTTAGTCCAGTTCCACTTGGTCTAAGTTCCAGCAAGCTGAAAGATGAGCAGGCTCACAATGAGCTCTACAGAAAGTTATATAGGTCTCAAGCACCTGTGACCAATTAACCGCTCCACTTAATTAGTAGGCTGAAGGAAGCAAAGAAAAAAAAAAAAGGTGTTTAAAAAGTGACAGAAAAAGGTGTTAAAAAGCTACAAGGAACAGCCCCAAAAAGAACCTAAAAATGCAACCCAGCAATCACCAGCAGTCAAAAGCAAAACTTGTTCACACTCTCTACTCAAGGTCCCCACTGTTTAGCTTCCAACCAGCAGTCACGGACTGGTGCATGCTGGGTTGTGGCATCACAGGGGGCGCTGCCACCAGGTGACGTCGCCAGGTGGCTTCGCCCCTTACCGATTTAGGAACTGTCACACGGCAGAGCAGGTAGAAGACGGTTAACGGGCGTCGCATTTTTTCTTTTCTTTTCTTTCAGGTCTGGAGGTGCAGCGAGGGAATTACAATGGATCTACATCGGGGGACACATTGTTTTTTATTTATAATAAAGGAATTATCAAAAACTGTGTGTGTGTTTTAATTTCTTTTTGACACTTTTGGTACAATGTACCCCAAACTCATTCACATGAGGAGGGGGTGGGATAAGCCCCCAGCCCACAGGTCCCCACAACCACCACCCAGGTTTGTATGGAAGAGGCCCTTTTTCACATCAACATCAACTATGTTAAGGGCGTGTGGCCTGGTATGGCTCAGAAGAGGGGGCGCTCGCTCTTACCCCCCCTTTCCTGGCCTACCAGTCTGCATGCTCGGATAAAGGTAAGGTATTTATTTGGGGGGGGAACCCAGGTCATTTTTTTTTCAAAATTTTGGCATGGGGGTTCCTCTCGAGATCCATACCAGACCCTTAGGGGACCCCACACCATTTTTTTAAAACATTTTGGTGTGGGGTTCCCCTTAAAATCCATGCCAGACCCAAAGGCCCTGGTATGGATTGGGAGGACCCCCACACCATTTTCTATAACATTTCTGTATTGTCGTTTTTTTTTTGGGGGGGGGGTTTCAAGAAAGCTTGCAGCCGGGAAAATCAATTTAACTTTTTTTTGTTCTTTTTTTTTCTATACATGGTATAGATGCACCACAGACAGACTAAGGGAACCCTTTAGGCACTATATTTAAAGGAATTTTTCATTTTTATTGTTTTACTTTAAACATCATTAAAATCACTGCTCCCGTAAAAATGATCTTTAAAAAAAAAAAAAACATTTTTGAATTGGTACATGTCCCCCAGGGCACTACCCGGGCTCCCATACACTTTTTATGGCCAATAACTTGCATATAAGCCTTCAAAATGGGGACTTTTGATTTTTCATGTTTGGGTCCCATAGACTTTAACCACTTGCCGCCCGCCATATAGCAGAATGACGGCGGCAAAGTGGTTTCAATATCCTGACTGGACGTCATATGATGTCCGCAGGATATTGAGCCGCTGCGCGCCCCCGGGGGCGTGCATCGCGGCGATCGTTGCTGCGGGGTGTCAGACTGACACCCCGCAACACTGATCTAGGTAAAGAGTCTCTGACGGAGACTCTTTACCACGTGATCAGCCGTGTCCAATCACGGCTGATCACGATGTAAATAGGAAGAGCCGGTGATCGGCTTTTCCTCACTCGCGTCTGACAGACGCGAGTAGAGGAGAGCCGATCAGCTGCTCTCCTGACAGGGGGTGTCTGTGCTGATTGTTTATCAGCACAGCCCCCCCTCGGATCCTACCCAGGACCACCAGGGAAGCCGCCCGGGACCACCAGGGAAACCAGCCACATTGGACCACCAGGTATGCCCCCTTGACCCCCAGGGAAATACTGATCTGTGCAAAGGCAGCTGCCAATCAATGCCCAGGCAGCTGCCAATCAGTGCCCACTCCAATGCCTACCACTGCCAGTGCCACCAGGGATGCCTATCAGTGCTGCGTATCAGTGCCCATTAGTGCCCATCAGTGCCATGTATCAGTGCCCATCAGTGCCGCCTATCAGTGCCCAGCAGTGCCGCCTATCAGTGCCCATCAGTGCCACCCATAAGAACCCATCTGTGCAGCCTTTCAGTGCCCATCAGTGTCGTCTAACAGTGCCCATCAGTGCCCACCAGTGCCACCCAGTGCCACTCATGAGTGCCCATCAGTGCCGCCTATCAATGCCCATCAGTGCTGCATATCAGTGCCACCCATCAGTGCCGCCTACCAGTGCCCATCAGTGCCTCATATCAGTGCCCATCGTCAGTGCCCGTCAGTGCCCGCTCATTGGTGCCACCTCATCGCTGCTGCCTTATCAGTGCCCGTCAGTGCCGCCTTATCAATGCCCATCAGTGAAAGAGAAAACTTACTTATTTACAACATTTTTAAACAAAAACAAAAGCAAAACTTTTATTTTTTTTAAATTTTCGGGTTTTTTTTATCTGTTTCGCAAAAAATAAAAACCACAGAGGTGATCAAATACCACCAAAAGAAAGCTATATTTGTGGGAACAAAATGATAAAAATTTAGTTTGGGTACAGTGTTGTATGACCGCGCAATTGTCATTCAAACTGCGACAGCGCTGAAATCTGAACATTGGTCTGGGCAGGAAGGTGTCTAAGTGCCCTGTATTGAAGTGGTTAATATGATTCACGGTTCGGGTCCGAAATTTTTCCATGTTCGGGAGTTCTGGTGCGAACCGAACCGGGGGGGGGGGTTCGGCCCATCGCTAGTTACAAAGTGGATTTCCCTGAATACCGTTTCAGCCTCTTTAAACAGTTCTTTCACACCCCTGAATTTGCAAGCATGCATCGGTACAATTTTTTGGGGGGTAATCCACAGATCAAGAAAGCAACCTGCCTCATTTGTGTGCATGTGTGTTCACTCCTTTGGTTCAAGCATGCTTGTTAGTATATGACTACATGAGCTTTCCAAATTCTCCTCTTGCAAAAACTTTGAAACCACAGCAAGTTGAGTTGAGTTGAGTGGTATCTTGATAGTCTTACCCCGAATGGTCCTGACGCGCTTGGCGGAGTCCCTGGTGAAACCCAGGAACTAGGAGGAGAAAGCAACAGGAAAGCAGCATGAAAAATGGAACCAGAAAGGCTAGGCAGGAAAGGCTTGTGTGAAGAGCCAATTGTTCAATTACCTGCGAAAGACCAGGGCCTCCTGGAGCTCAGCAGGGAGGCTATTCCACAGCACGGCACCCTGGTGGGAGAAAGCTCGACCACTACGCCGGGTCTTCTTAGGCACAGAGATGTGTAGGAGGTCTCTTCTGCTCGAGCTAAGTGATGTTGTTTCCCAACCTGTGCCCAATCTCATTCCAGCGCTGTGCCCAAGAGCAATGGCGTCCCTGGGGGGGGCAGAGGGGGCCCTGACCCCCCCAACATTATGCTGTGCCCCACCATGTGCCCCCCCCCCCCCCCCCCCAGTAAAAAAAAAAAATTTTTTTTTTTTTTTTTTTTTTACAAAAAAATCAATGTCTAAGAGGGAGAGAGTTCCCAGTCAGCTCCTGCGGGTGATTCCTCCCCCCTCCCTCTGCTCACTGACACTGCATGATGCGAGCGCTCACACAACCACAGCCGCCCGATCTGCTCCTTCCCCTGCATCCTCATTGTCAGGGAGAAGAGCGAGTTACAGGAAGGACTCCACCAGGACTTTCAGTTACTGAAAAAACAGACTGATTTCTCCCATCCTTAGGACAGGAGAACCAGCCTGTAAATTCCAAGAGATGCCAGACCAGCGCTGTCAAAAGCAGGGGCAGAACAGCGGAGGCTGGGAAACCAACACTGGCAGAACACCAGGGCCCGGAGGCAAGACAACTTTTGCAACCCTGATAGTTCTCCCGCTGCTTTGGACCCTTACATTTTCTTGGTATGTTGGTGACATATATATCTTGTTTTCTGCCACCCTGGGGGACCCCAATACAGTAGGAAGGGAGCTCACTGCAGAACACGTGAAAGGGCCATTGTGGGGTCGTAGTAAAGGGCTCCAGTATATATTTATATATCTATATATCTATATATCTATATATCTATATATATAGATATATAGATATATATCTATATATCTATATATATATATATATATATAGATATATAGATATATATATATATATATGCATTTTATAGTTGCCCCCCCTACTTTAGTCCCTGTCCCCCCATGTGCCCCCCCTAAATATGAAAGCTGGAGACGCCACTGCCCGAGAGCAGTGGCTCCCTCTTCTCTCTCCCTCCTCACTGGCCATGGAGGCCAATGGCTCCTGCTGCTATCAATCACAGCCTGTGAGGAGAGAGCAGAGGGTTGGGCAGAGCCACGCTGGGTGTGTCAATCCTGCAAGCCCACATGAGTGCCCCCATAGCAATCAGGCACTTAGAAGGGGGGGGGGGGAACAGAAGCACTGGCGGGGGACCTGAGAAGAAGAGGATCAGGGCTGTTGTGTGCAAAACCATTACACAGAGCAGGTAAGTATAACATGTTTATTAAAAAAAAAAAACTCCCTTTACAATCATTTTAAGGCCACCAGATGGAACTGAGGACACCACAGGAAATAAATACTTTTCTCGATTAAATATTTAGTGGCAATTGTCATGAAAAAAAAACTTCTCCAGCTAGGTACGGTTAGATTGCATTCACACCATTGTGCACATTTTCTATGATTGTCAGTTCCATCTAGTAGTTAAAACACACTCTTTTTTTTTGGGGGGGGGGGGTGCATTGGCTGGGAATCTAATTTAGGCCTCCTGTGTAGCAGGTGAGAATTCTACCACTGAACTGCTCGTTTTTTCTAAACTTTTCGCTTTATGAGTAAATAACTTTCTGGGCGAATTAGCCAGAGAAGAACATTACATTTTGACCTATTCAAACCAAAGACCTATTCATGCTGAACTAATATACCAGCAGTTTCACTGGATAAATAGCTATACATTTTTTTTTTTATAAATACATTACTTTATATAAGCTGAAAACATGATTAAACTGTTAGAAAAAAAGTAGCAAAAAGGACCAACTCTTTGCACCAAAGCAGTTCTGAAGTTTTTAAAGCTAAATTCAAGGAATTCATCTACTTTATAAAAACTGCAGACCTGCCATGAGTTAAGTCTAACGAGGTGCCTACTGACCATAGCTCCCAACTGTCCCTGATTTGGGACAATGTCCCTCTGTCCCTCATTCCTCATTTTGGTCTGATCTATATAGTTGTATATAAAGTGCACTTTTTATCTTTCAAAAAGTATAATCTGCTGCATTTGTAAATGTCAAAAACCAGTATAAAAATAATATTTTCTAGGACATTCAGGACAATACAGGACATTCAGAGTGTCACAGACATACATACATACATGTACGTACACACACACACACACACGCACACACACACACACGCTAACCAGCCTTTCGTAGCAAATAGTATTTATGCAGTGATGTTACCCCAATCATTTAGTTTCTGTTATAGCTGGTCCACAAACCATTGAGCTTCTGTTATAGCTGGTCCACAATTTCCTCTTTGAACAGGACTTAGGACGTTAAAGTGATTGCAAACGATCACCTTGTAAAACATTCCATTTAAAATTGAAATGAAAGGCAAAACATCTGTGTATAGATATAAAAAAAAACATTATAATGCCATACCTTTGTCTCCCTTTTTTAAAAGTGATCCCCTCTGTTCTCAGCTGCATGAGAGCTGGGGGAGCAGAAGAAATAGTACATCAAACTTCCCAGTGAATTGCTGTGCGGCCGGGGAGGGTGTCAATACAATTCTCATCATTGTTGGAGAGCACGCTGAGTTCCCAGCACAGCTAGAGAACTGGCCCCACTGTGTTCTTCTGCTTACAGTGGTCAATATTTAATAGGAAAGCCCTTTTTATCTTTCAAAAAGTGTTTCCCAGTGCTAAACCTTTCATCCAATTTCTAAATTGCTGCATTTGTAAATTTCAAAAACCAGCATAAAGGAACATTAGTGGTAAAAAAAAAAAACTTGTGGGTTTAACTAATACTTTTTTGTAACATTCTCCTTTAAGGTGGTGTGGCGGGGGGGGGGGGGTGTCTTATGTCTACATACTTTTGCTAATAGGTGTTCCTCATCTTAAAAAGTTGGGAGGTATGTAGTAGATGTTTCTCTATTATTTGTTGTGCTCCTGCTCGCTGTAGTCTCAGTTCCTTCAAGAGCAGAGTCACTGGAATTGCTATCCCTGCCGCTCCCCTCCTTCTGCCCATTCAAAGAAGCCTTTGTATTGAGTGAACTCATTCACAAAATACAAAGGCTCCTGTCAGAGAGTTCCCTTGGGCAGATGCGCTGTTGCTTCCTGTGTTCCTGCTTCCTGCTTCCTGCTTCCTGTTTCCTGTTGTTTCCGATCTGACCACCGGCCTGTCTCTGTTCCTCCTTGTTTGCTGCCTGCCACTGATCCCGGACCGTCCTGACTACGAATCTGCCTGCTCCTCTGTACTGCGTTGCCTGCCTGCTGCCGACCTCTGCCTGTGACCCGACCAACCCGCTCCACTCCTGCTCTGCACCCACTGCCTGTGCTCCAGTTGACTGGTGTTCTCCATAACCATCTTAACCGGGATCTTCCTGCAGCTACCCGCCAGGCTCTCATACCACTCTGTGCTCCCATGCCTCCTGTCCATACTACCAGGGGCCGGTAACCAGATACGTAAGGGAGGCCTCCCCCTGCTACATCGGGCTCACCTGTCTGCTACGTACAAGTCTGACAGTATCGGACAGCCATGTCCGAGCCCGAGCAGGGAACCTCCCCCATGGAGGAACTGTGTAGACACCTGGCGGGTCTCACGCAAGCTGTGAAGAGCCTCCAGGAAGGCTACACAAGGCTGGAAGAACAAGTCCAGGTCCTGTCAGCTCCAACCCGTCCACAAGCTGCTTCATCGGCCGGAGCGCCATCTGCGCCCTCAGTAGTTATGCTACCTCCAGAGCCTAAGGTATCCGTACCCGAAAGATTTGCTGGGGACCGCAGTAAATTTCGTGCCTTCCGCAATGCCTGCGAGCTATACTATGCCCTGCAACCTCGCACTTTTTCCTTGGAGGCGACCAAGGTGGACTTTGTGATCTCCCTCTTGTCTGGTGAACCACAGACCTGGGCTCACCGCCTCCTGGAACAGAAGTCTGGAGCACTGGACGACCTTGATGCCTTTTTCACCGTCATGTCCCAGTTGTATGAGGATCCTCAGGTAACAGCGACTGCCGAAGCCGCCCTGCACGCCCTTCAACAGGGGCGTAGAGCCGCAGAGGACTATGTGGTGGAATTTAGGCGGTGGAGTTCCGACACTGGTTGGAATGATGCGGCTTTACGTTATCAATTCCGCATGGGGTTGTCTGATCCCCTGAAGGATGAGTTAGCACGGGTCGGTGTACCCCAAACCTTGGATGAACTCATCAATCTGGCTATTCAGATCGACCGACGCCTCAGAGAGCGTCGCTCCGAGAGGTCTACCAGCCAATTCCGCCCTACCTGGATGCTACCCAAGGTTCCAAGCTCTCCCAGCCAGTCCTTCCCGGCACCGGCCACATCAGTTCCTGACACCTCCGAACCAATGCAACTCGGGCTATTCCGCCCTTCTCTCGATCCAGAAGAACGCCAACGTCGAAGAGTTAACAATCTCTGCATGTACTGTGGGGAGCCTGGACACTACGTGAGGTCTTGCCCAAATAAGACACGTAAGTCGCTTAAGTCGCTGCCCATCTCTTCAATTTGTGCACCTGCTTTCTCTAAACCTGTTAATCATCTTGCTCTGTCTATCACCCTACAGCTTCCAGGAAAGATTATTCCAGCTACAGTCATCATTGATTCAGGAGCCTGCAGCTGTTTTATTGATCTGACCTTCGCTGCCAACCATCACATTCCTCTCCAGTCCAAAGTCCGGGGACTCTCGGTACATCTCGCAGATGGCTCCTCTCTTCGCTCCGGCCCTGTCACGCAGGAAACCATTCCTTTGTTGGCCACCATGGGCCCTAACCATCAAGAACTTCTGCGCCTGGATGCCATCTCCTCTCCCCTTTTTCCCATCATATTGGGGATGCCATGGTTACAGGCCCATAACCCCAGCATTGACTGGTCCAGTGGAGAAGTCAAGTTCTTTTCTCATTACTGCCGACAACACTGCTTACATACAAATTCTGCTGAGTCTACCCAATTAATCTGTTTAGACACCGAATCCGAGCTTCAACAGGTGGTCCCTGCACCCTATTGGGACTTTCTGGACGTCTTTAGCAAAAAAGGAGCAGAGGCCTTACCTCCTCACAGGCCTTACGATTGCCCAATCGAGCTATTACCTGGAGCAGAAGTTCCCTTTGGAAGGATTTTCCCACTGACAGAGCAGGAGCTGGATACTCTAAAAATATACATCGACGAGAACCTGAAGAAAGGGTTTATCCGCCCATCTACCTCTCCGGCCGGGGCTGGCATATTCTTTGTGGAGAAAAAGGACCATTCCTTGCGTCCTTGTATCGATTATCGGGAATTGAACAAAGTAACAATCAAGAACCGTTACCCTCTACCCTTAGTGCCCGAACTCTTCCAGAGATTAGGATCCGCAGTAATCTTTACCAAGCTAGATCTCCGTGGTGCCTACAACCTGATCCGCATTCGAGAAGGAGATGAGTGGAAGACAGCTTTTCGCACCAGATTTGGACATTATGAATACCTTGTCATGCCCTTCGGTCTGTGCAACGCACCTGCTACGTTCCAACATTTTGTCAACGACATCTTCCGTGACTTCCTGGATCTTTATGTTATTGTCTACCTAGATGATATCCTGATCTTTTCCTCCTCAGTCTCAGATCATCGCAGGCATGTCAGAATTGTGTTAGCTCGTCTCAGGCAGCATGGACTTTATGCTAAACCAGAAAAATGCCAATTCAAACTTCAAAGCATCCAGTTTTTAGGCCTAATCATTTCTGTTGATGGTATAAAAATGGGTCCGCAGAAAGTATCTGCCATTCTGGAGTGGCCCGCTCCCTCCGATAAAAAAGGGGTTCAAAGGTTCATCGGCTTTTCAAACTTTTACAGGAAGTTTATTAGGGGCTTCTCTACAATAATTGCCCCCATCACCGAAATAACCAGACAAGGGAATCGATTCCAGTGGTCCCCTGAGGCACAATCTGCCTTCGAAAAACTCAAGGAGCTGTTCACCTCCGCCTCAATCTTAAAACACCCGGATCCTGCTCTACCATTCGTCCTTGAAGTGGACGCTTCGGAGGTCGCAGTCGGAGCTGTTCTGTCCCAACCGCAAGGCCCAAAGGCCCTTCTCTACCCAGTGGCCTTTTTCTCCCACAAACTCTCTTCAGCGGAGAGAAATTATGATGTTGGCGATCGGGAGCTTCTGGCCATTAAATCCGCTTTGGAGGAGTGGCGTTATCTACTGGAGGGTGCAGCACACCCTATCCTGGTCTATACGGACCACAAAAATCTGGAGTATCTCCGAACTGCCAAAAGACTGAAACCTCGACAAGCAAGATGGGCTCTATTCTTCTCCAGATTTCAGTTTCATATAACGTACAGACCTGGTTCCAAGAATACCAAGCCGGATGCTCTTTCTCGTATGTTCCCTGATTCTGGCAAACCTGAGCATCCGGACACCATTCTTTCATCCGGAAATTTTCTTTTGCTTCAAGTGGATCTGTTATCCCGCATAAAACAAGCTTCTTTAAATTGGACCCCAAGTTCCGGAGAGGTGGTGAGGGCCCAGGATGGTCTTTTTTGGCACAAGGGTAAAATCGTAGTCCCTGAAGATTTGAGGGTGGCAGTGCTGGAGCTCTGCCATGATCATAAGATGGCTGGACATTTCGGTGTGCTGAAGACAACGGAGTTAGTGCAGCGCACATTTTGGTGGCCTTTGTTAGTGAACGACTGCAAGAGCTATGTAGAATCTTGTACCACCTGTGCCCGGAACAAGAATAGCCGGACTAGAGCCTGGGGTCTGTTAAAGCCATTACCCGTCCCGGAAAGACCGTGGAAGATGATATCAATGGATTTCATTGTAGAGCTTCCCCAGTCAGAGGGCTTCTCTACCATCTTTGTCGTCGTAGATAGGTTAACCAAGATGGCTCACTTCCTGCCGATGAAGGGCACACCTTCGGCCATGGAGACAGCAAGGGTCTTCATTAAAGAGATTGTAAGGTTGCACGGAGTCCCATCGAACATCATATCTGATCGTGGTGTTCAGTTCACCTCACGGTTCTGGAAGGCTCTCTGTAACTCCCTGGAAATCGAGCTGGCACTCTCCTCCGCTTATCATCCCCAGACTAATGGGCAGACGGAGAGAACTAATCAAACTTTGGAGCAATACCTCCTTTGTTTTTCATCTTTCTCTCAGGACAACTGGGTCTCTCTGCTGCCAATCGCTGAGTTCTCCTATAACAACTCTCTACATTCGGCCATTAAGCAAACACCGTTTTTTGCCAATTACAGATTCCACCCGTCCTTTCTGCCCAGGTCTTTACCTGAATGTGCGATCCCTGCGGTCTCTGAGACCATGGACTTCTTTCTTTGTAACAACAAACTCTTGCAGGACACCATGGCTAAGACCCAAGAGTATAATAAAAAGATGTTTGACAGGAAGAGGCGGGGAGAGCTCATCCTGGAACCTGGCAACCAGAATGGCCTGCCCTTCAAGGAAATTGGGCCCCAAATTCTTGGGTCCGTTCGCAGTCAAGAAGAGGATTAACAATGTGGCCTACGAACTCAATCTACCTAGTACTCTGAAGATTCATCCGGTCTTTCACATTTCATTGTTGAAACCTGTTGTACCCAACACTTTTGCTGGTCGAAGTACTGACCCACCAGAACCCATAATTGTCGATAGCAAGGAAGAATTCGAGGTGGAGGCTATTTTGGATTGCAGGAAAAGACGCAACCAGTTGCAGTATTTGATCAAATGGAGGGGGTACGGACCAGAGGATAACTCCTGGGAGCCAGAGGGCAACTTACATGCCGAAGAGCTTCTGAGGTCTTTTAGGAGTACCCACGCTTCCAAATTGGCACAGTTGGACATCCGGAGGCTGCCCTTGAGGGGGGGGCACTGTCAGAGAGTTCCCTTGGGCAGATGCGCTGTTGGTGGGCATCGCGGCGCGTCGGCGCGCGTCGGCGGGCGCGCGCGCCCGGTGTTTGGCGCCAACCTGCCTATTTAGGCCATCTGCACAGGGGGCTCGGAGCTGTCTGATCTTCAGCTTCCTGTGTTCCTGCTTCCTGCTTCCTGTTTCCTGTTGTTTCCGATCTGACCACCGGCCTGTCTCTGTTCCTCCTTGTTTGCTGCCTGCCACTGATCCCGGACCATCCTGACTATGAATCTGCCTGCTCCTCTGTACTGCGTTACCTGCCTGCTGCCGACCTCTGCCTGTGACCCGACCAACCCGCTCCACTCCTGCTCTGCACCCACTGCCTGTGCTCCAGTTGACTGGTGTTCTCCATAACCATCTTAACCGGGATCTTCCTGCAGCTACCCGCCAGGCTCTCATACCACTCTGTGCTCCCGTGCCTCCTGTCCATACTACCAGGGGCCGGTAACCAGATACGTAAGGGAGGCCTCCCCCTGCTACATCGGGCTCACCTGTCTGCTACGTACAAGTCTGACAGCTCCTGTGAATTGACAGTATTATATGTACTTATGTGTAAAGAAAAACTGTGCTGTATCTCAATCCCTATTGTGGCCGCAACTCCATTGTGGAATATACACAAATAAATAAATAAATAAAACAGAATAGGAGCTGCGCTCTAAATATATAAAGTGACAATAGAGCAAGTGACACATGAGTGACAATGTGTGTCAAAATTGCCATAGTGACACTAAGAAAAATGTATAGCAACAAGTCCCAAGATGGGTGAGTAATAAAGGAAGCAAATGAGTCCTCCAATTAAAGTGTATAGGAACACCTGATGTATAGAACTCCTCCTGTGACTGTATTATTCACACTGGATAAAGTGTGAATCCACCACCACCTGAAGTGCACGCTTACCAGCTTGCACAAGCTAGCTCACTTGTGGCTAACACAGCCTGGGCCTTTTCCTCTGGGAATGGCAACCGAATGGCGCATCAATCTACAACCGCCTCCACACACCACTATCCAGTGGATACTCTTGTGTAGTCACAGGAACAATGGCAATCCAAGGTCCTCACTCGACATTGGTATTCATATAGCCCAAAAAAAAGGAAAGGATCGCCATAGGTAAAAACTGACTGGTGTTTATTAAATAAAAAACAGTACCACTTACATATGAGTAAGGTTCTTCCAATATGAAATGTAAGCCGGCCGGCTACAATACAAACACCCGTCCTGTCGGGACATTGAGCAGTGCGGTGAGGTCAGCTCGTCGCTCCTCCCAAAGTATATGTACTTATTCACAAAACACAAAGGCTTCGTAAATCGTCAGTATTGTATGAAGTCATTCACAAAATACAAAGGCTCCTGTGCATCGGCAGGATTATATAAACTCATTCACAAAATACAAAGGCTCCTGTGAATCAGGACTATCATATGAACTTATTAACCAAAATACAAAGGCTCCTGTGAAATGGCAGTATTGTATGAACTCATTCACAAAATACAAATCCTCCTTTGAATCGGCAGTATTATATGAACTCATTCGCAAAATGCAAAGGCTTCTGTGAACCAGCAGTATTATATAAACATATAAATAGATAAATCCGCGCTTAGGACCGTATAAGAGCTGCTGCCTATCCCTAATTAGTACCCCTAGGGGTCTAATTGCATAAATAGATAAATAATATGGGAATACAAAAGGCGCTGCCCTCTGTGTTAGTTAGTTGTGGGTACGGGTGTCATAAACTACAAGCTAAATTCAGATGACTACGACATATAATCACTCCATCACTAACTGCCATAATGCGGTCTAGAACAAAGAAGACCATATAATTGGAGAGGACCAAAAAATAATAAAAAACACCAGTGATATAGAAAGTATTAAATACTGCTTGATTAAATATTAGAGTTATGTCCCCCCAGTGAGAAAGTTGTGTCTGCCATGTAAAAAATATGGTAACTAAGTGAAAAGATAATTCTGTAAACGATGCAATTAGTTAAATTGAAATTAACCCCAAAGTTCAAAAATGTTGGGACAAAATGGCGCCAGAGAAAAAAATGCTTATTTAGTGAGAAAACATAAGTGAATAAACGTGTCAGTGCAATAACCGTGTTACCACTCCCGTATTTTATACAAAAAATTAGATTGGGTTATAATTAACCCCAAGGTTCAAAAATATTGAGACAATATGGCGCCTGCTAGGCGTGAAATTACCTTTTGTGTGAAAAGCTTATATAAAAAATAAAGTGCAAATAAATCGCTCCCTGAGCATTAAATACAATGAATATTCAAAGATATAGAAAAGAGAAACACAAGGGGGCTTCCTTCGTGAAGTATGTCAAGTTTTTTATTGCACATAAGCCAAAAAGTCCACAATAACAAGCCACAAAGTAAGATTATAGTATAAACAGGCACCGCTGTATGCAGGGATGGGACCAGCAGCGTTTTTGAAAACGTCCTATGACGAAACGCGTAAGGCGGAGTCACGCTCACACGTCATACCCGGAAGTGCAGGCTGGAACGCAAGGTGGGACGCACGCTCACAGTTCGCTGCTGGTCCCATCCCTGCATACAGCGGTGCCTGTTTATACTATAATCTTACTTTGTGGCTTGTTATTGTGGACTTTTTGGCTTATGTGCAATAAAAAACTTGACATACTTCACGAAGGAAGCCCCCTTGTGTTTCTCTTTTCTCTGGATCTTTGGAGAGTTTAACAGACAAAGGTGGCATACGATGGAGTAGTATGGTCATTTTGGAGCACATAGCTTTCCCTGGAACAGTCGTAAGGATCGCATAAATCAGTGGAACGGCAGCAGAACTGGAGTGAGCATCAACCGCCCCAAGGCATCCACTCTGTCGCTCGGTACCCCTGTAGGGGTGATTATTTCTGGTGAGTGGGGGAGCACTGGGGGGCGAGCACTTCAAGTCACCATCTGAATAAAAAGCACAGAAGTCACTGGTGTATGCCCTCAAGGGTGAAACAAACAGTATATACATTGAACTTTGCTTTTCCATCTGGTTAAAAATACTCTTTTACACGGATCATATATATATATATATATATATATATATAAACTTTTAGAAGTTAATTACCACCTGCTATAAAATACGAGAGACTGGAAACAATTTTATGCATGATATCTTTGAATATTCATTGTATTTAATGCTCAGGGAGCGATTTATTTGCACTTTATTTTTTATATAAGCTTTTCACACAAAAGGTAATTTCACGCCTAGCAGGCGCCATATTGTCTCAATATTTTTGAACCTTGGGGTTAATTATAACCCAATCTAATTTTTTGTATAAAATACGGGAGTGGTAACACGGTTATTGCACTGACACGTTTATTCACTTATGTTTTCTCACTAAATAAGCATTTTTTTCTCTGGCGCCATTTTGTCCCAAAATTTTTGAACTTTGGGGTTAATTTCAATTTAACTAATTGCATCGTTTACAGAATTATCTTTTCACTTAGTTACCATATTTTTTACATGGCAGACACAACTTTCTCACTGGGGGGACATAACTCTAATATTTAATCAAGCAGTATTTAATACTTTCTATATCACTGGTGTTTTTTATTATTTTTTGGTCCTCTCCAATTATATGGTCTTCTTTGTTCTAGACCGCATTACGGCAGTTAGTGATGGAGTGATTATATGTCGTAGTCATCTGAATTTAGCTTGTAGTTTATGACACCCGTACCCACAACTAACTAAAACAGAGGGCAGCGCCTTTTGTATTCCCATATTATTTATCTAGTATTATATAAACGTATTCACAAAATACAAAGGCTCCTATGAATCGGCAGTATTATATGAACTCATTCACAAAATGCAAAGGCTCCTATGAATCGGCAGTATTATATGAACTCATTCACAAAATGCAAAGGCTCCTGTGAATCGGCAGTATTATATGAACTCATTCACAAAATGCAAAGGCTCCTGTGAATCTGCAGTATTATATTATCAACTCATTCACAAAATACAAGAGCAGGGGGGAGGGGCGGGCATAACTGCTGTGTGTGCTCCTCTGCTCCCACAGCTGGACTGTGTCCTCCAGGAATAGAAAAAACCCGTAAAAAAAAAATTATATATATATATATATATATATATATATATATATATATATATATATACACATATATATGTAATAGAGATAAGTCCCGGAGGTGAGATGTACCTAATTGCACTTATCTCATAGAGTGTGCCTTCACTTTTCGTTGCTAAAGTTGCTGAATTCCTAAAATGTATTCAATTGCATTCTCAATGGAAGAGTTGTTTTGTTGAGATGGTTTCTGTGTTGTCTGTTTTTTTTAGATGCATCTCAACACAAAAAAATGTGTTCTGTTTGCTCAAGACGAGGCCTTGGACTCCCGTTGAAAATGAATGCCAATGCAGTGCAAAGTACATACGTATCGCCATGCATTGTTGCAAACACTAATCAAAGAGCCGCGAGGTGAATGCAACCAGAAGTATGAAGCCAGAGGAGTTTTTCCTGTAATTGACAAAAGAAAAAGTTTCGAGTTTCCATTCTCTTCGGTTTCCTAAGTTTTCAAAGCGATCGTTGCCGGGCTCCCCGTCTCAGCGGCGCGGAGCTCGGATTGGTATGGCCGCTGACTCTCTTCACTCAATAGAACTTATCTGATGTCTACGTCTGTGCCGGCCGCTCCACCACGCCACAGCCGCCATTTCCATAGAAATATCAATAAATTCAATAACCATCACAACTTTCCTGGAGCGTAAATACACGTCAGGTCTCCTCTAGAACGAATCACACATTCCATCGGCGAAAACAATTTTTATGCGCCTCACCAAGTCTACGGAACGTGGGCCGTGCGCTTCTAGCATGGAGAAGACTCCCCCGGGAGGGCAGAGATACCAGCTTGTCTCTGCAGCTAAGACTCTGTGCCGGCCGGTAACCTGGCACCATACACAATGGATTTGTGATTATGGCTTTATACCTTACAGCCCCGGGGGGGGGGGGTCCTCGGTTTGAATCCCAGTCAGGACTCTGCATGGAGTTTGCATCTTCTCCCTGTGCTTGCTTGGGTTTTCTCCAGGTACTCCCACACTCGAATGACATGCTGGTCGGTTTATTCCCTACTGTCCAACTTGGCCCTAGTGTGTGTGCGTATGTAAGATAAGGACCTTAAATTGTAAGCCCCTCGGGGGCAGGGACTGATGTGAATGTAAAGTGGTGCAGAAATAGGCTGCTAAAATATTGGCAAAAGTATAAATAACATAAATATAAATTAATATAAACAAAAATGCTCTAGCGCAGATTTTTATATATTTTCCGATATTGCCAAAAGTATTGGGACGCCTGCCTTTACACGCACATGAACTTTATTGGCATCCCAGTCTTATAGGGCGTACACACAGTCGGATTTTGTTAGGACATTCCGACAACAAAATCCTAGGATTTTTTCCGACGGATGTTGGCTCAAACTTGTCTTGCATACACACGGTCACACAAAGTTGTCGGAAAATCCGATCGTTCTGAACGCGGTGACGTAAAACACGTACGTCGGGACTATAAACGGGGCAGTGGCCAATAGCTTTCATCTCTTTGTTTATTCTGAGCATGCGTGGCACTTTGTCCGTCGGATTTGTGTACACACGATCGGAATTTCCGACAACGGATTTTGTTGTCGGAAAATTTTATCTCCTGCTCTCCAACTTTGTGTGTTGGAAAATCCGATGGAAAATGTGTGATGGAGCCCACACACGGTCGGAATTTCCGACAACACGCTCCGATCGGACATTTTCCATCGGAAAATCCGACCGTGTGTACAGGGCATTAGTCTGTAGGGTTCAATATTGAGTTGGCCCACCCTTTGCACCTCTAACATCTTCCATAGGCATGCTTAGGGGGTGTCAGGTGTGCCGGTGGGGAGATGGGAAATATCTCCCTCCGACCAGTTCTGCCATTAATGAAGTGCTACCGTACTTCTCTTTCACTGTACTGGCTCTGCCATAAGAGTGTGTGTGTATATATATATATATATATATATATACACACACACACACACACACACACACTCGTGTGTTTGAGCTTTGGGGTGCACAACCTAATGCAATAGGCTGTGCACACCTATAACAGATTCAACTCTTCTGGGAAGGCCGTCCACAAGGTTTAGGAGTGTGTCTATGGGAATATTTGATCATTCTTCCAGAAGAGCATTTGTGAGGTCAGAGGCTAATGTTGGATGAGAAGGCCTGGCTCACAGTCTCCACTCTAATTCATCGCAAAGGTGTTCTATCGGGTTGAGGTCAGGTCTCTGTGCAGGCCAATCAAGTTCCTCCACCCCAAACTCTCTCATCCATGTCTTTATGGACCTTGCTTTGTGCACTGGTCCAAATCATTTGTTGGAGGGGGGATTATGGTGTGGGGTTGTTTTTCAGGGGTTGGGCTTG
This sequence comes from Aquarana catesbeiana, assembly GCF_042186555.1. NCBI lineage: Eukaryota > Metazoa > Chordata > Amphibia > Anura > Ranidae > Aquarana > Aquarana catesbeiana. The sequence continues at coordinate 13,145,213 of NC_133332.1, forward strand.
GCCCCTTAGTACCAGCGAAGGGAACTCTTAAGGTGTCAGCATACCAAGACATTTTGGACAATTTCATGCTCCCAACTTTGTGGGAACAGTTTGGGGATGGCCCCTTCCTGTTCCAACATGATTGCGCACCAGTGCACAAAGCAAGGTCCATAAAGACATGGATGAGGGAGTTTGGGAAGGAGGAACTTGACTGGCCTGACCTCAACCCGATAGAACACCTTTGGAATGATTGGAGACTGCGTCCAACATCAGTGCCTGACCTCACAAATGCTCTTCTGGAAGAATGGTCAAACATTCCCATAGACTCACTCCTAAACCTTGTGGACGGCCTTCCCAGAAGAGTTGAAGCTGTTATAGCTGCAAAGGGCGGAGCCAACTCAATATTGAACCCTACGGACTAAGACTGGGACGCCATTAAAGTTCATGTGCGTGTAAAGGCAGGCGTCCCAATAGTTTTGGTAATATACAGTATCGATATTAATTAAAAAACGAGGATGTCATCTCCAATTAGAAAAATGTTTACTTCCCCATCAAATCGTCATACAAAGTAACAGTGAATGCAGCGACTGTACAGTTTCAAGCCTCCCTGCTCTTCATCAAGCTGCATAATTAGAGATCACATCCTCGTTTTTTTATATTTTGTTTTGTGGATGATTGGGAGCCCACCTTGATACAATCTCCAGGTGCTGGACCTAAAAATGAGAGGAGTGACTCACCCTCTATTTGTATATATATATATATATATATATATATATATATATATATATATATATATATACAAATAGAGGGTGAGTCACTCCTCTCTGTGAAAGTATTCACAGCGCTTCACTTTTTCCACATTTTGTTATGTTACAGCCTTATTCCAAAATGGAATTTCTACCCACAAATTTCGTTTTTTTTTTTTTTAAATTATATCTGTTACTATCATAGGATGATGTTTTTGCATTGGTTCGTGTGATAAATAGCGCCGCTTTAGTTACTGTTTTTTTTTAAAACTCACCTTATGTTCCTTATGCTCAGGCGTTCCCATCTTGCTTGTGGGCAGGCGAAGCCTCCTCCTTCTCCCCCGCTGCCTTCTGGGACCTGTGTGTGTCCCAGAAGACGATGTGGCCATTCAGAAAGTGCTGCGCGCCTCGCGCAGCAGGAAACCGTCTGTGAAGCCTGAAGGCTCCACCCGCCGGTTCCTCTTAGTTGTAATGGCGGCACCTGCACCGGTGGACAAATTGGCCTCGGGGGGGGGGGGGGGGGGGCGACATTGCGGGCTCCCTAGACAGGTAACTGTCCCTATTAAAAGTCAGCAGCTACAGTACTTGCAGCTGCCGACTTTAAAAAAAAAAACATTTGAGGCTGGAACTCTACTGTAACCTCCACCCATGCAATGCATATGTGTGGGACGAAAAATAGCCTCACGCACACATATGCGTCCATGGGCGGCAGAGATTTCAGTGCTGAGAACATGGTACTGAGCTGTCAAAAGGGAGCTGTCAGGATTGGCTGCCGATCAGGGGCGGCCCGTCCATTAGGGGCGCCCGGGCACCGCCCCTTCTCTCCACGCCACATCCTATATGCAATGGATAGATCCATGCATAGCATGAATCTATCCATGGCCACCGCGGCCACCCCCTACTGGTGCGTCCAGCCCCTTTCATGTCACCAGGCGCATGAATTACAGCGGCCATTACTGGGCGCATGAATGACAGTGGCCATCATTGGGCACATGAATTTCAGCAGCCAGGGTTTCTTTAAAAGCACCTGATTGGAGCCAGAGGCTCTAATAGGCTTTAAAATAGGCTGGGCTCGGGTCGCAGAGAATGTGACCGGAGCCCACCCAGGTGTGTTAGAACGGCGAATAAATATTCGCTGTTGAAACACTGATCTAAATCAGGCCAATCAGAATCAGGTGTGAGACCCATTTTCCAATGGGCTGAAAGGACAAGCAATCTTATTGGATGTGAGGGAGGAGGACACGCTGCGGCCGCCCATAGGACAAGCTGCCTGCCCACCCGTCTGCTACCTAGATGGGGTAAGTGCCGGGCTTACCCTGTCCATCCGAACAGGGGGGGTTCGTGGGTGACCAACTGGGTTGGGTGATTGTTTGCCGTGCCCCCCCCCCCCAAAAAAAAAAAAAGCACCAGCCGCCACTACTCCCGATCATGTGATTACTGTGACCATCAATCACAGTGGTCATGTGACATGGGAATTTATAGATAGGCAAGTCCTATCCTCATATTGATTAGTGGTTCTAAATTAATAACAAGTAGGGAACAGACACAAAAGATACACTCAGCATCTTTCCAAATAACTGTTCTGCTTTATTATGACACAATTGAAGGTTTTCATACACATGATCACGTAACGTATCACATTAATATTACAATTGTACATTTATGGTAACAAGGGGCGTAACATAGGCAGGCTAATTCTAATCAGGACTCGAAAGAATGCAAACATGTACTGAAAACATTATTAGTGCCGTGTGCACAGTGAGGGCAGAGTGCAATACATACAAAAATAGAATACAATTATATACAGAACTTACACATTTCCTTTACACATGTGATCAGGAAGAAACCCCCAGGGTGGGCAGGAAGGGGGTAAAAATGGCCTGGATTGGGCAGGAAGCATAGAATCCAACTGTCCTGGATTTTCCGGGAGAGTCCCTGATCTTTAACCTCATCTTAGATATATACACTCCATACAGATAGCGCCCCCTGATGGACAATGAACCCAACACCCCAGTGCTGCAAGATCACAGCACTGTCTATTACGTTGACCATAAATGATGAAGGGCCAGTAATTGGGAGATGATTATTATTAGTATTATTATTATACAGAAAGGAAGATGTGTCTAAAAGGAACCATCAGACCAGGGTTACATTTACTAAAAGTACTAAGCACCAAGCCACCGCCGGGAGGTCGCCGACATCTATGTTCTGCAGACTTATAAAGACACGGAACTTATCAGAGCAAACAGATCCCGGTAAATGTAATGTAGCCTATGAAACAGATGGCACATTTCGGCTTTCGCAGTGTAATTATCTACAAAGCTGAGCGGAGTTTGAAGATATCATAGACTTGGGGCCTCGTAAAACCTTGTAGAGCAAATAAATGATTTCCATTTTTTTTTTTAATAAATGCCCTTGTCCATATTACGTCATCTTATATGAAGGGCTCCGGCTAATGAATATACAAAGATCGTAATGGCTAAGAAGTGCCACACCGAGCTGCTTTTTATAGGCTGCGGAATTAATTGAAAACATAGAAAGAAATGAGATTTATCTTATTGGTAGTTTCGTTCGATGCAGCGGGGAGAAGGCGGCAATTAATGAGCTGCAGGTAGATTATGAACATACAGATGAAGGACATTTCACGTGATTGGCCTAAAGTAAACTTTTTTTTTTTTTTTTAATCCCAGGAGTATAGGTTTAGTGAAGATTAAAAGCCAGTTTTGGTATCGGTGTAGATCAAGGGTCTCAAACTGGTGGCCCTCCAGGTGTTCTCCTCCAAGTCCCATGAGGCATTGCAAGGCTGACGGTTACAAGCATGACTCCCACAGGCAGAGGCATGGTGGGACTTGTAGTTTCGCAACAGCTGAAGGGCCACCAGTTTGAGACCCCTGGTGTAGATACAGTATGGACATTAAATAAGGTGTTTGTGGATGGGGTTCAACAGAGAAGACCCAAGTGAATTAGCTCTACCTAGGCAGAGTAAGCCAGTACAGGTGACCCTTTGGACTCCATATTAGGTCCCAGTACACATCTCGCGTATGCGTGTTCCTGCTTGCGATAATTTTTTTTTAGCGTGATTTACACACGTTTGTCATAGAAAAAAAGGGAACTCGAGGGCCAAATTTTGGCCCTGAAACAATTGCAAACAAAATGGCGCCACGTTTGGGGGGTTCCATAAAGTATGAATGGTACACCTAAAATGCGTCAAGCTTTTTGCCACGATTTTTGGCACGTTTTGGAATCATGGGCAGAACCTCGCCGATTCTGCCCCGTGATTCCAAATCGCTAGAGCCCATTCACACCTGAACGTTTTGTAGCTTGAAGCCTGAGGGAAAAAATCAATTATTCTCCATGAAGATGGTTCACATCTCCACTCCAAGTCACCTGAAGCCCTACGCCTGAAGCTCAAACAAGTTCTGGACCCTTTTTTGACGCGCGAATCGGGCAGATTTGGGCGTTTTTGGAGCAGGAAGCAGATGACAAAATCTAACAACATAGCAACAAATGATGAAACAGATGATCATTTTTCCTATTGGCTAATTAACCACTTCCCTACCCGCCCATAGTCATATGACGTCCACAGATGGGATCTCCCATCCTGGGTGGACGTCATATGACGTCCTGGGATTCCCGGCCGTCTAGGGGGCGCGCGCATGCACCCGCCGCGTTCCTCGGGACTCGGTGCGTGTGCCCGGCGGCCGCGATGTCCGCCGGGCACCCGCGATTGCCCGTTAACCGGGCCGGCATGTGGATCTGTGTGTGTAAACACACAGATCCACAGCCTGTCAGCTCTGAGGAGAGCGATCAGTGTTCCCAGAACGGAGGAACACTAATCGGTCTCCTCCCCTAGTGCGTCCCCTCCCCCTTCAGTTAGAATCATTCCCTAGGAAACATATTAACCCCTCCCCGCCCCCTAGTGGTTAACCCCTTCATTGCCTGTCACATTTACACAGTAATCAATGCAATTTTATAGCATTGATCGCTGTATAAATGTGAATGGTCCCAAAAATGTGTCAAAAGTGTCCGATGTGTCCGCCATAATGTCGCAGTCACCAAAGATCGCCGCTAAAAAAATCAAAAAAAAATTTTTTTTTTAAAAATGCCATAAATCTATCCCGTATTTTGTAGACGTTATAACTTTTGCGCAAACCAATCAATATACGCTTATTGCGATTTTTTTTTAACCAAAAATATGTAGAAGAATACAGAGCTTGACAAAGGAGCACCGCCGTCACACCATTCACGGCGTGCCAGCTTAGGAAACGCGTCGCATATCGTGTGACGTCATCATCCCTCGACTGGATCAGCTGCCATCCAAGCCTCGCTTTGGTGCCTGTCTCTACTGCTCGGCCGAGTACATCCAGCGCCTTGAGACTGCCCAGACCCCCTACATCTACCAGCAGAGATGAGATGACTCCATGGACCCCCTGGATTGACCTGGGACATTTTTATGCTTAATATCGACCACGCAAATGTGAAAGTATTATCACTTGTTGCTTTTTTTAATATATTGTTTAAAACGTCTGCACCCAGAGGCGCCTCCTTCTCCTTGTATTTGCAGTACTCTTGGGATAATGGCTTTCGCCCCCACTGGAAGGCTGCCTTAAATGTGGACTCTACACATCACTTCTGCCCCCTCCACTTACAGTGTTACATCATGGACTCATTTCTCATGCAAAATTTATGATATATATTTTTTGATACTTATTCTTGTACATTACTGTAATTTGGATACAGCTGTCATTATTTGCGCCGATTACTTGTTACATTGTTGCTTAGGCTCTCACTCAGGCCAGCTGCAGGCTATTAAAGGCACTCTGTACAGGTGCACACAGCCTTTGGATAGACACAGAGCTGACGGTCGCATGTAAGGTGGGACACAGGCATTCTCCTAGGCAGCATTTACTGAAGTAACACCAGACTGAGCATTGGGTAGCAAGGCTTTTAGCCAGACTACATCGCTCAGCAGGCAGTGTTCATTTGTATACCTCACACCTTGTTGCTTTGCACTATGGGTAGAAGAGGTTCAAGCACCCCAAGAACCAGAGACACTAGGGGATCTCGTTCAGGTTCTGAGGGCCCCCTGTCAGCAGTATCCTCCCCCCCTGATGGGCCAGGGACGGCTAGCCAGGGAGAGCCGTTGGGGTCAGGGGCTACACCTGCTTCTGGCACTTCAGCCCCTGTATATATTACACAAGAGGTTTTTTCCTCAACCATTAATGGTTTAGAGGAAAGATTAATGGCCGTGATTACGTCTTCACTCAGTAGAAGAAAACGCACTAGGCCTTCCTCTGTTCCCCAAGACCCTCTGGAAGAGGAACTCTGGGATAAAGGAGACGAATCCCTCTCAGAGGATCGGGATGGGACAGATGATTCCTCTTCGGAGGAATCAGGTGGAGAGGGACCCTCTTCAACTTCCCAAGAGGAGAAAGTCTTAGTGCAGATCCTTACTGAATTGGTCCGCTCCACATTTAAGTTGCCCGTACCTGAAACTGCTAAAGAATCCTCTTCTGCTTTGGGGTCACTGAAACCTTTCCAAGCAGCACAGGCTTTTCCTGTTCATAATTTACTTGAAAAGCTCATTTATTCTGAGTGGGATCACCCAGACAAACGTTTTTTTCCGCCGAGAAAGTTTTCAACACTTTATCCGATGGAAGAAAAGTTTATTAAAATGTGGGGAATACCGGCCATTGATGCCACCATTTCCTCTGTAAATAATAGTCTGACTTGTCCTGTAGACAATGCTCAGATGCTCAGGGATCCTGTAGATAAAAAGATAGAATCCCTATTGAAGGATGTTTTCTCCTTAGCAGGTTCAGTGGCTCAACCTGCAGTAGCAGCGATTGGAGTCTGTCAATACTTAAGAGTCCATGTTAAGCAGGTCATCAAAGTATTACCTGAACAGCAGGCCCAGGGGTTTGCTAACCTTCCAACGGCCTTATGCTTTGTGGTTGACGCCATTAGAGATTCTATCGTGCAGACCTCCCGTCTTTCACTGGGGTTGGTGCATATACGTAAAATCCTATGGTTGAAAAATTGGTCAGCCGAAGCACCATGTAAGAAGCTGCTGGCTGGGTTTCCATTTCATGGTGCAAGGTTGTTTGGAGAAGACTTGGATAACTATATCAAGAGAATCTCTTGTGGGAAAAGCACTCTCTTACCTGTCAAGAAGAAGAGTAAGCGTCCCTCTTTCAAACGGACTCTTTCCCCAGCACCTGGGGCTTCAGCCTCCAGGCAGTCTCGACGGCCGCCTCCATCTGGGTCCAGAGACAAGAGTCAACCCCAGGGACAAAAGAAGTCCTGGGGGAAGAAGCCTACTAGGCAAAACAATAGACCTCTGCATGAGGGGGCGCCCCCGCTCACTCGAGTGGGGGGAAGACTGCAACAGTTCTCAGGGCTCTGGCAGAAGGATTTCCAGGACAGATGGGTAATCTCCACGGTAACCTTAGGGTACAAGCTGGAGTTTCAGGAATTTCCCTCTCCTTGGTTCCTCAGATCAAGTGTCCCCAGAGACCCAGAGAAGAAGCAGTCGCTCCTTCTAGCGTTAGAGCGACTTTTGTCGCAGGAGGTCATTATGATAGTTCCCGCAAAGGACCAGGGATTGGGCTTCTATTCCAATCTTTTTACGGTCCAAAAGCCAAATGGGGATGTCAGACCCATTCTGGATTTAAGGGATCTGAACCGATTCCTAAGGATTCAATCCTTCCGCATGGAATCAATTCGGACAGTAGTTCCCACCCTGCAGGGAGGAGAATTTCTGGCATCAATAGACATCAGAGATGCATATCTGCATGTGCCCATTTTTCCTGCTCATCAGAAGTTTCTGCGCTTCGAGGTAGGAGGGTGCCATTTCCAGTTTGTGGCTCTGCCTTTCGGGATACCCACTGCACCTCGAGTGTTCACAAAGATCTTGGCTCCTCCTCTGGCCAGATTAAGGGCTCAGGGTATAGCTGTCATAGCATACCTAGACAACCTGCTCTTGATAGACCGGTCGGTAGCCTCTTTGAATGGAAACTTGAGGACCACAGTCAGGTATCTAGAACACCTGGGTTGGATCCTCAACCTAGAAAAGTCTTTCCTAAAACCAGTAAGAAGACTGGAGTATTTAGGTCTGATTATAGATACAAGCCAGGAGAAAATATTTCTACCCCAGGCAAAGATTGCTGCTTTGAGAGAGCTGATTCTGGCGGTCAGGACCAAGAAGGGTCCCTCTGTCCGCCTTTGTATGAGGCTACTAGGGAAGATGGTGTCTTCATTCGAAGCAGTTCCCTATGCTCAGTTTCATTCAAGAATGCTGCAACACAGTATTCTGTCGACCTGGAACAAGAAGGTTCAGGCATTAAACTTTCCGATGCACCTGTCGCATGCGGTGCGTCAGAGCCTCAATTGGTGGCTCATACCCGAAAACCTGCAGAAGGGGAAATCCTTTCTACCGGTTACCTGGACGGTGGTAACAACAGATGCCAGTCTGTCAGGTTGGGGAGCAGTTCTGGAACAGTCTGCGGTTCAGGGGATATGGTCCAAGACCGAGAGGACCTTACCCATCAACATTCTGGAGATCCGGGCGATATATCTAGCCCTAAAAGCCTGGACTCTCAGACTACAGGGTTGTCCGGTCAGGATCCAGTCTGACAATGCCACAGCAGTGGCTTATGTCAATCATCAGGGAGGCACCCGGAGCCGAGCTGCTCAAAAGGAGGTGAACCAGATCTTAGTCTGGGCAGAGATGCATGTGCCATGCATATCGGCAGTTTTCATCCCGGGAATAGAGAACTGGCAGGCGGACTATCTAAGTCGCCAGCAGTTACTTCCAGGGGAATGGTCTCTGCATCCCGACGTCTTTTGGGCCATATGCCAAAGATGGAGGGTTCCAGATGTAGATCTCTTTGCATCCCGATTCAACAAAAAGATAGACAGATTTATGGCAAGGACGAAAGATCCTCTTGCATGCGGGACGGATGCCTTGGTGATTCCATGGCATCAGTTCTCACTGATTTACGCATTCCCGCCTATTCTGCTACTACCACGACTCCTTCGCAGGATCAGGCAGGAAAGGAAGTCGGTACTTCTGGTGGCCCCCGCTTGGCCCAGAAGGACTTGGTATGCAGAAATAGTAAGGATAACGGTGGGTTCCCCATGGACCCTACCGGTACGCCCAGACCTGTTATCTCAAGGTCCAGTGTTCCATCCTGCCTTACAAACGCTAAATTTGACGGTTTGGCTATTGAGACCCACGTTCTGAAGAGTCGTGGGCTCTCAGGTCCTGTCATATCTACCTTGATCAATGCAAGGAAGCCAGCTTCCAGGATGATTTATCATAGAGTCTGGAAAGCTTATGTATCCTGGTGTGAATCCAGAGGTTGGCATCCCAGGAAATATGTCATAGGTAGAATTCTTGATTTTCTACAATTAGGATTAGAGATGAAGCTGGCCTTGAGTACCATCAAGGGCCAGGTCTCTGCTTTATCAGTATTATTTCAGCGGCCACTTGCTTCGCATTCTTTGGTCCGAAGCTTTATGCAGGGGGTGATGCGTCTTAATCCTCCGGTTAAAGCGCCCCTAAACCCCTGGGACTTGAACTTGGTCCTGGCTGTGTTACAGAAACAGCCTTTTGAACCAATAAGTCAGATTCCTTTGGTCTTGTTGACAAGGAAGTTAATTTTTCTGGTGGCCATCTCTTCTGCTAGAAGAGTTTCAGAATTAGCAGCCCTTTTCTGTAAGGAGCCTTATTTGATTATACACAAGGATAGAGTGGTACTACGCTCCTCATCCTAGTTTTTTACCGAAGGTGGTTTCTGATTTTCATTTAAACCAAGACATTGTTCTACCTTCCTTTTTTCCAGATCCCTGTTCTCCGGAAGAGAGATCTCTACATTCGTTGGATGTAGTAAGAGCAGTTAAGGCCTATCTCGGGGCAACTGCTCAGATCCGCAAGACGGATGTTTGTTTGTGCTGCCAGAGGGTCCCAATAGAGGACAGGCAGCGTCAAAAGCTACCATTTCTAAATGGATTCGACAATTGATCATTCAAGCATACGGTTTGAAACAGAAGATTCCTCCGTTTCAGATCAGGGCACATTCCACGAGGGCTATTGGTGCTTCCTGGGCAGTGCATCACCGGGCCTCTATGGCTCAAATCTGCAAGGCCGCAACCTGGTCTTCAGTCCATACATTCACCAGATTCTATCAGGTGGATGTGAGAAGGCATGAGGATATCACCTTTGGGCGTAGTGTGCTGCAGGCAGCGGTACAGGGTCCTCAGGTCTGATTGCACCCTACTTGGTCGTGGTTCCCTCCCCTCAGGTAGCATTGCTCTGGGACATCCCATCAGTAATTACTGTGGCTCTGTGTCCCGTGATGTTCGAGAAAGAAAATAGGATTTTTTAAAACAGCTTACCTGTAAAATCCTTTCTTTCGAAGGACATCACGGGACACAGAGGTCCCGCCCCTCTTCTAATACACTATATTGCTTGGCTACAAAACTGAGGTATCCCTGCAAGGGGAGGGATTATATTGGGGGTTGAACTTCCTGATAGGGTGAGCCGGTGTCCAATCACCAGTGATACCCTATATAACCCATCAGTAATTACTGTGGCTCTGTGTCCCATGATGTCCTTGGAAAGAAAAGAATTTTACAGGTAGGCTGTTTTAAAAAATCCTATTTTTATCTAAGGGAAGTTCCCAAAACATGGCCCGTTGGGGGTACTTGAGGACTGAGGTTGAGAACCACTGATATAAGCAACCATTTATACTGAATGAAACGAGTTCATTCAGTATTTCTTGAAACAACGGTGAGGCTAAATATACAGTAGTAATGCAGCTCATCCCTGATTTAGCAAAAGTGGAGTGAATTAATCATTTGATTATAGCGGTGCCAAAAACAAGATCCATCAAAACAGTAAAATTAACAAAGTTTAATTGATGCATAATAAAAACATAATAATTCATAAAATGCACATGCTCATAACTTGGTCAACTTGAATACATTAATGCAAAGGCTGGTACTGCAGTGTCTGCTCCCGACACCTTTCCCCAGTGATGGCTTCTTCAGGCGACTTTGAAAGGCAATAATACTTAATGGACCAAGCAATCACCGACAAACTCCCACCTGGCCGCCAGCATCAAAGGGTGGAGAGAGGACGCCGCATGACCAAAGAAGGCATATAAAGACCAAGACAATGGGGTTTATTTACTAAAGGCAAATCCACTTTGTACTACAAGTGCACTGCAAGTACACTTAGAAGTGCACTCGCTGTGGATCTGAGGGGGACATGCAAGGAAAATAAAAAACAGCATTTTTGCTTGTACATGATTGGATGATAAAATCAGCAGAGCTTCCCCTGATTTCAGATCTTGCCATCAGATCTAAAGCAACTGCACTTCCAAGTGCAAAGTGGATTTGTCTTTAGTAAATCAACCCCCATGTGCGCAAAATGAGAGATTAAACCGAGGGCAACATGATTGGACACCAGAGCAAACATTTTGCCAAAGTCTGTCTGTGTCAGCACAGTCCTCGGGACTCCAGGAAACACACCTTTGCATATTGTTTGCTCTGGTGTCCAACCAATTTGCCCTCGGTTTAATCTCTCACTTTGTGCACATTGTCTTGGTCTTTATATGCCTTCTGTGGTCATGCGGCGTCCTCTCTCCACCCTTTGATGCTGGCGGCCAGGTGGGAGTTTGTCGGTGATTGCTTGGTCCATTAAGTATTAGTGTCTTTCAAAGTCCCCTGAAGAAGCCATCACTGGGGAAAGGTGTCGGGAGCAGACACTACAGTACTAGCCTTTGCCTAATGTATTCAAACTGACCAAGTTATGAACATGTGCTTTTTATGAACTATTACGTTTTTATCATGTAGAACAGAAAAACACATATATGTGAGCTAGTGGTGCTGCACACCCCGAAACATTTGTATAATGGAGAAGTTCCCTCATGGGGTTTTTTTAGCAGCCAAGAATTAATTCAAAGATCATTAGTTAAAATTCTTTATTATATCTAAAAGCAATTTGACAGTTACATGAGAGTTGTAAAAAATTGTGCTCTGGCATTCACATGAAAATGACAGAACCATTGATCAAGATGGAATTACATATTGTATGAAATTTTGATAAAATTGCATTTTACTGCAAAAGAATAATCTTTCACATAAAACTCCTACGCATTTCGACCCTTCTAATTGTGGTCTTCTTCAAGGGGGTATTTTATTCCATACAGAAAGAGATGGAAATATTTTAGATTTTGATAATAATCTGGTTTATTTGCCCATATATCTAATCACACAAAGAGATGTATATTTACCAATCAAGATGATGGAAGAGAGAAAAACACGTCCTATAGCCAGAGATTTCTGATCTAAACTAATTTCAAACTGACCAAGTTATGAACATGTGCTTTTTCTAAATTATTATGTTTTTATCATGTATCAATTAAACTTTGTTCATTTTACTGTTTTAATGGTTCTTGTTTTTGGCATTGCTATAATCCCATTATTAATTCATTCCACTATTGCTAGTTCATTCAGTGTCTTCATTCAGTGTCTTTTGTTGTGATTAGCTGTGATTGGTCAAAGCTAATCACTTGGTACAGATGGGCTATGATTTGCCCTGTCTGTACCAATCAGGGGCGATAAAAAGGGTTAAATGTGTTTCCTGGGCATGCTTTCTAACTGTGGGGGAGGTGCTTTAAACGGGGGGAAGACAGAGAAATCCGTGTTCCTGCTTAGCAGAAACACAAGATCTCCGTCTTCCCCTCTGACAAAACAGCGGCCTGTCTTGTTTACATAGGCAGATCGCCATTCTGCCTCTCCTGTGAACAAAAGTGGGGTGCCGGCGAACATCGGATCCGCCGGACCCGCTGATTGGCTCCCGCTGTTTCCAATCACAGTTGGAGCGTTTCCTCATTGGCGCCCAAGCGCGCCCCCAACCCCGTTCACAAAATCTCATACAGGTACGTGATTTTCGCGCAGCCGGGCCACCCTGCTGCAGTATATATATGTTGGGTTGGTCCAGAAGCGGTTAACATGCTGTCACGATCAGGCGCCAGGCTTGAAGACCAGTTGCTATAGCAGTTACAGGACTACCACTGACCAGCAGGATTGGTACATAGGCAGTCACCCTGGCAGGTGACAAAGGCTCACCTGAGGTGCGAAGTCTAAGTACCAACCGGTGTTCACCAGAGCTCCTGATGGTGGAGATGGATTTAGCTGCGTGCTAGTATCAGGTCGCGGTCCTCAGGTTTGCCCCACCAGGGTGTGAGCAAGGGTCCAGAAGTGGATGAACAGATAAGGATCAAACAACAGAGTGGTCAGTAAACAAGCCAAAAGGTCGGTAACAAGTAGTTGCAGGTTGGGATCAGGCAGTCGAGTAGTTAACGAACAAGCCAAGGGTCAATCACGAGTGGCAGCAAAATACAGACGGCAGCAGGGAAGACAAGAGCAAGGCACTGGCTGAGAAGGCACAATAACCTGGCAAAGAGGAAGTGCTGCGACAAGGCTTATATTGGAAGTTCACGGGAGGAGCAAGGAGTTCAACAGCAATCAAGACACAAGGCAGGGTTATCCAATGGATCAGATAGGATTGTCCAATAGATCAGGCAGGGAGCTGTCCAGCATCCCAGAGAGCTCAGTGGGATGAGTCAACGCCAGACACCGAAGAGGTCCCAGGTCCTGACACATGCTTTATTGGTTTTAAAATAGGCAACTCACAACGGTAGAGAAAGATGCGTTGTTAAAACAGTATGGTCCACCGAGCAGGTCTGGGTTAACCCCGCTGTGTGTGTGTATCCCAGAGTAGAACACTGGCGGTTGCTCTGGTGGGTTTCAGTGCTTCCTGGTAGACTCGGGGACACCTTGGGCGAGATGACTTCACAGCCGGGTACTTGAGCATCAGATGCAGCACGCGTTTGGAGCATGACATAGGGAGAGCCATCTTTAGTGTGGTATAAATAGTGTTTGGCTTGAGTACCTACATTGCCAATCACCCTTGTGCATTGCAAGGGGCACATTCTTCAATGTGTGGGCACGGTATAAGATGTGCAGTGATGGTAATTGAGCTTATGTCACTCCGACGACGTGGGAGGGGGGGAGGGGCGTCCTTCAAACGTTGAAGCATGTTGTTGTATCCATGAGTTAACCAAGTGAAATAAATTATGCTTCGATATCCGTATCGGAATTCTTTATTGTTCTGCCGGCAAGCAAGGACACCGTCCTCCACCGCCAGCAGGAAGGAGAGAAAAGAGGCATGCAGTGCAGAACATTGCCACAAGTGAGTCTTTACTGCATCTCATTCCATACATTATACCCAACACAAAGGCCTCACCAATTCAATGGCAGGTTGTGTGCGAGGAAATTATTTGTAATGCTCATTTTGCTCTTTTGTGCCTTCAGAAACATCTGTGGTGATAAATGGAAAGTAGAGAGATCATGTTCCTTGCTATTGAAGAAAATGCAGATACAGTTGGGTATGTATTTGTTTCATTTACACCTGTGTGCGTGTTAACGTGTGTTTTGCGTTGTGTTAAGTCCTTCGTTGAAACGAGTTTCAGCTTGTATGGAAGCAGTGTGTACAGCAAGCTTTACCAAAGAATTGGTAAAGCTTTTAGCAAGCTCCGGGCAGCTTTTCTGAAGCTTTTAGGGGTCCTGTGTGTCCTAACGCACATCAACTTGTATACCCAGATTAGCCATTGTATGAGGGCTACACCAAAAGTAATGCATGTAGTGGGCGTATCTTTTTTTTTTACTAACTTACAGAGGTCATTCAAATTTCACATGTTGGTAGAGTAACTCTTATGCCGCGTACACAAGGTCGGACTTTTCGACCGGACGTGGTCCGACTTTCCAGCGTACTTTCGCCGGACTTTTGACGGACTTCCGACGGACTTTCTAATGAGCGGACTTGCCTACACACGATCACACCAAAGTCCGACGGATTGGTACGTGATGACGTACACCGGACTTAAATAAGGAAGTTGATAGCCAGTAGCCAATAGCTGCCCTAGCGTCGGTTTTTGTCCGTCGGACTAGCATACAGATGAGCGGATTTCTGGGTCAGGCGGAGATACAATGTAAAGATTTGAAGCAAGTTCCAAATTTAAAGTCCATCAGATTTGCGACTGGAAAAGTCAGCTGAAGGTCCGGTGAAGCCCACACACGATCAGATTGTCCGCCGGATTTGGTGCGTCGGCGTCCGTCGGACCAGTCCGGTCGAAAAGTCCAACCGTGTGTACGCGGCATAACTCTATACAAAGGTACTACTCAACATAGTCTCCATCACAAGTGATGTATTTGTGCCATCGTTGAATCCAGTTTTCGAAAAATCTTTGAAGAAATTAAAGTGTTGTAGTCACTTCCGCTTTCACCTCATCTGTATCATCAGATTGTTGTCTCCAAAGACCAGTGGCGGTCGATCCATATGGGGTTCAGCCCCTCTAATCCATGAGCCCAGCTCCTAATCTACATGCAGGGTGCCGGACACATGGATTCCAATGGAGATTTTTTTTTTTTAAGCACATGATTAGAGCCTGAGGCGGCTCTTATTGGCTTAAAAACAGGGTGGGCTCGGGGCGCAGAGCACTGCGCCCTGAGCCTACCCAGTTGTGTGTGCCAATAGCGAATAAATATTCGCTATTGTCTTCCTGATTCTCCTCCCAGCCAATCAGGAAACGGGTGAGATCCGATTGGCCGAGAGAAGAAGTGATCGTATTGGCCACTGCACTGAGGGAGGAAGGAAGGGAAGCCGCCGAGGAGGAAGCCGCCATGAAGCCTGAGACGCAGAGGAGGAGGAGATGCAGAAAGGAGCCGAAGGTACCTGCCACCTAGATGGTGTAAGTGCGGGGCTGACCGACTGACCGACTGGGGCGGGGGCAGCAGAATGTCTTGTTTACCGCCCCCCCAAAATATAAAGCACCAGCCGCCACTGCCAAAGAGCACTGACCAGACGAAATTACAGGTTGCCTAATTTGTTGCAAAAGATTTGTTTGGTTGCATATTTCATGGTGCATGTGGATTACACCAAATCGAAATTCGGATGAAAATTTTGTTATTTAGATTTATCCAAATTTATGAATCACAATAGTAATGAATTTCAACAAACCTAAAAAATTCATTATAACGAAACAAAATAACAAATTATCCAAATTCGAAAGTGAATTCGGATTTGAATTTGAAAATTGCAAGGCATAAAATTGAAATGAGATGATGATAACTACTTAAGCTGCTTTATAGAATAAAACAGAATACAATACAATATAGTACAATAGGAAAGAAAAGAATAGAAAAGAAAAGAATAGAACCGAGCAGATCAGAGCAGACTTAAAATCCGGTGTCAACTGCTGAGGTTCCCCTAAGTCAAGGGTCTCAAAGGGCCAGGTTACTGTTCTTCAGACTTTAGGGGGGCTGAACTGTGGCCATTATGCATAGAAAAGGTCCCCATATCAGTGGGAAAAAATAATGTCCCATCGTTTGTTTCAGAGGGAGTAATTGTGCCCCATTGTTGGTGTCACTGGGAGGAATAGTGCCCCATCATTGGTGCCAGTGGGCCCCATTGTTGGCGTCATTAGGAGGAATAGTGTGTTGTTGGTGTAACTGGGAGGAGTTATGTCCCTTCATTGGTGTCAGTGTGTGGGGGTGGGGGGGGCTTATGTCTCATTATTATTATCAGTGGATGAAATATTGCACCTTCCATAAAGCACCCTCCCCATGTTGAGGGCATGTGGCCTGGTATGGTTCAGGAGAGGGGGGTGCTCTCTCGCCTCCCCCCCTTTTCCTGCACCCTGCCAGGTTGCATGCTCAAATAAGGGTCTTGTATGGATTTTGGGGGGACCCCCACGCCATTTTTTTTACATTTTGGTGCGGAGTTCCCCTTAAAATCCATACCAGACCTGAAGAGCCTGGTATGGATATTAGGGGGGACTACCAAGCCATTTTTTTAAAAAAAATTGGCATGGAGTTCTCCTTAATATCCATAACAGACCCGAAGGGCCAGGTAATGAACTGGAGGGAGGGGGGGCCAAGCTGTTTTTTTCAATGATTTTTTTATGTATATTGCCGGTATCCGGCAATACATTACAGCCGCAAGCAATTTTAAATGACATTTTTTCCTTTAGAAATGTCACTTTGCTTCAGTACTGTTATAAACATGGGAAAGATTCTCTACTTTACAGGCATACTATAGACACCCCCCAGGCACAACATTTAAAGGAATATTTCATTTTTATTGTTTCACTTTAAGCATCATTAACTGCTCCTGAAAAAATGGCTGTTTTTAAAACTTTTTTTTGCACTGATCCATGTCCCCTGGGGCAGGACCCGGGTCCCCAAACACTTTTTATGACAATAACTTGCATATAAGCCTTTAACCTCCCTGGCGGTATGATTCTTTCGGATTTTAGGTGCTGAAAGCGGTACAATTATTTTGCATGGAAATTTGGCGTTTTATATTGTAGGTCTGTAAATCTTAACAATAACACACTTAAATCTGTCCAAACCAGAGTCTAGTAGATATCCCGGGTATGATAAAGTTTGAAACACAAAAACATAAATTATAATATAATAAATAAAAATAAATAATTAAAAAAAATTAAAAAAAATAGTAATAAAATAAATTTCCCCACAATTCACTATCGCTCAATTCTGCAAGTGTTCTAATTTACTATCGCTGTTTTCTAGCTGGTCTAAAGCCACTTTTGACGTAAAGGGACACTTTTTGGTTGCTATGGACAATCTCCAGTTTCCAGGCAGAAAGAACAGTGTATATCATGTAAAACTGCATGCAGGGCATGGGCCAGAGCACTGAGGACAAAAGGGATGTGAAATCATTTCATACAGTACTGTAATCTGTAAGATTACAGTACTGTATGTGTTATGATTTTGACATTTTTTTGAATTTGCCGCCAGGCTCCGCCCCCGTGCGTCGCGCCGCTCGCAGGGAACGGAGCCTGGCACGGAGAGGCTTCCAAGGAGGACGGAGCCCTCGGACACTGCGGGGGACATCGCAGGATCCCGGGGACAAGGTAAGTAAAGCCGCCCCAGGATCCTGCAATGCGATCCCGAGTGTGGCTCGGGGTTACCGCTAATGGTACTGAATTTTAACCCCGAGCCACACTCGGGAATACCGCCAGGGAGGCTACAATGAACACTTTTGATTTTTCACGTTGGAGTCCCGTAGATTTTAATGATGTTCGCACAAATTGTTTGTCTGTTTGCATGTTATGATGGGAGGTCTCCAATCCAATGCAAAATACATTCATATTTATGTGCAAATAACATATGTAAAGTGACCAGTGCTGCATATAATAAATCCAGTGTTGTTTTACCAAAATCAAAATCAAATTAAAAGTGCTGTAAACAGTGTGTCAAAATCACATCTGAGGATTTATCCAGTCGTTATTATATATATGGCGCTTTTTGAACAAATGATTTTGATCTGGTGTAGCCAAAAAACACAGTATGCAGTGTGCCCGGTGTCTCCACTCGTGCTCGGGGCCATCTTGCTGCACCCTCCAGTTATTTATGGTGTACTGTATCCTAACAACCCAGGGACATGTGGCTCGTGGCCATGTTTTAATTGATGTCTTGTAATGTATACCGGAGGGTGCAGCAAGATGGCGTTGCTCCTGATGACGTCATTGTGATGAAACGCGTAAGGAGGAGCTACAGCGTCATTGCATCACTTCTGGTTTCAGGTCCACGGAATGCATCGCATCCCGGACTTCCAGTGTTTTTACAAGCTGATGTGTTTTTACAAAGCCAATGTGATTTTAAACAAATGTAAGTGCAATACTTTACTTTTCACAATAAACTAAGTTAAGTTACGCTATGAAGTCTGTCTTTGATGTTGTCTTTGATGTTCCCTTATGTATGTGAGACTCTGGGGCAGGTTTAACTGTGGATATTGAACTTTGATACAGGCAGGAAGGGCTGTGAATGTGGGCTACCCCTATATGGGAAGAGATTTCTGGTGAGTAGAGCAATAAGAGGGGGAGCACGGGGGGAGACTGTGCATGCAGTGGCAGCCCATCCATTAGGGACCATGCATCCAGCCCCCTACATCTACATTCAGGGTGCTGGATGCATGTATCCAATAACAGGTGTGGTTTTTTTGAAGCACAAGATTAGAGCCGGAGGCTCTAATAGGCTTCAAAATAGGGTGGGTTCGGGGCACTCCGAGCCCACCAAGTTGCGTGACACTAGCGAATGAATATTCGCTATTGTCACACTAATTCTCCTCCCAGCCAAACAGGAAGCGGGTCTGAGACCGGATTCCTGTTTGGCCGAAAGGAGAAGCTACGCTGGCTGGCGGGAGGGGGAGGGAGGAGAAGGCGAGGAGAGGAGACAAGACACAGGAGAAGCTAGCCGGTCTCCTGGGGGAAGTGTTGCAGCTGGGTGACCGACCAACCTGAGGGGGTGGAGGTGCGATGGTGCACTGTTTGCCACCGGCCGCCACTGATTGCATGTGTGTTTTTTTGCTACACCAGATCAAAATCATTTGTTCAACAAGCACCATTTACAGTATCTCACAAAAGTGAGTACACCCCTCACATTTTTATATATTTTATTCTATCTTTTCATGTGACAACACTGAAGAAATGACACTTTGCTACAATGTAAAGTAGTGAGTGTACAGCTTGTATAACAGTGTAAATTTGCTGTCCCCTCAAAATAACTCAACACACAGCCATTAATGTCTAAACCGCTGTCCAAATTGGGCCCAAAGTGTCAATATTTTGTGTGGCCACCATTATTTTCCAGCACTGCCTTAACCCTCTTGGGCATGGAGTTCACCAGAGCTTCACAGGTTGCCACTGGAGTCCTCTTCCCCTCCTCCATGACGACATCACAGAGCTGGTGGATGTTAGAGACCTTGTGCTCCTCCACCTTCTGTTTGAGGATGTCCCAGATGATCAATAGGGTTTAGGTCTGGAGACATGCTTGGCCAGTCCATCACCTTTACCCTCAGCTTCTTTAGCAAGCCAGTGCACGACTTGGAGGTGTTTGGGGTCGTTATCATGTTGGAATATTGCCCTGCGACCCAGTCTCTGAAGGGAGGGGATCATGCTCTGCTTCAGTATGTCACAGTACATGTTGGCATTCATGGTTCCCTCAATGATCTGTAGCTCCCCAGTGCCGGCAGCACTCATGCAGCCCCAGACCATGACACTCCCACCACCATGCTTGACTGTAGACAAGACACACTTTGTCCTCCTCACCTGGTTGCCCCCACACACGCCTGACACCATCTGAACCAAATAAGTTTATCTTGGTCTCATCAGACCACAGGACATGGTTCCAGTAATCCATATCCTTAGCCTGCTTGTCTTCAGCAAACTGTTTGTGGTCTTTCTTGTGCGTCATCTTAAGAAGAGGCTTCCTTCTGGGACAGCAGCCATGCAGACCAATTTGATGCAGTGTGCGGCGTATGGTCTGAGCACTGACAGGCTGACCCCCCCACCCCTTCAACCTCTGCAGCAATGCTGGCAGCACTCATATGTCTATTTCCCAAAGACAACCTCTGGATATGATGCTGAGCACCTGCACTCGACTTCTTTGGTTGACCTGTTCTGAGTGGAACCTGTCCTCTTAAACCACTGTATGGTCTTGGCCACCGTGCTACAGATCAGTTTCAGAGTCTTGGCAATCTTCTTACAGCCTAGGCTAGTGATGTTGAACCTTGGCACCCCAAATGCTTTGGAACTACATTTCCCATGATGCTCATGCACTCTGCAGTCAATTAAGCTTTGATAATAAAACCTGGAAGCTCATTGGTTTCTATGCAGAAGTGAGCCTGATTTTGCACTTTCCAGCTTTAGTAAATAGACCTCATTGTGTACTTAAAAGTAGAGTATGCCTGTATACAGCGATCAGTGCTATAAAAAAGCACTGATTACTGTGTAAACGACACTGGCAGTGAAGGGGTTAACCACTAGGGGGCGATGAAGGGGTTAAGTGTGTCTTAGGTTTTGACACTATTTTGGAACCATTGTCATTTATA
Organism: Aquarana catesbeiana; assembly: GCF_042186555.1. Taxonomy (NCBI): domain Eukaryota; kingdom Metazoa; phylum Chordata; class Amphibia; order Anura; family Ranidae; genus Aquarana; species Aquarana catesbeiana. Next base: position 13,165,925 of record NC_133332.1, read on the forward strand.
CAGCGATCAGTGCTATAAAAAAAGCACTGATTACTGTGTAAATGTCACTGGCAGGGAAGGGGTTAACCACTAGGGGGCGATGAAGGGGTTAAATGTGTCCTAGGGAGTGATTCTAACTGTAGGGGGGTTGGGCTTCAAGTCACATGACAGCGATCACCGCTCCCGATGAGAGGCCAGAATGGGAAAATTCCCCATGACACGATCGCTGGGAGACCGGCGGACATAAAGTCTGCCAGTCCCGCGGGCACAGGCACGCTGTACGCGGCACGCACCTCTTAAAGGGGGTGTACAGGTACGCCCATTTGCCCACCGCTGCCATTGTGCCAACGTACAGTATATAGGCGTGCAGCGGTGGGCAATTGGTCAAGTGGTTGAACTTCCCTCATTTACACACCAAAGTGTATTCCTTTGATCTAAATAACAAATTGTTACAATGTTTATACTTAAGTTCCTCTGCTAAAGAATGTTGTGATTCTTGGCAGACTGCCCATTTTTTTTTCCCTTTCTTTTGACGGCTGTCGGCTTTTAGCAGAGCAGAGAGAATTCTCTGCATAGAAAGAATCGGGAAATATTATCTCAAGATCGCAACGGGGAAAAAAAAAAATCGCGATAACGATTCTTAACGATTAATCGTGCAGCTCTAAGTGTCAGAATTACAAAGTAATACCTCTGCGCACATAACTATTTTCTGTGTCATGGGGCGCCGTTACCTGTCTGCTAGGGAGTCGAGGAGTTCAAATAAAAGGTGGCAAAGGTTTTAGATTCCCCATCAGCGATTATTCAGCGACTGCAACCTAGTTAAAAAAAAAAAAAAAAAGTAACATTTCCGCTTTGTTTCTGCAAATGCCCTCCAACACTTTGATCTCTTTTTTTTTTCTGGGCGACACATTTGCCAGATTTTAATTGCACCGAAAAGAAGCTTTTTTTTTTTTTTTCACAGAAACCCGTAGTTCAGTCAGAACACTAAAGCACTTAGCGTAACCTGCGTCGCACCCGCCGCCTTTCTCACGAGTGGCCTCTGAGGGCGACATTTTATTATTTTATTGCAGTCAACATAATCTATGACATTTTGCGTATTTCCTGTCAGCTTTGTAGGTTTTAATAACGAAAACAAAAAAAAAGTACAAGCCGACAACAATGTCATTTAAGAAAATAAAGGAACGCGCTACTTAGCTCCACAGCGCCGGATTTGACAAACAAAATTATTATAATTCTTTTTTTTTTTTTTTCTTCCTATTTGTATTTGCAGTGATGCCTTGAATAGAATGGAACGAGGTGTGAAATTGATGTTTCTTATAATAGAAAAACCTCTTAAGGAAACAATAGAAAGAGGCCAAATGCTCTGCACGGAGGAGGGCGTTCTCTGAGCTCAAATCGTTCTGATTAGAATATTATCGAGTCACCGGGGTCTCTGTGGTCGGCCAGGCCTATGTTAATGATCTGCAGTAAATTGGAACAGATTACCTCTAAGTGTGCAAACGGAATATCTCCCGGTGACACTTCCATGGCCTTTGCGTGGTTTGTGATTAAATTTATGAAGCAGGAGTTTAGTGTATCGAAGGAATACTTCATAATGCAGCTGTTACTGTACTTTTACACTGGCCAGACATGACCTAGTATTGAGGAGGTCCCTGTTTTGCTGCCAAAACAGCCCTGACCCAATCGAGGCATGGACTCCACTTTGACCTCTGAAGGTACATTGTGGTATCTGGCACCAGGCCGTCAGTAGCAGATCCTTTAAATCCTGTAGGTTGTGAGGTGGGTGCATGATCACCAAAAATGTTTAGGTAGGTGGGACGTGTCAAGTAACATCCATATGAATGGCAGGACCCAAGGTTTCACCTCCATCAATAAGCCTTCCCCCATCTCCATCAATGAGCCTTCCCTCCCCCACCTCCATCAATAAGCCCCCCCTCCACCTCAATCAATGAGCCTTCCTTTCCCAATCCCATCAATGAGCCTTCCCTCCCCACCTCCATCAATAAGCCTTCCCTCCCCACCTCCATCAATGAGCCTTCCCTTCCCACCCCTATGAATAAGCCTTAGCTCCCCATCTCCATCAATAAGCCTTCCCTCTCCACCTCTTTCAATGAGCATTCCCCTCCCCACCTCCATCAATGAGCCTTCCCTCCCCACCTCTATCAATGAGCCTTTCCTCCCCACCTCTATCAATGAGCCTTTCCTCCCCACCTCTATCAGTGAGCATTCCCCTCCCCACCTCCATCAATGAGCCTTTGCTACTCATCTCCATCAATGAGCCTTCCCTCCCCACCTCCATCAATGAGCCTTCCCTCCCCACTACCATCAATGAGCCTTCCCTCCCCACCTCCATCAATAAGCCTTCCCTCCCCATCTCCATCAATGGGCCTTCCCTCCCCACCTCCATCAATGGGCCTTCCCTCCCCATCTCCATCAATGAGCCTTCCCTCCCCACCTCCATCAATAAGCCCCCCACCTCAATCAATGAGCCTTCCCTCCCCACCTCCATCAATAAGCCTTCCCTTTCCACCTCTTTCAATGAGCCTTCTTTCCCTCCCCACCTCCATCAATGAGCCTTCCCTCCCCATCTCCATCAATGAGCCTTCCCTCCCCACCTCCATCAATGAGCCTTTGCTACCGATCTCCATCATTGAGCCTTCCCTCCCTCACCTCCATCAATGAGCCTTCCCTCCCCACCTCCATCAATAAGCCTTAGCTCCTCATCTCCATCAATGGGCCTTCCCTCCACACCTCCATCAATGAGCCTTCCCTTCCCACCCCTATGAATAAGCCTTAGCTCCCCATCTCCATCAATAAGCCTTCCCTCTCCACCTCTTTCAATGAGCATTCCCCTCCCCACCTCCATCAATGAGCCTTCCCTCCCCACCTCTATCAATGAGCCTTTCCTCCCCACCTCTATCAATGAGCTTTTCCTCCCCACCTCTATCGGTGAGCATTCCCCTCCCCACCTCCATCAATGAGCCTTTGCTACTCATCTCCATCAATGAGCCTTCCCTCCCCACCTCCATCAATGAGCCTTCCCTCCCCACTACCATCGATGAGCCTTCCCTCCCCACCTCCATCAATAAGCCTTCCCTCCCCATCTCCATCAATGGGCCTTCCCTCCCCACCTCCATCAATGGGCCTTCCCTCCCCATCTCCATCAATGAGCCTTCCCTCCCCACCTCCATCAATAAGCCCCCCACCTCAATCAATGAGCCTTCCCTCCCCACCTCCATCAATAAGCCTTCCCTTTCCACCTCTTTCAATGAGCATTGCCCTCCCCACCTCCATCAATGAGCCTTCCCTCCCCCATCTCCATCAATGAGCCTTCCCTCCCCACCTCCATCAATGAGCCTTTGCTACCGATCTCCATCATTGAGCCTTCCCTCCCTCACCTCCATCAATGAGCCTTCCCTCCCCACCTCCATCAATAAGCCTTAGCTCCTCATCTCCATCAATGGGCCTTCCCTCCCCACCTCCATCAATGAGCCTTCCCTCCCCCACCTCCATCAATGAGCCTTCCCTCCCCACCTCCATCAATGAGCCTTCCCCCCCCACCTCCATTAATGAGCCTTCCCTCCACCACCTCCATCAATGAGCACTCCCCTCCCCCACCTCCATCAATGAGCACTCCCCTCCCCACCTCTATCAGTGAGCCTTCCCTCCCCACCTCCATCAATGAGCCTTCCCTCCCCCACCTCCATCAATGAGCACTCCCCTCCCCACCTCCATCAATAAGAACCCCCCTCCGCCTCATCTCCATCAATGAGCTTTTTCTCCTCACCTCCATCAATAAGCCTTGGCCTCCCATGAGCCTGTTGCAGGTTCAGCAGTTCTGCTTCCTTGGACTACTTTTGATTAGCTCTGGTCCCTGCAACCTGGGAAGATCCCATAAGATATAACATTTACAAGAACATGCACTTTCCCAATGGGGCAACAAAGATCCTCTGATGTTGAATAGCGGTCAAAGGTGACAATTTCTCCATAGAATATATATCAAAATAAGCAGAACAATTCATCAGGGGGAGTCCCAGGATGTAACACGTACGGGGGGAGGAGCCACGCATGACGTCACCCGCAGCCATCTTTCTGATTGAGATGTATACAGAGAGCGCTCGTATTATGCATTTGTGACAAGTTCCGGATTTGTGAGTGTTTTATTCCTTTTATTCTACATTAAAAAGTTATTCTAGCAGAGAACACTGTTTATTTTTATATATATACTATGGAGAAATCATCACCTTTGACTGCTATTTACCATCAGTGGATCTTTGTTGTCCCATTGGGGAAAGTGCATACTGACCATTTTAATTTCAGGGGTTATACCTTTAAGGTGAGTGATTTATTAGGCCATTGGTGGAGGTGCTGCACAGATTTGAAGACCTGCATTTTTCATTTGGAAATACACCTTCACAGTGGCCGTTGTGCATCTGATTCTTCATCTTATGAACTGTCTTCTTATAAATTTTATATATTGATGTATGGACTTGTTTGATCATTTAGGCTGCACAATCGTATTTGTTTATTCCTATTTGAGTGTTCAGCATGCAATGTATGTAGTAGGGTTGTCCCGATACCACTTTTTTAAGACCGAGTACGAGTACCGATACTTTTTTTCAAGTACTCGCCGATACCGATTATCAATACTTTTTTTTTTTAATGTCATGTGACAGTAGCACTGATAGGTGGCACTGATTATGCAGCACTGATGAGAACTTATGGGTGGTACTGACTGATGAGCACTGTTTATGTAGCACTGATAGGCACTGATAGGTGGTACAGACTGATGAGCACTGATAGATGGTACAGACTGATGAGCACTGATAGGTGGTACAGACTGATGAGCACTGATAGGTGGCACTGATTATGCAGTACTGATGAGCACTGATAGGTGGCACTGACTGATGAGCACTGATAGGGGGCACTGATTATGCAGCACTGATGAGCACTGATAGGTGGTACAGACTGATGAGCACTGATAGGGGGCACTAACTGATGAGCACTGATAGGTGGTACTGACTGAGGGGCACTGATAGGTAGCACTGATTATGCAGCACTGATGAGCACTGATAGGTGGTACAGACAGATAAGCACTGTTTATGCAGCACCGATGAGCACTGATAGGTGGTACAGACTGATTAGCACTGATAGGTGGTACAGAGTAATGAGCACTGATGAGCACTGATAGCTGGCACTGATTATGCAGCACTGATGAGCACTGATAGGTGGCTCTGACTGATGAGCACTGATAGGTGGCTCTGACTGATGAGCACTGATAGGTGGCTCTGACTGATGAGCACTGATAGGGGGCACTGATTATGCAGCACTGATGAGCACTGATAGGTGGTACAGACTGATGAGCACTGATAGGGGGGCACTAACTGATGAGCACTGATAGGTAGCACTGATTATGCAGCACTGATGAGCACTGATAGGTGGTACAGACTGATGAGCACTAATAGGTGGCACTGACTGATGAGCACTGATAGGTGGCACTGATTATGCAGCACCGATGAGCACTGATAGGTGGTACTGACTGATGAGAACTGATAGGTGGCAATGATTATGCAGCACTGATGAGCAATAATAGGTGGTACAGACTGATGAGCACTGATAGGGGGGCACTAACTGATGAGAACTGATAGGTGGCAATGATTATGCAGCACTGATGAGCAATAATAGGTGGTACAGACTGATGAGCACTGATAGGTGGCACTGATTATGCAGCACTGATGAGAACTGATAGGTGGCACTGACTGATGAGCACTGATAGGTGGCACTGACTGATAAGCACTGATAGGCGGCACTGATTATGCAGCACTGATAGGTGGTACTGACTGATGGGCACTGATTATGCAGCACTGATGCATAGCACTAAATATATGCAGACACAGACTTGACAACCATACTTTCTGACACTGACTGGGAGACCACAGACTGGGGGGGACACTAACACCACAGAGAGCCTCACAGACAGATTCTGATGGGACAGAGACACTAGGATTCCCTGGTACAACCTCTGCCAACCCAGACTCCTTCCTATCCAGATGGAAGAATTCCTCCACTAACTCAGGCTATAAATATCCTCTGCCTTAAATCCCATGGCTAGGATCCTATCCACAACCACCCTCCTGATAGATGGAATACCTCCTCCTTCCCATCTGAGCTGTACCACATTCCTGCGTTTAATGGAAGAAGCACCTTTAGGTGAAAGTCCCACAACTGGCTCCCTTCTACCAGCAGCATGATTTTGTCCCGACACAGCCTTAGCATAGTTCATAATTGGGACAGATGACACATTTACTGACTGCATAGGAATATTACCTGGCTGCAAAGGAACCTCTGAAATCAGCCTTCCAAAACAGCAGTCCTAGAAGTACCACAATTACCAGCAGTCCTTTTATTAGGCACACCATTTGTTTTAGCGTCCATGCGACATTCCTGCTCTGCGATTTTAGCATCTATGTGGGACTCCTGCTCCTTCTTCTCACAGACAACAAGAACTTATTTGTCAGGATTGACACCATCTTCTCCTGCATTCCTTGCCAACTGCAAGGATCCATTGACAGATGCAGTCTCTTTGTCTGTAGCAGCAATTACAGGAATGGCATCCATACACGGAGCAATATTCTCAACAAGCATTCCTTCACCAGCATTTTCCTGAACTGAAACAGCCTGTCCTCCATTTGCAGACACTGTAGCACTGCCGCCATCTTGATCAGACTTGAGTGAAACTTTTTCCACAACTTTCCCCCCTACAGGCTGAGGGACGACATCCACCTCCTCATCTGATGAGTCGTGCCACTCAGGGGAGATTCCATTTCCATAATGGCCTGTAGCAATCCGCCATTTTCCTCAAAATCCTTGTGACATGACCCAGGCTGCTGGGGAGGGAGGGGGGCGGATACTGACTCAGACACGACAGATCCTGAGACGGGGTAGTACTGGGGCCACCATATGAAGCCACTTCCTTAACCCCCATCTATACTGTCGCCGTTGCTCTGGCATCCACCCTCTGGCTGGTACTGGCACAGGCACTCTCCTTCATCTGTTGGAATCTCTCCTCATTCTCATATTTTTCTCTAAATGCACCTCTGCTTTCTTTCAGAGAAGTGACCAGCTTCTCCTGATCCTTCAATGCCTCCTCCAGAGACTTTAGATTGGAGTCTTCCCTCCTACTCCTCCCAGACTTACTGTGCAGAGATTTTTTTTTCCTGAAATCCGCTTTTAGGACAGCAAGTTTCTGTTCCTCCTTGGTAATACAAAGAAGTCTATTCACCACTTTATCCTAGATTGTTGCTAAGGACTCCCCTTGCATGGAGACAGGCCCAGGATGCATGGCAGCTTGAGCACATGGTGTAGATCTCAGTGACTCTGGGGAGCCTCCACCTTCGTCTTCCCCAACATGGTCCATGCTTGCCTGGGAAAAGCCTGCATGACAGGCCCCAGGCTTGCTGCTTCTCCCAGCTGAGATCACAGCAGAGTGAGCCAACAGAACCCTGCAGAACAGCACCACCTGGTACAGAGACTGATGTGACTGTACAGCACTGTGTTATATGTCAGAGCTATATAAATGTATAATAATAGTGTGTGACTGTGGGGGGGGGTGTAAATTTCTGTTTATTAAAAAATCATACAAAAATACAGCTTATTAATAAAAACATATTCACATAAAAATAGACAACAACTGGAGGCATGGCTTGGTGCTTGACGAGGATGGCAGCACACTGAGGGAGCTCCTCTGCACACACAACCGTTTACAGCCTAACCTCCCGACCACCAGCTCTCAGATGCCGGGCAAAAGGCTCTACACCACCCTGCACTCTCATCCACGCCGTGGTTTGGCAGCCTATCACAGATCTCTTCAAAAACAAGTCTGCAGCTCGCAGCAGCATGATAGGATCCAAGATGGCTCCGATACACCACGAGGAGCAATACAGTGAGGACTCTCAATCGGCTCCTGAGGACTCAGGTAGGGATAAACCCCTGATTGGAACACCTCCTAACCTATTCCGATATGTCAGTGTTTGCTGAGGACATTAAGTCCACCTTTTCTGCAGCAATTACTGACCTGAAAACAAATCTGCTTGTGCTGACTGAGAAGCTGGCATCTGCAGAAGCTGCAGGGAAACACAGAGATAAGGCCATACACAGAATGGAAAGGATCTCTGTTACACAGTCACAGCACTTCATAGATAAAAATAGTGGTGTAGTGGTTAGCACTTTCACCTAGCAGCAATAGGGTCGCTGGTTCAAATCCCATCCACGACACCATCTGCCTGGAGTTTGCATGTTTTACCTGTGCCTGTGTGGGTTTACCTTGGTTTCCTCCCACACTCCAAAGACATGCTGGTAGGTTTATTAGACCCGGTCTAAAAAAAAAAATGGCCAAAATATGTGTATGTGTTTGTAAGCACATCGGGACCCTACGGGGTAGGGACCGCACTATACCGCAGATCAGGGGCGGACTGACAACTCATTGGGCCCCCGAGCAATAGGGGCTCATGGGGCCCCCTTTGTTGTCACACCCACACAAAGCCCCACGTATATATTGCACTGCTACATTACATGCATTGGTCACAGAATTTCTCTACTGTATGTTCAAAATAAATGTTTAAAGAGTTAAGAAAATAAAGAAAAATAAACTCACATTAACCACGTACATTTACTGTGAGCAGAATCACGTACAGGTACTTGATTCTGCACTTGTGGGTCTGCGTGCTGTTTGACCCGCTGCCGCTGTGATTGGACACACCGAGAGCTAATCAGCGGGTCCGGAGGTCCCCGGCGATCATTTCCAACAGAGGCAGAACGGTGAGAGAGGGGTAGAGAAGGAAGCGCCACCTGAGTGTAGTATTAACAAATGATGTTTAATGATATCAGGTAAAAACACACTTACAGGATAAAAACATATAAAAGGCTCATCTGTATAGGTATGTGGTCCTCGGTGTTCCCTCTGATCCTGTGGTGGTGATCCTGCAGGGATGCTGGGCTGCAGAAGGTGGATTACCAGCCGGGAGCTCCTTCTGTGGCCATCAGGAAGAGACTAGGGGCCGGCGTGGAGCGCACGTGAAGTGTGCATGACATCACAGGTCGTCCGTCTGCTTCCGGGTTCGGTATCCAGGGGAGGGATCGTCCAGGGAGGAGGGCTAGCAGAGAGGTTGAGAGAAGGCTACGCGCTCGGAGCTACTGCTCCTTCAATAGGCCTAATAGGGAGGTGTCTGCAATGTGCTTTTATATGGCAGTGCTGTGGGATAACAGGTCCCAGCGTCTATCACAAGAAAGCACAGCGCCACCTGTGGGCGGGAGGGGAACTACAAGGTAACAATATACACAGAGAAAAAAACAGGAGGTTATATAATAGTCAGTGTCATGGAAACATATACATAAAGAAATGCATGGTAGTAAACATGGAGACAATAATATTAACAATAGTAAAAATGGGAGTAACAATGGGGCAAAAGATGGAGGAAAGTATAAGCCCGGTTTCACACATGTGCAGTGCGAATTGAGCTCAGGTTTCACTGGGGAGATAAAAGTCTCCTGTTCAAATGAATCATTGCGTTTTAGCTCAGGATCAGTGAGAGGGGGAGGAAGGGGGGGGGGGGAGAGGGGGGGAGAGGGGGAGGTGTAGTGAGGAGAAGTAGAAAATCCTTGTTCAGAACGCAATGCATCTGCGAATCAGATGCGTTCCCATAGGAGATAATAGGCTTGTAGTTCGCAATGCCCAAAAAACGCACACTTTTTTGTGCAATGCGCAGTGCGAATGCAACGCACATATGTGAACCAGATGCATTCATATGAATGTATTTTAAAATGTCCTGCGAATTAGATGCGGTGTAATCTGCATCCAATTCGCATAGGTGTGAACCCGGGCTAAAAGTATAAAAGTATAAGTATAAAAAAAAAAATACATATACATATATATATATATATATATATATATATATATATATATATATATATATATATATATACATACACACATACATACATATATACATATATATATATATATATATATATATATATATATACACATACACATACACATATACATAAATAAATAAATAAAAAATAATAAATAAATAAGTAGAGAAAGGCAAAAAAATGGTGAAAAAAATTATGGTATAAGAAGTGGACATGTATAGAGCATGCGTATTGGGAAAACACAAGAAACAGGGAAGCACGTATCTGTGCAGAGTTCTTAAAGATATATATATTGTAGCAAGGCTACATCTGTAGGGGTGGTCTCATGAGGAAACGGGGTGGCTTAAAGTAGTGTGTGCACCTCAATAGCCTCGTTCAACCCCCCAGGTGCTAAAGTGCCCAAAGAGTAGATCCAGTAAGTTTCTTGCTGGCAAAGACGTTTATACCACTCAGCGGCAGGGTATTTGGCCGGGATAGATTCAATGACCCACACACTGAGGCCAGCTGTAGATCGGCCGTGGTGAGTCAGGAAGTGTTTAGGGACGCTGTGGTGGTCACGGCCTTTTTCGATAAAGCGCCGGTGCTCCCCAAAGCGGGCCCTTAGGGCTCTGATGGTTCTGCCGTCATATATTAGGCCACAGGGGCAGGTGAGACAGTATATAACGAAGTCAGTTGAACAGTTGTAGAATTCTTTTAGGGTATAGTTTTTTCCTTTGACAGTGAAGGTTTTTTGACCGTGTTGTATGAACTGTCAGGTTAAGCAGAGGGGTTTTTTGCATTGATACATCCCTCTGAGGGGTATCAGGGTGAGTGGTGATGAGGTGGGTTGGGTAGGCTTAATTCTACTGGGTGCAATTTTACTCTTAATGTTTCTGGATTTTCTATATGCCACTTTAGGTTTGGTATCGACTGTGGTTCTGAGATGAGGGTCTTCCAACAGAATAGGCCAGTGGGAAGCCAGGATCTTCTCCATTTTCTTGTATTTGTCATGAAATTGCGTGATGAAGCGGGTAGGTCGTTTACCAGTGGTAGGAGGACGGTTGGGGCCTGGGGATAGACTACGGTAATGATGGAAGGCCGTGTCTATAAGTGGGGTGGGGTATCCTTTGTCTAGGAATTTTTTTGACAGAAGTTGTCCATGGGTGTCAGTCTGAGTCTCTGGTACAATTCCTTCGAAGGCGGCAGAATTGGCTGCGGGGGATGTTGTTGACCCATCTCGGATAGTGGCAGCTGTCATAGTGTATAAATGAATTACCAGCAGTAGGTTTGGTAAAGTTTCCTGCATATATAGTTTTGTTGTCGTGGCAAAGCTCGAGGTCTAGAAAGGCCAAAGTGTCAGAGTCAGCAACGTGGGTGAAGGATAGGCCCAAGCTGTTATGGTTGCAGTATTGTACAAAGGTCATGATGTCATCAAACGTGCCATCCCAGATGATCACTATATCGTCGATGTATCGACCGTAATATATCACGTGGGCGGCGTGGGGATGGTCAGCTGCAAGGTACATATGTTCCCAATATCCCATGGTGAGATTGGCATAGCTGGGGGCAAAGTTAGCCCCCATGGCTGTTCCATTGATCTGGAGGTAGTGTGTGCCTTCCGATTTTAAGTAGTTGGCAGTAGGCAGAACGGTGGTCTGCTGATGTAAGCAAGTCCCCAGAGTCCCCAGAGAGCCTCCCCCACTTACATCAGGGTCCCCAGAGAGCCTTCCCTTACATCAGGGTCCCCAGAGAACCTCCTCTTACATCAGGGTTCCCAGAGAGCCCCCTCCTTACATCAGGGTCCCCAGAGAGCCCCCTCCTTACATCAGGGTCCCCAGAGAGCCCCCAACCCCCCTTACATCAGGGTCCCCAGAGAGCCCCCCCCTTACATCAGGGTCCCCAGAGAGCCCCCCCTTACATCAGGGTCCTCAGAGAGCCCCCCCTTACATCAGGGTCCCCAGAGAGCCCCCTTCTTACATCAGGGTCCCCAGAGAGCCCCCGACCCCCCCTTACATCAGGGTCCCCAGAGAGCCCCCTCCTTACATCAGGGTCCCCAGAGAGCCCCCAACCCCCCTTACATCAGGGCCCCCAGGGAGCCCCCTCCTTACAACAGGGTCCCCAGAGAGCCCCCGGCCCCCCCTTACATCAGGGTCCCCAGAGAGCCCCCCCTTACATCAGGGTCCCCAGAGAGCCCCCCTTACATCAGGGTCCCCAGAGAGCCCCCCCTTACATCAGGGTCCCCAGAGAGCCCCCCCATACATCAGGGTCCCCAGAGAGCCCCTCCATATATCAGGGTCCCCAGAGAGCCCCACCTTACATCAAGGTCTCCAGAGAGCCCCACATACATCAGGGTCCACTCCCCAGAGAGCCCCCCCATACATCAGGGTCCCCGAGAGCCCCCCCATACATTAGGGTCCCCAAAGAGCCCCCCATACATCAGGGTCCCCAGAGAGCCCCCATACATTAGGGTCCCCAGAGAGCCCCCCCCACAGCGGCAGAATGGCTCCGCCGCAGCACTGCCATCAACATACCCCTAGATCTGGCGAGCATCTCTTAGGAGCTTCTCACGGGCCCCCTACTGGCCGCGGGCCCTCGGTCAGCGTCCAAATGACCGAATGGTCAGTCCGCCCCTGCCACAGATGGACACCAGCAGCAAAAGCGCCCTGAGGCATTTCAGTTCGCATAGGTAGCGCAATACAAGTCACTCATTCATTCATTCAAGAATGACTTACACAGCAACACTGAGCTTATGTACGTGTATGAGCGTCCCTCCACAATCATTGACTGTACACGGCATAAGATCTCGGGCAGACTTTGCTGATCTGTTTTGATCTCTGTAACTAGGGAGACCAGGGACATATAGACATTATAAACTGATGGTCCTTGACCTACATGAGAAATCCAATCCTGCCATGTTCAACTCATGCGGTGGCTCAGGCTCCAGTGGATGGACATCGAACCTGGGCTTACTGCTCGTTGTCCCAATCTTTGTTTTGTTTGGTTTACCATTTTCACTTTTAACTTTGCTCAGGGTTTAATTGCCAGCTCCCATGGCCTATCATCCCGCGGGATGGTTGACTGTGTAGGCCTCAGGTAGTGCTTTTTACCAATTGATTGGACTCATGACTTGTTTACCCAGGCTCATAACACCCTTTATGGTCGTTTAGACTACTCCTAACAAACGTCAAAGGGGAATTGTCACCAAGTCATTTGTCGCTTTCCTCTTACCCCACAGAGTGTCCCTGTGCTTCTGAGTACAGATACAGGGTACACTACTTTAGTAAGTGACTTCTTCTGGGGTGGCTGATTACCGCCTCAGGAGAAGGCAGATTCATATTCCGGAAAGGGACATTTGGGGGCTTGCCGGTGACACTGGTGAATGTGTATGTACCCCAACAGGGCACACGTGACGTTTTGCCAACAAGTAATTAGGGTGTTACAGGGTTTCACTTCGGGTTGCTTGATCATGGGAGGTGACTTTAATGTGCCACTAAACCCACTGACTGACACCTCCAATGGAAAAACCTGTATCACGTTTAGAATACTTAAAATAATTAAATCCCTATTACAGTCCCTACAGCTGGAAGAAACGCCTGGCACTTCCTTAATCCTGAAGGCCGTGATTTTACATATTTTTCTACCCCACATTCCAGATATGTGTGTCAAGACTATCTGTTTATCTCACAAGGAGACCTCCCAACCGTCAAAGGGGCACATATAGGTATTCAGTTGTTTTCAGATCACTCTCCCATCTCTTTAACACTGGACCTAATGACTTCCCCACATAAGCAACCGAAATGGAGACTTAATTCTTCACTACTGACTGACCCATCACTTCTTCCCAAAATCACCTCTGTCCTGACAGAATTTTTTTTATACGTAACTCGACACCGGATGCAGATCCACTAGTGGTTTGGGGGGGGCACATAAATGCACAATCAGGGGGAACTGATCAGGTTGGGTTCTAAACGCAAAAAGGAAAGGGAGAATAATATTTGAAGCCTGATAGAGCAAATCAGAATGTTAAAATCCCTCCACAAGCAGTCCCTCTCAGTACAAACAGCAAAAAAAGATTTGTAACACATATTCGACTCCAGAACGAAATGCATGCTGTTTTTCAAAAATAAGCTTTACTACAAGTTAGGGAATAAGACAGGTAGAGTTCTGGCCAGGGCCTTGAGAGAACAAACCTATGCCAATAATATTGCCGGTATCAAACGTGAGAATGGCAACACTGATGTGGCGTCCGAGGCGATAGCTGAACATTTTCACAAGTTTTACACGAAGGTAAATAACTTACCTTCACAACACAGACAACAGGATATGGAGGGAGATAGGGCACAAATTATTCAAGAATACCTAAATAGGAGCGGACTCCCGACCCTACAAGACCTTGACATCTCCTTACTAGAAGCACCAATCTCACCTCTAGAGCTCAGACAAGCTATCAAACAACTGAAATCAGAGAAGAGCTCAGGGCCAGATGGTTATTCCTCCATCTACTACAAAACCTTCATAAACATTATCACGGAACCACTCACTGAGGCCTTGAATTCCATGTCCAATCCTAGGGAAGTAACTCCAGATTTCTGCATACATTGCAGTGATACCAAAATTAGGTAAAGACCCAATGGATTGTCCCAGTTATCGTCCCATCCCCTTGTTAAACCCGGACGTTAAACTATTCGCAAAAATCCTTGCTCTGCAGTTGGGACCACTTCTTCCGGAGCTCATTGGCCTAGAACAGGTGGGCTTCATTCTTGGTAGAGAAGCCAAAGTCAACATGACCAAAGCCCTCCTCCTAATTCATGCAACGAGAGCGCGGGACATCAAAGGCTTTCTCCTTTCCACTGATGCAGAGAAGGCCTTCGATCGTGTTGCCTGGGATTTTATGAAGGCAGTGTGCAAACATGTGGGGCTAGGCCCACATATGTTGTCATGGATCTCTGCACTATACCAAAACCCATCGGCGAAATTAAAAATCAACGGCATATTGTCCGAAAAGGCGCACATAAGGAATGGAACCAGACAGGGTTGTCCTTTATCACCCTTGCTATTCATCTTGTCCTTAGAAATATTTATCAGAATGATTAAAACAAACACCGCAATCACTGGCTTCCGGGTTCAGGACAGGGAATTCAAGTTACTAGCCTATGCTAACTTTCTAACAAACCCGACAATAACCCTGGCCAATTTGCTAAAGGAACTTGCCCAATATGGTTATATCTCAGATTTGAAGATAAACTATATGAAATCCGAGGCGTTAAATGTTTCACTTTCGGATAGAATACTTTCACTGACTAAGACCAACTCGCACTTCAGATGGGACCCTCAGGCATGCAAATACCTTAGAATCTGGCTAACCCCACAATCACAAACTATCCTTGAACAGAATTACCCCCCCCCACACACACACACACACACACACACACACACACACACACTTAAGAACTGTGAAAAGGACCTTAAAAGCTGGCACTTAGGATACTTTTCTTTGTTTGGCCATGTGGCAATCATCAAAATGGTGATCTTGCCCAAGTTCCTTTATCCGATGTGCACTCTACCCATCAGAATTCCCCAAAATGTCCTCAAGGCACTAAACTCTATCTTATTAAGATTCTTATGGAACCAGCAGAAATCTAGAATTAGACCTAACTGGTTGACTAAACCTAAGGAGTTGGGTGGGATGGGCCTACCGGATCTCAAACATTACTACTATGCTTCACACCTTGCTAGAATAATTGACTGGCACTGTCATGAACATATGGAAGACTGGGTATCACTAGAAGCAGACTTGAATCTGATACCGCTGAAATACTCTCCTTGGATCCCCTGGACCAGTTATCCCCTTAGTTTATGTCGGCACCCACTTACAGGCAACACACTGGAGATTTTGCATTCCATTGCCAAACATACGATCATCACCACGTCTCTTAGCCCACTGACACCACTGAAAGACAACACTAACTTTGTCCCGGGTCTCAGGAACACAGTATTTCAACCAATATAGCAGAACGCCCCACTGTTGGCAGGTGAATGTTTCACTGGGGGTAAAATCAAAGAGTGGACCACTCTCAAGTTAGAAAACAACCATTCTCATATGCATCACTGGTCCTACCTTCAACTACAAAGCTATTTGGGCAAGAAAGGCAAACCACAGGGCTTTCACAGACCCCTTACTGACCTGGAATCGGTGTGCAATGGTAGTACCCCAATTATCAAGGCCACCTCAATCACCTATTCATGGCTACAGCACTCTAAGGATGCCGGGGTGGATGGACACAGGAGGAAGTGGTCAGAGGAATTACAGGAGGAAATAACAGATAAACAATGGAGGTACGCTTGCATATTAGCACATACAGTAAGTGTTCCATAAGCACGAAAATGCAGGAAACAAGTTATAAGTTGTTGACACACTGGTACAACACCTCACATAAGCTACACAGGTGGGATCCACAAAAAAACGTCTTCTTGCTGGAGGTGTCACAAAGAAACAGGCCCACTAAACCCACATATGGTGGCATTGCTCCCTAATCACATCCTTTTGGAATAAAGTCAGGGAACTGATTAAAAAGATAACAGAGACTAAACTAACCTTAAACGCAGCCTGCTGCTTATTACACGTGACTAATTTTTCACTTAAAAGATATAAGCACCCCTTAACTAAACACCTTTTAAATGCGGCTAAATCATTGATTCGTCTACGATGGAACTCTCCCGGGTTCCATCAGCCAGATTGGCTAAACAAAGTCAAAGACATTTGTGATATGGAAGATACTCTGGCGCAGGATACAGACGGTGTAGAAAGATTTCACAGGATCTGGCAACCCTGGTTTGCCTTTAAATATTCCCAGGATTTTGAGGATGCCATGTCCTCCCACCCTTCACAATGACAGAACAAAAGCATACTCCCACAGATCCATATCTGTAATTCACATTGTTTACGTTGAACTGAAAGCTGACCCTGTAGCCAAACTCCTTCCTTTTTCTTCTCTTACTTCTCTCTCCCTACTCCTATAATTATGAGAGCAGAGGACGACAAGAAAACAAGCTAGAATAAGGTTAACAATGTTTTTTTTGTATTATTCAGTTGATGACAGAGGTAAAACTTAAGTCTTTTATCTTTGGATATGATAGTTTATAAGTGGTTAAGAAAGATCTGACCTCTACTGACAACCACAACAATTGAGCATTATCAGATAATGTTTTTTTCAGGTTATTACACGGTATTTTAAGCTGTATCAAAAAAACATATGCAGTTGTACGTGCGACTTGCGTATTGTGCATCTTTTCTTTACTTCTTTCAATAAACATTGAATGACAAAAAAAATAAAAATAAAAATAAACAACTAAACAAAAACAAGCGTGCTTACATCAGCACGTAAAGAAAAACGTTTCCTGACAAGATAACATAGAAAGAAACATATTTTAATTTACAAACCCCGTACCTCAACTTAAACACAATCCAGGCTAAGAAACATTTTGAGATTTAATCGCCATCAGGATGAGATTCCAAACCCCCCCATTAACCCCTCCCCCCACATCATTCACCCCGACTTCCACATCATTCACCTTGCATTCTGCACCAGCCACTCTCATTCCCTTCCCACCTCCCCCCCCACCATCATCCAATCCATCCTTCACTCCACCCCTCGGTGTCTGCCGACCTCCAGCCGCACTTCTGCCACACCGAAGGGTTGGCACCACCATACATGCTGGCCCAGCACCCTCCACTGCCTTCACTACACTAGGAGAAACAATAGGTTACATAGTAGGTGAGGTTGAAAAAAGACACAAGTCCATCAAGTCCAACCTATGTGTGTGATTATATGTCAGTATTACATTGTATATCCCTGTATGTTGCAGTCGTTCAGGTGCTTATCTAATAGTTTCTTGAAACTATCAATGCTCCTCGCTGAGACCACCGCCTGTAGAAGGGAATTCCACATCCTTGCCGCTCTTACAGTAAAAAACCCTCTACCTAGTTTAAGGTTAAACCTCTTTTCTTCTAATTTTAATGAGTGGCCACGAGTGTTTTTAAACTCCCTTCTGCGAAAAAGTTTTATCCCTATTGTGGGGTCACCAGTCCGGTATTTATAAATTGAAATCATATCCCCTCTCAAGCGTCTCTCTCCAGAGAGAATAAATTCAGTGCTTGCAACCTTTCCTCATAACTAAGATCCTCCAGACCCTTTATTAGCTTTGTTGCCCTTCTTTGTACGCGCTCCATTTCCAGTACATCCTTCCTGAGGACCGGTGCCCAGAACTGGACAGCATACTCCAGGTGCGGCCGGACCAGAGTCTTGTAGAGAATTATCGTTTCATCTCTGGAGTTGATCCCCCTTTTAATGCCAATATTCTGTTTGCTTTGTTAGCAGCAGCTTGGCATTACATGCCATTGCTGAGCCTATCATCTACTAGGACCCCCAGGTCCTTTTCCATCCTAGATTCCCCCAGAGGTTCTCCCCCCAGTGTATAGATTGCATTCATATTTTTGCCACACAAATGCATTATTTTACATTTTTCTACATTGAACCTCATTTGCCATGTAGTTGCCAACTCCATTAATTTGTTCAGATCTTTTTGCAAGGTTTCCACATCCCGCGGAGAAGTTATTGCCCTGCTTAGCTTAGTATTGTCCGCAAATACAGAGATTGAACTGTTTATCCCATCCTCCAGGTCGTTTATGAACAAATTAAATAGGATTGGTCCCAGCACAGAACCCTGGGGGACCCCACTACCCACCCCTGACCATTCCGAGTACTCCCCATTTATCACTACCCTCTGAACTCGCCCTTGTAGCCAGTTTTCAATCCATGTACTCACCCTATGGTCCATGCCAACAGACCTTATTTTGTACAGTAAACGTTTATGGGGAACTGTGTCAAATGCTTTTGCAAAATCCAGATACACCACGTCTACGGGCCTTCCTTTATCTAGATGGCGACTCACCTCCTCATAGAAGGTTAATAGATTGGTTTGGCAAGAACGATACTTCATGAATCCATGCTGATTACTGCTAATGATACCGTTCTCATTACTAAAATCTTGTATATAGTCCCTTATTATCCCCTCCAAGAGTTTACATACTATTGATGTTAGGCTAACTGGTCTGTAATACCCAGGGATGTATTTTGGGCCCTTTTCAAATATTGGTGCTACATTGGCTTTTCTCCAATCAGCTGGAATCATTCCAGTCAGTAGACTGTCAGTAAAAATTAGGAACAATGGTCTGGCAATTACTTGACTGAGTTCCCTAAGTACCCTCGGGTGCAAGCCATCTGGTCCCGGTGATTTATTAACGTTAAGTTTCCCAAGTCTAATTTAATTCTGTCCTTGGAGGTGCTTCCTGTGATGTGTCATGAGGATAAACACTGCAGTTTTGATTACTGAAGCCCACGATTCCCTCGTGAAGACTGAGGAGAAGAATAAATTCAATACCTTCGCCATCTCCCCATCCTTTGTAACCAGAATCCAGATGTCCTTCCTCATTCTTTATGGGGCCATTATGGCCTGTCCTCCCTTTTTTACTGTATACATTCTTAAAGAATTTCTTTGGATTTTCTTGCTCTCCTCTACTATGTGTCTTTCAATAGGTGCGCAGACAGAGACTTGACAACCACACTTTCTGACACTGACTGGGAGACCACAGACTGGGGGACACTGACACCACAGATGGCCTCACAGACACAGATTCTGACGGGACAGATACACTAGGATTCCCTGGTCCAACCCAAACTCTTCTCTATCCAGACAGAAGAATTCCTCCACTAACTCAGGCTTATTGTTCAAAGCCTCAGGGCACCGGCTATAAGGGTGACCATCCTTATCACATAGGTTACATTTAATAATTGTTCTGGACATTTAGAGGAGAAATGTCCCTTGACTCCACATTTATGGCAAAGCTTAGGTTGACCAGGGTAGAAGACGGTAATTCTATCTCTACCAATAAAACCAGAGGAGGGCAAATGCTGGACCACATTCCCACACACACTCAACCTCATTGACACTGACCACCCACCCGTCCAGATTCCCCTATCATCCACAATCTTTTTTAGGGGACACAAGTTTCACCAAACCTCCTCGACCAGACCCATAAATCCTCAGGGGGTATAGACTCATTCCTTCCTTTATTTTATATTTTCTGTTGTGAGAAAACTTTAGGGACAAGCCCCTTCCAGCCCGGCTGGCCCCCATATACACGCTCATACCACTCCCAAAACAGATCCAGCAATTCTGGACACACAAATGATGAATCATATTCATAGGAACCAGCTAGACTGATGAGAGCATAAATATCCTCTGCCTTAGAACCCATGGTAGGATCTTATCCACAACCACCCTCCTGATAGGTGGAATACCTCCTCCTTCCCACCTGAGCTCTACCACAGTCCTGCGTTTAATGAAAGAAGGTGCATTTGGTGAAAGTCACACAATTGGCTGCCTTCCACCACCAGTAGCATGACTTTGTCCCGATACAGCCTTAGCATAACTCCTAACTGGGACAGATGACACATTAACTGGTTGCATAGGAATATTAACTGGCTGCATAGAAACCTCTGAAATCTGGTTTGGTAAATTACCCACCACTTGATCCTCCCTCCTCCCCTCCAGCACAACAGTCCCACTCATCATAGTCCCAGAAGTACCACAGATACCAGCAGTCCCATCATCAAGTAAAGTCTTCTGTTAAAAAAAAATACCAGCTGTTTCAGCGTTCATATGGCCCTCCTGCTCTGCAGTTTCAATGTTCATGCGGCATTCTTGCTCTGCAGTTTCAATGTTCATGCGACATTCCTGCTCTGCACTGTTAGTGTCCATGTGGGACTCCTTACAGCCAGCAGAAACTTCTCTGTCTGGATACATGCCATCTCTTCCTGCATTCCCATGATCTTCATCTGATGAGTCAGTGCCACTCAAGGGAGATTCCATTTCTGTAATGGCCTGCAGCAATCTGCCATTTACCTCCTCCTGAGATGACCCAGGCCACTGGGGAGGGAGGGGGCAGATACTGACTCAGGTGCAACAGATCCTGAGACAGGGGTAGTACTGGGGCCACCATGTGAAGCCACTTCTTTACCCCCCCCCCATCCATACTGTCACTGTTGCTGTGGCATCCACCCTCTGGCTGGTACTGGCACAGGCACTCTCCTTCATCTGTTGGCATCTCTCCTTATTCTTACACTTTTCTCTGAAAACTCTCCTTTAGAGAGGCGACCAACTTCTGCTTTTTCAATGCCTCTTCCAGAGACTTCAGCTTGAAGACTTCCCTCTTACTGTTTCCAGACTTACTATGCAGGCATTTCTTTTTCCTGAGATCTTCTTTCATAACAGAAAGTTTCTGTTCCCCCTTAGCAATGCGGCCAAGTCTGTTCACCGCTGTATCCTGGAAGACTGGTAAGCACTCCTCTTGCATGGGAACAGGCCCAGGATCCATTGCAGCTTGGGACTGGCTCAGTGTTTTCTGTACAGCACTGCGGCATATGTCAGCGCTATATAAATGTATAATAATATAGTAAATATAATAATAGTGTGTGACTGTGGGGGGGGGGGGGGGGCATTAGAGTGAAAGATCCTCTTGTACAGAGACTGAGGTGACTGGCTCAGTGTGCTCTGTACAACGCTATGGTACAGTGGGGACAGAAAGTATTCAGGCCCCCTTAAATTTTTCACTCTTTGTTATATTGCGAATAGGACGGTTTTGGGACTTTACATGAGGCATGAATTCAAGGCTAACAAGCAGTGGTTGTGAATCAGTAGGTTTTATTTTTACATGGGTTTTACATTTATTTTTGATGGGTTCATAAGATACTTCAGCTATAAAGAATGATGTCTCAGAAGTGAGTCTAGACTTGTGGGTTCTGGGTTTGTCCCCTCACTATTATTATTATTAGACAATTATATAGCACTGACATATACAGTATATGTCAGTGCTATATAATTGTCTAATAATAATAATAGTGAGGGTACAAACCCAGAACCCACAAGTCTAGACTCACTTCTGAGACATCATTCTTTATAGCTGAAGTATTTTATGAACTCATCAAAAGTTTCAAGGAAAAAAAAAAAAAAAAACACAAATAAACGAAGCTTTTGCTTTCAAAAAGACGCAATTAAGGAGACGTGTGCTTGCGGCAAACTCATGTGAATGCTTTTTACCTCTGCTTTCCCTACAAGAATTTTGAGTGGACCGCGTCTGCGTAATCATTTAATCCGCGGTGACCCACCGCAGCGCAATCACAAAGAGAGGCGCCGGGAAGACAAGTCGCCCTATTCTTGCGCTGTGACAGAATTTTCTGAGTGTCATGCACACTCTGTTCCTGATTGCCGACTGCCAAGATTTAATTTACCGTCCGCGAGGGAAAAAGCATCTCCTTAATGGGGGGGGGGTTACATAGCGCGATTAGAATAGGCGCATATCAAGGGCCTGTCAGCCATTCATCAAAGTCATTATGTCTCCATTACAGGGAGATAATAGACAAAAAGCTCTTCTCCGGGTATTTTCAAAAGGATGAATCTCACATCAAAGGCTCCGCGTTCCACATTATGTTAGCGCATAAAGCAAACGTTTACCGCGCACGAGGGAAGCATTGATGTCCTCACCTCTAGCAATCCCGCCTGGCCCAAGCAACTGTAATGGATGTTTTGAAGCTGAGCCGCCATCAATTCACAGTCTATTCCGCTGTTTGCTGAACCTTCCCCAAAGAGGACCAGTAGGCTGCCAATGATTTTAGATACACAAAGGTAAATCTAAACAACGATGCCAAAGTTTGTTAAAGAAGAACTCCAGCCCCCCACCAAAATATTTAACCATTTGCCTACTGGGCACTTAAACCCTCTTCCTGCCCAGACCAATTTCCAGCTTTCAGCGCTGTCACTCTCTGAATGACAATTGCGCAGTCATGTATGAAGTTTTTATTATTTTTTTCACACAAATAGAGATTTCTTTTGGTGGTATTTAATCCCTACTGGGTTTTTTATTTTTTGCTAAAAAAAAATAAAAATATTAAAAGACCGAAAAAGTTTGAAAACTGATAGGCTGCACTGATAGGCATAGATAAGGTGGCACTAATGGGCACTGATAGATCACACTGATAAGCACTGATGAGGCGGCACTGATGGGCACTGATAGGCTGCCCTGACAAGCACTGATAAGGCGGCACTAATAGGCACTGATAGGTCACACTGATAAGCACTGATGAGGCTGCACTGATGGGCACTGATAGGCTGTACTGACAGGCACTGATAAGGCGGCACTGATGGGCACTGATAGGTCACACTGATAAGCACTGATGAGGTGGCACTGATGGGCACTGATAGGCTGCCCTGACAGGCACTGATAAGGCGGCACTAATGGGCACTGATAGGTCACACTGATAAGCACTGATGAGGTGGCACTGACGGGCACTGAGAGGTGGCACTGATGAGTGGCACTATTGGTTGGCACTGATTGGCACTGATAGTTGGCACCAGTGGTGGCCCACCCATAGAGGGCGCAGGGGCGTCGCCCCCCCCAAAGCCACTTATCATTAAAAAAAAAATACTGGCCCTTCAAGTGTGTGCGGGATGCCGGACACACAGGTGTATGGAATGCATGATGTGCTGCTATCAGAAAAAAAAAAAATTAAAAAAAAAAAAGAATGGCCCTTTAAATTGTGTGCAGGGAGCTGGACACACAGCTGCTATGGGAAGCATGACATTTTGGTAATCACATGATTGCAAACAAGAAGCGCTATTGGCTTCCTTTAGAAAATCCTTGGGGCGCTGAGCTCTGCGCCCTGAACACTCTATCTAGCATTGTTCCATGCGGTGGATAGTGATTGGTGGACCCGGGGCTTTCACTTCCTGTTTCTCTGACTCATCTCGGCCAGTATGAAGGTGGAAGACAGGCGACTTGTGTGAGAGCTGTGAGTACGAGGGGGGAGAGAGGGGGGCATGTAATGTAAAGGGGGGCTCTGATGGGGACAAGTACTGTAAAGGGGGACTCTGATGGTGACATAAAATGTAAAGGGGAACTATGATGGGGACATGTAATGTAAAGGGGGCTCTGATGGGGACATGTAATGTAAAGGGGGGCTTTGATGGGGACATGTCATATAAAGGAGGGCTCCGATGGGGACATGTAATGTAAAGGGGGGGCTCTGATGGGGACATGTAAAGGGGGACTGTGATGGGGACATGTAATGTAAAGGAGGACTCTGATGGCGTCATGAAATGTAAAGGGGGGCTCAGATGGGGACATGTAAAGGGGGGCTCTGATGGGGACATGTAATGTAAAGAGAGGCTCTGATGGGAACATGTAATGTAAAGGGGGGCTCTGATGGGGACATGTAATGTAAAGGGGGGGCTCTGATGGGGACATGTAATGTAAAAAGGGCCTCTGATGGGGACATGTAATGTAAAGGGGGACTCTGATGGGGACCTGTAATGTAAAGGGGGGGCTCTGATGGGGACATGTAATGTAAAAAGGGCCTCTGATGGGGACATGTAATGTTAAACTGGCAGTAACGCACACAGAAGTAAATGGCGTTAAACTGGCAGTAATGCACAAAACTATATGGTGTTAAACTGGCAGTAACGCACACAGAACTATATGGCGTTAAATTGGCAGTAACGCACACAGAAGTAAATGGCATTAAACTGGCAGTAACGCACAAAACTATATGGCGTTAAACTGGCAGTAACGCACACAGAACTATATGGCGTTAAACTGGCAGTAACGCACACAGAACTATATGGTGTTAAATTGGCAGTAACGCACACAGAAGTAAATGGCATTAAACTGGCAGTAACGCACAAAACTATATGGAGTTAAACTGGCAGTAATGCACATAGAACTATATGGCGCTAACCTGGCAGTAACGCACACAGAACTATATGGCGTTAAACTGGCAGTAACACACAAAACTATATGGTGTTAAACTGGCAGTAATGCACACAAAACTATATGGCGTTAAACTGGCAGTAATGCACACAGAAGTAAATGGCATTAAACAGGCAGTAACGCACAAAACTATATGGTGTTAAACTGGCAGTAATGCACACAAAACTATATGGCGTTAAACTGGCAGTAACGCACACAGAAGTAAATGGCATTAAACTGGCAGTAATGTAATCAAATAAACGTGTTCAACTACACCGATGCTATCTGAACTGTCCCTACTCTAGCTAAACACTAATGTCAAGATTACTGACACGATCTTACTACACTACACTGAAAGTATATGAGCTGTCCCTAAGCCACACTAATGTATGTACAGTATGAATGACACGGTCTCACTACACTACAGTGAAACTATCTGAGCGGTCCCTACTCTAGATGCACACTATGCAAAGCTGAATGATGGTCCTCCTCACTACACTCACACTATCCCTAGACTGACACTAAACTAATATTCTACACTGACAATTGAAGCAAAATAGCACAGTATAGCACACTAACTTATTCACAGCACTGAACAGAGCCCTGTTCTATCTCTCTCCACGCCAAAATAACACTGAAAATGGTTGCCATTGAAAGAATACTTTTATACTGTGGGGCGGGAATGAGCCATGATTGGATAAAGTCACGGTGACAGGGTCCAATCATGACTCTGACAGTGATCTGTGCCCTGATTGGCTCAAGCTTCCACTGCTTCAGCCAATCAGGGCTTGCAATGCACTGTTTAGCACCGCATTGCATTGTGGTTGGTTTGGGGGGCCGAACAAATGGTTCTTTCTACCCGTTTGTTCGGCTGTTCGTCGAAATGCCCGAACAGCTAAAGTTCGGCCGGAACTTATGCTAGGGCCGAACCGTTCGCCCATCCCTATTCATGATTCAACAATAAGAAAGAGACTGGTCAAAAATGGCATTCATGGGAGAGTTCCAGGGCCAAAGCCACTGCTGACCAAAAAGAACACAAAGGCTCATTTCACATTTACCAAAAAACATCTTGATTATCCCAAAGACTTTTAGGCAAATATTCTGTGGACTGATGAGACAAAAATGTAACTTTTTGGAAGGTGTGTGTCCCGTTTTATATCTGGCATAAAACTAACACAGCATTTCATAACAAGAACATCATACCAACAGTCAAACGGTAGCGTGATGGTCTGGGGCTGCTATGCAGCTTCAGGACCTGGACGACTTACCATAATTGATGGAACCATGAATTCTGAGCTCTACCAGAAAATCCTAAAGGAGAATGTCCGGCCATCAGTTTGTGACCTCAAGCTCAAGGGTTATGCAGCAGGACAATGATCCTAAACACAACAGCAAGTCCATCTCCAAATGGTTCTAACAAAGCAAAATTTAGGTTTTGGAGTGGCCTAATTAAAGCCCAGACTTAAATCCAATTGAGATGTTGTATCATGACCTTACACAGGCCGTTCATGCTGGAAAACCCTCCAATGTGGCTGAATTAAAACAATTCTGCAAAGAAGAGTGGGACAAAATTGCTCTACAGCAATGTGAAAGACTCATTGCCAGTTATTGCAAACGCTTGATTGCAATTGTTGCTGCCAAGGGTGGCACAAACAGTTATTAGGTTTAGGGGGCAATTACTTTTTCACATAAAGCTGGACAGATTTTTTGCTTTTTTAAATGAAACCATAATTTAAAAACTGCATTTTGTATTTACTCGGGTTATCTTTGTTTGTTTATTTTAATAATAAAATTTAGTTTGATGATCGGAGTCATTTAAGTGTGACAAATATGCAAAAAAAATAAAAAATCAGAAAGGGGGCAAAAACTTATTCACAGCATTGTAACCATAATCAAATAAGGCTATACATTTCCAGTTCATCATTCAAACCGTTCGGTGCAAGGGATTCAACATATATATGCAGAAAGTTTCCCTCTTACATAGGAGGGAAAATCTGTCATTTACAGTAAGTGTACCCTTGGGGATGGTTTTGATTGCTAGTACTTCCAGACACTTAATATCATCATTATGCATCTGATAGAAGTGACGCCGGACACTATGCTCTTCACAACCTTTTTTAATAAATCTCCGATGGTCACCAACCCTTGCCCGTAGTGCAGCTTATGTACAATAAGGTGCATGGACACTGCACAACTTAAATCACAAAATTGGTTGAACAGGTTATAAACTGTTTGATCTGGAAGACCTTGCTTTTGTTGGTAGTAATACTTGTACAGCCATGGGTAATAAATTGACAGGTCAGGCATCCTCTTTTCTTGCATTGGAAGATGCCCGTCCTGTTGTCAAAATAAGATCTGATATCCAATGGGGGTGTTTTATTTGGGACTTGTATTTTGCTTGGTGCCAGAATGTTCTTAACTGTACGGGCTTTCCTGAATGTGATTTGTGGGACTGCCGGCAGTACTGGGGCAAATCGCTTTTCCAATAAGAGGATTTTATAGTGTTTTTGAATTATTCTTGAGACTGACCTATATCTCTTATTAAAAGTTGACATGGATCTTAATGTATTTTTCTCATTTGTAACTTTCTGTTTAGGTAAAGGGTTGTATGTGTATGTGACATAAAGGCCTCTTGGACCTATTATGGAGGATAACCCTTCTCCTCAAACTTCTTTTTAATTGTTGTCCCTTGTGCAATATAGTCATTCACTTTCAAGCAATTTCGCCTCAGCCTGTTGAACTGCCCGCTGGGAATGTTCTTCTTCCATGTGGGATGTTGGCAGCTAGAGAAGTGGAGGTATGAATTTCCACTGGTGGGTTTAACAGGATTTCCAGTAAGAATGCTACCTAGATCATGGGTCAACACTAGGTCCAAGAAAACCAAACCAACATCTTGGGTGTCAAGCACATGTGTGAACGACAGCCCAAATGGGTTGGCATTGCAATGGGCCATAAAGGAGGGGAACACCTCTGGGCCACCTCCCCAAATGAGCAGGACATCGTCGATGTATCTGCCATACAAAACTAGGTGCTCAGCAAAGTGGTTGTTGACCCAGATATATGCCTTCTCCCAATAGCCCATGGGTTGTTTCCTAACAACCCCTTTGCTGAGCACCTAGTTTTCTATGGAGGACAACAGGACAACATCTTCCAATGCAAGAAAAGAGGATGCCTGACCTGTCAGTTTATTATGCACAGCTGTACAAGTATTACTACCAACAAAGGCAAGGTCTTCCTGATCAAACAGTTTATATATAACCTGTTCAATCGATTTCGTTATTTACGTTGTGCGGTGTCCATGCAACTTATTGTACACTATACGTGCCTTACGGGCAAGGGTTGGTGACCTTCTGGGATTTATAAAAAAAGGCTGCCAAGAGCATAGTGTCCCACGTCACTTCCATCAGATACATAATGATGATATTAAATGTCTGGAAGTACTAGCAATCGAAAACCATCACCAAGGGTACACTTACTGTATAGGACAGATTTGCCCTCCTACGTAAGAGGGAAACTTTGTGGATATATGTGTTCGAATCCCCTACACAGAACGGTTTGAATAAAGAACTGGAAATGTATAGCTTTATTTCATTAAAGTTACCCCTTATATATAGGGTTTAATATATATGTCCTTGTCCCCCTGTTTAAACTATTCCACTTGTTGACCATGTTCCTTTAAGTTCCCGTCGCTTGACCATAGTTATGGAAAGTTTCCTTGAAATATCGCTTTTAAGGTTTGATCATATATCATCATTATTATTATTGTCATTTCCTGTTTTCCACTTTTTTCTTTTACTTCTTATTTTATTATTTATTTATGTTTATGATTACCCTTACTTTAAGGGCTGCTCTTTTTAAATGGTTGGTTTTTAAATAACATTCTCAAATATTGCATGTAACTGTTCAATTCATGCATTATCGCATTTCTTTCTTTCTTTATTATCAGGGTAGTGAGGAGTTAACAGGACTGTTCAGGCTGCTCCTTAACTCTGCCCATTCCCCGCCCCTACATTGGGTATTTATGTGTCCTGTTTGTCATTATCCAGGACTATGACAAAGCATTTGCGTGTGAAACGCGTCCTCGCGGCAACAGATGAGCCTGCGTTCCACGCTAGTTCCTTGGTCCCTTCCTCCTCCGCACTTCCAGCTGACATCGCCCACACTAACCCATTCCATCTAATGCTCGGCTCCCCTGACTTCTGGCTCCAGGCTCTGGTTGTTCAGTCAGCTGATCTGTCCCCCACACGATCAGCGTCAACAAGGCAGCACCAACAGGCTTCCCCTGGGCTTTCAGTGGTCACACGCCATCCCGCGGTCTGCAGCAACACCAGCCTTTATGCCAGCCCGTACCTCCATCTTCGGCTAGTGGGCCTTACCTCCATCCAGATTCCATCTTGCATAGCATGGGCATTGGCACCCCCGTTCTCCCCAGCTTGCATTTCAGGATGATGTTAACTCCTCATTGCCCAGGTGACCTCCAGTGGTCTGGTAGGCTCTTTTATCTATATTTTTTATTGCAATTTCATTACAAGCTTTTATTTATTTAGCTATGACTAAGCACTCCTTTTAGTGCTTTGTTTCACTTTGCTGTGACCTATATTTTGGATGACACCTTATTGAATAAAGGCAAATATTTTTGGAGTGCGGCTGTCCAGAATTTCTAAAAGCCTTTCTAAATGTCTAAAAGCTTTTATTGTGTATAGAAGAAAATAAACGAGGGGTGGGGCCGTGCTGTCTTATAGACACACAGAGGCAGCTCAGGAGAGAACATGCACGAGTGCCCCTATAGCAAGCAGCTTGCTCTGGGGGCACTCAACAGTGGGGAGGAACCGGGAGCACTGGCAGAGGACCCGAGAAGAGGAGGATTGGGGTTGATCTGTGCAAAACCACTGCACAGAGCAGGTGAGTAGGATGTTTTTTTTTGTTTTTTTTTGTTTACCTTTAGTATTACTTTAATCAAGAATTATGTCCCTAGAATTATTGTGAGAGCATGGCAATACTTCATGTGGTATAATCACTGTTTACATATGCATTTGGTACCTATGCCAAGTTTGCATTTGTGTGTCTGCAGCGGGAGGGCTGTGCTTTTTTATTTATTTATTTTTTTATTATTATTTTCTTTATTCATTTTTTTAAACCTTTTTTAATGTAACTTTTTTTGCTATCACAAGGGGCTAATAAGTCCCCTATGTGATGGCTTTGGGTAGGTGATAGGTACTCTTTATGGAGACATCAGGGGCCTATTAGACTCATAATATCTTCCCTGCCCTCCAAAGCAGCTAATCAAGCACAGATAAGGCTTAATTAGCTGCCTCTTGACAGCTCTGAAACAAAAGCATCGTCACTTCTGGCTTCATTGGTCATAGAGAAGATCGGGGGAATGGATGTTCCTCCATCTCATCTGTGTTCATCGGTCCCGTTCATTTACCGCTGTTCTGGACTACCAAGAGAAATGGGAGAGCTTGGGAACAACCGAGGGTGGAAGCACGGGATGGGGGGATGGTCCCTTGCAGCCCTGGAGAGGTAGTTAAGGTTCTGCAGTCTTATACAGCTTTTTATCAGCCGTTCAGAAGATGTAAAATATGAGAATTGGGTGTAGCTGCCCCTTTAAGACCAGATACATACGATACATAGTGGTATAAACCGATACCTGTGACTTTCATAACACCTTATCTGCCTCTTCCCTCACTGCACATCATTATGCACAGAAATTCATTTGTTTCAGAGAGGAAGGTAAACTCTGCATGAATCTGCATCTATTTTATAGTATGAATTAAGATTCTGAGGTCAGGGATTAGTGGAGTTCATGAATAAATTAAGTACGGTTTTGAACAGTTGATACATTAGATACATTATCTTCCCGCTTCTTTGATGTATTGGGAGTCGGACTCAACGCGCCGCACATCGCCGGATCCCCTTTAAACCACCTTAAACGGGGAGGCTGGTAGGAATTAAGGTTGAGAAATGGCGCCGTGCGCTGGGCGTCCCAGTAATCCATTGCGGAGATCTGTCATAATCCGTTATAGTCAATGAGGTGACATGGTGACACTGTTGTCTCTGTTAAATATTCAGCCGTGGTCTAAAATTAGAGATTGTAATTTATTGTCTTGTTTATCGTATTCAAATGGAGTGAAGAAGCCGAGGGAGCCCGTTCTTTTTCCTATGTAGATTTATCTTTTATGTACATAAATCAAAGAGTCTGTATACCCAAAACTGATGTCTACATGTTTGGGGGGCTGCTAGAGGTTTTGGAAGTTCTCAGCTTTGCATAAGGTGGGGAGGATACAAAGAGATATTATGGGCTCCAATGGAATGATATATTAGCCCATACCTCCATAACTCCATTTTATGGTGTAATAGAGATTTCTATAGCAGCATTTCTCAACCTCTTTTCAGTTGCCGCACCCTTTAAAAGTATTCAAAATCTCAAGACACCCCAGTCTATGAAATGTAAATGTGAAGCATAAACAATGGGAAAACTGAGCCTGGGATGATGTAGACAATTGCCTTGATGAAATTAACTTCACATCAGAGTCCTCTCTTTACATTAACAAGATCCCTCAAGAAAAAGATAGTTAGGACTTTTAAGTTACCATGTCTCTCTTTCGCATCAAAGGTTCCCCCATTATATCAGAGTCTCTGCCATTATGTCAGAAGTCCACCATAACATCAGAGCACCTCCCATCACATCAGAGGTCCCTTCATCATATCAGAGGTCTCCCATCACATCAGAGGTCACCCATAACATCAGAACCCTCCCACCATCACATCAGAGGTCCCTCATCACACCATAGGTCACCCATCACATCAGAACCCCCTCAATCACATCAGAGGTCCCTCCATCTCATCAGAGTTTCCTCATCACATCAGAGGCCCCCCTATCACATCAGAGGTCCCTCCAACACATCAGAAGTCCCTCCATCACATCAGAGGTCACCCATCACATTAGAGGTCCCATCCATCACATCAGAGGTCCGTCCATCACATCAGAGGTCACCCATCACATCAGAACCCCCCCCCATCACATCAGAGGTCCCTCCATCTCATCAGAGTTTCCTCATCACATCAGAGGTCCTTCCATCACATCAGAGGTCCCCCTATCACATCAGAGGTCCCTCCAACACATCAGAAGTCCCTCCATCACATCAGAGGTCACCCATCACATTAGAGGTCCCATCCATCACATCAGAGGTCCGTCCATCACATCAGAGGTCACCCATCACATCAGAACCCCCCCCCATCACATCAGAGGTCCCTCCATCTCATCAGAGTTTCCTCATCACATCAGAGGTCCTTCCATCACATCAGAGGTCCCCCTATCACATTAGAGGTCCCTCCATCACATCAGAAGTCCCTCCATCACATCAGAGGTCACCCATCACATTAGAGGTCCCTCCATCACATAAGAGGTTCCTCCATCACACCAGAGGTTCCACCTTCACATCAGATGTCGTCCATCACATCAGAGGTCCCTCCATCACATCAGAGGTCATCCTATCACACCAGAGCTCCCTCTTCCCATCAGATTCTCCCCATCATATGAAAGGTCCTCCCTCACACTAGAGGTACCCCTTTCACATCAGAATCCCCCATCACATCACAGCTCTCTCTATCACATCAAAAGTGCCCCATCACACCAGAGATCCCCCCATCACACCAGAGGTCCCACCTTCACATCATAGGTTCCCCCATAACATCAGAGGTCCCTCCATCACATCAGTGGTCCCCCATCACATCAGAGATCCCAGCTTCACATCAGAGGTTCCTCCATCACTTTAGAGGACCCCCATCACATCAGAGGTTTCTCTATCACATCAGAGGTCCTCCCATGACACCAGAGCTCCCTCTTTCCATCAGAGTCTCCCCATCACTTCAAAGGTCCTCCCTCACACCAGATGTCCCACCTTCACATCAGAATCCCCCCTATCACATCCAAAGCCCCCCCATCATGGCACCAGAGGTCCCACCTTCACATCAGAGGTTCACCCATAACATTAGAGGACCCCCATGACATCAGAGGTCTCCCTATCACATCAGAGATCCTCCCATCACACCAGAGCTCCCTCTTCCCATCAGAGTCTCCCCATCATATCAAAGGTCCTCCTTCACACCAGAAGTCCCACCTTCATATCAGAATCCCTCCATGACATCAGAGCTCTCTCTATCACATCAAAAGTCCCACCTTCATAACATCAGAGGTTCCTCCATCACATCAGAAGTCTCTGCATCACATCAGAAGTCTCTCCATCACATCAGAAGTCTCTGCATCACATCAGAGGTCTCTCCATTGCATCAGAGGTCTATCCATCACATCCGAGGTCTCTCCATCACATCAGAGGTCCCACCTCCATATCAGAGGTTCTCCCATCACATCAGAGGTTCCAACTTCAAATCAGAGGTTCCTCCATCACAATAGATGTCTCACATTCACATCAGAGCTCCCCCTCCTTCATATCAGAGGTTCACCCATCACATCAGAACTCCCTCTTAACATCAGAGTGCCCCCATCACAGCTTTCTTCATATTAAAGCCCCCCCTTCAAGTCAGAGCCCCCCCTCCCCACCATGTCAGCCCCCCATTGCATCACAGTCACTCCTATACATCAGAGGCCTCTCATCACTACAGAAACCCCCATCACAGAGTCAGAGACCCCCCTTCACATCAGACTCCCCCCCTGTACATAAGAGCCCCCATAACATCAGAGTCTCCCCATCACCATAGACTCCTCTCATCCATCTCTGATCCAAAGCAAACTGGGTCTCATGCTTGTGGCAGCCCAGGGGAATAGTGGAATCCAAATACCACCATACTACCACAGGGTACCATGGCACTCTGGTTGAGAAATACTGCTTTACAGCATGAAACAACAATACTATAAAGTAAGAATATGTATGAATAAAAATGTAGTTTGTATAATATGTTTGCACAATATACAATTAATACAGGTATCTATATAGAGCCTGGTATACCAACAGGCCAACAGAGCAGATCACTCCCGTCAGCTTTGAATCTCCCGCACAGTCTCCTTTCTCTTGCCTTTGTGTATAAACATCTTTTAGTGCATAATGCCACACAATTCCAATGAATGAGGCATGGGATTGGGTGATGTAAAAGGTTTTTTTTCCAGGTGCAGACTAATTCCTGGGACCTACTGGCTGCTTAGAGACTACTGCTGGTGGACAACAGAACTAGACCTTTCAGGTTTGAGGACCACAGTGCCCCCAGCAGGCTGGCTGAGCAGAATCACCATACCATCGGAAGAGACACCTGTTGGTAGACAGCAAAACTACATGTAGCGCTGGTAGATTTACAATCTACCGCAGATTATGTAAATTTAGTAAATTGTGTGTTAGGAAGGTTAAAAGTTTGCCTCTGTTCCAGCTTGGCTGACGTTGTGTGTGCTTCCGTGCTGACCGGTGGGTGTCGCTGTTACCATTAGTCAGTGTTGGAAGGGCAACGTGTCGAAGTGTATAGATGCTCCTCTGTCTCGGAGATAAGCTTGGTGGAGGTGGTCCTCCGAGTTGCATTCTGGGAAGGGGGTATTTATGGGACAGACGCCATGTTCTAAGGTCTTTTTGCAGCCACCTGCTGGCCCTCCTGGCCGACAGGTATGCGTTAAGGAGCTACCTCGTGGTCCTCCGATCGGGAGGCCCACGATGCTACAGCGCAGGGGTGGGTCCAGAGGCTTGTCTGGGGCCTACCACCGCGGCTGAGGAATGGTCCTGAGCTGTCGGTCCTGTGTGACAAAGCTGGACAGCCGAGGAGATCCCAGGGGAGGACCTGGAGAGATCATGCAGCATGCTGGTCTATAGAGGGGCCTGGTGACTCGGTTGTAGGACGTATCCAAAAGAAGTAATTATACAGCATAGTGTCGCCAGTTCGGCTTAAAGGTTCAGGCACTGTGACTGACTGTTCACTGCAGAAGATCTGATACATCCTGTGGCAGAGGATTGTGCAGATTTACCCCCCCAAGTAAGTCTGTGGCAGAGACTTTAGATTCGTGCTGCGTACTGGCTGCTAGACCGGTGAGAGAGGCCTATCCAGACGAGCAAAGAGTGCGCCCCATGAGGGGAATGCATTCCACATAATTATCTGAATTC
This sequence comes from Aquarana catesbeiana, assembly GCF_042186555.1. NCBI lineage: Eukaryota > Metazoa > Chordata > Amphibia > Anura > Ranidae > Aquarana > Aquarana catesbeiana. The sequence goes on from NC_133332.1 coordinate 13,200,779, forward strand.
TAAAATCTTGTAAGAAGATATTTGAGTTTCTCCTGAAGGTTTCCTTTTCCGTCTCTTTCCTGCTACTTCCTAAAGTTTGACTGTTCAATTAAGCATTGAAAACGTACTCCGGTGTTGGTGCGTGTGTCGTCCAGAGGTAACCTCAACAGAACCCCTAGACCCGGTGCCGGTGAAACAGAGGGAAGCAAAGTGAAGGTAACAGACCCGCTTAAACCAGCAGCTCCACCGTGAGTTATTGCTACATACACCTTTCAGATCTGAGGACCACAGCGCCACCAGCAGGCTGGCTGAGCAGAATTACTAATTCTTTGGCAGAGACACCTGCTGTTGGACAACAGTACTACAACTTTCAGGTCTCAAGACCACAGTGCCACCAGCAGGCTGGCTGAGCAGAATCACCATACCATTGGCACAGACACCTGCTGGTAGATACCAAAGCTACACCTTTTAGGTCAGAGGACCACAGTGCCACCAGCAGGCTGGCTGAACAGAATCACTAATCCTTTTGCCAGAGACACCTGCTGGTGTACAACGGAACTACATATTTCAGGTCAGAGAATCACAGTGCCACCAGCAGGCTGGCTAAGCAGAATCATTATACTATTGGCAGAGATACCTGCTGGTAGACACCGGAATTGCATCTTTCAGGTCTGAGGTCTACAGTGCCCCCAGCAGGCTAACTGGACAGAATCACTATTTCTTTGGGAGAGACACCTGTTGGTGGAAAATTTAAGTACACCTTTCAGGTCTGAGAACCACGGTGCCACCAGCAGGCTGGCTGAACAGAATCATGAATCCTTTGGCAGAGACACAAAGACTAATTTCTGGGGCCTACTGGCTTCTTAGAGACTTCTGCTGGTGGACAACAGAACTACACCTTTCAGGTTTAAGGACTGCAGTGCCCCTAGCAAGCTGGCTGAGCAGAATCACCATACCAAAACAACACCTTTCAGATCTGAGGACCACAGTGCCACCAGCAGGCTGGCTGAACAGAATCGCTAATCCTTTGGCAGAGACACCTTCTGGTGTACAATGGAACTACACATTTCAGGTCAGAGAACCACAGTGCCACCAGCAGGCTGGCTGAACAGAATCACCATACCATTGGCAGAGACACCTGCTGGTAGGCACCAGAGTTGCACCTTTTAGGTCTGAGGTCTACAGTGCCCCCAGCAGGTTGGCTGAACAGAATCACTAATCCTTTGGGAGAGACACCTGCTGATGGAAAATGGAACTACACCTTTCAGGTCTGAGGACCACAGTGCCACCTGCAGGCTGGCTGAATAGAATAACTAATCCTTGAGCAGAGACACCTACTGGTGGACAACAGAACTTTCAGGTCTAAGGACCACAGTGCCCCCATCAGGCTGGCTGAACAGAATCGCTAATACTTCAGCGGGTTTATTTTGCAGTTTGCTCACAGTTCAGCTTCAGGTATACCGCTGAGTGAATAACCATAACTACGGTTATGTGATCTGTAATAAAACACCCTTTTAGACTTAATAGGCATGGCCCAAAATAAAAGCAATAGCTTAATTTGGGGGACATAATAAGATATAATAAGATAAGATATTTTCACTTCAATAATATAAAAAAAAAGGTTTGCCTTAGAGCAGAAAATGTATTTTTCATTAAATGGATATAAACTGTCCAAAAGAATAATGGATCAATTTAAGACATGCCATGCTGGTTTTAAGGATGAGATTAAACACGCACTCTCATTAGGAAGCCTCCCTCACCGCGATGAAAGCAATAACCGTCTGTGCACCACCTGAGCTGTCCGAATAGAAAACTCAATATTGGGGACATTAAGTGACTAATAATTCCCCCCGATCCTGACAGAATGTTAAGTGAATTTCATTCTATGTTAATATCGATACATGGAGTATCTTTTTTGTTCATTTTCCAGGGGTGCCAAATTATTAAAAACTCACTGTCATCATCTAAAAATGTATTGCTCCTGTTTGGGATGAATGTCTGATTCTGCAGAGACTTTAACCACTTAAGGAGCGGAAGGATTTGCCCCCTTAATGACCGGGCCATTTTTTGCGATACGGCACTGCGTCGCTGTAACTGACAATTGCGCGGTCCTGCGACATTGCACCTAAACAAAATTGACGTCCTTTTTTTCCCACAAATAGAGCTTTCTTTTGGTGGTATTTGATCACCGCTGCAGTTTTTATTTTTTGCACTATAAACAAAAAAAACAGGGACAATTTTGAAAAAAAATATATATATTTTTTACTTCTTGCTATAATAAATATCCAAAAAAAAAACCAACAAATGTATTCATCAGTTTAGGCCGATATGTATTCTTCTACATATTTTTGGTAAAAAAAAATTGCAATAAGCGTATCTTGATTGGTTTGCGCAAAAGTTATAGCGTCTATAAAATAGGGGATAGATTTATGGCATTTTTATTATTTTTTTTTATTAGTAATGGCGGTGATCTTCGATTTTTTTCGGGACTGCGACATTGCGGCGGACAGATCGGACACTTTCGACACTTTTTTTGGGGACCAGTGACATTTATAAAAACGATCAGAGCTAAAAAATAGTCACTGATTACTGTATAAATGTCACTGGCAGGGAAGGGGTGAACACTAGGGGGCGATCAAGGGGTTAAATGTGTTCCCTGGGAGGTGTTCCTAACTGTGGGGGGAGGGGACTGACTGGGAGCACAGAGAGATCGCTGTTCCTGTTTACTAGAAACAGCAGATTTCTCTCTACTTCCCTGACTTCCCTGTCTACATTGACAGATCCCCATTCTGGCTCTCTGAGGAGCGATCGCAGGTCCCCGGCGGACATCCCGGCTGCCAGCCACGCGCATTGGCTCCTGAGTCTCGCTGCGCGCGCCCCCTACAGCTATTGCGGTTCGTGCAGGGGAGCCAACCTGCCGCCGTATAACGACGGCGGCCGGCCAGCAAGTAGTTGAATCTGCTTAAATTTCCTCCCACCCCCATCATCTGCATTCTAATGATTCTTTGTTTATGTAGTGCTACCCCTGTAGGAGCTGCTTGAGTATTATACAGATAGTCCTTACTTCTTCACTGGTAGCCAGGCACAAGGTATTTTCTACATTCAGGCACACACTTAGGCTCGATATAGTCAAAGACCAGTCTAGGGGTGTTGTTTTTGGAGTTTTATTTTGGAGGAACTTGGATAGGGTAGGGGATTTGTAGTAGGATACTCCAGAACAAAACTATGCACAGACTGAGGACTCTAGCTGATCTAGAACCAAGCAGTAGGTAAAGTCCCATGCTGGGCGCAGATGGCAGACTTCTCCTGTGTAGCAGTGCAGAAATAAAGAGCATGAGACAAAGTCTCTTGTAGTGAAGGACAGGTAGACAAAGCTCTTCAGATCACTAGCCAGCGATCCCTTTAGTTGGACTCTTAGATGACTGTACTAGCACAAGGGGGTAGCCAAATAAAACAGGCCCCTACGTCTTTGGTCTGTACTCACTGGAGTCACAAACAGATCCTCCCAGGCATGGCTCCCCTTCAGTCAGCTCTTCAGAAGCACCACTCCAGTGAAGAGTCAATCATCTACTCTAGCTTCAGCCCCTCAGGTCACCCACCTGAGGCTGCATGGCAGCAAGCGCCAGCCTGCCTCCCACCCTGGCCCAGAGCTCACATGTTCCCTGAATATATAGACCAATCCCAACATGCTCAGGGGCACCTCCCCTGTAATTGGTTGAGACCGCTACATACTCGTGCTTAGAGTTGCCACCTCTTCCCTTTAAACCTAAACACCTTTGAATTACTCATGTTCTGATGCTAATTAAATGCAGATAAGGCACCAAGTGAGTTTAATTACCACCTTAATCAGCCACAGAACCCGTGTAATTAATATGTGTTCGGGTTTAAAGGGATGAGGTGACAACCATACAGCATAGTTGCCAACATTGTAAAAAAAAATTTAGGGACACTTTTTTGGCTGTAGGCGGAGTTGAATTATAATTAGGGGTGGGGCATGTGTTTGTAGGCATTGCATAGGAAAAAAAATGAAAATGCGGCACGCTGTGTGCTGCGTCGGAAAAATGGGCGTGGTTTGCACGAATAGCGGGGGTGGCTTAAATGGGTGTGGCTCAAAGGGGGTGTGGTAAGAGTCTAAGATGAATGAGGGATGGAGAGGGAAAGAGGGAAAGGGGGGGAAAGGGGGGAGAGGGAGAGGGATGGAGGGACAGCAGCCCCAGATCCTATACTACAATAGAAATATGTGTATTCCAGAGTTTAACAATCAGCAGATAAAGATACTCCAAACACCTGGTGTTAGCGCTTCAATCATCCCGCCACCATGGTTGTTATGGTGTCAGGATCATTGAAGCTCATTATTTCTATTATTACATTGTAATATAAAATTAAATCATTCAACTCACCATAATGCAGAATCAGTGGGACCCCTGAGTGTGTCACCTGCCACGTCGCCTGCCACCAGCAGAGTCTGCCCTTGCATCAGGTGTCCCCAGCAGAGTCCGTCCTTGCATCAGGTGTCCCCAGCAGAGTCCATCCTTGCATCAGTTGTCCCCAGCAGAGTCCATCCTTGCATCAGGTGTCCCCAGCAGAGTCCGTCCTTGCATCAGGTGTCCCCGGAAGAGTCCGTCCTTGCATCAGGTGCCCCCAGCAGAGTCCGTCCTTGCATCAGGTGCCCCCAGCAGAGTCCCTCCTTACATCAGTTGCCCCCAGCAGAGTCCCCAGCTTCAGTCCTTACATCAGTGTCCCAGGAAGAGCCATAGTTACCCCCCCTGTACATAGTTACCCCCCCGTGCATAGTTAACCCCCCGTGCATAGTTACCCCCCTGTGCATAGTTACCCCCCGTGCACAGTTACCCCCCGTGCATAGTTACCCCCCCCTGTGCATAGTTACCCCCCGTACATAGTTACCCCCCTTGTATATAGTAACCCCCCTGTACATAGTAACCCCCTGTACATAGTAACCCCCCTGTACATAGTAACCCCCCCTGTACATAGTTACCCCCCCTGTACATAGTAACCCCCTATACATAATTACTACCCTTCCCCCTGTACATTACAGTTACATCACTGTTGGCCTGGGCTTTACACCGAGAGGGACAAGAGCAGAGCAAACTCCACGAGCGGTGCCGTGTGTTCAGTGGAGAGGGAAGGGGCCAATCCTTGCAGCTAACCCCGGCTTCAGAATTGTAAAGAGAGAAGCCGATTCATTGGCTGCACAGATCGAGCCCCCTTCCCTCTCCACTGAACACAAGGGGAACAATCTAGTGGTGGCCATTTTGTTGGAGCCAGCTGCTGCAGAGCCAAACATTCCTGATTTCCCTGGACAAAAAGGCAAAATCCCGAATTGGGACGAGTGTCCCAAAATCGGGATTGCTGGGGAGAATCGGGACTGTTGGCAACTATGCATACAGTCGTGCTGCCCATTTGCCTAACTCCCACCCATGCTCCAGAAAGCTCTACTAGTTTCTAGAAGGCGGGAGGAGTTCAAGCAAACTCAACAGCACCAGAACACTAGGAGCAGGCCTAACTAATAAATTGCAGTATTCTGTTAATCAGACCTGCTGAAGTTAGATTTGCTTTTAGCCCCACCGTTAGGCGGAAGAGCAAATTACACTAACCTATTTTTATCTTAGCACCTATACTAAGAGGATGCTACATTTAAATAAACCTGTCTATTTACATCACAGCACCCTGTCTTAGTACTCCTCTCAAGAGCCCTCAGTCATGAATCAAGCAGTGGGCTGGCTCTTTGGAGGAGTTATGCAAATATTAAGGTTCACTCAAATATCAGGTATGGAGGAATGGACGGTCTCAGCAGGCTGCTTTTGCATCTCATGTGATGCTGAGCCATTGGATTACTATTGATTTGGATATATTCTGACATCTAGTGGCAGTTTGGGACCACTACAGCTTGTTTATTTATGTGGTTGGGTATCTCTCTCTGTCCTTCCCTCCTGTTTAATGCTACTTAGTTCAGTACTAGCTAGACCCTCTCTGTTTCTTCCATCCCTCAGTCACTGTTTGTTCTTCACAGAGAAAGGGCTTAGGAAAGTCATTGTCTTCCTACACCCCAAACGACTGGAAAAATATAATTTGTACTGCAATTATCTGAGGTAAAATTGCATTATTGAAGAGTTAAGCTGCCTGAGGTGACCATACTGTCTGGACAGACAGGATCTAAGGCGGTATGTCAATGCATAAAGTGGCATTTGAAAAAGCACAGCCCTGATGGGCATTCCTAGTCATGCTAAATTTGCATGCACTGCACCCTAGGTAACAACCACAAGTGATGCATAGCCTCCATGGCTGGAAGAGTTGAATTCCAGTGAATGAAAGGGGTGGGCCAGGGTAAGCTAGGCTGGGGAGAAAAGGGTTAAATGATGCTGGACATCCTCCAACCAGGAAATGAGGCAGCCCTGACTTGCTGCAGGTTCTAATGCACATTGTGACCAGCTCACAGTGTGCAGTGAAATCAGCTATTTCAGTACAGGAGAGGAGCCTGTACAACTGTGCAAGACTGAAGGGAAGGCCGGAGGTCAGATTTAAAATCTTTTAATCCACAAAAGCAACTTTCACTGTCATCTCAAAAGCAAAGAAAGCATTATGGAGAGACGTCTGTCTAGGACCATTGCCCATGAAGAAACCTGTCTGAGTCCATTGTCGGGGAAGAACCCTGTGTGGATCCATTGTCTGGGAAGAACCTTCTCTGGATCCATTGTTTGGTAAGAACCTTCTCTGGATCCATTGTCCAGGAAGAACCCTATCTGGATCCATTGTCTGGAAAGAACCCTCTCTTGATCCATTATACAGGAAGAACCCTCTCTGGATCCATTGCACAGGAAGAACCCTCTCTTGATCCATTGTCCAGGAAGAACGTTCTCTTGATCCATTGTTTGGGAAGAACTCTGCCTACATCCATTGTCTGGAAAGAACCTTCTCTGGATCCATTGTTTGGGAAGAACCTTGTCTGGATCCATTGTCTGGGAAGAATCCTCTCTGGATCCATTGTCCAGGAAGAACCCTGTCTGCATCTATTGACCGGGAAAAACTCTGGATCCATTCTATGGGAAGAACCCTGTCTGGGTCCATTGTGTGGGAAGAACCGTCTCTGGATCCATTGTCCGGGCAGAATCCTCTCTGGACTCACTGTCCAGGAAGAACATCTTTGGATCAATTATCCAGGAAGCATCCTCTCTAGATCGATCTTCTGAAACAAAAAAAAACTTTTTAGATTCGTTGTCCAGAAAGCACTCTGGATCCATTGTCTGGGAAGAACCCTCTCTGGATCCATTGTTTGGGAAGAACCCAGTCTGGGTCCATTGTTTGGGAAGAACCCAGTCTGGGTCCATTGTCTGGGAAGAACATGTCTGGATCCATTGTCTGGGAAGAACCTTCTCTGGATCCATTATCGGGAAAGAACCCTCTCTGAATCCATTGCCTGGGAGGAACCTCTCTGGATCCACTGTCCAGGAAGAACATCTTTGGATCCGTTATCTTGGAAGCACCCTCTTTAGATCGATTTTCTGGAAAAAAAACAAAAACAAAACCTGTCTACATTCATTGTCCAGAAAGCACTCTGGCTCCATTTCCTGGGAAGAACCCTGTCTGGATCCATTTCCGGGAAGAACCCTGTATGGATCCATTTTTCAGGAAGACAAATCTCTGGATCCACTGTCTGGGAAGAATGCTCCCTGGATCCTTTGCTCTGGAAGAACCCCCACTGGATCCATTGTTCAGGAAGAACCCCCACTGGATCCATTGTCCAGGAAGAATCTTCTCTGGATCTATTGTCCGTGAAGAACCCTCTCTGGAATCATTGTCGAGAAAGCACTCCGTATCCATTGCCTGGGAAGAACCCTGTCTGCATCCATTTTACGGGAAGAATAATCTCTAGATTCACTGTCCGGGAAGAGCCCCCACTGGATCCATTGTCCAGGAAGAACCCCCACTGAATCCATTGCCCAGGAAGAACCTTCTATGGATCTATTGTCTGTGAAGAACCCTCTCTGGATCCATTGTCCAGAAAGCACTCTGGATCCATTGTCCAGGAAGAACCCTGTCTGCATCCATTTTACGGGAAGAATAATCTCTGGATCCATTGTCCAGGAAGAACCCCCACTGAATCCATTGCCCAGGAAGAACCTTCTATGGATCTATTGTCCGTGAAGAACCCTCTCTAGATCCATTGTCCAGAAAGCACTCTGGATCCATTGTCCAGGAAGAACCCTGTCTGCATCCATTTTACGGGAAGAACAATCCCTAGATTCACTGTCCGGGAAGAGCCCCCACTGGATCCATTGCTCAGGAAAACCCCCCCACTGGATCCATTGTCAAGGAAGAACCCTTTCTGGATCTATTGTCCAGGAAGAAACCTCTCTCAATCCATTGTATGGGAAAAACCCTCTCTGGATGGTTTTAAAAGCAGACTAAAGAAACATCCGTGCACCCAGGCTTATGGGAACACCTGACAAATCCTTCTCTTCTACAAACCCAACATCAATTTGGTAAGCACTGTGAGTCCCCAGGGAAAAAAGCACTCTAAAAATATTATTATTATTATTCAAACCTTAAAAATACATTCAGTGATGCTGTAAGCAGTACATTTTTGAATTCGATTTTTTTTTTCCTAAGCTTCGGCTTTAACCTTGTTCATTGTGTTCATTTATAGAAGAATAAAGTCAGCACATAACCATTGCTTTGAGCTGTTTTTCCCCTTGGATGCCTATAGAGCCCTTCTATAAATCCACTTTAAAAACCAAAGGGGCAGCTTGCTTTATTTCACTAATATCGCCGAACTGAAAGCACATGACGAAGTCAAGCCAAGGATAGCGCAGTTTATATGTTATACGGCACGGAGGGATAGAGTCAGCAACCAAAGGAGAGTGTTTCAGAATACAACAGAGGTCAGATCAGTAAAAAGCTGCAAACATCGCTCTGCTTGAATGCTGACGATAAAGAAAAAAAAAAAGAAGAGAAAACGAGTCCATATTTTGTGCCACTGCATTGGCTTCAGCTGAGCCAAAATTGGTCTTGGCAGCTGCGACTTTAGATTGACTCAAGGCTAATATACTGTGGTTAAACATAAAAGACACACTTTGCAACAAGGATTTAAAAAAAAAAAAAACGCCTTTGGAGCGGCTTCTGCAGAAAAATAACCCGGCAGAGCGGCTGAAATGCAGGAGAAAAAAAATCATTATTCCAGAAAATAGCGGATAAAGACACGAGGTGTACGGCCTCGCCTGCTGTAAATGGGTATACAGTACATCTTCACACAAAAAAAGCGAAACGCGGTCAAAAAAAGAATCTTTCTGAATACCGCTCCAGGTGAGATCACACTCTGCACTCCAAAACCGCATCCTAAGTGCTTGGTGCCGGCTTGTTTCCACCGGCACGCCTCACTGATTGAAGGTATACCCCCCCCAATTGGATGCAACAAAATTGTTCTCAAAGAGACATCGAAACATTTATATGCCTCGGGGCAAAATGCGTCAGCTTGTATTGCTGCTGACTATTTAAAGTGAGTCTAAAGGCACAATAAAAGGGGTTGTAAAGGCAAACGTTTTTTCACCTTAATGCATTCTATGCTTTAAGGTGAAAAAACATCCAACAATACCGGCCCCCCCAGCCCCCCCGTTTTACTTACCTGACCCCTCGAAAATCCTGCGCTCGCCCCCGACATCCTCTTCGCCGCTTAGCCTGGCCGTTGATTGGTTACAGTGGATGGATTGAAAGCAGCGCAGCCATTGGCTCGCGCTGCTGTCAATCACATCCAATGACGCGGCGTGCCGGGGGGCGGGGCCGAGTGATACATTGAGCGGCCATGGCCGCCGGCTGTATCACGGGAGCGCGCCCGCAAGCACTCAACACCATGCGAGGGAGCTCGCATGAAGGTGTTGAGTCCTTGCGGGGGGGGGGAGCCGAGACAGCCGCCGAGGGACCCCAGAAGACCAGGTTCGGGGCCACTCTGTGCAAAACGAGCTGCACACTGGAGGTAAGTATAACATGTTTGTTATTTAAAAAAAAATATATATATATCTTTAGTGATCCTTTAAAAAACAAAAAAATAACAAACATGTTATACTCACCTGCTCTGTGTAATGGTTTTTGGACAGAGCAACCCAGATCCTCCTACCGGCACTCCTGGCTCCTCCCCTCTGCTGAGTGCCCCCCATAGCAAGCTCTGGGGTCATAGGCGTGCGCACAGGGTGTGCTGGGTGTGCCAGGGCACACCCTAATCACCCTGTGTGATGCAGATTCCCCCTGCTGAACACTCCTCCCCCCCCCCGTGGCAGCTGAGGCTACAGAGAAAGAAACTGGGGAATCTCTGTCCTCAGTCCCTTTTTCTGCTATTTCACCAAAGCCCCTTGATGGGGCTCCTAACAAATTGTAAAAAAATAAAAATAAAAATAAAAAAAATAATATTATAAAGAAAAATTATGAATGGCCTCTACAGACAATATTCACGGGTGGATAGGATCAATTAAAAGTTGTACCGTCATCCATAAATGTTAGAAATAAGGGGATTGGGAGCCTGGTCCCCAGCCAGGTGCTCACCAAAAGGCAAAAAGGGCAATTGGACTATTTCGGTACAACACAATAAAGGTAAATTCAGATATAGAAGCAAATATGTAAAAGAAGTTTATTGATACACTATACAAGACAAAAATATCAATGATAAATAAAAAAATAGGTGACAGTCCATGTGTATCACCAAGATAATACTCCCCTGATGGGGAAGATCACAGTGGGATAGTTGGTCATGGACAGAGTTTCTACTAGTTTCGCTGACTGAGCCGCTTCATCAGGAAAATATCTGCAATTTAATTAGCACATGATCAAAAACAATGCATTTTAATCACATACAAGGGAAAACAATGTTTTAGGTAATATATGAATTTGAACAAAATACAATTATTATATGGGGACAGATGGAGTACCGCTTACCCGAATCCCAGCATACACAAGGCACAAGGTGTCGCCAGCAGGGGGTCTCCCGTGGTGACCGGGGAGGACTAAAATTCAGAGGACTGGAATCTAGATGACATACTGTAGAATACATGGGATGGGTAAGTCATAAGCTAGAACATGTGGAGGAGGGGGGATGGGGAAATGGGGAAGGAAGGTGAAAATTGGTGGAACCAAAATTCCATGGGTGAGTGAGGGATGCCAAGTGAAGGGTGAGCTAACAGTGATCTTAATGATCAATTGGAAACAATGGTGAACCAACCGTGAAAGAAACCGCAAGCCACAACACCACGAACCACGTAAATGAACTGGGGGGAGTGAGGAGAGGAAACAGAAAAGGGAAAAACGTGATGAGACCATGGTGGGGAAAAAATAAAGGGGGCGGGGGGGGACTATGATCTTATCACGTTTTGCCCTTTTCTTTTTCCTCCCCCTCAGTTCATGGTTGCAAGGCTAACGAGTTTCGGGGGACATGCACCCTTTCTCATATCTACCTTAGCTTTGAGGAAGGGGGCTTGCCTCCCGAAACTTGTTAGCCTTCCAACCATGTGGTCCCAGAATGGGTTCCACTGCGTACAGCTGATGTATACCAGTTACCTGCTTGCTGTTTTTATCTGCTTGTGAGTATCCATTTGTCTTGGTGTATTGAATGCATGTGTCTATTGTCATGAACAAGGTCTTTGCGCCCTCCTGTGTGTTTTTTGCAGTTTGTTGAAGATTTTGGGGTCTGTGTAGGGCTGCACCCCAGAGAGACATTGTGGATTGAAGCACTATTGAAGAAAACTCCTGGATTTAGCGCTGGAGTATTTTTGGAGAATGTAGTCCCCTCCCCCTAGTGATTAGATTGCAACTGTGTAACTTTGTAGCAAGTCATAAGGGGATAGGCTGCAGTAGCGGCTGATTTGTGTTAGACATTAGTGAAAACAACCAAAAACTACACAGACACCAGGATTTACATGATTATGTCTTCTCTGAACCGGCATCTCAGTCCAGCTAATTGCCGCCGGTGACCACGGATGATGCCTGAGCAAAGATGGTGCAGTCCTTCTGGAAAGAAAAGCAGATGAAGGCATTGTTAGTGGGAGCTCTGTGATCCATGTGAGAGGTCATAATGACCTGAAAGTGTTACTCTGACAAATTACTTAACATGCACTTCACAAAGTTTAAACATGTATCTCATGCTCATTTTAAACTGGACACTTGAATTGGGAAAGCTTACATGTCCAATTTTTTTATTTTTTTTCAGAACACTGATCACCCCAGGCTCTATCCTGATACAATTCAAAGTTGCGCCTTAAAGACAATCACTAATAGACCAAGTGAGGCAGATGTGAAGATTCAGCGTGAGCGGCGGCGTCACACCGCGCATTAATACACCGAAGAGTCGGTGACAACCAGCAATCAATCAGCGCGGCCATACAACACCCAGCTGCGCCAACCTCCGTCCCAGATACTCCCTATCAATCTGCTGCCGCTCATCTATTATTTAATTTTAATCTGAAGTATATTTTAAGAATGTCGAGAGAGGTGCAGCTGCCAACAAGTTATGTCTAAAAACCTTGATACAAATGTCTAATCTGCATCAGTAATAAACAGCCGTCCCTGAAGGTCACAAATCTTTTCATCGTCTCTTGCTGAAGATTTAAACGAAAAAAAAAGGCAAAATAAAAGATCTATTCACACTTGTGCAACATAACATGTATATTATTATTATAATTAATCATGATTTTTTTTTAATGTATGTATGTTTCTGATATTATTATATATGATATAATTTTATTATAATTTATGTATTTATTTTTATGTATTAAATATATATATATATATATATATATATATATATATATATATATATATATATATATATATATATATGTATATATAATTATATACTGTATGTGTATATATATATATATATATATATATATATATATATATATATATATATATATATATATATATATATTATATAATTATTAAAAGTTACTTGTAGTAATTGTTTATGTATTTCTATAACTTTATTATATATATATATATATATATATATATATATATATATATATATATATATATATATATACATATATATATATATATATATACATATATATATATATATATATATATATACATACATATATATATATATATATATACATACATACATACACACAGTATATACAGGTACAAAGTTCATTTATTTCAGTAATTTAATTCAAGATTATGTAAATTCATATTATGTAGATTCATTACACACAGAGTGATATATTTCAAGCATTTCTTTCTTTTATTTTGATGATTATGGCTTATAGCTAGTGAAAACCCAAAATTCAGCATCTCAGAAAATTTGAACATTACAGAAGACCAATAAAAAAAGGATTTTTAATACAGAAATGTTGGCTTACTGAAAAGTCTGTCCATGTACAGTATAGTATGCACGCAATACTTGGTCGGGGCTCCTTTTGCATGCATTACTGCATTAATGCGGTGTGGCATGGAGGCGATCAGCCTGTGACACTGCTGAGGTGTTATGGAAGTCAGGTTGCTTTGATAGTGGCCGTCAGCTCGTCTGCATTGTTGGGTCTGGTGTCTCATTTTCCGTTTGACAATATCCCACAGATTCTCTATGGGGTTTAGGTCAGGCGAGTTGGCTGGCCAATCAAGCACAGTGATAACATGATAAACCAGATACAGCACTTTTGGCAGTGTGGGCAGGTGCCAAGTCCTGCTGGAAAATGAAATCAGCATCTCCATAAAGCTGGTCAGCAGAGGGAAGCATGAAGTGCTGTTGAATTTCCTGCTAGAGGGCTGCACTGACTTTGGACTTGATAAAACACAGCGGACCAACCCCAGCAGATGACATGGCACCCCAAATCATCATGGACTGTGGAAACTTCACACTGGACCTCATGCAACTTGGATTCTGTGCCTCTCCACTCTTCCTCCAGACTCTAGGACCTTGGTTTCCAAATGAAATGCAACATTTTCCACTTTGAGGAAAGGCCAGTAAGGCATTAATGCCCACAGTTAAACAACTTGATGGAGAAGAGAAACCCAATTGCTTTTTACGATAACCCTTTGGTAGATCAACTATCCCTTCCATACAGGGACTTTTACTTCAAGATTTTCAAAGACATTTTCTTGCAACAGCTCTTCAATCCACCAAACAGATGGAACCAACCCGACCAGATTTAGGAGGTGAGCACAGCTCCTGTTTCTTACTCCTGGCTCCTAAAGGAGAAGACATGAGGAAACCTGGGTATAGCAGCTCACATGGTCCCGGCAGGTAGACAACCTTCCCAGTAAGCCCAGTTTTGTTCCTCCCTTATACCTCCATCAATACTATTTCCTAAACTCCTTCCCCCAACAGCCTTTATCCAAAGCAGAGTGTGGAAAGATGCAGTCAACTCCAGAGAAGAGTTTACTTTGTCCAGAGGACCAGGACTGAAATGTTGGAAAGTATGCCATTGTTAGCATCAGGACCAGGTCTGAACCGGTGACCTCAGTTGTGTCTGGCAATGCCTCTTCTTGCTGAGCCATCTGAGATGCTGGACAGCTGGACAGCTCCCTGTCTGATCCATTGGGTGATTCTGCCTAATGCCTTTTTTCTGAACCTTAAACTTTTTTTTCTTTTCCCATGAACTTCCTACTTAAGCCATGTCTTTGCATTTCCTGTTTGCCAGATTATTATGCTCTCTCCAGCCAATATCTCGGTCTTTTCACTTCTCCTCGTGTCATAAATTGATAAGACCAGACTGTGGACTGCTCAGAGAGAACCAAAACACATGTAATTGAATTGAAACGTTAATTAAGGTAAGTGAATAATATGAATACAACCACCTCCAATATGACACAGTGCAATAAACCAACCAACAGACAGAGACCCACAAATAACAAAAGACAGATATGTACAATAAATGGGAAATACCAGGATCATAAACAATAGCCAGGGTCTTGCACAGAGGGTCAGCAAATAAACAAAGGGCAGTTCCAGAATCACAGCCATAAGCCAAGCCAGGGTCATCAACGGGAGATCAGCAGATGGGGTAAGGAACACAGGACAGGGAGAGGATGGACGAATCAGACTGCAAGGCGGGGATGCAAGGTAACAGGTGGGACAGGATAGGGATCAGGACAGGGAGACAGGATCAGGTACTCAGGTAACAGGTTCAGGTCTTCAGACAGCAGGTACAGATCAGAGCACAAGGAAGATACCAAGGCGATGAGAGCAATCATCAGCCGGGTATTTATATGAATACCTGTGATTAGCTTCAAGTGGAACCTGAACGCAGGAGGTGCTGTCTGCTCCACACTGCCAGGATCCATCCGCTGGTTGACGTCAGTACTGTGGCCCAAAGGTGACATAACACCAACAGGGAAAAGCTCTCCTGACAGTTCCAAACTGCCAGGAGACACCTGCTGGTGGACCTCAGTACTGCACGCCAAATGATAGATATTACCAGCGGATGGAACCTTTCCTGACACCTGGGGTCCATATCTTCACTAATACTTGGCATGTTCCTTGACTATGCTTCTGCTTGGTCCCAACCTGCAACCACTTGTTACTGACCTTTGGCTTGTTTACTAACTATGCTTCTATTTGATCTGTACCTGCTATATCTGCTACTGGACCATGGATTGCTCACGTTCAGTTAGGGCAATCCTAAGGATGGTGACCTGGTACAAACATGCAGCAAAATCCATCTCCACCATCAGGAGCTCTGGTGAATACCGGTTAGTGTTTAGACTCTAAACCTTGCAGGAGCCTATGTCATTCTCCAGGGGTACCTGCTTCTGTACTTATCCAGCTGGTCAGTGGGAGCCTCTCTACTGCTAAAGCTACTTGTCTCCGAGTCTGACCCCTGACCATGACAGTTACATTCAAAGATACAAATTGATATGATACTTTTGTTAATCGCTGAATTGCAATTGATTTTTAGACCTGCCACTCTTCACCCAGCTCCACAATCCAAGTCCACATTGGCAACACACATTTGCTGCCTGTAAAGTTAGTGTTTCAAACTAAAATACTCATTCTTCCTTTTTCAATAGGCATTTTTATTGACATGAAGGACCTTACTCAAGTACTTCCTGTTGTAGGATGCCAAGCAGGGGTGTTGCTAGGTGGCAAAAAGACCAGGGGCTTCTGCCCGAAGTTCAAGGCCGGCACGGCGCAGGGTTTTTTGGCTGGGCGGTGGGGTTGTGTGGCGAAGGGGGAGGTTAATTGCTGGTTGCTGCCTGGCTTACCAGTGCCCATCAGTGCTGACCACTAAACTCACCTGCCTGACACACTGACCATTACACTGACCTACCTGACATACATACACTGACCTACCTACCTGACATACATACACTGGCCTACCTACCTGACATACATACACTGATCTACCTACCTGACATACATACACTGACCTACCTGACATACATACACTGACCTACCTGACATACACTGACCTACCTGACATACATACACTGACCTACCAGACATACATACACTGACCTACCTGACATACACTGACCTACCTGACATACATTCACTGACTTACCTGACATACATACACTGACCTACCTGACATACATACACTGACCTACCTGACATACATACACTGACCTACCTACCTGACATACACTGACCTACCTGACATACATACACTGACCTACCTGACCAGGAGACAGACTTTATGTGTCCTGCAGCAGCTCAGCTTAGCCGTGGTGTGTGTGGTGTGCGGTGCGCCCATCATCATCACAGCAGGCAGCCAGAGGAGGACAGGAGAGCTGCCTGCCTGAGCGCCGAGCGGGGATCTCACAGTGATGTGGTGCGGCGGCCGCATTGTAATTCCCCCCATCTGGAGCCTGCAGCGCCTATGATGAACGTCACACATCCCACCGTCCCAGCATTGGACCAGTGGGACGTCCATCATAGGCGCTGCAGGCTCCAGAAGGCGAGACCTGCTATGTCACTCGGTCGCATTCAGCCGCGCTTGGGATTAGATCAGTCCCTGCTTGGTCGGCAGTGATCAGGGCTAACAATAGAATGGTGCATGCCTGAGCCCCAGGGCTTTTCGGGGCTCCAGCCCCCCCCCCCCCCCCCGATGCCAAGGCTCTGGTCCTGTCTCCAAATTGTGCCCCTATTTTGCCAACCTGTCACATGAGCTTCTAATAAAGACTACAAGTTGCTAATTCAACACCCATTACACAGACATGATCCACATGGTCACCATTGGGATACCCACCCTGAGAAATGCAGTGCAGCCATTGCTGGAGTGTATGGAAACAGGAAGTGGCTGCAAGGAAACTGCAGGATATTAACAGCACTAAAATGTGACAATGGATAAAAAAAAGGTGAAAAAAGGTCATTAAAAAAATGGCAACTGTTTATGATACACAGTACATAGATCAAACGCATTGTCAGTTCAGTTAGGATTTACATCTACTTTAATCACATTCAGCTGGACTTGTTCTGTAATGTTAAAGACATTGCAATGCTTCCTCTGCTCTAATGCATGCCAGAAGCATATCCCGGTATTTATATCCACACAGGTTACTCAGCCACCTTAATCCAATCACCATGGAATGTGTTCAGTGTCCAAGAATACGACGGGAGGTGTGAAAGTCTGTGAATCCTCCCTGTTGTATTTCCATAATCCAATCACCATGGTGCCATGAAGTCTGGGATGGAGGTTCATAACACCATGGGGACTGGATTACGTAATGTTGAATGTGATTATCTACAGATAGCTATACCATGACCCAGATGTAAGAGAAACATCATAGACATACTTATGTTCCTTTACTTTGTGCTATCCAGGTAACCCATTGCCCCTTGAAAGCCCAGTCTTGACCACTAGCTGGAACAGATTCACGTCCACTGTTGGGTGCCAGCTGAGCCACCATCTTGGATGTGATGTTAGAGAACCCAGTGGATACTGTGTGCTGAGAAAAGCCTGCCTAGCAGTCCAGGGGTGCCGTAAAAAATCACTTAGGGGCAACTCACAGTGTTTTTAGTATGGCCCTATGGTCACAGCATCTTTGAAATCTTTTAACACCTGCCTCCTGGGATGGGCCTTTTGGAATTTTTCTACTGGCCAGAAGATCAGCCATTTTCTTGCACTTCTCCCCTAACACATTTTTTGAATAACGTTCACTACTTCAGGAGATATTAGCATAGGTTATGAATCTATAATTATTTCCAGCCACTATAAATTACAGAGCCGCCATACTGCAAGAGTCTGACCCCCTTCACTGTGTGGAGGAGAGCAGCAGAGGATATTTCTACATGAATCCATCCCATAATACTCAATGGGGGGATCATGAACCATGGACAAAAATCACCCCGATGTAGACTCACCATGGTCCCAGATTCCTATACAGTATGACCCTGATGGATTTGGATCCATGAGCCTCCTCAGATTAATCATCCAGGAACTCTAAGCCACTCAGTCCCTCACGTACATGTTCATATGAGAAGAGCCACAACTTTGAGGTGAATGTATACATGCACAGTGGATTCCCCCACATGCCCACTTACGATGGTGGGTGCTACATTGCCCATCAATCAAAAGCTGGTTGCAATTGTGCAGCCCGTGTGTAGATGTTTCGCCAGTCTCTTCCAGCTCTCGAATGCATCACGCAGGTTTTCACATATATATTTTCACAGTACTATATATATTTTTTTAAGGGTAGCGCGATTTTTTATATTTTTTCCTATTTGTATGTGTATTGATGTGTACATATTAATTGCTGCTCCCTACATGTGGGCCGGGTATCAATCATCCTGCTACCACTTTTTCAATTTAGTTTAATTTAGTTTGGTTCTTATAGCGTGGTTTTTTACACTATTTGTCATGGTTGACTGCCATTGCTAAAATGTTAGACGTCTGTCAGTCTCTGGTTTCAATACTTTAGGTTTCATTGACCCAGCATGTAGGCAGCGAAGTCAGAACCCTTATGCCGCATACACACGGTCGGAATTTCTGACAACAAATGTTCGATGTGAGCTAGTTGTCGGAAATTATGACCGTGTGTATGCTCCATCGGACATTTGCTGTCGGAATTTCCGACAACAAATGTTTGGGAGCTGGTTCTCTAATTTTCTAACAACAAAACTTGTTGTCGGAAATTCCGAGCGTGTGTACACAATTCCGACGCACAAAATTCAACGCATGCTCTGAATCAAGCAGAAGAGCCACACTGGCTATTGAACTTCATTTCATTCACTTTAAGTCAACCCCATTGTGAAATGGCAACCTCAGACTTATTAGAAGAGGAAATAGGTGAGGGAGAATTAGCAGAGCCAAAAAAGCAAAGACTAAAACAAGCCATTTGACCTCCAGAAAGACTGACATTGTGAGATCGAATGACACATTGGAAGAAAGCTCAGGAGCGACCATTTACATTACTCAATGGACTAATGACAAGCCTACTCTCCTCAATACAAGATTGATAGGAGATGTCCTACACTCACCCCATAACACTTATAGGTGGGTAATCTTTAAATAAATGGTCTATAGACAAGACAACCTTGCTGATTCTGATAACTGGTAGAAAATGCACTTGTCAAATTCATATGTCAGTGAAAAATATTTAGGCCCGTGTCCTTGCTAACCTGAGTTTATATTTAGTCGATTGTTTAGGTTAAGCTACTGCTAATGTCATGGATTCTATGTACTTGAAGGACTTTGTCCCATCTTTGGGGACCAAAGATTTCTAGTGGGGGGATTGTGTAGCCAGGTGCTGGACTACAGAAACATGGATTTGGAGACATTTCCCTCTTTGCAATCAGTTTATTTTTACTTTTTTCAGTTGTGTTGCACTACCCTCTCCAGTCAGCAGATGGGTTCTATAGTCAGGTAAGCATAGGGATTTCTATGCAGGGCGCCAAGGAGCATGGGAATTGAGATCCAGGGCAGCAGTCATAGAATGGGACTCATGGACCCTTTAAACTACAGTTCCCAGAGTACCCTGTAGCAGAGGGAAGTGGTGTAATAGCTTTTACCAGATTGCTCTACAGACTGCTCCCTCTTGGCGCCGATGGAATTGAGTGGAGCATACAATCCCTTGTATTGTATGCCCTTAAGTATTCATACCCCTTGACATTTTCCACATTTTGTCATGTTACAACCAAAACCCTAAATTTATTTTATTGGGATTTTATGTGATAGGCCAACACAAAGTGACACATAATTGTGAAGTGAAAGGAAACCAGGAAAGGAAATCCAGGAACTCTGGGAAGGTAAGGGGGGGGCTCTGGTGACCAGAGACCACCTTCTTCAGAAAGAACACACTAAGGTAAGGGGGGGTTACTGATATAGGGGGGAAACCTTTATATCAGTGTCCCTTTACATTATTGTATTCACTCCCTCCTTACATCATTGACCCCAATTTAGACTGGCCTGGCGGCGCTGTCACTGACCTCCTCTCAGGTGCACCATGCAGGGCTCAGTCAGTCAGCTCCAGCTTGGTGGCTCCGATTTTATCCTATAGTCTCCTCTCCACAGTCCACACACATCTGACTTCTCCCATGACCCCCATCCTGGTGGCACTCCCACTCTTGATTCCTCTCCAGATTCCCTCAGAGACTGCAGACATGATATAGAGATGGTCATAGACTGCGGACATGATACAAGAGATAAAGCTTAATAATGCTAAATTATATATATAAAGTGACTCCGTACATAAATAAAAATTGATTGATTACTTGATTAGATCATGTTTTAAATAGTCCACTGTTTTAAAGTGATTTTAAAACGTGAAATTAACACACGATACACCCAAGAGTAGTGGTTGAAAGAGATAAAGACCTCCACCTCTGCACACACGAGAAAGAAAGGAAGCATGCTTGTGTGAATAAGACTGACGGTGAGTGAGCTCTGAATACAGCCATCGTGGGTTTTGGATGGAGTGGGAGATGATTTAAATTCCTGTCTGGTGATGTGTTTTCCCTGGACACATAGTGGCATTCAACAGGCCCCAGGACGACGTCAGGTGTGACAAAGGACGTTATGAGGAACGACGTGCTGACGTCCCCGTGCCCATAATCACAGCCTCACTGTGTCCATCAATGCAGCCTCACTGTGCCCATGATCGTAGCCTCCCTGTGCACATAATTGCAGCCTCACTGTGCTCATCAATGCAGCCTCACTGTGCCCATAATGGCAGCCTCACTGTGCCCATCAATGTGATCTCACTGTGCCCATGAATGCAGACTCACCATAGCCTGCCCTGGATCACACACACAGCGGGCATCTCCTGCGGTGTGTTACAAAGCTGGGTCTGTGTGTGTTGTCGGCGGCGCTGTAACAAGGTCCTGCCTCCCTAGACCGGCTCCTGTGATAGGCAGAACACTGATTCAATCCACTATCACATGAGCCGGTCAAGGGGGCGGGACCTTGTTACAGCGCGGCCGACAACACACACAGACCCAGCTCCGTGGCACACAGCACTCATGCTGTGTGTGACAAACAAGAGCACTGCAGCCTGCAGCCACAGATCAAAGCAGCCTCAGGGCAGGTGGCCTACCGGGAAATTTCCTGGTCTCTAGGTAGGCCAGTCCGGCCCTGGAAGGAGGGAGGGGAGAACTCTGGCACTTTGGCACCCCCACCTCTGCGGCGCCTGGGTGCGATGCACCTAGCTCACCTGCCCAGAATTGCCCCTGTGAGGAACACAGCAAACATGTGGAAGAATGTGCTCTGGTCAGATGAGACCAAAATTGAACTTTCTGGCCTAAAAGCAAAACGCTATGTGTGGCAGAAAAATAACACATTACCCTGAACACACCATCATGGTGGTGGCAGCATCATGTGGTGGGGATGCTTTTCTTCAGAAGGGACAGGGAAGCTGGTCAGAGTTGATGGGAAGATGGGTGGAGACAAATACAGGGCAATCTTGGAAGAAAACCTGTTAGAGTCTGCAAAAGACTTGAGATTGGGGTGGAGGTTCACCTTCTAGCAGGACAACGACCCTAAACATACAGCCAGAGGTACAATGGAATGGTTTCGATCAAAGCATATTCATGTGTTAGAATGGCCCAGTCAAAGTCCAGACCTAAATCCAATTGTGAATCTGTGGCAAGACTTGAAAATTGCTATGATTAAAGCGGTTGTATACCCGCTGAAATTTATTATTTTTTTCCCCTGTAAAGCAAAAGGCATAATGAGCTAGTATGCACTGCATACTGGCTCATTATGAAATACTTACCTTAGAACGAGGCGTTGGTATCTTACCTGGTCCACGCCGAGGGAGCTGTCATGTTGCCTCGGCGTGTCTTTCGGGTATCGCGGTTCCAGCGCTGTGAGTGGCTGGAGCCACGATGTCATCACTCATGCGCGCGGGAGATTTCTTACCCGGCAAGGTCCGGCAGTTGCCTTCAGCCGAGAATCCCCTGTGCGCATGCGCCACTGCAGTCAGCGGCGCATAGCAAGGGGAATATCTCCTAAACCGTAAAGGTTTAGGAGATATTTTTTTTACCTACAGGTAAGCCTTATTATAGGCTTACCTGTAGGTAAAAGTTAAAAAAAATACTATACAACCACTTTAAGCACCAACTCATGGTGTGAAACGCGTAAGCTATTACCTCTACCTCTGCATAGCATGGACTGACTGTTTTGGATTTTAATTCACAAATAAAGGTGTTGTATCGGTGTGGGGCCATCCAGGATTTGTTCTTAATATAGGAAGATCTTGCGAGCCACAGATGGGTTAATGCATCTAAATTAAACCCTCAGTGCTAACAGCTGCAAACACTAATCACGTTCCATATCCGTGCAACCGGGAGAGCATTGGAGCATGTTATCTATTCACACTTTTTTGGATGAGCACGATGGATATCACAGGATATGAACACTATATTTGAACACTCTGGGAGTTTATCTATGAACTTTTATTATCACGTATTCAAAGAGTGAGCACTCTCTTCTACCAGAGTTTGCACTTGGACTTTTTAGCAGTTTTATGCACATTGCACTTTGCTGAATATATCATTATTTATCACAGGTTGCAATTTATCATTTAAATACATGTTGATAGATTGTTTTTTATTTAATGTACAGATATATATTTTTTATACACTGATTGATATATTTTATATATTTTTTATACACTGATTTTTATATTTATCACAACTTTTCAAGTGCAAACACATTTACTTTATTACAGGATTTGTTCTTGCTCTTTGATCCATTGCAGAGCCTGCACCTGTGTGCCTTATCAGGGCATGTGTCTCAAGGAACTCTTGCCTGGAGCAGCATTTCTTTAGAAAATTGATGTTCACAGACGCTCTTCATCCAATCTGACAGAGCCTGAGATATTTTGCAAAGAAGAATGGGCAAAAATGTCACTATCTAGATGTGCAAAGCTGGTAGAGACATCCCCAAAAAGACTTGCAGCTGTAATTGCAGCGAAAGGAGGTTCTACAAAGTATTGACTCAGGGGGGCGCCATACAAATGCCCCCCCCACACACACACACTTTTCATATATTATAAAAGTTTTAAAAATGACCGTTTTTTCGGGAGCAGTGATTTTGATGATGCTTAAAGTGAAACAAAAAAAGGGAAATATTCCTTTAAATTTCGTACCTGGGGGGTGTCTATAGTATGCCTGTAAAGTGGCGCATTTTTCCAGTGTTTAGAACAGTCCCTGCACAAAATGACATTTCTAAAAGAAAAAAAGTCAAAACTACTCGCGGCTATAATGAATTGTCGGGTCCCGGCAATACAGATAAAAGTCATTGAAAAAAACAGGATGGGATCCCCCCAGTTCATTAACAGGCCCTTTGGGTCTGGTATGAATATTGAGGGGAACCCCCGAACCAAAGTTTTAAAAAAAAATTGCGTGGGGGTCCTTCCAAATTCAATACCAGGCCCTTCAGGTCTGGTATGGATTTTAAGGGAAACCCCGCGCCAAATTTTTTTTAAAAATGGCGTGGGGGTCCCCCCAAAAATCCATATCAGACCCTTATCCGAGCACGCAACCTGGCAGGCTGCAGGAAAAGAGGGGGGGATGAGAGAGCACCCCCCTCCTGAACTGTACCAGGCCACATGCCCTCAACATGGGGAAGGTGTTTTGGGGTAGCCCCCCAATGCACCTTGTATACATGTTGATGGGGACAAGGGCCTCATCCCCACAACCCTTGCCGGTGGTTCTGGGGGTCTGCGGGCGGGGGGCTTATCGTTATCTGGAAGCCCCCTTTAACAAGGGGACCCCCAGATCCCAGCCTCCCCTGTTTGAAATGGTAACGGGTACATTGTACCCGTACCATTTCACCAAAAAAAGTGTCAAAATGTTAAAAAAAAACAAGACACACCTTGGGACAAGTCCTTTATTAATAAATAAAAAAATATAAATGTCCCACGAAGTCAATTCATCTTCTTCTATGGCTCTGCCGACGGACCGAAAAATATAATAAAAAAGATCTGCCTCCATGGGAGGCACCTGCCATATGATGCTTCAGCGCCGATGACAGTTCTTTATAACTGAGGGTAGGGCCACAAGGTGACATACCTGGATGACCCCGCCCCCTCTGACGCACGGAGACTTCCCAATGGCTTCCCCGTGGTAAACGGATGGCCCCAACCCCCTCTGATGCCACGGGGAAGCCATTGGGAAGTCGCCGTGCATCAGAGGGGGGCGGGGTCACCCGGGTATGTCACAATGTGGCCGCGCCTTCCCTTATAAAAGAGGAAGAAAAATATTACAGCGCACACATGCAAAAAAACATTCACCTCCAGCAAGGCTAGTTTAAAAACACCTAAACATTCTCAAAAAGACATTTTCAAAAATATGGGTATTCAGTCACACCATATTGCTATATGGTGCTAAGCCCACTTACTGCGACAAAGTACCCCATGATTAGTGGGTCCTACACTATCCATAGATTTGTGAGATCCTGCTTCTCTGAACCATGAGAGCTACACTGTTCTATATCGGAGAATCTTGAGGTCTCCACCTATGACGCAAGTGGACACTAATGAGAGGTATCCTTTTGGGATAGGAGCACCCTACTCCCTCATTAAGTACAGCGGGTGCTTCCAATGGAGATGGATCTTTTTTATTTTTTTTTTCCGTCCGTCAGCGGAGCCATAGAAGAAGATAAATGGACTTGTCAGATTTTCGTATCCTCTGTACACAAGTCTGTCACACAAAAGTCCAAAGTACAAACACGCATTGCTCGGAATCAATGCTCACCAAACACGACATTAGCAGAACGTGCCCAAAGGGTGGCGCTCAAGAGCTGAAATTCCACCTAGTACGTCACTACGTTCATGTTTGTTGGCCGACAATTGTGTACCGGTAGTATGCAAGACAAGATCCAGGCACACGCCCTTCTGACGAAAGTTTGACGCTCTGTTGGCCCACAATCTGATCGTGTGTACCAGGCTTTAGTCTACATTATTTTTATGGGTCAGCATCAAAACCATTGGGTCCACGTCATGAAAATGGTTCACTCTTTAGAGGATTTGTCCTCATTCCCTTTAAGTCAACCTATTCTGAAATGACAACCTCAAACTTATTGAAAAAAGTAAATATCTGTAACAAGTTCATCGTACGCGGATCTCATTTTGTAGAGCCGGCGTTTCGCTTTTCCCGGGTACGGCACACGGCTTTGATGCCTTGGAGATTTTTTGCTCGACAAATGTCTCCGGTCTTCTCCGTTCTATGATTAAAGGAAATCTATTGAGATTTCACTTTCATCTCTCTTCTCCCAGGGAAGGATGATTGACGCACTGTTGAAACAGGTACTAAATTAAACGTATGGCAAAAATCAAGAAGGTTCATCACACATGAAAGACTAGATAATGAAAACAAGCAAATAACTATTGTAAGCTGTAGATCTTCCTGAAGTTGGCTGTGGGGAGGGGGGGGGTGAGGTGAGGTGAGCCAAAAACACAAAATCCAAACATTACTCACTATAAAGTAAAGTAAAGCTGCTCTAAAAAAAATGGAATGCGTGAAATCATCAAGAAAACAGCTGGCCGGCTTGCGAACACCCGTCCACTGTGTTACAGCGTGATTACATCAGCACGTCAAACCTCCTGACGCGGGTTTCGTCACAATCTGACGTCATCTTGTGGTGGATTGAATTTGTAATCATTGTCTTTTTTGGATTATATTTACTTTTATTTCAACTTTTTAATATTTTTTTTAGTGCAGCTTTACTTTACTTTATATTTGTATATGTCTTTATCTCACATTTCTAGGGGCCGCTTTGTTTTTTATTTTGTTTTTTATTTATTTATTTTTTCATTTGGTACTTAGCGCTGTATTCTATACTTCCATTACTCGCTATAAGTTGGCAGTGGAGGGGTTAATTAAAGTGTGTATATAGCTAAAAAAAAAAATTGTTGGGGGGGGTTGGGACAGGGTTGTGAAAGGTTAAAACCCCTTTCAGCCCACTGAAGAGCTTATTTCTCTGTCACTGCTCTCACCTCTAATCAGCAAGCCTCTTGCATTGTAGCATTATCGATTGGCTCCTTGTGTTGCATCTTTCTCATTCAGTTCTGCTTTACAGGGACTGCAAGAGTCTCATACCAAGTAGACATGTGCAATTCCTTTCGTTCCGAATTCTTTTTTTAACAAATTTTGACAAATTAGTTAATTCAGAAATATCCGAATTAATGAAAACCGATTTAACAAATTTTTTCTGAATATTCGTAAATTCAAATATTCGAAAATTCTTAAATTCGAAAATTCGTAAATTTGAAAATTCAAATATTCGTAAATTTGAATATTCAAAAAATTTTAACGGATTTTTCCGAATATTCGGAAATTCTCAATTCGGAAATCCGAAAACCCCCAAAATTTGGAAAAATTTCGCAATAACTAACTAATAATAACATAACTATCACTAACTATAGGTATTGGAATTTCCTTTCAAATTTGGCTGTTGGTGAACGTAACGAATAGGAATTTATCCGAAGTTATGAATAATGCGAAATAACGAATGCCGCATCTAAACGAAAGGAACGTAACAAATTACTAATAATAACTAACAATAATAATAATAAAAATGTTTTATTATTATTATTTATTATTAATTCATTCCGTTCCATTCTTTTTAGATACGGCATTCGTTATTTCAGATAATTCGTAACTTCTGATAAATTTGTATTCAGTACATTCACTAACAGCCAAATTTTAAAGGAAATTCCAATATCTATAATTTAATAGTTATTTATTATTAGTTAGTTATTCTTTTGAATTTTCTGATTTTTTTTCTTATTTTCGGATTTTCGAATTTTCGAAATGTATGAATTCACAAATTTATGGATTTTAGAAGTGACGAATGTACGAATTTTTGAATTTACGAATTGCTATCATAACGAATGACCCAAAAAAAGAAAAAAAAATCAAAAACGAATGAAAAGAAAACAAACACATTTTTCGGCAGTGCACATGTCTAATACCAAGTCCAAAAAGGTACTTACACTGCTTGTATTTAAAAAAAAAAAAAAAGAATATTTTAACCACTTCTGGACTGCCCTCCCGTATCGTACGGCCGATGGGCAGCCCGTGCAGGCAGAGCAACGTACTCGCACATCACTGCCCACTTCCTGGTTTAGGGTGCGTGCATTCGCACCCTCCTGCTGACACCAGCTGTGATTGCACACAGTCTGTCAGCAGGTCCAGGCCAATGATTCATGGCCAGGACCTGCTGATCAGCTGTATCCAATCACAGCCCAGAGCACTGTGTTGACAATCAACACAGGGATCTGTACAAAGGGAATGATCCCCTTGTTTCTTATCCCTGCACAACAGGGATAAGAAACAAAGAGATATTTTAGTAAAATCAGCACACATTACACATTGTTAGGCACACATATAACCCCTTGGTCACCCTATATGTTAGCCCCTTCCCAGCCAGTGTCATTAGTACAGTGACAGTGTATAGTTTTATCACTGATGCCCAAGAAATGCCGCTCTAGGTGAGTGACCAACTCTCACATGTTGTGAAATAGAACCCAAGGGTGCTGCACAACTTGAGATTCAGTAGCGTGCAAAAATCCAGACTATTGCTGCACTCCTTGGTATCTTTATTGAAGCATTAAAATCACATGACAGGGACATAAAAGGTAACGCGCTTCATGCTAAAGTCAGCGCTTATTCAAGCCTAAGTGTATGCTAACGTGTTACCTTTTATGTCCCTGTCATACCTTTCATGTGATTTTAGTGCTTAAACAAAGATACCAAGGAGTGCAGCAATAGTCCAGAATTTTGCATGCTGTCACTGGTGATGTCAGTGGCAGTGGTAGTTAGCCCCCCCCAGCATTAGTTCGTGTCAGATTGATGGATGTATTGTTTTTTTGGGGGTTTTTTTAAGGATTTTTTTTCCCTTTTATTGGTTGAACTGGATGGATGCGTGTCTTTTTTCAACCTCACTAACTATGTATCTATGTAACTATCGCAGTCCCATTATAAGGCACTGATCACCATCATTAGTAGTATAAAAAAATACAGTATATATAACACAGTAGCAGTGGTGGCTGGTGGCATATTTTTTTTTGGGGGGGGGAGGGCGGCAAACAATCCACCCGCTGTAACCCCTGCGTCTCCTCCTCCTCCTGGTGCTTCACAGCGGCTTCCCCTGCATCTCCACCCTCCTCCTCGGCAGCCTATAGGATCGCTTCTCCTCTCGGCCAATCGGGTGACGGGACCCACTTCCTAATTGGCCAGGAGGAGAAGCAGGAAGACAATAGCGAATATTAGTTTGCTATTGTCACACAACTGGGTGGGCACCCTTGTTTGAAGCCTATTAGAGCCTCAGGCTCTAATCACGTATTTCTAAAAAAAACATTGGAATCCATGGGTCAGGCCTTTGAAAAAGAACAAGAATTGTGCACAGCTCAGGGGTGCATGGGCGCCTCCCCCCTGTCCATTGCTGCCTCCCCTATACATGTGTCCGGACCCTTTCAGCACACTGGCACATGGTAGGCATGTGCATTTCGTTTCGTTCCGAATCGAAATTCGGACGAATTTTTCATTATTCGGAAATTCGGATGCATCCGAATTTCCGAATGACAAAAGTAAAGAATTTAAACGAATCCGAAAAAAAACGAACGAATTCGAATCGAATTTGAAAACATATTCGAATCGAATTTGAAAACATATTCGAATCGAATTCGAAAACATATTCGAATCGAATTCGAAAACATAATCAAATTAAAAAAAAATAGAAAACGTTTTTCTAAAAAAAACAATAAGGTAGAATATAAAATAATAAAGCAATAGAATATGTATATATATATATATATATATATATATATATATATATATATATATATATATATATATATATGTGTGTATGTGTGTGTGTGTATATGTATAATATATATATATATATATATATATATATATATATATATATATATATATATATATATATGTATATATAAAACCATCTTCCGAAATTTGAATTTCTTATAAAATGAATTTGAATTTGAATAGAAAAGATTAGAACAGAGTAGAAGAGAAAAGACTAGAAAAACAATAGAACAGAATACAAAAAATTATATATATTATATTTTATTCTGTTCTATTGTTTGTCTAGTCTATTATTTTCTATTCTAATCTTTTCTATTCAAATTCGAATTCATTCTATACGAAATTCCAATTTCAGAAGCCATCTTCCGAAATTCGAATTTCGTATAGAATGAATTCAAATTCGAATAGAAAAGATTAGAATAGAATAGAAAAGAATAGCATAGAAAAACAATGAAACAGAATAGAAAATTTTATATATATATATATATATATATATATATATATATATATATATATATATATATATATATATATATATATATATATAAAACATCTTCCAAAATTCGAATTTCATATAGACCGAAATCAAATTTGAATATAAAAGATTAGAATAGAATAGAAAATAATAGAAAAGAATAGACTAGAAAAACAATAGAACAGAATAGAAGAAAATATAATCTATATATATATTATATTTTCTTCTATTCTGTTCTATTGTTTTTCTAGTCTATTCTTTTCTATTATTTTCTGTTCTAATTCGAATTCATTCTATAAGAAATTCAAACTTCAGAAGCCATGTTCCGAAATTCGAATTTCGTATAGAATGAATTTGAATTGAAAAGACTATAATAGAATATAAAATAATAGAAAAGAAAAGCATAAAAAAACAATAGAAGAGAATAATACAAAAAAATTACCGTATTTATCGGCGTATAACACGCACTGGCGTATAACACACACCCCAAGTTTAGGAGGGAATTTTAAGGAAAAAAAAACTTTTAGGAGGGAAGTTTAAGGGAAAAAAACTTACATTTAAATGCCCATCATTGCAGCCTTCTCAGTGCAGCCTTGCCCCAGTGCAGCCATGTCAGTGCAGCCTTGTCAGTGTAGCCTTCCCAGTGTTCATTGCAGCCTTATCCCAGTGCAGCCTTGCCCCAGTGCAGCCTTGCAGCTCGCAGTTTGAAAATCCTGTGATCCCCTGCGATCCTGAGCTTCAAAATCGCCGACCGCGATTTGAAAATGGTGCCGCCGGCGCCAAAATACACAGAGCCGGTCCTCGGCTCTTCTCGGCGGCTCTCGTTCACTTTCGGCTCCACTCGTAGTCCCGCCCGGGATGGGCGTGACTGTGAGCGGAGCTATCCGAACCTAGCCGAGTACACTCGGCTAGGTTCGGGCGGCACTCGAGTGAAGCTGAAAGTGGCCGAGAAGAGCCGAGGACCGGCTCTGTGTATTTTGGCGCCATTTTCAAATCGCGGTCGGCGATTTTGAAGATCTGTCAGCTCAGGATCGCAAGGGATCGGCGTATAACACGCACCCATGATTTTCCCCTGAAAAAAGTGCGTGTTATATGCCGATAAATACGGTATATATATTTATATATATTTTTTTTATTTTTATTTTTTTTCTATGCTGGTCTATTGTTTTTCTATTCTTTTTCTATTTGAATGCGAAATCATTCTATACGAAATTTGAATTTCCGAAAATGGTTATACATAAACAGAATGAAATAGAATGAAATCGAATTCTAATAGAAAAGACTAGAACAGAAAAACAATAGAACAGAATAAAAAAAAAAAAAATATATATACATATATATATATATATATATATATATATATATATATATACACACACACACACATCTTCCGAAATTGGAATTTGGTACAGAATGAATTCAAATAGAAAAGATTAGAATAGAACAGAAAATAATATAAAAGAATAGCATAGAAAAACAATAGAACAGAATAGAAAAAAATATAAAATATTCTATTCTAATCTTTTCTATTCAAATGCATTCTGTACCAAATTCCAATTTCGGAAGATGGTTTTATTTATTTTTATATATATATAAAATATTTCTTTCTATTCTGTTCTATTGTTTTTCTATTCTATTCTTTTCTATTAGAATTTGATTTCATTCTATTTCTATATAACTATTTTCTGAAATTCGAATTTTGTATAGAATGAATTTGAATTCAAATAGAAAAGATCAGAATATAATAGAAAATAATAGAAAAACAATAGAACAGAATAGAATAAATATTTTTTTATATATATATATATATATATATATATATATATATATATATAAAACCATCTTCCAAAATTCGAATTTCGTATAAAATTAATTTGAATAGAAAAGATTAAAACAGAGTAGAAAGAATAGACTAGAAAAACAATAGAACAGAATAGAATAAGATATAATATATATATTATATTTTATTCTGTTCTGTTCTATTGTTTTTCTAGTCTATTCTTTTCTATTCAAATTCAAATTCATTCTATACGAAATTCGAATTTCAGAAGCCATCTTCCGAAATTCGAATTTCGTATAGAATGAATTCAAATTCAAATAGAAATGTTTAGAATAGAATAAAAAAGAATAGCATAGAAAAACAATGAAACAGAATAGAAAAAAATATATATATTATATTTTATTCTCTTCTGTGCTATTGTTTTTCTAGTCTATTCTATTTCTATTCTAATCTTTTCTATTCAAATTCGAATTCATTCTATACGAAATTCTAATTTTAGAAGCCATCTTCCGAAATTCGAATTTCGCATAGAATTAATTCAAATTCGAATAGAAAAGTTTAGAATAGAATAGAAAAGAATAGCATAGAAAAACAATGGAACAGAATAGAAAAAAAATATAATATATATATTTAACCATCTTCCAAAATTGGAATTTGGTACAGAATGAATTCGAATTCAAATAGAAAAGCTTAGAATACAATATATTATATTTTTTTCTATTCTGATCTATTGTTTTTCTATGCTATTCTTTTATACATTCTATTCTATCCTAATCTTTTCTATTGGAATTCGATTTCATTCTATACGAATTTCAAATTTCGCAAAATGGTTATATATAGTTTACTTTTTCAAATTCAGTTATTGTTTTTTTCGAATTTTATAGTTTTTTTTCGAATGTGGTAGAAATTTTTCGAATTTGACTGTTTTTTTCGAATGTGGTAGAATTTTTTCGAATTTAATATTTTTTTCAAATGTAGTAACATTTTTTTTGAATTTGATAGTTTTTTTCGAATGTGGTAGAATTTTTTCAAATTTGACAGTTTTTTTCGAATGTGGTAGAATTTTTTCGAATTTGATAGTTTTTTTCGAATGTGGTAGAATTTTTTCGAATTTGATCGTTTTTTTTCGAATGTGGTAGAATTTTTTCGAATTTGATAGTTTTTTTCGAATGTGTTAGAATTTTTTCGAATTTGATAGTTTTTTCGAATGCGGTCGAATTTTTTCGAATGCGGTCGAATTTTTTTCGAATGCGGTCGAATTTTTTCGAATTCGAATACGAAACGAAACGAATTCCGAAAACGAATGTAATGAATGCAACGAATTTAACTAAACGAATTAAGTTAAATAACGAATCGAAACGAAACTAAACTAAACAAATTTTTTCATCCTGCACATGTCTAGCACATGGATTCCAATGCAGAGGGGCTGTTTATTTGAAGTACCAATTCTTGCCAGAGGCTCTGATAGGCTTCAATAAAGGATGGGCTTGGGTCGTAGAGAGTGTGCTCCGACCCCACCCAGGTGTGTTACAACAGCGAATCAATATTCGTTATTGTAACACTGATCCTCCTCCCGGCCAATCAGGAAGCAGGTTTTGACACTTGTCACCCAATTGGCTAAACGGACATGCAAACCTGTTGGATGTCTAAGAGGAGAAGGGACGGCGGAAGCCATCTTGATGCAGAGAGGACACAGGAGCCCGCAACCCACCGCCCGTAGGAGCCCGCAACCCGGCCGTCCGTAGGAGCCCACAAACTGGCCGCCCATAGGAGCCCTCAACCCGCTTATAGGAGCCTGCAACCCGTCCGTCCATAGGAGCCCAATACCCGCCCATAGGAGCCCACAACCCGGCCGCCCCTAGGAGCACACAACCCATCCATAGGAGCCCGCAACCCAGCCGCCTGTAGGAGCATGCAGCCTGCCTATAGAAGCCCGCAACGCGGCCACCCATAGGAGCACACAACCCGTCTATAAGAGTCTGCAACCTGGCTGCCTGTAGGAGCCCGCAACCCACCTATGGAAGCCCGCAACCCGGCCGCCCGTAAGAGCCTGCAACCCACCCATAGGAGCCTGCAACCTAGCTATCCATAGGAGCTCGCAACCTGCCCATAGGAGCCCGCAACCCAGCCGCCCGTAGGAGCCCGCAACCCGACCATAGGAACCCGCAACCCGGCCGCCCACAGGAGACTGCAACCCCCCCCTTGGAGCCCGCAACCTGGCCACCCGTAGGAGCCCGTTACCAGCCCATAGAAGCCTGCAACCCAGCAGCCCATAGGGGTCCACAACCCGCCCACAGGAGCCTGCAACCCGGCCACCCGTAGGAGCCCGCAACCCCCCAATAGGAGCCTGCAACCCGGCCGTCTGTAGGAGCCCGCAACCCGGCTGCTGCCCGCCGCCCACAGGAGCCCGCCCGCCTGCCTGCAACCGATGGTATAAGTGCCAGGGTAGGGGGGGTTGCCGCCGACCGACCAACCCCCCAAAAAACACCAGCTGCCACTGGCACAGCTCCTAGGTGGGCTATCTATATGTCAAAGGTTACGACTACAATATGCAATCAACACACTTGCTGAACGACTGCTATAAGGACAATCAGTGACTGGATATTATATGGTTTTCAGTGAAGAGCTTTTAACACAGAGCTCTAACAACTTTCAGAATTAGCAGCCCACAAAGTGCCCCGCCCCGACAATGGCAGAAAACTTAATTTGTGTTCCACGGGCGCTCATTGGGAAGCCAGCAAAGTACAGGACCGCCAGGCTCGCTTTGCATTTTCTTTAATAAGAGCGCCGTGACCATTTCAGATAATCAATATGCATACAATAGGCGGCTCATTTCACCGTGACTGAGATTGCACTTATGCGTCTTATTAAAGCGGAATAATAGCCCGGCCGAGCAGCTTGAGACGTAAGCCGCAGAAGTTTTTATGTTCCCTTCATTCTAAACACGAGGACTGATAATTGTAATTCCATTTACATTCAGTCCATTGTTTGGCTGAAATTTGCGACAGTGGAAAAAAAGTGCGTTTTAGATTTTAGTTCCAGTCTGTTAAAGTAAAATACAGATTTCAAAAAAGTTGCAATCTGTTTCTTCTGAAAACACTTGGAAACCTTCGGAGCGACAGAAAAGTTTGTTCAAAATGATACATAAAGAAAACTCTTTCACACTGAGGCAGTTTTCAGGCATTTTAGCGCTAGAAATAAAGCGCCTGTAAAGCGCCTAAAAACTGCTTCCCATGCCGCCCGAATGTGAAAGCCTGACTGCTTTCACACTGGGGCGGTGCGCTTGTGGGACATTAGAAGTCCTGCAAGTAGCATCTTTGGGGCGTATACAGCACTCCCCAAACGCCCCTACCCATTGCAATGTGCCCCTGCCCCTGCCCACTACGCCTGAAAAGCTTTTCGGAAGCACCAGAACACGGGCGTTTTTAACCCCTTCCCTGGAGGCTAGCGGGGGTTAAATGCACCCCACTAGCGGGCGAAAAGCGCCGCTAAAACGAGCTGCGCTTTACCGCTAGCCTTTGCATTTCCTGTTTACCAGATTATTGTGTTCTCTGCAGCTAATATCTTGCTCTCTTCTTTTCTGCTGTCATCCGTATCTTTGCTACTACTTGTTACTGACCTTAGCTTGTTCCTTGACTACACTTCTACTCGATCCCAACCAGCAACCACTCATTACTGACCTTTGGCTTGTTCCTTGACTACCTATCTGCTCGATCCCAACCTGCAATCATTAATTTATGACCTTTGGCTTGTTCCTCGACTACGCTTCCACTCAATCCAAACCTACAATCACTTGTTACTATCCTTTGGGTTGTTTACTGACTACACTTCTGCTTGATTCCAATCTATATCTGCTACTGGACCCCGGCATGCTTACCTCCTGGTGGGGCCTGGTACTAGCATGCAGCCAAACCCATCGGGAGCTCTGGTGAATACCAGTTAGTAGTACTTAGACCCCAGAGCTTGGGTGAGCCCACATCATCTGCCAGAGTGACCTTCTTGTGCACTAATGACCTGTGGATGCTTTTAAAGCACCACCTATGGAAAACATAGGATTCTGAAGTTTTTCGTTCCACGAAAACATGCAATTCTAAGCCTTGACATGTTGGGTATCTATTTTCTGGGTGCAACCTCATCTTTTATATTTGGCCCAAAATGTTTATATATATATATATATATATATATATATATATATATATATATACAGTGGGGACAGAAAGTATTCAGACCCTCTTAAATTTTTCACTCTTTGTTATATTGCAGCCATTTGCTAAAATCATTTAAGTTCATTTTTTTCCTCATTAATGTTCACACAGCACCCCATATTGTACACACAGCACCCCATATTGTACACACAGCTCTCCATATTGTACACACAGCACCCCATATTGTACACACAGCACCCTATATTGTACACACAGCACCCCATATTGTACACACATCACCCCATATTGTACACACAGCCCCCCATATTGTACACACAGCCCCCCATATTGTACACACAGCACCTCATATTGTACACACAGCACCCCATATTGTACACACAGCACCCCATATTGACAGAAAAACACAGAATTGTTGACATTTTTGCAGATTTATTAAAAAAGAAAAACTGAAATATCACATGGTCCTAAGTATTCAGACCCTTTTCTCAGTATTTAGTAGAAGCCCCTTTTGATCTAATACAGCCATGAGTCTTTTTGGGAAAGATGCAACAAGTTTTTCACACCTGGATTTGGGGATCCTCTGCCATTCCTCCTTGTAGATCCTCTCCAGTTCTGTCAGGTTGGATGGTAAACGTTGGTGGACGGCCATTTTCAGGTCTCTCTAGAGATGCTCAATTGGGTTTAAGTCAGGGCTCTGGCTGGGCCATTCAAGAACAGTCACGGAGTTGTTGTGAAGCCACTCCTTCATTATTTTAGCTGTGTGCTTAGGGTCATTGTCTTGTTGGAAGGTAAACCTTTTGCCCTGTCTGAGGTCCTGAGCACTCTGGAGAAGGTTTTCGTCCAGGATATCCCTGTACTTGGCCGCATTCATCTTTCCCTCGATTGCAACCAGTCTTCCTGTCCCTGCAGCTGAAAAACACCCCCACAGCATGATGCTGCCACCACCATGCTTCACTGTTGGGACTGTATTGGACAGGTGATGAGCAGTGCCTGGTTTTCTCCACACATACCGCTTAGAATTAAGCCAAAAAGTTCTATCTTGGTCTCATCAGTCCAGAGAATCGTATTTCTCACCATCTTGGAGTCCTACAGGTGTTTTTTAGCAAACTCCATGTGGGCTTTCATGTGTCTTGCACTGAGGAGAGGCTTCCGTCGGGCCAATCTGCCATAAAGCCCCGACTGGTGGAGGGCTGCAGTGATGGTTGACTTTCTACAACTTTCTCCCATCTCCCGACTGCATCTCTGGAGCTCAGCCACAGTGATCTTTGGGTTCTTCTTTACCTCTCTCACCAAGGCTCTTCTCCCCCGATAGCTCTGTTTGGCCGGACGACCAGCTCTAGGAAGGGTTCTGGTTGTCCCATTTAAGGATTATGGAGGCCACTGTGTTCTTAGGAACCTTAAGTACAGCAGAAATTTTTTTGTAACCTTGGCCAGATCTGTGCCTTGCCACAATTCTGTCTCTGAGCTCTTCAGGCAGTTCCTTTGACCTCATGATTCTCATTTGCTCTGACATGCACTGTGAGCTGTAAGGTCTTATATAGACAGGTGTGTGGCTTTCCTAATCAAGTCCAATCAGTATAATCAAACACAGCTGGACTCAAATGAAGGTGTAGAAGCATCTCAAGGATGATCAGAAGAAATGGACAGCACCTAAGTTATATATATGAGTGTCACAACAAAGGGTCTGAATACTTAGGACCATGTGATATTTCAGTTTTACTTTTTTAATAAATCTGCAAAAATGTCAACAATTCTGTGTTTTTCTGTCAATATGGGGTGCTGTGTGTACAATATGGGGTGCTGTGTGTACAATATGGGGTGCTGGGTGTACAATATGGGGTGCTGTGTGTTCAATATGGGGTGATGTGTGTACAATATGGGGTGCTGTGTGTACAATATGGGGTGCTGTGTGTACAATATGGGGAGCTGTGTGTTCAATATGGGGTGCTGTGTGTATAATATGGGGGGCTGTGTGTACAATATGGGGTGCTGTGTGTACAATATGGGGGGCTGTGTGTACAATATGGGGGGCTGTGTGTACAATATGGGGTGATGTGTGTACAATATGGGGTGATGTGTGTACAATATGAGGTGATGTGTGTACAATAATGAGGGGAAAAAATGAACTATTTTAGCAAATGGCTGCAATACTTGAATACTTTCCGTATATATATACACATGTATATATACACAATATATATACAGTGGGTAATATATTTTATATATATCTATATAGATATATCTATATAGATATATATCTATATATCTATATAGATATATATCTATATATATCTATATATATAGATATATATAGATATATATATAGATATGTATCTATATATATATATATATATATTATATTATATTTGTGTTCCCTGGGATTAACTTTAGCCTATGTTTTACTTAAATTTTGCATTTCTTAAACCACTAATATCATCACCAGATTGAAGCTCCAATACATTGGAGGAGAGAAAGAAGTTGGTTCACATTTCCACTCCAAGTTGCCTGAAACAATTTGGAGCTACCTTTGAAGCTCGATTTGGGCAGATTGGTGCATTTTTTCCCCATAGAATGCATTGAAACGCGTGATTCATTAACCCTACAACTAACCCCTACCAAAAAAACTAGTGATTAAATAATAAATAAACAACCACTTCCGCCCAGAAGATTGTACCCCTTCATGACCAGGCCTTTTTTGCTATTCGGCACTGCGTTACTTTAACTGACAATTGCGCGGTCGTGTAATGCTAAAACCAAACAAAATGTATCTCACAGAACAGAATCTCACATTTTTCACAGAAATAGAGCTTTCTTTTGGTGGCATTTGATCACCACATTTTTTTTTTAATCTTTTGTTAAATAAACAAAAAAAAAAAACGAAACATTTTGGAAAAAAAGCCCAATATTTTTTAATTTCTCCTGTAAAATATATCCAATAAAAAAAAAGTATATATTGATTAGTTTGTGTGAAAAAACTATTTGCGGTGATCAGCGACCTATACTGGGACGTGGGATAGTGCGGCAGCCAACCTGACACTAACTGGCGCTTGTGGGAACTGACTATCTGCCAATGACATCACCAGTGACACTAATACAGTAATCAGTGCTAATAATATACACTGTCACTGTACTAATGACACTGGCTGGGAAGGGGTTAACATCTCTGGTAATCAAGGTGTTAAATAAGTGCCTAACTATGTGTAGTATGTGCTGCTTGTTATTAAATATCTCTTTGTTTCTTATCCCTGCTTTGCAATGGTAAAAGAGCCTTCTGAAAGAGCCTTCCCTGTACAATGCAGAGCTCTGGGCTGTGATTGGACACAGCAGGTCCCGGACATGAATCATTGGCCTGCTGACAAACTGTCGCTGTGTACAATCACAGTGGGCATTGGCCAGAGTGGGGGGAGGGGGTCATGCGCGTGCCCTAAACCCGTAAACCATAACGTACCAATATGCCGCTTTACCATCCTCGGTAGATTGCGGTCCGCAAGTGGATAAAGAACACCTGGAAGAAGAAGATGAAAAAGCTGAAATACATGGGAACAAATGACGAAACAGACGATATTTTTCTCTATTGGTTAAGAAAAATATGCCAATGCTTAAAACTGCATTAACTCCTTCAATACCGAACACTTTCCCCCCCTTCCTGCCCAGGCCAATTTTCAGCTTTCAGCACTGTCGCACTTTGAATGACAATTGCGCGGTCATGTAACACTGTACCCAAACTATAATTGTTATCATTTTTTTCACACAAATAGAGCTTTCTTTTGGTGGTATTTATTCATGGCTGGGTTTTTTAGTTTTTGCTAAACAAACTAAAAAAAGACTGAAAATTTAGGGGGAAAAAAGTTTTTCTTAGTTTCTGTTATAAAATTTAGCAAATAAGTAATTTTACTTCTTCACTGATGTGCGCTGATGAGGCTGCACTGATGAGGCTGCACTGATGAGGCTGCACTGATGAGGCTGCACTGGTGCGTACTGATGGGGCTGCACTGATATGTACTGATGAGGATGCACTGATGTACATTGATGGGCACTGATGAAGCTGCACTGATGAGGCTGCACTGTTGGGCACTGATGAGATGGCATGGGTGGGCATTGATGAGGCTGCACTGATATGTACTGATGAGACTGCACTGATGGGCAATAATGAGGCTGCGCTGATTTGCACTGATGAGACGGCATGGGTGAGCACTGATGAGACAGCATGGGTGAGCACTGATGAGGCTGCACTGATATGTACTGATGAGACAGCACTGATGGGCAATGATGAGGCTGCGCTGATTTGCACTGATGAGACGGCATGGGTGAGCACTGATGAGGCTGCACTGATATGTACTGATGAGACTGCACTGATGGGCAATGATGAGGCTGCGCTGATTTGCACTGATGAGACGGCATGGGTGAGCACTGATGAGGCTGCACTGATATGTACTGATGAGACTGCACTGATGGGCAATGATGGGACTGCACTGATGGGCAATGATGAGGCTGCACTGATGGGCACTGATGAGGCGGCACTGATGGGCACTGATGAGGCGGCACTGATGAAGCTGTACTGATGGGCACTGATGAGACTACACTAATGTGCGCTGATGAGGCGGCACTAATGTGCGCTGATGAGGCTGCACTGATGGGCACTGATGAGGCTGCACTGATGTGTGCTGATGAGGCTGCACTGATGTGCACTGATGAGGCTGCACTGATGAGCGCTGATGAGGCTGCACTGATGTGCACTGATGAGGCGGCACTGATGAGGCTGCACTAATGTGCGCTGATGAGGCTGCGCTGATGTGCACTGATAAGACGGCATGGGTGAGCACTGATGAGACAGCATGTGTGAGCACTGATGAGATGGCATGGGTGAGCACTGATGAGGCTGCACTGATATGTACTGATGAGACAGCACTGATGGGCAATGATGAGACTGCACTGATGGGCAATGATGGGGCTGCACTGATAGGCACTGATGAAGCTGCACTGATGGCCACTGATGAGGCAGCACTGATGAAGCTGCACTGATGAGGCTACACTAATGTGCGCTGATGAGGCGGCACTAATGTGCGCTGATGAGGCTGAACCGGTGGGCACTGATGAGGCTGCACTGATGGGCACTGATGAGGCTGCACTGATGTGTGCTAATGAGGCTGTACTGATGTGCACTGATAAGGCTGCACTGATGAGCACTGATGAGGCTGCACTGATGTGCACTGATGAGGCTGCACTGATGTGCACTGATGAGGCTGCACTAATTTGCGCTGGTGAGGCGGTACTGATGGGCACTGATGAGGCTGCACTATTTTGTGCTGATGAGGCAGCACTGATGTGTTCTGGTGAGGCGGCACTGATGAAAAAAAGGCAAAAATGTTTCTGGCAGCAAATGAAGTTCAGCTTTAAACTGAAAGAAATGAAGTTGAGTTTTGTTTTGATTTTTTTCCCCCTGCCTGATTATCTTCTACTTGTCAGCCAGTGACGGTGATGTTCTGCCTCTCTCCACCTTTGATAAGTATGGAGGATGAATGGAGGGAGGATCCTCGCTCGAATGATCTCGCTAAACACAACATGGCTCCCGGTGGGCCGCTGTCTGCAGGGAAGATGTAAATATTA
The DNA here is from genome assembly GCF_042186555.1 of Aquarana catesbeiana. Lineage (NCBI taxonomy): Eukaryota > Metazoa > Chordata > Amphibia > Anura > Ranidae > Aquarana > Aquarana catesbeiana. Next base: position 13,242,004 of record NC_133332.1, read on the forward strand.
AATGAATTTGCGTTGCCGGACAATAAAAAATAAATTGATCTTGCTGGAATTTTTGTTCTTCCTGCGCTTAATGGCGTAAAAAGTGCAGACGGTGGAAAAAAGTATTTGACACGTTTTTTTAATTTTTATTATTTTATTTGCTGCACGCTGAGAAAACAAGAGCCGCATCGTAGGAAGGAACTGGATCTTACTTACACCGAATGTACAATTACACGCCATTGACAAGCCGAGCCGCTCCCCGGTGCTAACAAGAATGGAGAGACATTAGTCCGTTGAATATTACTTATTATAGTGCTGCGTTGTGTGGAAAACGTTTTGCCGGCCCGGCGCGGTGTGGGGGCGATCGTTAACAATAAATCAAAGATCATAGATAAACCTCATTTATATACATATATATATTTTTATCTGAAATGAGCATACAAGACAACAGGCTCCTACAGTTTATTAAATCCATCCCCAAACACTGCACCGAATGTTTCTGTCTCTGTGAACGAGTGAGAAAGATACATTGTATCAATCTGTTTCTGCAGAGATAGAAAAAAATATATATAAAAAAAATAAATAAGTAAAAAAAAAAATAATAATAATAATACCTAGATAAAGATTTGATCTGGGCAGTGGCGTACCTATGGGGGGGCCACACATTAGGGGGGTGTCAGGCCAGCTATCAGGCATGGGAAAAGGCATGGAGGGTGCTCTGTAGCTGCGCTGGCTCTCAATATTCGTCATCAATATATAGTCAGCAGCTGCTGCTCTGTGTTACTCAGCACACAGTCAGGCTCTTTACTGCCACCTCTGGCTGCTTCCTGCATGTGCACCCCTCGTGTGTACTGCCAGTACTATATTTTGGATTGCAGCTCCACTCCTGTCTCTCATAGGGACGTGTAGAAAGTGAAACAGGACCTGGGACTAGGAAGAGCACCTTACAAGTTTGGGCTGTGAGTACAAGTGAAAGGAGGAGGCTGTTTGTGTACAGGGGGGGGGGGGGCAGCTGATTGTGTACAGGTGTGTGTGTGTGTGGAGGGGGCTGCTGATGGCACAGTGGCTGCATTTGATGGGCACAGTGGCTGCATTTGATGGGCACAGTGGCTGCATTTGATGAGCACAGTGGCTGCATTTGATGGGCATAGTGGCTGCATTTGATGGGCACAGTGGCGGCAATTGATGGGCACAGTGGCGGCATTTGATGGGCACAGTGGCTGCATTTGATGGGCATAGTGGCTGCATTTGATGGGCACAGTGGCGGCAATTGATGGGCACAGTGGCGGCATTTGATGGGCACAGTGGCTGCATTTGATGGGCACAGTGGCTGCATTTGATGGGCACAGTGGCGGCATTTGATGGGCACAGTGGCTGCATATGATGGGCACAGTGGCTGCATTTGATGGGCACAGTGGCTGCATATGATGGGCACAGTGGCTGCATTTGATGAGCACAGTGGCGGCATTTGACTGGCACAGTGGCTGCATTTCTGCATTTGATGGCACAGTGGCTGCATTTGATGGCACAGTGGCTGCATTTGATGGGCACAGTGGCTGCGTTTGATGGGCACAGTAGCTGAAATTGATGGCACAGTGGGTGCATTTGATCAGCACAGTGGCTGCATATGATGGGGCACAGTGGCTGCGTTTGATGGCACAGTGGCTGCAATTGATGGGCACAGTGGATGCATTTGATGAGCACAGTGGCGGCATTTGATGGGCACAGTGGCTGCATTTGATGGCACAGTCGCTGCATATGATGGGCACAGTGGCTGCATTTGATGTGCACAGTGGCTGCAATTGATGGGCACAATGGCTGCATTTGATGGCACAGTGGCTGCATTTGATGGGCACAGTGGCTGCGTTTGATGGCACAGTAGCTGAAATTGATGGGCACAGTGGCTGCAATTGATGGCACAGTGGGTGCATTTGATCAGCACAGTGGCTGCATATGATGGGGCACAGTGGCTGCGTTTGATGGCACAGTGGCTGCAATTGATGGGCACATTGGCGGCATTTGATGAGCACAGTGACTGTATTTGATGGGCACAGTGGCTGCAATTGATGGGCACAGTGGATGCATTTGATGGGCACATTGGTGGCATTTGATGAGCACAGTGGCTGCATATGATGGGGCACAGTGGCTGCAATTGATGGGAACAGTGAGGCTGCAATTAATGTTTTTTTCAGTATTTTTCAGAATTTTTCAGTTTGTTTGCGGCCCCCCCCCCCCATAAATTTTGAGCACCAGCCGCCACTGCATCTCAGACTACAGCAAGCCAGGCCTCACCCAACGTGTTTCGTCACAAAGAGGACGAGATAGACTTTTATCACTTGAGTTTTTCATATATGTTATCCTGTAATTAAAGGGTTATGTACATGTTTAATATCACTTTACACATGTGATTGCTATTTTGAGAATATGTGTATATCATCTATGTGGATGAGTCATATGTGGATATAGTTTCACTTTACACAGGATAGCACATCTATTTTAATTTTTGTTTGGTGTCTTGTATTCAGACAGTTAGAGTGCTGCACCGTGATAGTATTATTTTACTAAGCACCGGGCGAGCTGACCCGGTGACGTCAGGGACCGCCCTTGTTATGCCGTCCCTGACTTCCGGGTTGGGGTGCTTTTATAGCGGCCGTTACACGGCCGCTGTACGAGCCTACAGTCCTCTGGCGTCGCGCTCAACGAGGTAGCAGCATCTGGGTAAGTTTCACCTCCCCTTCCCCTCTCTTACCCCTTCCCGTCCCCCTCCTTTCCAATCCCTCCCTGGTGGTTGACCTCTCCCCGCTGTCTCCCTATCCATGCTGCGCTTGGTTACTATTGTCTCTTTACATACAGTGGCTACTTGCAGCGCCTGTGTATGTTCTCATACTGGCATTTCACTATCACTTCCTTGTGGGGGACCACAGATAACTTGTAACGTTTATACTCTTTGTACTTGCTACCTATACTTACTCCTATGTTTTGATATCTTCTACTGTAGCAAGCTATCGTTATTGTCCCCCTGTTTTGTGGGCACTTTTCTCCTTCCCCTCCCTCTAGTACCTTAGAGTATAAACTTACCTTACTCTATTACAGTTACTGCGGATATTACCCCTCTTGCACAGATTACTGGCTCCACCCTTGTGGAGCTTTTATTATTTACCCATGAGCGCCTGGATCGTTTAAACGTTCCTTCACCACGATCTTCATCAGTGTATGCTCCTCTTTTACTCCATTTTACTACCCTCGTTGACCACGTTGCAGGGGTAAGTTATGGCCCTTATTACCTGTGTGCATTCTCCTTCTCTCTTTTTCCTCCTAGTCTTACCTATTCTCATCTGGATCTAGCTTTTGGCCTCTCTCACCACCCCACCCCAACTATTTCCTTCCCTCCCCCCTCCCCCCCTTTCCCCTTCCCCCCCCCCCTCTCATTTTTCCCCCCTTCTCTCTCTCCACTTCCCTCCCCCCCTCTCCCCTCCCGCCCTTCCCCCTCTCCCTCCCCCCCTTCCTCCTCCCCTCTCCCTCCCTCCCCCTTCCCCCCTCCCCCCCCTTCTTCTCTCTCCCCTCCCCCTCCCTCCTCCCTTCCCCCTCACCCCCATAAAACCCCCCCTGTCTTCCTCTTTCCTTCCTCCTTCCCCCCCCCCCCTCCCCCCGTTTTCCTCCCTCCCCTTCCCCCCCCCCCCCCTTCCCCCCCCCCCTCTTTTTCCTTACTTTCTTCCTTCTTTCTTCTTTGTTTCTTCCCTAACTACTCTATTTCTAGTCCCTTTTCTCTGCACACTGGGTTCCAAACTTATAGCTACCTTATGGGTACCCCTACACCCTACCACGTTCTACCTTGTTTTGTGGTTTAGTGACCCACACACAAATCAACCATTTAAATATTTTACCCACCAGAGGCTGTTCTGTTTTTCCCCTGTGTTCGTCGCAGGGAGAACTATATGGGGCCCCACATATCCACAGAGAAAACCTGAACGGGTGAGCCTTTCTTCTTTCCTTTCTTATACGCAACTTGTATATTATTGTTTAATGTATTATTTAATGACCTTGCTGCCACCATTACAAAAATGTTATGCAATTGTGAATCTCTGTATACTTATTATCTGTCCTTATGCTACATTATAGACTTTACTCTCCTGAGGAAGCGGTGAATACCGCGAAACCGGTCGAGAATCCAAGTCACTGTTGCAATCTCTGTTATTATTGGATGCAATTCATGTGGTTGTATATATTGCTTTGTTCTGTATTACAACTGTATATGTTATTGTACTTTCGAGATTAATTTATCTTTTTTTAAAATGGCTTTCTATTAAAAACCTAGTTTTTATTCTACTATTTTTTCCTTCACCTTTTTGTACCAATATCTTACTACCTCCAGTACCGAAATAGTCCCCTTTGGTTCCCCTATGTGTGGGGGGTTGGGATATTGGCCGACAGAAGCAGCGAACTGCGGCTTCCCCTACTCCCTACCTCCTTTTGTTGTAGATTATTGGGATGATGGTACCTTACACTTGGTAATTTAACTATTTAATGGTAGGCGCTTTGCCTTACTGCACAAAGATTTTATATTTTTTTATATATCTCAGACTACAGGGCTGCGTGTTTCTATTGATGCACACAGTGTAGGGCGACAGAACTCTACTCCCCACATGTAAGGTATTTTTTTGTTTTGTTTTTTGTTTTTTTAAATAAATAATAAAAACATTATAATAATTTAAAGAGCCCTGTCCCACCAAGCTTGTGCTCAGAAGCGAACGTATACGTAAGTCGCGCCCGCATATGAAAACGTTCTTCAAACCAAACATGTGAGGTATCGCTGCGATCGTTAGCGCAAGAGCAATAATTCTAGCCCAAGACCTCCTCTGTAACTCAAACCTGGTAACCTGTAGAAATTTGGAAACGTCGCCCATGGAGATTTTTAAGTGCTAAAGTTTGTCGCCTCTCCACAAGCGGGCGCAATTTTAAAGCGTGACATGCTGGATATCAATTTACTCTGCGTAACATTATCTTTCACAATATAGAAAAAAATTGGGATAACTTTACTGCTGTCTTAATTTAATTAAAAAAAGTTTATTTTTTCCTCCAAAAATTGCGCTTGTAAGACCGCTGCGCAAATACGGTGTGACATAAACGAACCGCCATTTTATTCTCTTGGGTGCCTAAAATATATATATATAATGTTTGGAGGTTCTAAGTAATTTTCTAGCAAGAAAAATGATTTTAACTTGTAAACAACAGATCTCAAAAAGAGGCTCGGTCCTTAAGTGGTTAAAGTCTATGGGACCCCAACTTGAAAAATCAAAATCCCCGATTTTGAAGGCTTACATGCAAGTTATTGCCCATAAAAAGGGTATGGAGGTCCGGGTACTGCACTGGAGGACATGTATCAATGCAAAAAAATTTACAAAAAAAGATTTTTTTTTTTTTACAGGAGCAGTGAGTTTATTGATGCTTAAAGTAAAAAAATAAAAATGTAAACTTTTTTTTAAATATAGTGCCTGGGGGTCCCCTTAGTCTGCCTGTAAAGTGGTGCATCTGTAGCATGTATATAACCTGCTGCAGCAATATTGACATTTGTAAAAAAAAAAAAAAATGACATTTAAATTGATTCGTGGCTGCAAGCCATTGTCGGCAATACAACAATTTTTTTTTTTTTTAAATGGCGTGGGGTCCCCCCCCCAAAATCCAAAAAAGACCCTTATCTGAGCACGTAACCAGGCAGGCCAGGAAAGGGGAGGGACGAGCGAGCACCCCCCCCCCCTCTCCTGAACCATACCAGGTCGCATGCCCTCACACGCCCCAAAACAAGGGCCTCTTCCCGACAACCCTGGGCGGTGATTGTGGGGGTCTGCAGGCAGGGGGCTCATCGTAATCTGGAAGATCCCCCACATCCAGCCCCCCCCCCCCCATGTGAATTTTCTATTGCTTTTTTTTTTTTTTTCGTTCAGCTGTCAGCGGAGAAGCCCTCTGACAGCTGACAGCCCTGCTCCTTAACAACCTATTGACTGTGCGCTTGGTGGGCGAACATCCCACCTAGTGCACAGAAAAGGCGGGTATTCGGAGAACACCCAAAAAGGGGCGATGTCCAGGCCCGAACCGTTCGCCCATGCATACTCTAGATGTACCTAGACAGGGTGCTGTGATTTTTTTTTTTTTTTTAGGAAGCTATGTACAGCATCCTGCTGGCCCCTCCCACCAGCCATGATCTGCCTGTATTGCATAGAGAAGTACAGAGACTCAGTGATAAAAACCACTAGGTGTAAAATAAGGTATGTAATGAAAACTTATTTTTTTTTTTTTTGGGGGGGGGGGTGATCTACACACATTGCAGGGATTTTACCAGTTCTGGACCGTCCCATAGCGGATATACTGCTACAGGGTGACCCTCCTGGACAGAATTGCGTATTTATACTGCACTTCCACCTAGGGTGCGTGCCATTGGCAGGCCTCTTCTGCCGTGATTAATCACAGCACAAGCTGATCTGCGGGTGCCGGGCACTGGATGATGTCTGCCGGCACCTGCCGATTGTCGGGCAGAGATTCAGAATAAAGCTCTGCCTATGTAAACAAGGTAGAGCTTCGTTCTGACAGCGGGGGAAGGGATGGATTTTGTGTCCCTTAGTCAAAGCACCTCACACAGTACACACAAAAACACTGGCTAGGCACACAGTTAACCCTTTGATCCCCCCTGATGTCTAACCCCTTCCCAGCCAGTGCCATTAGTACAGTGACAGTGCATATTTTTAGCACTGATCAATGTCTTAGTGTCACTGGTCCCCGCAAAGCGTCAAAAGTGTCAGTTAGTGTGCGATTGACCGCCCCAATATCGCATTCCCATTAGAAGTCGCTGATCGCCGCCATTACTAGCATAAAAATAAATAAATAAAAATTCCAGTATATATCCCATAGTTTTGTAGACATATAACTTTTTGCGTAAACCAATCAATATACGCTTATCAGGATTTTTTTTTTTTTCTTTTTTACCAAAAACATGTAGCAGAATACATATTGGCCTAAATTTTTGAAGAAATTAGATTTCTTTCAATTTCTTTTTGGATGTTTTATATCAGAAAGTAAAAAATATTTTTTTTTTCTTCAAAATTGTCCATCTTTTTTGTTTATAGCGCAAAAAAAAATATATATATTCGTAAATTCAAATATTCAAAAAATTTTAAATTTGTAAAAAAAAATTTTTATCAGGAGTTACGAATTATCCAAAGTAACGAATGCCGTATCTAAACATATGAAACATAACTAATTAATAATAATAAATAACAATAATAATAATAATAATAAAAAGGTTTTTTTTATTATTATTTATTATTATTTTTTTCCGTTCCATTTGTTTAGATGCGGCATTCGTTATTTTGGATAAATTCATATTCGTTACATTCACTAACAGCCAAATTTGAAAGGAAATCCCAATACCTATCATTTAATAGTTAGTTATTATTTAGAATTTTCGGATTTTTGTTCTTTAGAATTTTCTTTCTTATTTTCGTATTTTCTTTCTTAATTTTTGGATTTTCTAATTTCCGAAATAACAAATTTACAAATTTTCTAATTTTTCTAATTTTCGAATTGCTATCATAACGAGTGACCCAAAAAACGAAAAAACAAGCAAACGAAAAAAAAAAAAAAGCGAATGAAAGGAAAGCGAACTCATTTTTCGGCAGTGCGCGTCTATTAAATTGTTTCTCCGTGTTCATGTCCAGAGTGAATGTGAATGGGAGCAATTTTTTAATCAGCTGCTGCACTTGCAGGGCTCTAATGAGGAAAGTAGCAGGGTCTGCTTCCATTTAGACGTGATTTTCTCACCAAAAATGACATTTTTTCGGACTTGTATCTGAGTGCAGACTTCTGGGGGAATCAGTGAGCCAATCACGCAAGCAGGAAATGACATATCTGGGGGGGGGGGCGCTCTGTATACTATCTGTGTACAGAACGCATCCAGGGTGGCCGTATTACAATTACATTAAAAACAGAGCTGAAGATTGGAAAGGAAAGGTGATTTTTAAAGCGGTTGTATACCCGCTTTTTTTTTTTTTATAACCCTGTAAGGCAAAAGGCATAATGAGCTAGTATGCACCGCATACTAGCTCATTATGAAATACTTACCTTAGAACGAGGCGTCGGTATCTCACCTGGTCCACACCGAGGTAGCTGACATGTTGTCTCGGCGTGTCTTCTGGGTATCACGGCTCCAGCGCTGTGAGTGGCTGGAGCCGCGATGTTGTCACTCCCGCGCATGCGCACGGGAGATTTCTTTCCGGTAAGGTCCGGCATCTGCCGGGCCTTCAGCCGAGAATCCCCTGTGCGCATACGCCGCTGCGGTCAGCGGCTCATTGCAAAGGGGAATATCTACAGTTAAGGAGATTTTTTTTTTACCTACAGGTAAGTCTTATTATAGGCTTACCTGTAGGTAAAAGTTAAAAAATTGACTATACAACCACTTTAATAACTTTCAATTGCAATATGACTTATGTAGCAATTGTACATGATAGATTTTTTTTTTTTTTTTTTTAATAAAAAAGTGGAGTCATCCTTTAAATACAGAATTCCTGTGCATATTTATGGTTACAAAGTCCATTTTTGAAGGTTGATGAGTTGGGGGTCATCTTCCTGCTCGGTTGTTGGAGGACCTGTTCTCTGATAGAGAGGGATCATGCTGGCTTTTCACACCGCCGCGTATAACGCCGGGGCTCCGTGTTATCATCGCACCCACACATGAAAGTGCGCGACGAGAAGCGCCGATTAGTCACAGGGAACGAACGGGTGATCTGTAGCATGAAACTGCTAAAAATTCCTCGCCGTCCCCTTAACACGTAAAAGCAAAATCTGCTGAAGCAAATCTAATGTTCTTAGTAAGGCGCAATTCCTGGCGGCGCACGGACATATGTGAAAGGTGCTCCCAGGCGGAATAAAACGTAAAGAAATTGTTATCGCTAAATGTAGGAAATATTGGATTCCAGAAGAGTTGTCTTGTGTGTGTTTTTTTTTTTTTTTTAGAAGTATTGCTTGGGGGAAAAAAAAAGTATATATTTATATGTGTGTGTGCTGAATATATATGTAATGTAATGTTGCATACTGACTTCCTTTAGCTCTAATTGGGGATCAAATTTTGGTTGTTTGGGCAAATGCCTGAGCTCTTGCTCGTTACGCACCCCCCCCCCCCCCCCACTCCCCAAGTGGTATCCAAGAATCAAGAAATTAAGTGGAATTATAACGGTGCAGATATAGAGTTCAAACCAAAATATGCAATTAAAACATCAATATTTATTAACCACTTAAGGACCAGCCTCGTTTTGGATTTTAGGTGTAACTTTATGTTTTGCTACAAAATTACTTAGAACCCCCAAACATTATATATGTTTTTTTTTTTTCCTAACACCCTAGAGAATAAAATGGCAGTCGTTGCAATACTTTTTTTTTGCACCGTATTTGCGCAGCGGTCTTATAAGCGCACTTTTTTTTTGGAAAAAATTCACTTTTTTGAATAAAAAAATAAGACAAGAGTAAAGTTAGCCCAATTTTTTTTATATTGTGAAAGATAATGTTACGCCAAGTAAATTGATACCCAACATGTTACGCTTCAAAATTGCGCCCGCTCGTGGAATGGCGTCAAAGTTTTACCCTCAAAAATCTCCATAGGCGACGTTTAAAAAATTCTACAGGTTGCATGTTTTGCGTTACAGAGGAGGTCTAGGGCTAGAATTATTGCTCTCGCTCTACCGGTTGTGGCGATACCTCACATGTGTGGTTTGACCACCATTTTCATATGCGGGCACTACTCGCGTATGCGTTCGCTTCTGCGCGCGCGCGCGTCGGGACAGGGGTTTTTTTTTTTTTTAAATGTATTTTTATTATTTATTTTACATTATTTTATTTATTTTTACACTGTTTAAAAAAAAAAAAATTGTGTCACTTTTATTCCTATTACAAGGAATGTAAACATCTCTTGTAATAGAAAAAAGCATGACAGGACCTCTTAAATATGAGATCCGGGGGGTCAAAAAGACCTCACATCTCATATTTACACTAAAATGCAATAAAAAAAAAAAAAAAAAAGTCGTTTAAAAAAAAGACATTAAAAAAAATATGCCTTTAACAGACGTGGACGGAAGTGACGTTTTAACGTCGCTTCCGCCCAGCAGTGTCATGGAGACAAGTGGGCGCCATCTTAACCTCACTCGTCTCCAGGCACAGGAGGGAGATGGACGCGATCGCCTCTGCCGCTACCGATGGAGGGCACTGGATCACGGTGGGAGGGCCCCTCTCCCGCCACCGATAAAAGTGAACTTGCGGCAAATCCGCCGCAGGGACCACTTTTATCAGAAAGCGGACTGCCGCACGAAAACGGGGATACCGGGGTTAGGGCAGCTTCAAAGTTTGGACATACATCGGCGTGCGGCGGTCTGGAGGTGGTTAATAATATTTTAAAACAATGTCACCATTAAGAACATATTTATAACCCATAGAAATATTGGTCCTGAGTCTGCATAAAGCGGTACAGATGGAAGTCCCGACATGTTTCGCCTTTTAATTAGGTTTCCTCAGGGGATACTATCCACTGTAAGGTTATCCACTGTCCTGATTTTTCACAAACTCATTACAGAGTAGGCTCAAGTATGTATTCAGTAAGTAATTAGGTCGGTTTTCACCGCAAGAACAGGAGGCAAACAAGGACTAGAATACGGATTGACTGTCTGTTAGTAAAACACCGGGGTATAGAGGTCCACAGGAGGCCAGCAATATTGCTGGACAAAATAGCTTCTCTCCTTTGGTACACTGGCATCCCCGCGTGTCTCCGGCCTCCTGTGGCCACCCCTGTTCTTGCAGTGGAAACATCTTAGCTCAGTGCTTGTCAACAAGGGTTTCTCCACCAAGTACTAAGTCTATTTTTGCTTGGGAATCAAATACTTATTTTACTCTCTGAACTGCAGCTCAATTTATAATATTTTTGCATGTGTTTTTTTCTGGATTTTTGGTTGATATTGTGGCTCTATCATATAAAATACACCTGTGATAAAAATGACAGACCCTTCATTTCTTTGTAAGTGGGCAAACTTAAAAAATGGCGATGGCGAGAGATTGAAGAAAACATGCCTTACAGTCTTGCTGTAGATTCTTAAAAATGGAAGCTGACCCACTTCCTCTAGAGAATTCTCCCAGAATGCACTGGTTCCTAACAGCTTTATTAACACATTCTAAGAGAATACAATATGTAACTTCTACAAACAGCAAAACTATACCAGAAGGGGAACAGTAGGTGGCGCCTGCGCTCTGCATATTACTAGCTTGGTGTAAATCAAGAAAACCCAACATGTTACTTAAAGCACATAAACATAGGTAAACTGAATAGAAGCCCGGTGGGCAGAAAAACCACACTGAAGTGGGGTTAAGGACAACTCGATCTAGAGGTTGGTGCGCCACCCCCCCAATGGATGCGGTGCCAGAATCAATAAGTTCCTCCCCCTTCATTCTCCTACTGTACTCAGAATCACACAGGATATAAAGCATAGCTGCTCCTACTTGCACTGCACACAGCCGAGATTTGGGTGGGACAAATTTAGATAGGGGGCGCCCAATTTGAGTCTTGCCCATGGCAGCACAAAACCAAAATACACCACTGGTGACAGGTCCTCATTACAGTGACATCTTTTAGACCCCAGATCTCTCCTCTGGCCTCTAATGCAGCCAAACAGACACAGATCGGTCTGGCCGGCTGCTTCACTGGCCAGTAACAGGGCAGTAAACAATGAACTGAAACCGGAAGGGACAAATTCCTCATTGCTTTTGGTTTGTGATGTCACAGAGATAGAGGAACAATGTTGGTTCTTCTCTCTCTGTTCAAACCAGAGGATGCCACCAGCCGAAGCAGTCCTGGGCTCCCGATCGGACAGGAAAGACAGCGGCACCCCCTTCCACCATCTGTAGAGGTGATCGAGTGGCTGTATAGCCAATTTAATCGCTTTTGCAACAAAGAGAATCTTTGAGCAAATTTTGGTACCAGGATGATGCCTAAAGATGCAGGCATCATCCCAGAACGTCACTGTACATCTGCAATGTCCTTGAACCCCTCTGCTGTAGAATATTATATGGCCTCTCTGCACTGCGCATTGTTCTACTTGTTATTGCAAAACAGTAAAAGGAGAGGGTGGTAGTAAAGTGGGGGGGGGGGCAATAAGGGAGACAGTAAAATTTGGGGGCAGTATGGGGGGGGGGGGGCAAGGTCGATCATTTGCACTGGAACCCATATGTCTGAAGGTATGACTCTGCTTGCTGGTCTTGTTCACTGTAGAATAGACCTATAAATCAAAAGGGTGGTAGTAAATTGTGGGGGGGGGGCAATAAGACAGACAGTAAAATATGAGGATGAGAGGGAGGGGCAAGGTCATTAATTTGCTCTCTCACTCATAGTTCTGGAGCTTTACAACTGCTTGCTTGTCTCATTGCACTGTAGAAAGGGTTATTTCCATATATCCATATTCTGAGCTTGTGACGAGTGGGGGGGTCATCTGAACCTGGCACCTGGATATAAGGTACCAGTAACCAACATGCATATTTGGAGGTTTTCACAGTAGAGTGATGCTACCCCCACTGTAGAAAAGGCCTATAAATCAATGGGGCGGTAGTAAAATGGGGGCAGTAAGGGTGGCAGTAAAATGAGGGGGCAAAAAAGGGGGCGCAAGGTCAAATGTTTGCACTCTCATCTATAGGTCTGAAGCTATATCATTGCTTGCTGGTCACTTCGTGTCATGAAAAAGATCTATAATCAATCAATAGGATGGAAGTAGAGTAGGGGCAGCGCCGGACTGGCCTACCGGGATACTGGTGAATTTCCCGGTAGGCCATCTGCCCTGGGGCCGCTTTGAGCTGCGGCTGACTGCAGCGCTCCCCTCCCTCGCTCTCTCTTTCCTATGTGTCACACACAGCGGGCATCTCCCGCTGTGTGTGATCCAGGCAATGCCATGGTGACTGAGTAACCAGTGGGACATACTGGGACTTCTAGTTCTGCAGAGACAAGCGAGAAACCAGTAGGCATGCTGGGACCTCTAATTCTACAGAAACAGGAGGAGGTGAGCCAGTGGAACATCTAGCTCTACAGAGACAAGTGTAACAAGTGGGACTTACTGGGGCTTCTAGGCAATGCCATGGTGAGTATGTATTGATGGGGCACAGTGAGGCTGCATTTGATGGACAGTGAGGCTGCATTCACGGGCACAGGGAGGCTGCATTCACGGGCACAGTGAAGCTGCATTCTTGGGCACAGTGAAGCTGCATTTGATGGATAGTGAGGCTGCATTCACGGTCACAGTGAGGCTGCATTCACAGGCACAGTGAGGCTGCATTCGCGGGCACAGTAAAGCTGCATTTGATGGACAGCGAGCCTGCATTCATGGGCACAGTGAGGCTTCATTCATGGGCACAGTGAGGCTGCATTTGATGGACAGTGAGGCTGCATTCACAGGCACAGTGAAGCTGCATTCATGGGCACAGTGCAGCTGCATTTGATGGACAGTGAGGCTGCATTCATGGGCACAGTGAGGCTGCATTCACGGGCACAGTGAGGCTGCATTCACGGGCACAGTAAAGCTGCATTTGATGGACAGTGAGGCTACATTCATGGGCACAGTGAGGCTGCATTCATGGGCACAGTGAGGCTGCATTCATGGGCACAGTGAGGCTTCATTCATGGGCACAGTGAGGCTGCATTTATGGGCACAATAAGGTTGCATTGATGGGCCCAGTGAGGCGGCATTTATGGGCCCAGTGAGGCTGCATTGATGGACACAGTAAGGCTGCATTGATGGGCACAGTAAAGCTGCATTTAATGGACAGTGTGGCTGCATTGATGGGCACAATGAGGCTGCATTGATGGGCACAATGAGGCTGCATTGATGGGCTCAGTGAGGCTGCATTGATGGGCACAGTAAGGCTGCAATTATGGGCACAGTAAGGCTGCATTGATGGGCACAGTAAAGCTGCTTCGATGGGCACAGTGAGGCTGCATTGATGGGTACAGTGAGGCTGTATTGATGGGCACAGTAAGGCTGCATTCACGGGCACAGTGAGGATGCATTCACGGGCACAGCAAAGCTGCATTTGGTGGACAGTGAGGCTGCATTCATGGGCACAGTGAGGCTTCATTCATGGGCACAGTGAGGCTGCATTTGATGGACAGTGAGGCTGCATTCACGGGCACAGTGAAGCTGCATTCATGGGCACAGTGGAGCTACATTTGATGGACAGTGAGGCTGCATTCACGGGCACAGTGAGGCTGCGTTCACGGGCACAGTGAGGCTGCATTCACGGGCACAGTAAAGCTGCATTTGATGGACAGTGAGGCTGCATTCATGGGCACAGTGAGGCTGCATTCACGGGCACAATGAGGCTGCATTGATGGGCACAGTAAGGCTGCATTGATGGGCACAGTAAAGCTGCATTTAATGGACAGTGTGGCTGCATAGATGGGCACAATGAGGCTGCATTGATGGGCACAATGAGGCTGCATTGATGGGCACAATGAGGCTGCATTGATGGGCACAGTGAGGTTGCATTGATGGGCACTGTGAGGCTGCATTGATGGGCACAATGAGACTGCATTCACGAGTACAGTGAGGCTCCATTGATGGGCACAATGAGGCTGCATTGATGGGCACAGTGAGGCTGTATTGATGGGCACAGTAAGGCTGCAATCATGGGCACAATGAGGCTGCAATCATGGGCACAGTGAGGCTGCATTTACAGGCACAGTAATGCTGCATTTGATGGACAGTGGGGCTGCATTCATGGGCACAGTGAAGCTGCATTCATGGGCACAGTGAGGCTGCATTTATGGGCAGAGTAAAGCTGCATTGATAGGCACAGTGAGGCAGCATTGATGGGCACTTCTGAGGCTGCATTGATGACCATCTCCTGTATCATGTCTGCATTCTCTGACCATCTCCTGTACCATGTCTGCATTGTCTGACCATCTCTTGCATCATGTCTGCATTCTCTGACCATCTCTTGTATCATGTCTGCATTCTCTGACCATCTCTTGTATCATGTCTGCAGTCTCTGACCATCTCCTGTATTATTTCTGCAGTTTCTGACCATCTCTTGTACCATGTCGTCAGTCTCTGACCATCTCTTGTATCATGTCTGCAGTCTCTGACCATCTCTTGTACCATGTCTGTAGTCTCTGACCATCTCTTGTATCATGTCTGCAGTCTCTGACCACCTCTTGTATCATGTCCGCAACCTTTAACCATCTCTTATCTTATATCATGTCTGCAGTCTCTGAGGGAGTCTGGAGAGGAGTCAAGAGAGGGAGTGCTGCCGGGGTGGGGAGAAGTCAGAAGTGTGTGCACTGTGGAGAGGAGACTATGGGATAAAACCAGAGCCACCAAGCTGGAGCCGACTGACTGAGCCCTGCACGGTGCACCTGAGAGGAGGTCAGTGACAGTGCCACCAGGCCAGTCTGAGGGGGGTCACTGATCTAAGGGGATATATATATATATATATATATATATATATATATATATATATATATATAAAAGACATATATGCTTTCATATATAATACATTCTTTAAATGTGCTTTAAAATGCATGGTTTTCTCTTTCATGAACAAAAAGAAAATAATGACGTTTGCTTTTGGGCTGGTATAATAATGTTATGGGGCTGATATGAATCTTTTTCCAGGGCTGGTTTTTATTCCCAGTCCGGCCCTGAGTAGGGAGCATTAAAGTGAGAAGGACAGTATAGGGGGAAGGGCAAGGTCAATTATTTGCACTGGGACCCATAGGCCTGGAGCAATTCCACTGCTTATTAGGAAGTTGCATCATAGAACCGACCTATATAGAGCAGCAATGTCAATCATTTGCACTGGGACCCAAATGTTTGGAGCTTTACAAATAGACCTATAAATCATTGGGGTGGACGTAAAGTGTGTGTGGGGGAGGCAGTGGGGGGGGGGGGCAAGGTCAATCATTTGCACTGGGACCCATAGGCCTGGAGCAATTCCACTGCTTATTAGGAAGTTGCATCATAGAACCGACCTATATAGAGCAGCAATGTCAATCATTTGCACTGGGACCCAAATGTTTGGAGCTTTACAAATAGACCTATAAATCATTGGGGTGGACGTAAAGTGTGTGTGGGGGAGGCAGTGGGGGGGGGGGGCAAGGTCAATCATTTGCACTGGGACCCATAGCTTTGGAGCTATTCCACTGCTTTTCGGCTTTTTGCATCATAGAACAGACCTATAAATCAATGGGGTGGCAATAAAGTTGGGGCAGTGAGGGAGCAATAAATTGGGGGGGGGGGATCAGTATGGAGTAAGGGCTAGGTCAATCATTTGCACTGGGACTCATAGGTCTGGAGCTATTCCACTACTTGTTATGCTTGTTGAATCATAGAGTAGACCTATATATCATTGGGGTAGCTGTAAAGTGGTGGAGCAGAAGAGGGGGGGAGGCAAGGTCAATCATTTGCACTGAGACCCATAGCTCTGACGCTACAGTATTCCACTATATACTAGGCTTGGTATGTAGTAGAACAAACCTATAAATCAATTGGGTGGCAGTAAAGTGGGGGCAGTATGAGGGATGGAGCAGTAAAGTGGGGTGGGGAAGTATAGGTGAGGAGCGGTAAGGTCAATCATTTGCACTGGGACTCATAGTTCTGGAGCTATTCCACTACTTGCTATACTCGTTGAATTGTAGATTAGACATATACTGTATATCATTGGGGTAGCAGGAAAGTGGTGGAGCAGTATGGGGGGGGGGGGCAAGGTCATTCATTTAAACTGAAGCCCATAGGCCTGGAGCTACAGTATTCCACTGTTTACTAGGCTTGGTGTGTAGTATATAAGACCTATAAATTAATTGGGTGGCAATAAAGTGGGGGCAGTATGGGGGGGAAAGCAGTAAAGTGGGGTGGGTCAGTATGGTGGGGAGTGGAAAGGTCAATCATTTGAATTGGGACCCATATGTCTAAAAGTTTACAAATAGACCTATAAATCATCGGGGTGGCAGTAAAGTTTGTGTGTGTGTGTGTGTGTGTGTGTGTGTGTGTGTGTGGGGGGGGGGGGGGGGGAGGCAGTATGGGGGGGAGGGGCAAGGTCAATAATCTGCACTGGGACCCAATGGAGCTATTCCACTGCTTTTTAGGTGTGTTGTATCATCAAACAGAACTTTGAATCATTGGGGTGGCAGTAAAGTGGGGCAGTTTGGGGGGGGGGGACTGTAATGTGGGGTGGGGCAATAAGGGGGAGCAGCAAGGTCAATCATTTTGAATTGGGACCCATAGGTCTGGAACTATTCCACTGCTTGCTCATCCTATTGCATTGTAGAATGTACCTATAAATGAATGGGGTGGTAGCAAAGTAGGGCGCAGTAATTGTGACAGTAAACTATGGGGGCAGAAGGGGGGGGGTAAGGTCAATCATTTTCACTGGGACCCATAGCTCTGACGCCAAACAAGTACTTGCTCGTCTTGTTGCATTGCATAATAGACCTATAAATCAATGGGGTGGCAGTAAAGTGGGTGCAGTGGAGGGAGCATTAAAGTGGTGGTGGGTCAGAATGGAGGGAGGGGCAAGGTCAATCATTTGCACTGGGAGTTAAAAGTCTGGAACTATTCCACTATGCTTGTTGAATCATAGAATAGACCTATATATTAGTGGGGTGGCAGTAAAGTGGTGGGGCAGTATGAGGTGAAGGGGAGGCCATCTCAATGGGTCAATCATCTGCTCTGGGACCTATAGGTCTGAAGCTACAGTTTTCCACTGTTTACTATGCTTGGTGTGTCGAAGAACAGACCTACTGTATAAATCAATGAGGTGGCAGTAAAATGAGGACAGTATGGGGGGGGGAGTAAAGTGGGGTGGGGCAGTATGGGGGGGGCGACAAGGCCAATCATTTGAATTGGGACCCATAGGTCTGGAGGTCCTCCACTATTTGCTACGCCTGTTGCATCATAGAATAGACCTATATATTATTGGGGTGGCAGTAAAGTGGTGGGGCAGTATGAGGTGAAGGGGAGGCCATCTCAATGGGTCAATCATCTGCTCTGGGACCCATAGGTCTGGAGGTCCGCCACTATTTCCTACGCCTGTTGCATCATAGAATAGACCTATACATTATTGGGGTGGCAGCAAAGTGGTGGGGCAGTATGAGGTGAAGGGGAGGCCATCTCAATGGGTCAATCATCTGCTCTGGGACCTATAGGTCTGGAGCTACAGTTTTTCACTGTTTACTATGCTTGGTGTGTTGAAGAACAGACCTATAAATCAATGAGGTGGCAGTAAAGTGGGGACAGTATGGGGGGAGAAGTAAAGTGGGGTGGGGCAGTATGGGGGAGGGGAGCGGCAAGGCCAATCGTTTGAATTGGGACCCATAGGTCTGGAGGTGCTCCATTATTTGCTACGCTTATTGCATCATAGAATAGACCTATAAATCAGTCTACGTAGGAAGAAAATGTGTTTATTATAGTACAGCTGGAGGCATTTACAATATGAAGTACCTTACAGCTACTTTCCCACTATACCCCCATTGGGCACTAACATAATAAAGTAACTTCCTATATGTAATACAATTGTACATCACCTGAATATAGCAGTATAATTGCCTAATGAGATTCCATTAACATATTAGTAATGATTCTTCTCCGTTATCGCTTTCTCTCCAAGGTCTGGTGTACCGTCCTTGTCCTTATCCTTATCCTATGGTGTACAGAATGTAACAAGACAGCTCGCTCTGTATGAAGAGAATAAACAATCAGATTCAGCATTTTTTTTCTCACCCCATAAAGAGGACCTGTACTGCTACAGATAAGAATGAGCAGGGTAATACATGGAATTATTGATGGCCACCTTATCGCTAGCCACCATTGTTCTACAATCGAGCAATGTACATATAAAAGATTAAATTGTATCTTTAATATCATATATATATCATATATTTAGTATCATATGAATGTACAGTGCCTTGAAAAAGTATTTACACCCCTTGAAATTTTCCACATTTTGTCATGTTACAATCAAAAACGTAAATGTATTTTATTGGGATTTTATGTGATAGATCAACACAAAGTGGCACATAATTGTGAAGTGGAAGGAAAATGATAAATGTTTTTCACATTTTTTTGCAAATAAATATATAAAAAATGTGGTGTGCATTTATATTCAGCCCCCTTTACGCCTAACTAAAATCTAGTGGGGCCAATTGCCTTCAGAAGTCACCTAATTAGTAAACAGAGTCCACCTGTGTGCAATTTAATCTCAGTATAAATACAGCTGTTCTGTGAAGCCCTCAGAGGTTTGTTAGAGAACCTTAGTGAACAAACAGCATCATGAAGGACAAGGAACACACCAGACAGGTCAGGGATAAAGTTGTGGAGAAGTATAAAGCAGGGTTAGGTTATAAAAAAATATCCCAAGCTTTGAACATCTCACGGAGCTCTGTTCAATCCATCATTGGAAAATGGAAAGAGTATGGCACAACTGCAAACCTACCAAGACATGTCCGTCCACCTAAACTGACCGGCCGGACAAGGAGAGCATTCATCAGAGAAGAGCCAAGAGGTCCATGGTAACTCTGGGGGAGCTGCAGAGATCCACAGCTCAGGTGGGAGAATCTGTCCACAGGACAACTATTAGTCGTGTTCTCCACAAATCTGCCCTTTATGGAAGAGTGACAAGAAGAAAGACATTGGTGAAAGAAAGTCATAAGAAGTCCTGTTTGCAGTTTGTGGGAAGCCATGTGGGGGACACAGCAAACATGTGGAAGAAGGTGCTCTGGTCAGAGGAGACCAAAATTCAACTTTTTTCCTAAAAGCAAAACACTATGTGTGGCGGAAAACTAACACTGCCCATCACCCTGAACACACCATCCCCACTGTGAAACATGGTGGTGGCAGCATCATGTTGTGGGGATGCTTTTCTTCAGCAGGGACGGGGAAGCTGGTCAGAGTTGATGGGAAGATGGATGGAGCCAAATACAGATGAATCTTAGAAGAAAACCTGTCTGCAGAGACTGGGGTGGAGGTTCACCTTCCAGCAGGACAACGACCCTAAACATACAGCCAGAGCTACAATGGAATGATTTAGATCAAAGCATATTCATGTGTTATGCCCCGTACACACGGTCGGACTTTGTTCGGACATTCCGACAACAAAATCCTAGGATTTTTTCCGACGAATGTTGGCTCAAACTTGTCTTGCATACACACGGTCACACAAAGTTGTCGGAAAATCCGATCGTTCTGAAGCCGGTGACGTAAAACACGTACGTCGGGACTATAAACGGGGAAGTGGCCAATAGCTTTCATCTCTTTATTTATTCTGAGCATGCGTGGCACTTTGTGTGTCAGATTTGTGTACACACGATCGGAATTTAAATTTTATATCCTGCTCTCAAACTTTGTGTGGCGGAAAATCCGATGCAAAATGTGTGATGGAGCCCACACACGGTCGGAATTTCCGACAACAAGGTCCTATCACACATTTTCCATCGGAAAATCGGACCGTGTGTACGGGGCATTAGAATGGCCCAGGCAAAGTCCAGACCTAAATCCAATTGAGAATCTGTGGCAAGACTTGAAAATTGCTGTTCACAGACGCTCTCCATCCAATCTGACAGAGCTTGAGATATTTTGCAGAGAAGAATGGGCAAAAATGTCCCTCTCTAGATGTGCAAAGCTGGTAGAGACATCCCCAAAACGACTTGCAGCTGTAATTGCAGAGAAAGGGGGTTCTACAAAGTATTGACTCAGAAATGCCCCCCCACACTTTTCACATATCTATTTGTAAAAAAAAAAATGTTTTAATTATCATTTTCCTTCCACTTCACAATTATGTGCCACTTTGTGTTGGTCTATCACATACAATCCCCAAAAATTCATTTACGTTGTAACATGAAAAATGTGGAGAATTTCAAGGGGTGTGAATATTTTTTTCAAGGCACTGTATGTATGTAAAAGTATAATCAAGATATGCCCGATATATGTTGGCAAAGCCGTGCTTTGAAGGGAAACATGCTCCACATTTGGTGGGATGTCCTCCCTGTGCAGACGTTTTAGAAACAAATTTTTGATTTATGTTCAATAAATTTGTATTGATTTTAATACAAAGCAAAAGACACAGAAAGGGGTACAGGAGGAGCCAGTTGGGTACATAATATAACATAACATAACATAACATAGTGCCCCAATATCATAGAGATATACAAGAAACTTGTCAAGACAACGTCATGAGGTAAAACCATAATATATTATAATAATACACAACCAGGTATAAAGTGACAACAGAGTAACATCAACATTGTTAACTACTTCAGCCCCAGAAGATTTTACCCCCTTCCTGACCAGCGATTCGGCACTGCGTCACTTTAACTGACAATTGCGCGGTCGTGCGACGTTGTACCCAAACAAAATTCACCTCCTTTGTTTCCCCACAAATAGAGCTTTCTTTTGGTGGTATTTGATCAATTCTGTAGTTTTTATTTTTTGTGCTATAAACAAAAATAGGCCGTCAATTTTGAAAATTTTTTTTTACTTTTTGCTATAATAAATAGCCCCAAAAAAAGACAAAACTTTTTTTTCCCTCAGTTTAGGCCGATATGTATTCTTCTACATACCTTTAGTAAAAAAAAAAAAAAAAATCGCAAAAAGGGTATATTGATTGGTTTGCGCAAAAGTTATAGCGTCTACAAAATAGGAGACAGTTTTATGGCATTTTTATTATTTTTTTTACTAGTAATGACGGCGATCTGCGATTTTTATCGGGACTGCGACATTATGGCGGACACATCGGACACTTTTGACACTATTTTGGGACCAGTGACATTTATACAACGATCAGAGCTGAAAAAATAGCCACTGATTACTGTATAAATGACACTGGCAGGGAAGTGGTTAAACACCGGGGGGGGGGGATCAAGGGGTTAAGTGTGTCCTAAGGAGGTGTTCTAACCATAGGGGGGATGGGCTCACTACAGTATGACAACGATCACTGCTCCCGATGACAGGGAGCAGTGGCTCTCTGTCATGTTGCTAGGCAGAACAGGGTAATGCCTTGTTTACATAGGCATCTCCCCGTTCTGCCTCTCCTCACTGCAATCACGGGCCACCAGCGAACATCGAGTTCCTGGGACCAGCGGGCACGCTCCCACGTGCACGCGCCCGATTAGCGGCAAATTCAAAGGAACGTACAGGTACACCCATTTGCCTGCCTGTGCCAATCTGCCGACGTACATCTGTGTGCGGCGGTCGGCAAGCGGTTAATCCACTGTACGTCGCCTGAATTTAATAAGTACATCAGCATAGCAAATAAAACTCGCGTTACTGAGGGGGTGATGTTATCTTGAGGAAAAAGATGATATCGGGGTATAAACAAAAAAAGGAAAAATAATTGGTGGGACTTTATATGAAGCACATAACTAAGTCAGACGAGCCAATCCATATAAATATAAAACATAATAATTTATTGCAAAAGGTATACATACACATAAAGGGTAATAAAAGATATACAATCATATAATATAATATTGAATCTCATTGAATAAATGACATTCCTAGATAATACATGATAAAACAAATGTCTCAACATAATGTGCATGGTAATATAGTATTAGGTCTCAATGTAAAAAACCAAAACAATACATAATATAAGGCACTTGTCTCGACATCTTAATACATGATAATAAACTTATGGTATGTAAACTGCAATTGCAATGGTAGCATGTAGGTATAGTAGCAAAGAAGAATTGGTTCGTACTAATAAACTTCAATATAGTAGAAATGGGGCCTAAAAACTGTGACGTAGCATCGTAAAAAAGCTCTACGCGTTTCGTGGCTACATTACCACTCGTCAGGAGCAGATGCATGATTTTAGAGGTATCTATAATAAAAAATGCCAAAGGAAAAGTATAAGAGATAATAATAAAAAGTAAGGCAAAAAAGAAAGAAAGAGGGGGAACAAAAATGTCCCAAACACTCTCACCTATCTTTAACATATGGGTACGACTGGTGATGATATTAATGGTAGATGGCACTGCAGAAAATGCTGTTCCCGGGAAATGAGACGGTACCACTGGAAACACGGCTTTGAAACTAACCACCAAAATGGAAAAGATACCAGAATTCAATCGGGGTATAGATGGTTGATAGTGTGACCGGTTCACAATGTAAGTGCTTGCCAAAGCTTATCTGTAAAAATAGATTATTAGGGTAAGGTAAACTAAGACCACAGCTAATGTACACACTTCACTTCAGTCTGCACCACCAGCTAACACAATTTTGCACCTCTGGACTTTCTATGTTGGTTTCCCAAAATCTTCCAAGGTAAATAGGGACTCTCTTTTTCACTAACTATTCTACTTTCTACATAACTTCATCCTCACGACTTATCTTAGGTCACTTGAAACCTCTCTTTTTTTTTTTTTTTCTTTCCATTTATTCTTTCTCTTTCTCACACCTATGGACTTTTCCCTTACATATACACACTAGGTCGCATTCTATCCAATACATTAGCTGTGGTCTTAGTTTACCTTACCCTAATAATCTATTTTTACAG
The DNA here is from genome assembly GCF_042186555.1 of Aquarana catesbeiana. Taxonomy (NCBI): domain Eukaryota; kingdom Metazoa; phylum Chordata; class Amphibia; order Anura; family Ranidae; genus Aquarana; species Aquarana catesbeiana. Next base: position 13,265,539 of record NC_133332.1, read on the forward strand.
ATAAGCTTTGGCAAGCACTTACATTGTGAACCGGTCACACTATCAACCATCTATACCCCGATTGAATTCTGGTATCTTTTCCATTTTGGTGGTTAGTTTCAAAGCCGTGTTTCCAGTGGTACCGTCTCAGCTCCCGGGAACAGCATTTTCTGCAGTGCCATCTACCATTAATATCATCACCAGTCGTACCCATATGTTAAAGATAGGTGAGAGTGTTTGGGACATTTTTGTTCCCCCTCTTTCTTTCTTTTTTGCCTTACTTTTTATTATTATCTCTTATACTTTTCCTTTGGCATTTTTTATTATAGATACCTCTAAAATCATGCATCTGCTCCTGACGAGTGGTAATGTAGCCACGAAACGCGTAGAGTTTTTTTACGATGCTACGTCACAGTTTTTAGGCCCCATTTCTACTATATTGAAGTTTATTAGTACGAACCAATTCTTCTTTGCTACTATACCTACATGCTACCATTGCAATTGCAGTTTACATACCATAAGTTTATTATCATGTATTAAGATGTCGAGACAAGTGCCTTATATTATGTATTGTTTTGGTTTTTTACATTGAGACCTAATACTATATTACCATGCACATTATGTTGAGACATTTGTTTTATCATGTATTATCTAGGAATGTCATTTATTCAATGAGATTCAATATTATATTATATGATTGTATATCTTTTATTACCCTTTATGTGTATGTATACCTTTTGCAATAAATTATTATGTTTTATATTTATATGGATTGGCTCGTCTGACTTAGTTATGTGCTTCATATAAAGTCCCACCAATTATTTTTCCTTTTTTTGTTTAAACGCATTGGGGATGGAGGTAAATGTTAGTATTGCCTCATTTAAAGTCCCACTCAGGCCTTAGGTCTTCTTTTTCTTACTGATATCGGGGTATAGTTTTCGTGTGTTGAAGAGTTGGGGAGAAGAAAGGGAGGGGGTGGGTGGCATATGGGGTGAGGAACATGTATATTCTTGCTAGTGATAGTAAGATTGTCACGGGTGGGAATAAGCTTGATACCGGCTATCCCATGTTTCCCGTGGTGGTTTTAGATTGAGGTTTGCTCTACGGTCTTTTTCTAGGAGAAGCTCATAGGTGTAATGGTTCTGAACCATGTTAATAACTTCTGAGATATTTGGTAAAATGGATGATTACATTTTTGATTTATATTGTAAACTTGTAGACACTTCTATCCAAGCATCACCTGGGGTGGTCCTTCTGTCCATAGTTCCTGGACCTCTTAAGTCAGTGAAAAAGGAAGTGTTTAGACACTTTCTCGCTGCAGCCAGAGTGGTCATTCCCCCTACACTGGAAGTCAACTTCTCTACTCTCCCTTGGGGAATGGGCAACCAAATTAGACTCCATAAGAGCCCTGGAATGGCTCTTGGCACAAGAAATGGTAAAGTAAGAACAGTTTTTTCATATCTGGACCGCCAGGTTTTGACACTCTGAGTTTCTGACTTGGGTTAAAGGCAGTGGCGGCTGGTTTTTTTTTGGGGGGGGCAATTAGTGCACCTACAGCCACCCCCCTCGATCAGTTGGGTCACATGCACCCCCCCTCCCCCTCTGTGGGTCGGTCAGTCAATCACAACCACCCCCCACCCCGGTCAGACGGTCGGTCCTAGCTATTTTGCGGGCAGCGAAAGTAGTATCATTTACAAATAAAAGAAAGAAAAATATCTTTTGTATGATCTGCAAAAAAAGGTAAAAAAAATGTATTTGTAATATCATTTACAAATAAAAGAAAAAAAATGTATCTTTTGTATCATTTACAAATAAAAGAAAGAAAAAAATATCTTTTGTATGATTTGCAAATAAAAGTAAAAAAAAAAATGTATTTGTAGCATCATTTACAAATAAAAGAAAAAAAATATCTTTTGTATCATTTACAAATAAAAGTAATACAAATTGTATCTGTACTATCATTTACAAATAAAAGAAAAAAATGTATCTTTTGTATCATTTACAAATAAAAGAAAACATTTTATCTTTTGTATCATTTACAAATAAAACAATTTCAAGAGTCAATTTCCATTCCAAAGCATTCAATGTCACCTGGTGCAATATATTATAAAAGAAACAATGTTGCTGCCTTCCTCTCTGCACATTAACAAAAGCTACAAAGCACGATTTGCAGATTCCGTGTAAAACAATTTATCTGACCCGCAACCGGGTGAATTAGCCAGCTGTGGAGTGAAATAGGCATTTTAGCGACCTCGGCCCATTTTACGGCTCTCTCCGGTAGTTTCAAATGTCTTCTTGACACAGACCGAGAGTTTCGGCAATAGAAAGTTTGTCTTCCATAAAGAGACGACGGCATGCCATAACCCAGCTATTCCAATCTCAGTTCTCTGTCTATACTTTAATGGATGTACATTGTGCTAAGGGACGTATTCATAAAAAAGTGGGTGAATTTAGGTTTATTGTATGTCTGGGATTGTGTGTTTGAACAGTACAGGTAATTATTATTAAAGTAGAAGTGTCAAGTTTCATGAGAAAAAACAAATTATATATATATACACACACACGGTATCTCACAGTGAGTACACCCCTCACATTTTTGTAAATATTTTATTATATATTTTCATGTGACAACACTGAAGAAATGACACTTTGCTACAATGTAAAGTATGTAAGTTGCGCTCCTCCACCTTCCATTTGAGGATGCCCCATCAATGCTCAATAGAGTTTAGGTCTGGAGACATGCTTGGCCAGTCCATCACCTTTACCCTCAGCTTCTTTAGCAAGGCAGTGGTCATCTTGGAGGTGTGTTTGGGGTCGTTATCATGTTGGAATACTGCCCTGCGGCCCAGTCTCCGAAGGGAGGGCATCATGCTCTGCTTTAGTATGTCACAGTACATGTTGGCATTCATGGTTCCCTCAATGATCTGTAGCCCCCCAGTGCCGGCAGCACTCATGCAGCCCCAGACCATGACACTACCACCACCATGCTTGACTGTAGGCAAGACACACTTGTCTTTGTACTCCTCACCTGGTTGCCCCCACACACGCCTGACACCATCTGAACCAAATAAGTTTATCTTGGTCTCATCAGACCACAGGACATGGTTCCAGTAATCCATGTCCTTAGTCTGCTTGTCTTCAGCAAACTGTTTGTGGGCTTTCTTGTGCATCATCTTTAGAAGAGGCTTCCTTCTGGGATGACAGCCATGCAGACCAATTTGATGCAGTGTGCGGTGTATGGTCTGAGCACTGACAGGCTGACCCCCCACCCCTACAACCTCTGCAGCAATGCTGGCAGTACTCATACGTCTATTTCCCAAAGACAACCTCTGGATATGACGCTGAGCACGTGACCTCAACTTCTTTGGTGGACCATGGTGAGGTCTGTTCTGAGTGGAACCTGTCCTGTAAAACCGTTGTATGGTCTTGGCCACCGTGCTGCAGCTCAGTTTCAGGGTCTTGGCAATCTTCTTATAGCCTAGGCCATCTTTATGTAGAGCAACAATTCTTTTTTTCAGGTCCTCAGAGAGTTCTTTGCCATGAGGTGCCATGTTGAACTTCCAGTGACCAGTATGAGAGAGTGAGAGCGATAACACCAAATTTAACACACCTGCTCCCCATTCACACCTAAGACCTCATAACACTAACGAGTCTCATGACACCGGGGAGGGAAAATGGCTAATTGGGCCCAATTTGGACATTTTCACTTAGGGGTGTACTCACTTTTGTTGCCAGTGGTTTAGACATTAATGGCTGTGTGTTGAGTTCTTTTGAGGGGACAGCAAATTTACACTGTTATACAAGCTGTACACTCACTACTTTACATTGTAGACAAGTGTCATTTCTTCAGTGTTGTCACATGAAAAGATAGAATAAAACATTTACAAACATGTGAGGGGTGTACTCACTTTTGTGAGATACTGTATATCATATACATTTTCTACACAAGCCATTGGTAAAATCCAATATGGTGACCTGGAGGCATTCTGTGCAAAGAAGGTGTACAGAACGCCTCCCAGAAATGTAATTTCCTGCTCATGTGATTGGCTCACCCATGGGTTTGGTGGCGGTTACCTGTGCTTTCCCATACAGTTCTGTTATTTCCCACAGTGCATGCAAAAACAGATAGGAATCTGCAACAAAGTCGGTTAACCACTTGCAGACTGCCCACCAGTTGCGACTGTTTTTGTTGTTTTTTTTGGGGGGAGGAGCAGCAAACCCCCCCCCCAGGTTGGTCGGTAGGTCAGTCCCCCCCCCACACTGGCACTTACCCCATCGGTTGCAGGCGGGCAGACTCCTATGGGCTGTGGGCATCAGCCGGGTATGCAGGCTCCTATGGGCTGCAGTCAGCGGCTCCTGTGTCCTCTCTGCACCATGGTGGCTTCCACCGTATGACTCCCCCCTCCTCCTAGGCATCCAATAGAATCCCCTATCCTTTCAGCCAATCGGGTGACCAGTGTCAAAACCTGCTTCCTGATTGGCCGGGAGGATGATCAGTGTTACAACAGCAAATATTGACAGTGAATATTGATTCGCTGTTGTAACACACCTGGGTGGGCTCGGAGTGCACTCCCTGCGCCCTGAGCCCACCATATGCACCCCTTAGCCCACCCTATATTGAAGCCTATTAGAGCCTCTGGCTTTAATCGGTGCTGCAAAGAAGCAGCCCCTCCACATTGGAATCCATGGGGCGCTGTCCTAAAAGGGGCTGGATGCATGGATAGGGGAGGTGGCAATGGCCAGGGGGGGGCAGCGCCTGTGCACCTCTAATGTGATTATACACAGCGGGAGTTAATCAGCGGGTACGGCGGACTTGATGTTGGTACACAGGCAGAACGGCAGTCTGCCTATATAAACAAGGCAGATTACCGTTCTGTGAGTACAGAAGGTATGGATCCTGTGTTCCTGTAAAGCAGAAACACTGATCCATGTCTTCCCCTAGTAAAAGAACCTCCCCACTACTCTGAATCACTGGCTAGGCACACAAGTAACCCTTTGATTGTCCCTGATATTAACCCCTTCCCAGCCAGTGTAATTAGTACAGTGACATATTTTTAGCACTGTATCACTGTATTAGTGTCACTGGTCCCCCAAAAGTGTCACTTAGTGTCCAATTTGTCGGCCACAATATCACAGTCCCGCTATAAGTCGCTGATCACCGCCATTACTAGTAAATAAATAAAAATATCCCATAGTTTGTAGACGCTATATCCACTTGCCGACCAACCACTGTCATTATACTGCAGCAGGTCGGCTCTATTGCCGTAGGCGTACATCACTTTGTACAATAGACACAGTGGGCGCGCGCATGGCGCCGGCGCCTATGCGTGTGACCGGCGGGACGCGATGTCCTCCGGCCACCAGCGATTGCTCCACAGAAAGGCAAAACAGGGATCTGTCAAGGTTAACAGACAGATCACCATTCTGAGAGTAGAGTAGAGTAGAGTATAGAGAGGTTATTTGCCGCCCCCCCCAAAAAACACCAGAAGGCCACTGCATTGAACCCAATTATCCAAAGCTACAAAAAATTCAGATGTGCAGTGTGGTACCCACAACCACTTTAACCTCGTCTGTGACATCAAATTATTGTCTCTGAAGATTTTCCTTCATTTGCCCAAAAAAGTGGAAGTCGGAGGGCACTAAATCTGGACTGTACAGTGGATGGGGGACCACCGACCAGCCACATTTGCCGATCTCCTGACTTGTGTGTGGTTGCACACCGTCATGGTGAATGTGGATCCTTTTCATATTCTTATTTGTTATTTTTTTCCTCCTAATTACTTCTCCTCCACACTCCAGAAAATCAAGGAGAATGATGCAATTCTGGTCAAACATTCCCATAGACACACTCCTAAACCTTGTGGGCGGCCTTCCCAGAAGAGATGAAGCTGTCAGTGGCAGTCTGGTGGCACTTACCCCATCGCTTTACCGGCGGCTTCCCCTGCTCGGCGGGCGGCCTCCCATTCCCCTGCTCTCCACGGATCATCACGGCGGTGGTGGCTTCTGTTTCCTCCCTCCTCCTCGGAGGCCAAAAGTCTTCTCTTTTTGGCCAATTGGAAAATGGGTCTAACACCCGCTTCTGATTGGCCAGATTGAGGATCATATCATATTAATTCACTGTTGTAACACCTGGGTGGAATTGGAGCGCAATGCTCTGTGCCACAAGCCCACCCTATTTTGAGACCTATTAGAGCCTATGGCTTCAAAAAAACACCCCCGCCGCTGTAATTCAAGCGCCCTAAAAGGGGCTGGACGAATGAATAGGGGGTGGCTGTGGATAGATTCATGCTATGCATGAATCTTTCTATTATACATATGGGGGGGGCGGCGCCCGGGCACCCCTAATGGACGGGCAGCCACTGGAAGCTATTATAGCTGCAAAGGGTGGACCAACTCAATATTGAACTCTACGGACTAAGACTGGGATGCCATTAAAGTTCATGTGCATGTAAAGGTAGGCGTACCAATACTTTTGGTGATATAGTGTGTGTATGGTAATAAAAAAAGTTATGTCCACTTTTGCATTACTTTTGGTACAGCCCTTGTATGTTTACCCTTAGGCAATGACCATACGCAAATATGCAGCCGCTCAGCAGCTGGGCCTTGACGCCGTGGGGGACGCACATTTGCATGCATTGGTGCCGATAGAGCTGTGCCGAGAGCACGCGCACTGCGCGCTCCCAGCACAGTGATCGGCGGCTCACGAAAAGCTCCCTATTACTTCTTACGATCGTGGATTTTCCGATCGTGTGACTGCCATGAAAGCCAATCACGGCGGTCACATGGCCACAAGCCCCGCCCCATGCCAACTAGTAATATACAGTTAAATTCATAAAAGTATTGATGGAAATGGGAGGGGTTACATCCTCAAAAGCTCAACGCGTTTCGTCGATAAACCGACTCATCAGGAGCGGATGCTGAATGTCTGTAAGTAATAAAAGGTGGTCTAAATCAGAGGCCCATGATATTTTTTATATAAGCCTTTTTACATATAATATCTTCCATATCATGGGCCTCTGATTTAGACCACCTTTTATTACTTGCAGACATTCAGCATCCGCTCCTGATGAGTCGGTTATCGACGAAACGCGTCAAGCTTTTGAGGATGTAACCCCTCCCATTTCCATCAATACTTTTATGAATTTAACTGTAAACTACTAGTTCTATTCCATCATACTTATGAATTATGTACATTTGTTCCCCTGTTATGGTATTCATGTTTCACATCTTGTTTATATGTATGCTATGTATTCTCCAAGATATTTGCATATGCATTGAGCATTTATCTGTCATATACAATGTTACTCAATTTGACATTTATGTATAATAAATTCTTACTCTTACGTTGTGTTTGAGCCTGCCTCACTTAAAGTGCCATACTCTTTTATTATTCTTTGAATTTAGATTAGGGATAGAAGCGCACTACCCCCCCCTCCCCTGTGCGCTTCATTTAAAGTCCCAGTATATGGAGATATACTCCCCCCCTTCTGTCCTCATTGGCTGAGACAGCAGCGGGCGCCACTGCCTCCCACTGCCAATCAAAGCCAGTGAGCCAATGAGGAGAGAGGAGGGGCGGGGCCAATCTGCTGAATGGACACACAAAGTAGCGGCTTGGCTCGAGTGGCTCCTTAACATGCTGCTTGCTGTGGGGACACTGGGCAGGAGGGAGGGTCCAGGAGCACCAGAGAAGAAGAGGATCGGGGCTGCTCTGTGTAAAACCATTACACAGAGCAGGTAAGTATAACATGTTTGTTATTTTTAAATAAAAAAAAAAAAACAAGACTTTAATATCACTTTAAAATTGTATCGTTATAATGCCTGGAGTTCTACTTTAGCACCACAGAGAAGATTTCTTTTGCATTAATAAATCAAATTTTCCCATCGACATGACGCCATTCACTCAGGATGCATCGACGGTAAATGATAATGTCACGCTAATCCTGAAAATTCTTTTTCTATGAAATCTATAATATAGTAGATGGGGAGGTTAGAAGGTTTATTTATCCTTCAGCTTACTATCAGCGTTCATTCATTATGGATGGTAATAATTACTTTTATTAATGTTTCTGTTAATCATAAATATTTTATACAGTTATGTACGACGCAGAACACGGCAGTGTAACAGTGCCATCTCTTGGTGAAACCCGGGATTTACCCAGAATGGATGAGGAGGGAGCCTCTCTCTATACGAGGAGTAAATCTGTTCAAAGAGAAGTTCGTTCTTAATAAACACTTCATGAGAAAGTGAAGGAGATTCGTCATGTTCACAATGTTTAAAGCCCAACCCAACCTTCAGTTTAAATACATTCCAGGTGCCTTGAAAACAAAAGGAGTTCAATGGCTTAAAGTTTGTTTTATGCAGAAAGAAGCCACAGCCTGAGCAGAAAAGCCTGTCCTCTGCCAGGACCCTTGTTCTCTATGAAGAAGCAGTGGTCTCCAGTGGCGGCTGGCGTTTTTTTTCTGGGGGGGTGGAAAACAACCACCCACCCCCCCACCCCAAGCGGCACCCACCCCTCTGGAGCGGCACCCCCCGGAGGGGCACCCATCCCCCCTGGAACGGCACCCACCCCCCACCCCCGAGCGGCACCCCCCCCCTCACTGTTTGTCAGCTGATCCGGCACTTATATAGCCACAGCCATCTTTAGTAAGGGCAGATGATTAATTTAGCATTTACTTCCTCAAATTCATTTGCCCTTAGCTCAGGCATGCATGTGCCTAGCTGAGAAAGCCCCTCCTTCCATAAAGACTCCTGGGGTGTATGACATCATTTTTGTCTAGAGTAGAAACCAGGAAGTAATTGAGTGAATGTTAAAAAAAAAAAAAAAAGCTTAAAATAACTTGGGTAAGGGCAGATGATTCATGTAGCATTTACTTCCTGGAATCCATCTGTCCTTAGCCATACCTCCCAAATTTTTGAGATGGGAACGAGGGACACCTATTAGCAAAAGTATGTAGGCATAGGACACATGCCCTGATACGCCCTCTTAAAGTAGAATTATACAAAAAAAAAGATTAGTTAAACCCACAAGTGTTTTTTTTACCCTTGCTTTTCCTTTACAGTTGCAATAAAAAGTATGTGAACCCTTTTGGAATGATATGGATTTCTGCACAAATTGGTCATTAAATGTGATCTGATCTTCATCTAAGTCACAACAATAGACAATCACAGTCTGCTTAAACTACTAACACACAAAGAATTAAATGTTACCATGTTTTTATTGAACACACCATGTAATTCACAGTGCAGGTGGAAAAACTATGTGAACCCTTGGATTTAATAACTGGTTGAACCTCTTTTGGCAGCAATAACTTCAACTAAACGTTTCCTGTAGTTGCAGATCAGACGTGCACAACGGTCAGGAGTAATTCTTGACCATTCCTCTTTACAGAACTGTTTCAGTTCAGCAATATTCTTGGGATGTCTGGTGTGAATCGCTTTCTTGAGGTCATGCCACAGCATCTCAATCGGGTTGAGGTCAGGACTCTGACTGGGCCACTCCAGAAGGCGTATTTTCTTCTGTTTAAGCCATTCTGTTGTTGTATTTACTTCTATGCTTTGGGTCGTTGTCCTGTTGCAACACCCATCATCTGTTGAGCTTCAGCTGGTGGACAGATGGCCTTAAGTTCTCCTGCAAAATGTCTTGATAAACTTGGGAATTCATTTTTCCTTCAATGATAGCAATCCGTCCAGGCCCTGATGCAGCAAAGCAGCCCCAAACCATGATGCCCCCACCACCATACTTCACAGTTGGGATGAGGTTTTGATGTTGGTGTGCTGTGCCTCTTTTTCTCCACACATAGTGTCATGTGTTTCTTCCAAACAACTCAACTTTGGTTTCATCTGTCCACAGAATATTTTGCCAGTACTGCTGTGGAACATCCAGGTGCTCTTGTGAAAACTGTAAACGTGCAGCAATGTTTTTTTTGGACAGCAGTGGCTTCCTCTGTGGTATCCTCCCATGAAATCCATTCTTGTTTAGTGTTTTACGTATCGTAGATTCGCTAACAGGGATGTTAGCATATGCCAGAGACTTTTGTAAGTCTTTAGCTGACACTCTAGGATTGTTCTTCACCTCATTGAGCAGTCTGCGCTGTGCTCTTGCAGTCGTCTTTACAGGACGCCCACTCCTAGGGAGAGTAGCAGCAGTGGTGAACTTTCTCCATTTATAGAGAATTTGTCTTACCATGGACTGATGAACAGCAAGGCTTTTGGAGATACTTTTATAACCCTTTCCAGCTTTATGCAAGTCAACAATTCTTAATCGTAGGTCTTCTGAGAGCTCTTTTGTGCGAGGCATCATTCACATCAGGCAATGCTTCTTGTGAAAAGCAAACCCAAAACTGGTGTGTGTTTTTTTATAGGGCAGGGCAGCTGTAACCAACACCTCCAATCTCATCTCATTGATTGGACTCCAGTTGGCTGACACCTCACTCCAATTAGCTCTTGGAGATCTCATTAGTCTAGGGGTTCACATACTTTTTCCACCTGCACTGTGAATGTTTACATGGTGTGTTCAATAAAAACATGGTAACATTTAATTCTTTCTGTGTTATTAGTTTAAGCAGACTGTGATTGTCTATTGTTGTGATTTAGATGAAGATCAGATCACCTTTTATGACCAATTTGTGCAGAAATCCATATCATTCCAAAAGGGTTCACATACTTTTTATTGCAACTGTATATGGGCTTTTGAAATTTGCAAATGCAGCCATTTAGAAATCAGATGAAAGGTTTAGCACAGGGAAACACTTATTGAAAAGATAAAAAGTGCATTTTATATACAACTATATAGATCAGACAAAAATGAGGGACAATTGAGGAGGAAAGAGGTACTTTGTTCCAAATCAGGGAAAGTCCCTCCAAATCCGGGACAGTCCCTCCAAATCAGGGACAGTCCCTCCAAATCCGGGACAGTTGGGAGCTATGTCTTATCTCAGGCATTCGGGTAGGAGGGTGTGCTTAACTGAGAACCCTTTTCCCCTCCTAAAGACTCGTGGGATGTATGACATGATTTTTGGCCTAGGCCAGAAACCAGGAAGTAGCTGATTAAATGTAAAAAAAAAAAAAAAGTTGAAAACAAGTAAATATATCTTCCATTCTATTTACTATGGATGAGCCGAAGGTAAGTTCGACCACAATATTGGGTGTTCACCCGTTCACCGAATACAGAACATTATGGGGCGTTCACTGGAAATTTGAGCGCCCTCGGAACGCGCCATAATGAACGGCGAGACCATCAATGCACTACAAGATCGCAGTGCATTGACGGCTGCTGATTGGCCAAAGCATCCACCTGACCTGCATGCTTTGGCCATTCACAGTGCGCTCTGCTGTGAGAGCCATGATTGGCCAAAAACAGAGTGCCTTTGACCAATCATGGCTCAGGGTCCACGCCCCACAGAGTCCACGCCCCACACTATGTAAGTCTGCTTACAAAGAAGCTGTACATAGTTTTCATGAATGAGAGCAGCAAAATTACATTTGTAAAGGAAAAAAATGTACTTTAAAATTGCTCGTGGCTGTAATGAATTGTTGGATCCCAGCAATAAAGATGAAAATCATTGGAAAAAAAAACTGCATGGGTCCCCCCCAGTCCATTACCAGGCCCTTTGGGTCTGGTATGGGTATTAAGGGGAACCATGCACCCAAATTTTTTTAAAAATTACGTGGGGGTCCCCCCAAAATCCATAACAGGCCCTTCAGGTCTGGTATGGATATTAAGGGGAACCCTGCACCAAAATTAGAAATAAAACGGCGTAGGGGTCCCCCCAAGATCCATACCAGGCCCTTATCTGAGCACGCAACCTGGCAGGCCGCAGGAAAAGGGGGGGAGACAAGAGAGCACCCCTCCTGAACCATACCAGGCCACATGCCCTCAACAAAGGGAGGATGCTTTGGGGTAGCGCCCCAAAGCACCTTGTCCTCATGTTGATGGAGACAAGGGCCTTATCCCCACAACACTTGCCCAGGGGTTGTGGGGGTCTGGGGGCGGGGGGGCTTATCGGAATCTGGAAGCCCCCTTTAACAAGGGGACCCCCAGATCCCAGCCCTCCCTATGTGAATGGGTATGGGACCCAAAGTGCCTGGTAATGGACTGGGGGGGGGACCCATGTCATTTTTTTCAATGGTTTTCATCTATATTGCTGGGACCCAACATAAAAATATTTTTTTTTTCCTTTAGAAATTTAATTTTGCTGTGGGACTGTTATAAACACGGGAAAACGGCGCCACTTTACAGGCATACTATAGATACCCCCCAGGTACGATATATAAAGGAATATTTCACTTTTAAGCACTTTAAGCATTATTAAAATCACTGCTCCCGAAAAAACGTCCGTTTTTAAAACTTTTTTTGCATTGATCCATGTCCCCTGGGGCAGGACCCGGGTCCCCAAACACTTTTTATGACAATAACTTGCATATAAGCCTTTAGAATGAGCACTTTTGATTTCTTACGTTCGGGCCCCATAGACTTTAACGGTGTTCGCGTGTTTGAACAATTTTTTTGCCTGTTTGCATGTTCTGCTGCGAATCGAACCGGGGGGGGGTGTTCGACTCATCCCTACTATTTACTAATACTAGCAGCATAAGGATTAAAAATAGTTCATGTTGATTGAGAGAGTTTAGTTCCGCTTTAAATAACCACTGATATTAATTACATCAAGCTGGGATCCTTTAATTCTCTTTAAAAAAAAAGAAACATTTTAAATCTATAAAATATTTCCCCCTCAAGATCATCACTTATTATGAATCTAAAAAAATGTAATTTGTAACCTTCTCCCTCCAAATCCCCCCCCCCCCCCAACTGGTAGAGAAATAAGATCCATTTATAGGATGAAAAAGATGAGATATGGAGTTTATGAAATAAATGAGGAGGCAGAGAAGAAGAAAAGGAGGTTAAAAGAGCAAAATTCATCAATGTTCTCATCAAATTATAACACAGAAAATAAATGACACCGGACCTTTCATGTGGAAATGAGACCCTTTATATGCTTATTGCTGATCACCCCAAAAGGAATAAATCATACACATATACAGCGGGTAAAATAAGTATTGAACACGTCATCGTTTTTCTAGGTACATATATTGGTAAAGGTTCCATTGACATGAAATGTTCTCCACATGTCGGTAACAAGCCATGCAATCCATACATACAAAGACACCAAAACAAATAAGTTCAGAAATGAAGTTCTGTGTAATAAAATGGAATGACACCAGGAAAAAGTATTGAACCCGCTAACTGAAATGTATTTAATATTTGGTACAAAATCCTTTGTTGGTAATGACGGCTTCAAGATGCCTCCTGTATAGAGAAACGAGTCCCATGCGTTGCTCAGGTGTGATTTTGGCCCCATTCCTCCACACAATCTTCAAATCTTGAAGGTTCCGTGGGTCTCTTCTAGGGATGAGCTTCGTGTTCGAGTCGAACCCATGTTCGACTCGAACATCGGCTGTTCGATCGTTCGCCGAATTGCGAACGATATGGGCCGTTCGCACCAAATTCGTGTGGCGCGTCACGGCCCATAATTTACTGCGGCATCGCAGTGCATTGCTTGCTGATGATTGGCCAAGCATGCACTATGGGCCAATCACAGCGCCGCCTTAACAGAGAGCCATAATTGGCCAAAGCCAAGGAGGCTTTGGCCAATTATGGCTCAGGGGATTTAGTACACGCCCCACACTATATAAGGCCGCCTGCACGGCGGCCCTGTGCAGTGTGTTCCGGTGTGCTTAGAGAGAGAGAGAGACAGTGTCATTTCATTTGAGTTAGCTAGATTAGCAGGACAGTCAGTCAGTTAGCTGCACTTAAAGTGTATTGTGTATATATATGCATCCCAGGTGTTGCATATATATATATATACACTGTATTCAGTTTAGCTAGATCCGTTCCTGTTATCTTCTAGACTATTTACATTTAGTGCAGTGCGTCCTGCTCACAGTGTTCAGCTAGATCCGTTCCTGTTATATTCCTACTGACAGGCAGGCTTGTCTTGTTACAGTATTTTGAAGAAAATTACTGGTGTTCTTTTGATCCTATTAGTACCACAGTCAGGCAGCTAGACTATTTACATTTAGTGCAGTGCGTCCTGCTCACAGTGTTCAGCTAGATCCGTTCCTGTTATCTTCTTACTGACAGGCAGGCTTGTCTTGTTACAGTATTTTAAAGAAAATTACTGGTGTTCTTTTCATCCTATTAGTACCACAGTCAGGCAGCTAGACTATTTACAGTTAGTGCAGTGCGTCTTGCTCACAGTGTTCTGCTAAACCTACAAGTTAGTGGGGTGCGTCCACCTCACAGTGTTCAGCTAAAGCTACCTGTAGAAGGTTGGTGGTGTTCTCATACTACAGGCAGGCAGTTGATTTTGCTAGCTGCAGTATCAGTACATATATATATATATATATATATATATATATATATATATATATATATATATATATATATATATATATATCCCAGCTTAGTGCAGCTACAGGCCATTAGTATGTCTGGAAGGCCAAGAAGGAGAGGCAGACAGTCACAAGCCAATAAGAGAGGGCAAGCAGGCTATGTGTCTAGTGCTGGTCGTGGAGACAGTGCATCCTCATCAGCACATGGCCATGGGACACGCTTGGCCTTTTTTTCGGCAGCTGGCCATGTTGAGCCGCAACATGCGGAAGACTTGGTTGAGTGGATGACCAAGCCGTCCTCATCCTCCTCATCCTCTCTCACCCATGCTCAGGGTACTTTGTCTGGCAAAGCAGCGGCCTCTTCCCTCGGCTCAATGTCATCAGTGACTCCTTCCCTAGCCCCACCATGTCCTCCTGAGGAGTCCCTCGAACTGTTTGACCACAGTGTTGGGTACATGCTCCAGGAGGATGCCCAGCGTTTGGAAGGCTCTGATGATGATACTGAGCTCGATGAAGGCAGTAACACGAGCACGGACAGAGGGGGTGCCCAAGAAGGACAGCAATCTGGCAGTCATGCTCCCCCTGCTGCAGCATACTGCCAGGTTTGCTCCAGTGATGAGGAGGGAGGGGATGATGAGGTCACTGACTCAACGTGGGTGCCTGATAGGAGAGAGGAGGAGGAGGAGGAGGCGGCACATCACCAACGAGGCAGGATGCCCTCCAGGGGCCAGCCTAAGGGCAGCACATTGACTGCATCACACCCCAAAGCTCCACATGTGCAGGGCGCTGCAGTCTCTGCGCGTTATTCAAAAAGTTCTTTGGTGTGGGCCTTTTTTGAGACGAGTGCATCAGATCGCACCGCTGCTATTTGCAACATATGTCTCAAGCGTATCTCGCGTGGCCAAAACATCTCCCGCTTGGGTACCACATGCTTGACCAGACATATGTTGACCTGCCATGCAGTTCGTTGGCAAGCGTATCTAAAAGACCCACCCCAAAGAACAAAGAGGACCTCTGCTTGCTCCTCATCAGCTGAGATTTCCAACCCCACTAGACCTTCAGTCCTCTCTGAGACCTGCACTGAGAGGAATGAAGGTGTAGAATTAGGTGTGTCACAGCCACGTACTTGTGGGCAATCTGATTTTGGTACACCGACGTCAGATTGTACCAGGCAAATTTCCCTGCCCCAGCTGCTGCACCGCCGAAAGAAGTTTGCTCCCAGCCATCCACATGCCCAACGGTTGAATGCTAGCTTGGCAAAATTGCTAGCACTTCAACTGCTGCCTTTTCAGTTGGTAGACTCTGCCCCCTTCCGTGAGTTTGTGGAATGTGCGGTTCCTCAGTGGAAGGTACCCAAACGCCACTTTTTCTCACGGAAGGTGATTCCGGCTCTCTACCAGCAGGTGGAAGGCAATGTCCATGCCTCGCTGGACAGGGCGGTCAGCGGTAAGGTGCATATTACCGCTGACTCATGGTCCAGCAGGCATGGACAGGGACGTTACCTAAGTTTCACGGCGCATTGGGTGACTCTGCTGGCAGCTGGGAAGGATGCAGGACAAGGTGCAGTAGTGTTGGAGGTTGTTCCGCCACCACGCCTCCAAAATGCTAATGATTGTGACACACCTCTCTCCTCCACCCCCTCCTCTTCTTCTTCCTCCATGGCCTCTTCCTCGGAACCAGCGGTGCTCCGTAGTCGTTCAAGGGGCTACACAAGTACGCAGGCCAAAAGATGCCATGCGGTGCTTGAGCTGGTGTGCTTGGGGGACAGGAGCCACACTGGGGCAGAGGTTCTGTCAGCTCTGCAGGGGCAGGTTCAGAGGTGGTTGACGCCACGCCAACTTAAGGCAGGAATGGTGGTTTGCGACAATGGCACCAACCTCCTCTCTGCCCTCCGACAGGGACAAATGACCCATGTGCCCTGTTTGGCTCACGTCCTTAACTTGGTGGTGCAGCGGTTCTTGGGCAGGTACCCGGGCTTACAGGATGTCCTGAGGCAGGCCAGGAAAGTCTGTGTGCATTTCCGCCGGTCATATAATGCCAGTGCTCGGCTGACGGACCTCCAAAAGGAGTTTAACCTGCCCAAGAACCGCCTAATCTGTGACATGCCCACCAGGTGGAACTCAACGTTGGCCATGCTGCAGCGGCTGCACACGCAGCAGAGGGCCATCAATGAGTACCTGTGCGACTATGGCACCAGGACAGGGTCAGGGGAGCTTGTTTTTTTTCCCCACGCCAGTGGGCCATGATCAGGGATGCATGCACTGTCCTGTCACCATTTGAGGAGGCCACGAGGATGGTGAGCAGTGACAGTGCATGCATCAGTGACACTGTCCCCCTTGTCCACCTGTTGGAGCACAAGCTGCGTGGAATAATGGACAGGGCACTTGAGGCAGAACAGAGGCAGGAAGAGGAGGACTTCCTTAGCTCTCAAGATTGTGTCAGTATGGAGGTGGAGCCTGGCACTCAGCATCAGCAGCAGTCTTTAAGGGATCAGTCCCAAGAAACACATGGACTTGTACGTGGCTGGGAGGAGGTGGCTGCGGACCATGTCGTCCTTAGTGACCCAGAGGACTCCGGACCGAATGCCTCAGCAAACCTACGCTGCATGGCCTCCCTGATCCTGCAAAGCCTGCGTAAGGATCCTCGTATTCGTGGTATCAAGGAGAAGGACCAATACTGGCTGGCAACCCTCCTTGATCCACGTTACAAGGGTAAGGTTGCGGACCTTATCTTGCCATCGCAGAGGGAGCAGAGGATGAAACATCTTCGGGAGGCCTTGCAGAAAGGTCTGTGCAACACGTTCCCAGAGACTGGGAGGTTACAAACTCCTGTTTCTGGACAACGTGTTGCTGAGGCTTCGGTCAGTCAAAGAAGGAGCGGTGGAGAAGGTGGCCGTCTGACCGATGCGTTCAGACAATTTTTTGGTCCGCAGCCCCAAGGTATGATCGGTTCCAGCAACCATCGCCAGCGTCTGTTTTACATGGTGCAGGAATACCTAGGGGCAAGATCAGACTTGGACACCTTTCCCACCGAAAATCCTCTGGGTTACTGGGTCTTGAGGATGGATCACTGGCCAGAGCTTGCACAGTATGCAATTGAGCTACTGGCCTGTCCTGCATCCAGCGTTCTTTCGGAACGCACATTCAGTGCTGCTGGAGGCGTGGTAACCGATCACAGGGTGCGTCTGTCCACTGACTCGGTCGATCGACTGACCTTCATAAAAATGAATGAGTCTTGGATCACCACCAGCTACCAAACACCTGATGCTGATGTAACCGAATAATTTTTTTTGAAATCTCAGATCCCTTCAAAGACTGCCTATGCTGATGCTGAGTGACTATCCCTGAGTAATTATCCTCTTCCTCCTCAATCATCACGCTGATAGCTTGTAAGAACATTTTTGGTTCTGGGTGCCACCACCAGTGCCTAAGGCACAATTTTTCAGCCCCTGTTTAACAGGGGCGTGTAATTACGATTTTTGATGTAATACTTTGCAGCAGGGCTCGTTCCTGCATTCCAACTAGAGTGTCTGTGAGGGGTTGCAGTGTTGTGGCACCAGCACCAGTGCCTAAGGCCCAATTTTTCAGCCCTTGTTTAACAGGGGCATGTAATTACAATTTTTGATGCAATACTTTGCAGCAGGGCTCGTTCCTGCATTCCAACTAGAGTGTCTGTGAGGGGTTGCAGTGTTGTGGCACCAGCACCAGTGCCTAAGGCCTAATTTTTCAGCTCCTGTTCAACAGGGGCGTGTAATTACAATTCTTGATCTAATATTTCACAGCAGAGCCCTGTGAGGGCTTACAGTGTTGTGGCCACAGCAACACCTAAGGCCCAAATTTCTGCTGAGTATATAGGGCAGGACCCTACTTTCAAACAACTAACTTACAAACGACTCCTACTTGCAAATGGAAGGAGACAACAGGAAGTGAGAATAAATCTACCCCTAGGAAGGGAAATTCTCTCCTGTAAGAGTTAATATGGGAAAAACATTTCTCCTTTCCACTGATGCTTTCCAATCCATTGGGACAAAAAGTGAGGTGAAATCTTCTGAAGAGGAGGAAAGACAGCAAAACAAATGTCACAGGGGTGATAACCCTTCCCTATGTTTTCCAAAAAGCTTAAAAAAGATTTTTTGGCTGGAGCTAAACACGTTAAAAATGTACTCGTTCTAAATTACAAAGAGATTCTACTTAACAACAAACCTACAGCCTGTATACTGCTGTTCAGAGTATATAGGGCCTGGTGGCCCCACACCTTTCCTTATTTTAATTTGGGTGCGGAGTTCCCCTTAATATCCATACAAGACCTAAAGCGCCTGGTAATGGACTGGGGGGTACCCATGCCGTTTGTCTCACTGATTTTCATCCATATTGCCAGGACCCGACATTACATTAAACCCGCAAGCAGTTTTAAATGAGATTTTTTCCTTTAAAAATGACATTTGGTGCAGGGACTGTTCTAAACACGGGAAACACGCGTCACTTTACAGGCATACTATAGACACCCCTCAGGTACGATATTTAAAGGAATATTTCACTTTTTTTTTTTTTACTTTAAGCATCATTAAAATCACTGCTCCCGAAAAAACGGCCGTTTTTAAAAGTTTTTTTTGCATTGATACATGTCCCCTGGGGTAGGACCCGGGTCCCCAAACCCTTTTTAGGACAATACCATGCAAATTAGCCTTTAAAATGAGCACTTTTGATTTCGAACGTTCGAGTCCCATAGACGTCAATGGGGTTCTAACGTTCGTGCGAACTTTCGGTCCGTTCGCAGGTTCTGGTGCGAACCGAACCGGGGGGTGTTCGGCTCATCCCTAGTCTCTTCTATGAACTCTGATCTTTAGATCTTTTCATATACTTTCTATTGGATACAAGTCAGGTGATTGGCTGGGCCATTCTAGCAGCTCTGTTGTCTTTCTTTGAAACCAATGGAGAGTTTCCTTGGCTTTGTGTGTTGGGATCATTGCCTTGCCAAAATGTCCCCCTCGTTTCATCTTCATCATCCTGGTAGATGGCGGCAGATTTTTATCAAGAATGTCTTGGTACATTTTTCCATTCATCATTCCTTCAATGATATGAAGTTTGCCACTACCGTATGCTGAAAATCAGCCCCGCCCACAGCATGATGTTCCCACCTCCAAACCTCACTGTTGGTATGGGGGTGTTTTTGGGGTGATGTGCCATGTGACCTCCAAACATGTTGTGTATTATGGCCTCCAAAGATTATCTTCTCCCCAGTATTTCACAGGCTTGTTTAAATGTTGTGCAGCAAACTTTAAACGAGCTTCAACATGCTTTTTCTTCAGCAATGGAGTCTTGCGTGGTAAGCGTGCATACAGGCCATGGCGGGTGAGTGCATTACTTATTGTGTAGCTGCTAATCCTAGGTCTTTCTGAAGCTCTCCACAAGTGGTCTTTGTCACTCGGACACCTCTTCTGATAATTCTTCTTACTCCTCTGTCAGAAATCTTGTGAGGAGCGCCTGGTCGTGGCCGGTTTATGGTGAAATGATGTTACATAGTTACATAGTAGGTGAGGTTGAAAAAAGACACAAGTCCATCAAGTCCAACCTATGTGTGTGATTATGTGTCAGTATTACATTACATATCCCTGTATATTGCGGTCATTCAGGTGATTATCTAATAGTTTCTTGAAGCTATCAATGCTCCCCACTGAGACCACCGCCTGTGGAAGGGAATTCCACATCCTTGCCGCTCTTACAGTAAAGAACCCTCTACGTAGTTTAAGGTTAAACCTCTTTTCTTCTAATTGTAATGCGTGGCCACGAATCTTATTAAACTCTCTTCTGCGAAAAAGTTTTATCCCTATTGTGGGGTCACCAGTACAGTATTTGTAAATTGAAATCTTATCCCCTCTCAAGCGTCTCTTCTCCAGAGAGAATAAGTTCAGTGCTCGCAACCTTTCCTCATAACTAAGATCCTCCAGACCCTTTATTAGCTTTGTTGCCCTTCTTTGTACTCGCTCCATTTCCAGTACGTCCCTCCTGAGGACTGGTGCCCAGAACTGGACAGCATACTCCAGGTGAGGGCGGACCAGAGTCTTGTAGAGCGGGAGAATTATCGTTTTATCTCTGCAGTTGATCCCCCTTTTAATGCATGCCAATATTCTGTTTGCTTTATTAGCAGCAGCTTGGCATTGCATGCCATTGCTGAGCCTATCATCCACTAGGACCCCCAGGTCCTTTTCCATCCTAGATTCCCCCAGAGGTTCTCCCCCCAGTGTATAGATTGCATTCATATTTTTGCCACCCAAATGCATTATTTTAAATTTTTCTACATTGAACCTCATTTGCCATGTAGTCGCCCACCCCATTAATTTGTTCAGGTCTTTTTGCAAGATTTCCACATCCTGCGTAGAAGTTATTGCCCTGCTTAGCTTAGTATCGTCTGCAAATACAGAGATTGAACTGTTTATCCCATCCTCCAGGTCGTTTATGAATAAATTAAATAGGATTGGTCCCAGCACAGAACCCTGGGGAACCCCACTACCCACCCCTGACCATTCTGAGTACTCCCCATTTATCACCACCCTCTGAACACGCCCTTGTAGCCAGATTTCAATCCATGTACTCACCCTATGGTCCATGCCAACGCACCTTATTTTGTACAGTAAACGTTTATGGGGAACTGTGTCAAATGCTTTTGCAAAATCCAGATACACCACGTCTACGGGCCTTCCTTTATCTAGATGGCAACTCACTTCCTCATAGAAGGTTAATAGATTGGTTTGGCAAGAACGATTCTTCATGAATCCATGCTGATTACTGCTAATGATATCATTCTTATTACTAAAATCTTGTATATAGTCCCTTATCATCCCCTCCAAGAGTTTACATACTATTGATGTTAGGCTAACTGGTCTGTAATTCCCAGGGATGTTTTTTGGGCCCTTTTTAAATATTGGTGCTACATTGGCTTTTCTCCAATCAGCTGGTACCATTCCAGTCAATAGACTGTCTGTAAAAACTAGGAACAACGGTCTGGCAATCACCTGACTGAGTTCCCTAAGTACCCTCGGATGCAAGCCATCTGGTCCCGGTGATTTATTAATGTTAAGTTTCTCAAGTCTAATTTTAATTCCGTCCTCTGTTAACCATGTAGGTGCTTCCTGTGTTGTGTCATGAGGATAAACACTGCAGTTTTGGTTACTGAAGCCCCCCGATTCACTCGTGAAGACTGAGGAGAAGAATAAATTCAATACCTTTGCCATCTCCCCATCCTTTGTAACCAGATGTCCTTCCTCATTCTTTATGGGGCCAATATGGTCTGTCCTCCCTTTTTTACTGTTTACATACTTAAAGAATTTCTTGGGATTTTTTTTGCTCTCCTCCGCTATGTGTCTTTCATGTTCTATCTTAGCCAACCTAATTGCACCCTTACATTTCTTATTGCATTCTTTATAAATTCTGAATGCTGTGGATGATCCCTCAACCTTGTATTTTTTGAAGGCCTTCTCCTTTGCTTTTATATGCATTTTTACATTGGAGTTAAGCCATCCAGGATGTTTGTTCGCTCTTTTAAATTTATTACCCAATGGGATACATTGGCTAATGCCCTTATTTAATATGCTCTTAAAGCAAACCCATCTCTCCTCCGTATTCTTTGTTCCTAATATTTTATCCCAATTTATGCCTTTTAGCAAGGTTTGTAGTTTAGGGAAGTTGGCTCTTTTGAAATTCAGTGTCTTTGTGTTCCCTTCATGTCTCCTATTTGTGTGATTTATACTGAAACTAATTGTCCTGTGATCGCTGTTACCTAAATTGTCCCGTATTTCCACATCTGTTATCAGGTCTGTATTGTTGGTAATCAGTAGATCTAGTAATGTTTTATTTCTAGTTGGTGCGTCTACCATCTGACCCATAAAATTGTCCTGCAAGACACTAAGGAACTGGCGAGCCTTAAATGAATGCGCGGTTCCCTCCGCCCAGTCTATGTCTGGATAATTAAAATCCCCCATTATGATAACACTTCCCATCCTTGCTGCTAATCCAATTTGTGATAGGAGATCCGTCTCCACTTCCTCCCTCAGGTTAGGGGGCCTATAGCATACTCCCAGTATTATTTTCCCCTTAGCTTCATCCCTTTGGAGCTCTACCCATAAAGATTCCACCTCCTCCCTAGCCCCCTCAGTGATGTCATCTCTCACATTCACTTGTACATTATTCTTGATATATAGGCATACCCCTCCCCCTTTTTTACCCTCTCTGTCCTTGCGGTATAGGGTATACCCTTGAATGTTTGCCAGCCAATCATGAGAGCTGTTGAACCAGGTCTCTGAAATTCCCACAAAATCCAAATCCTCCTTGTACAACAGTATCTCTAGTTCACCCATCTTGTTCGCCAGGCTCCTGGCATTGGTGAACATGCCACATAGTTTAGACCGGTCGCATATTGTCCTCGTATTGGGTGTTTCAAGATTGCAACTTGGACTTGCTACTATACTCACCTTATGTTTTTGTGCTTTGGTTAACCTACCACTAATGCCCCCAATACTACCCTCTGGAATATCTTCCGCGCTGGCTATCACTGTCTCTGGACCCTCCCCCCCATCACCTAGTTTAAAAACCCCTCTAACTTTTTGGCCATCTTCATTCCCAGCAGATCTGCACCCTCCTCATTTAGGTGCAGTCCGTCCCTTCTATAGTACCGGTTACCGACTGAGAAGTCGGCCCAGTCCTCCAGGAACCCAAACCCCTCCTTACTACACCAGCTCTTCAGCCACTTGTTTACTTCCCTAATCTCCCTCTGCCTCTCTGGTGTGGCTCGATGTACCGGTAGTATTCCTGAGAACACTACCTTGGAGGTCCTTTTCCTCAATTTAGCTCCTAAGTCCCTAAAATCGTTCTTTAGGACACTCCATCTGCCTCTGACTTTGTCATTGGTGCCAACGTGCACCATGACAGCCGGGTCTTCCCCAGCCCCTCCCAGTAATCTGTCCACAAGATCCGTGATGTGCCGAACCCGAGCGCCCGGTAGACAACATACTGTTCGGCGCTTCAGGTCTTGGTTACAGATTGCCCTCTCTGTTCTTCTAAGAATTGAGTCCCCTACCACCAGAATCTGTCTTTCCTTTCCCTTTGCTGCCCCCCCACTCTCACTGGAGGAGTTCTTCCCCTGGCAGCTAGGAGAGTCCCTCATCTCCAGCAGTGCTGGTCCCTGACTGGTTACACCAATGTCACTCAATGGAGCGTACTTATTGGGATGCTCCAGTCCTGGATCGGCCTCCCTGGCACTTCTCCCTCTACCCCTCCTGACTGTCACCCATCTACTCTTTGCTAGTGCCTGCACCTCTTTGTCTCCACCCGCCTCTGTGCTGGCCCCTGCCGGCACCTGCCGTGTACGTTCCTGGCTCACCTTTAGTATGGAGGGACTTCTCAGTGCTGACAGTTGCTTCCCCAGATTCAGAACCTGGGCTTCCAGGGAAACAATGTGCTTACATTTTGCACAGCAGTATTCGCCCTCGATCAGATGATCAAGGAACGCATACATGCGGCAAGATGTACAAAGAGTCGCCTCTCCACACCCGCCGGGCATCGTACCTATTAAATTTAGTGAGGATTTGGGGATTTTACCCTGTCCAAATTACCTAACAACTAGCTTCCTGGCACTAATACTCAAGACAATACACAGGTACACGACAAGACAATACACAGGTACACAATACACAAGTACTAACGATCCACACACACTACTCAGACAACATTCAGATACTCACACTACACAGGTACTATGACCCCTGTTATAACCTCCTGTTTTAAACTCTTGTTTTTAACTCCCACTTACACCAAGCTCCACAGCTTCAAACTGAGCACGCTCAGACTGAGTCCTACAACAAGTTAAATAGGCACCTGTGAGCAATTAACCACACCCTTTAATTGATAGACTGATGAAACAAGAAAGAAAAAAAAAAAAAAAAAAAAAAAGCTATTTAAAAAGTGACAGCAAAAGGCAAATTAAAAACTAAAAGGAAAAGTTCCCAAAATGCAACCCAGCAAACACCAACAGACAGCAAACACACACCAACAGACAGCAACACACACCAACAGACAGCAACACACACCAACAGACAGCAACACACACCAACAGACAGCAACACACACCAACAGACAGCAACACACACCAACAGACAGCAAGACTTGTATACTCTAACACTTGTTTTTAACTCCCACTTAATCCAGCTCCACTTACACCAAGCTCCACAGCTTCAAACTGAGCACGCTCAGACTGAGTCCTACAACAAGTTAAACAGGCACCTGTGAGCAATTAACCACACCCCTTAATTGATAGACTGATGAAACAAGAAAGAAAAAAAAAAAAAAAGCTATTTAAAAAGTGACAGCAAAAGGCACTTACCACTTCTGGATTATGGCCCCAACAGTGCTCACTGGAACATCCAGATGTTTAGAAATCCTTCTGTAACCGATGCCATCAGTATGTTTCGCAACAATAAGATTTCAAAGGTCTTGAGAGAGCTCTTTGCTTTTACCCTTCATGAGATGTTTCTTGTGTGACACCTTGGTAATGAGACACCTTTTTATAGGCCATCAGTTGAGACTGAACCAGCTGATATTAATTTGCACTGACAAGGGGCAGGATTGCTTTCTAATTACTGACAGACTTCAGCTGGTGTCTTGGTTTTCCATGCCTTTTTGCACCTTCATGTGTTTAATACTTTTTCCCGGTGTCATTCCATTTTATTACACAGAACTTAATTTCTGAATGTATTTGTTTTGGCATCTTTGTTTGTATGGATTGCATTGGGTGTTTCCGACATGTGGGGAACATTTCATGACAATAGCACCCTTAGAAATACATTTACCTAGAGAAATGGTGACCTGTTCAATACTTATTTTACTCGCTTTATATATATATATATATATATATATATATATATATATATATATATATATATATATATGTAGTGTAAAAGTGGACATAACGTATTTACTAATACTACATAGGTTGTTCCCTCACTTCAATGACTGGCCACTGGATTGCTTTTACAAGCGACGGGAACAACCCCCCGCCCCCACCACCAGCCTCCACGGCTCTCCCGGGGCAGTGTGCAGCCAGAAGTTCCACCGGCTGACCATAGAGCTGACTGAGGAACAAAACAGCCCCAATCATCTCTATTTTCTGAGAAATCGATGAGCATTGATGGTTTGAAAGAAGCATGGGGTCATACCGATCCTGGTGTGACCCAAAACTTTTAAGGTCAGAGGAGAGATCTGGGGTCTAGCAGAGCCAGATTTCACCTAATTAGTAAATAGGATCCACCTGTGTTTAATTTAATCTCAGTATAAATATAGCTGTTCTATGAAGCCCTCAGAGGTTTGTTAGAGAACCTTAGTGAACAAACAGCATCTTGAAGGCCAAGGAACACACCAGACAGGTCAGGGATAAAGTTGTGGAGAAGTATAAAGCAGGGTTAGGTTATAAAAAAATATCCCAAGCTTTGAACATCTCACGGAGCTCTGTTCAATCCATCATCAGAAAATAGAAAGAGTATGGCACAACTGCAAACCTACCAAGACATGGCCGTCCACCTAAACTGACAGGCCGGGCAAGGAGAACATTCAGCAGAGAAGAGCCAAGAGGTCCATGGTAACTCTGGAGGAGCTGCAGAGATCCACAGCTCAGGTGGGAGAATCTGTCCACAGGACAACTATTATGCCGTGTACTCACGGTCGGAATCTCCGGCAGAAAAAGTCCAATGGGAGCTTTTCATCGGATATTCTGACCGTGTGTATGCCCCATCTGACTTTTTCTGTCGGCTTTTCCGACGGACTTAGATATAGAGCCTGTTTAAAATGTTTCCGTTGGAAATCCCGACGGAGTTTTGCCCGATGCAAAGTCCGGCCGTGAGTATTCCACAAATCTGACCTTTATGGAAGAGTGACAAGAAGAAAGCCATTGGTGAAAGAAAGTCATAAGAAGTCCTGTTTGCACAGCAAACATGTGGAAGAAGGTGCTCTGTTCAGATGAGACCAAAATTGAACTTTTTGGCCTAAAAGCAAAATGCTATGTGTGGCGGAAAACTAACACTGCATATCACCCTGAACACACCATGCCCACCGTGAAACATGGTGGTGGCAGCATCATGTGGTGGGGATGCTTTTCTTCAGCAGGGACAGGGAAGCTGGTCAGAGTTGATGGGAAGATGGATGGAGACAAATACAGGACAATCTTAGAAGAAAACCTGTTAGAGTCTGCAAAAGACTCTGCAAAAGACCTGGGGAGGTTCACCTTCCAGCAGGACAACGACCCTAAACATACAGCCAGAGCTACAATGAAATGGTTTAGATCAAAGCATATTCATGTGTTATGCCCCGTACACACGGTCGGACTTTGTTCGGACATTCCGACAACAAAATCCTCGGATTTTTTCCGACGGATGTTGGCTCAAACTTGTTTTGCCTACACACGGTCGCACAAAGTTGTCGGAATTTCCGATCGCCAACCACGCGGTCACGTACACCACGTACGACGAGACTAGAAAAGGCCGGTTCAGAACCAAGCGCGGCACCCTTTGGGCTCCTTTTGCTAATCTCGTGTTAGTAAAAGTTTGGTGAGAGACGATTCGCGCTTTTTCAGACTCGTGGCTTTCAGATCGTTTTCTGACGTTCAGTTTGTGCTTGTGGGTTTGTATCTGCTCTTCAGTGCGTGCAGTCAGTTCGTATCGGAGTTTTCTGTGTGATCTTGCCCGCTCGTTGCTGTTTTTCAGGTCGCTCTTCACAGGCCTTGCTGTTCTTCAGTGCGTTCTGTTACTTCGTTCTGAGCAGCCGACCATTTTCTAGCCATGTTTCGTATGCGTACTCCTCGTAGAGTTCGTGCTGTGCGGGGGCTTGGTGTTGGGGTCCTGACCTTGACACAAGTCCAGTCCATGAACAGGGTGGGGAGGAGTTCATGGACCAAGAATTGGTTGCTTCAGCGTGACCAATTCTCTCATATGCCTTTGCTCCGTGAGATCCGTGAGAATAATCCTGATGATTTCAGGAACTTTCTCAGGATGACGGACCCCGTGTTTCACCGTTTGTTGGCTTCGCTGACCCCCTATATCAGCAGGCAGGATACCTGCATGAGGCAAGCCATCACTCCGGAGCAGAGGTTGGTCGCTACCTTGCGGTATTTGGCCACAGGGAGAAGCCTGCAGGACTTGAAGTTCTCGACAGGCATCTCCTCCCAGGCTCTTCTTTGTGGACATTTACTGCTTGTGTTTGTTTTAGCTGACCCTGACAGAAATGTGTGGAGTCCAGAAAATGTCGTGATTGTGTAACCTTATACAAAGCACTGTTGGCTGTTATTTACTAAATGCAAAGACACTTTTCACTACAAGTGCACTTGCAACTGCACTGAAACTGCACTTGTAGTGCAAAGTAGATTTGCCCTTAGGAAATAACCCCCATTTTCTCATAAAACAACAATTACATCACCCCAAAAGTGTTGTAGCGTTGAGACAATAATCCACACATTCTTGATGAACAATCTTTTTATTACCTGCACAATCACATGTGCATTTACCAAAGGTTTTTCTGACAAACCAACATGTATGTTGTATAACAATTTTTGTGGTGTCATTATCCAAAATCAAAATGTGCATTTTATAGAAAACAGGCCTGTGTAAAACCCACAAGAAAGACACAAATCTTGATCTTACAAAGTTCACATTTGGTAGAACTGGAAGGCAATATCAGACATGAGTATTTAGGAACTGTGATATTGCGTTCAGATGGGGGGAAATCACCCCAGGAAAAGCCAAATTTGGAAGATGCACACAAATTGCCCAATGTCAATATGTGCTAGCTGCCATCACGGGGGATCAAGGGACGTGTTTTTGGGGAGAAAGCCCTTCCTCACCGCTACTTTATAATTGAGGAAGGGGTTGCACCCCCAAAACGCGTCCATTGATCTCCCGTGATGGCAGATAGCACATGTTGGCACACTGTGTGCATCCTCCAAATTTGGCTTTGGGAAAAATCACAAAAACATTTCGCACATTGTAGCAGACAAAAGAAGAAAGTGATTTTGAGGGGCTTTAAACTCGCCCCAAAACATCAATGATGTTTTTATATTTTGGAATAACATCATTGATGTTTTGCTTGATGTTTTCCAATTGTAAATTACACCCCATGATCTCCCCGATCAGGATCTGGGCACTTTCTGATGTGAAAGGATCTTCATCCACAACCTCACGATCACCTAAAAAGAGAGGAACCCAAAATAAATTAGGTCTAAAAAATATGCCGCCATCCATCTCTTATCTGAGCCTGTGGTCGCAGACACTCACCTGTTGTGGTGACTAGTTCCACCACGTCTTCTTCCTCCTGCTCATCTTGTGTTGGGGGGATTTCACCTTCTTCCAGAGGGGGGGGGGCTCTGGTCTCCTCACATGAGGGGTGTCCTCCGAGTCTTTTCTCCCCTATGTAAAACAAAAATGGTATAATTAGCACACAGATTTTTGATGGCAGAACTATAAAGATAAAACATTGCTTGGAAGTGGGGTACAATGATCTATTTTAGCCGAGTTCCAAGATGTAGCTTTTTTAGTGTCCTTTGTCAAGCTTCAATACTTTACCTGTTTGGTACAAGCTTCACAGATGTAGCCCCCCCCCCTATAGTATACACTGGAGCACCTGTGTGGCCCCCCTAATAAAAATGGTGTTCTGGGGTCCCACACTAGTGCTCCAGTGTCCAGATGTGAAAACAGCTGCTGAGTGTCCTCTCCTTACACACAATCTAGTTTGCATTTCATTCTAGTAACAAAGCCATCTACACAACCAAATTCTTTGAAGACAAGTATAGGGCGTCAAAATGGTGGCCAAATGCATATGGCCTAAACAATGGTATTTTATAGTCCGCAAAAAAAATGTGTGATCCGAACGAATAATGTGCCCATGAACATGAAAGTTGCCATTTTAAACTGGACAACAGTTCCTAAAAGCACATGGAGGAGCACGAACGTAATAAACATAATAAGAGTAGGAACACAGCACAACTACTTACTTTTTTGCAGCAATCTCCGGATCTTTCTGTACTGCTCATGTTCTCGTAATTTCAGGTCCGACCACCGCTTCCTGAGCTGATCTTTCGATCGTCGTACCCCGAATTTCCAGTGCAGACTCCTGACCACTTTCGCCATGATCTTGGCCTTTTGGACATTGGGGTTGGGGTAAGGCCCATACTTTCCATCATAGTCAGCCCTCTTCAGGATGTCCACCATCTCCAACATCTCCCCAATGGACATATTTGAGTCCTTAAATCTCCTTCTGGATCGGGACGTTTCAGGCTCCGGCCTTTCCTCCCCCTCCTCCTCCTCGTTGCTCCAATTATCAGGATCCTGCTGTCTATCCGCCATGTGCTCTTCCTCCACTGCGCCGAACGAAAAGGGGCGAGGAATAGAATAGAAAGAACGTCAGGGGCGGGCGGAGTTATACGCATGCGCAGTGTGTATAAATCGTAACGCGCGCGTCTTACGTACGATCTGTGAGCGGAGGAAGGAGCATCGGAGACGCCGATCGTGCTAACGAAGGTAGGATCTAAACTTGGCCCTATACTGCTTCGAAATTTAAGCCTATATTGTAACAAGATTAGGGGAGTTTGGCCTGACATTAGGCTTTGTCTTGTGTTGTGTCTTGCATAGAAAATGGATGGGTTCAACGACCACAATTTCCTGCCCCTGTTCATAGACAAGTACAGAGAGCTGCCCTGTCTGTGGCAAGTGAGACACCCCCACTATAACCACAAACAGAAGAGGCAGGCAGCGCTGGAGAAACTGCTGGAGTTGGTGAAGCCCGTGGTCCCCACAGCAACCATCCCTTATTTAAAAGCTAAAATTGGTGGCCTGAGGAGCACGTATCTTAGGGAGCGCAAGAAGGTCACAGATTCCCAGAGATCCGGAGCTGCAGCAGATGACGTTTATGTCCCCAGGCTGTGGTTCTATGAGAGACTGCGATTTCTGTCAGACCACACTGAAGTCAGGGAATCCCTCTCCACTCTTCCTTCCACCCTTCCTTCCACCCCAGCTGAGGCTTCCGATGTCCAACCTGGGCCTTCCAGCCAGGAAGAAGTGGAGGAGCCCAGCTTGAGACAGGTATAGCATTCTTCTACAGATTTCTGGGCAATAAATAAATGATGTTTATTAGATGTTATTATTGATCACTAATTGCTGATTGAAAAAAGTGTTTTACATATCAATAGACAGTAGTGGGCACCCAAAATTGGAACAAGAATGCAAAATGCTGGGCTCAGAATGATAGTCTGTTATATTTGTTAACATTCAATTTGCAGCAGTCAGGAGGTGAAAATTGTGTGTGATTGATGAATAAAAAACTAAAACTATGTCCCTTTTTCATACACAGGAAGACCTCAGCCAGGAGGAGGCTGTGGAATGTGGCAGCCAGGAGGAGGCGGGGATTATTAGTGTCAGCCAGGAGGAGGCGGGGATTAGTGGCAGCCAGGAGGAGGCGGGGCTAAGTGGCAGCCAAGAGAAGCCAGGGACCAGTCGCAGCCTGACTGAGTCTCAGGTTCTTCCCCTCCGCCTGCCATATAAAAGGGCCAGGAAGGCCACTCCGAGTCCCGTGCAGGATTCAGCGTACAGGCTGATCCAGGAGGCTTCTGCGTCCCTCCGAGCCTTCCCCAGTCCTGAAGAGGCCTTTGCCTGCATGGCTGCCACAAAATTGCAGGGCATGCAGGAGGGCCAACGCAAGATCTCTGAGGACCTGATTTATAAAGTCAACTGACACACAAGACAGATGTCATGGAGAGGGACGATCCTCCTCCTCCTCCTCCTCCTGCTGCCACAACTCCACCACCACAGCCAAAGGCTGGAAGGAAGCGTGGAAGGAAGACCAAAGAGTGATTGCCCTGGGTTCAGTCTGGTCTGACAAAAGATGCAGTCTCTCGTATGACCACAGCCTGGGGACACAGATGTCATCTGCTGCTTTCCGGATCTCTGGGACTTCTGGACCAGACTGCCCTCCCTTAGATATGGACTCCTCAGGCCACCAATTTTGCTTTGAAATAATTGATGTCTGCCCTGGGGGTCCGAAGCTTCACCCACTTCTGCAGTTTCTCCAGCGTTGCCTCCCTCTTTGTTTAGTTGTGAGCCCTTAATAAAATATTTTTCGGGAAATTCTACTCTCCTGTGTGTGTTTTCATCAAAAAAGGACAGTTTGTTGGTGACGATTCAGGTACATTTCTAACATAAAATGTGAAATTAACAAGGGACAACAACACCAAACAATCTCCTACAGATTAAATAGAACAACATATTAGTGGTGTTGTGGGAACTTGTCACCAAAAACACACAAACATTTTCGGGAATACAAATCCAAATCACCAAAAAAAAAAAAAAAATAAAAAGAGAAACACAAAAAAAGATTCTACATTAAAGTAAAAAAACCTAAAAAAAAAAATATGTTGTCAGATGTGAGAAATCAAAATATATTGAGGGAATCCCGATAAATAGTAACGAAAAAAGTTTGTGAGAAGTGTGTGTGAATATGAGCATCAAAACGACTTAATTCTTGTCACATTATAAAGAAGAAGAGAGTGCGCTGTATTAAACCATTTTTTACATTGCAGCGTGGCGAAAGTGCTTTATCCATTACGAACGCTAAGTTTACCAGAACGAGCTGTCCCGTCTCGGAATTTCTTCTGAGCATGCGTGGCACTTTGTGCGTCGGAACAGGCCACACACGGTCGGAATTGACGCGATCGGATTTTGTTGTCGGAAAATTTTATCTCCTGCTGTCCAACTTTGTGTGTCGGAAAATCCGATGGAAAATGTCCGATGGCGCCCACACACGATCGGAATTTCCGACAACACGCTCCGATCGGACAATGTCCATCGGAAAATCCGACCGTGTGTACGGGGCATTAGAATGGCCCAGTCACAGTCCAGACCTAGATCTAATTGAGAATTTGGGGCAAGACTTGAAAATTGCTGTTCACAGACGCTCTCCATCCAATCTGACAGAGCTTGAGATATTTTACAAAGAAGAAGAATGGACAAAAATGTCCCTCTCTAGATGTGCAAAGCTGGTAGAGACATCCTCAAAAAGACTTGCAGCTGTAATTGCAGAGAAAGGGGGTTCTACAAAAACTCACTGGAATGCCATAAAGACATGGGTGAGCGAGCATGAAATTGTCCAAAATATCTTGATATGCTGATGCCTTAAGAGTGCCCTTCACTGGAACTAAGGGGCCAAGCCCAACCTCTGAAAAACAACCCCCCCACCATAATCCCCCCTCCACCAAATGATTTGGACCAGTGCACAAAGCAAGGTCCATAAAGACATGGATGAGCGAGTTTGGGGTGGAGGAACTTGACTGGCCTTCACAGAGTCCTGACCTCAACCCGATAGGACACCTTTGAGATGAATTAGAGCTGAGACTGCGAGCCAGGCCTTCTCGTCCAACATCAGTGCCTGACCTCACAAATGTGCTTCTGGAAGAATGGTCAAACATTCCCGTAGACACACTCCTAAACCTTGCGGACGGCATTCCCAGGAGAGTTGAAGCTGTTATAGGTGCAAAAGCCAACTCAATATTGAACCCTACGGACTAAGACTGGGATGACATTAAAGTTCATGTTTGTGTAAAGGCAGGCGTCCCAATACTTTTGGTAATATAGTGTATCAGTAAAAATGAGATATTAAACATCAATGTATACAGGGCTCATTTTAAATGTTTTTTTTTTTTTTTTTTTTATATAACAAACCCGGACAGATATAGATCCTTTTGGAGTAAAGAAAAATGCTACACAATAACTGTTCTCTATACGATATATTTATCTATCGCACGCATGTTCTGTTTAAATATTTACAGTCTAATACCCGGATAATTGGACGTCTTAATCTGGACTCTTATAAAGGGAACTTTCTCTTCATTGTGAAAGATTTATGTGCACAGCGCCCATCTTATTACCGACATTACAAGGATATTGTCTTTTCATTTTTGTAATTATCCACATTACTACTTATGATGAAATATTTCTTAATATGATGCTTGTTGTGTGATTTTATATAAGCAGGCCAAGTGCATATTAACACGATAAAGATTATACATTTTATATACTGTCATATATATATTTGGAGGTCGGAGACCTCCAATCGAGATAGACGTGAAACCACATAAAGACACCACAAGACGCATAACATAGACCTGAGGTGTGCCCTGGTCAGCTGGTCGGTACGTCAAAAAGCGGGCATACCCAAGATAAGTAATGGATGATTGTAGAAGAGGGATGTGAAGGAAGTGCCCTGTAAAGGGGATGGGAGGGAGGATGTCGCATACTGGAACCGACAAGGAATACAGGTGAGTGGGCTCCTCCCATAAATTCAGGCAAACCAGACGTGAAACCACATAAAGACGCCACAAGACTCACAACATAGCATAGACCTGAGGTGTGCCCTGGTCAGCTGGTCGGTACGCCAAAAAGGGGGCAAAAATACCAGGACAGCTGTTTTATTGGTATACATGACACTTATTGGGCAAGCTTGGTAAATGCTTGCGACAATCTCAACCTGGAGATTCGGAATGTACCCTGTAAAGCAGGCGGATTTCCATCTGCCTAATCTTCTGAAGACATGACCCGGCACCCTGTGTCGAGAGGCAGCTGAGGCCTCTCCGATCCGGAAGGAGTGCCCGGAAAACTGGTTGGGGTTGAGGCCTAGATTAGCAAGGAGAATGTGAGCATGTCTGATGAACTGGCTAGCTGTTAGTGGGCTGTAAGGAAAAGGCAACAATGGGCTGGAGCTTGACTGGCTCGGCAGGTGTGATAACAACTGGTCCAGAACCGTTACTGGAGACCGTTCGTTGTGGGTCGGGAAGAATTTGATGTCGACCCCGGTGCCGGACTGATGAGTTTTGGACACTGCCAGATGTAGGACAAAATGGTCTTGAAGGTAGGCCAGATGGTACCTGCGTAGCACCTGGCAACCAGGACCACTGTAAGTGAACTCACTTGCCCGTAGGAAACCATAGAAGGCCAGCTAGATAGCTGCTTGAATGACCAGGCTGGACAGCAACCCACAATGGGACCGTGACAGGATTGATAACATGTCCTGGAATATGGAACTTGATATGGGCAAGCATTTGCTACTGGCTACGGGCTGATGTTTCTGGATGCCACACAGCAAGGCTTTGACTGCATGGGTCATGAACAACGAGGGTTTCCCAGGGGCTTGCAGGGAGAGGAAATGCTGGATGCCAGCTAGGTACAGTCTGACAGTGTTGTGGGAAAAAAAATGGTGTAGGGGTCCCCCCCAAAATCCATACCAGACCCCTATCCGAGCACGCAACCTGGCAGGCCACAGGAAAAGAGGGGGGATGAGAGAGCGCCCCCCCACCTGAACCGTACCAGGCCACATGCCCTCAACATGGGGAGGGTGCTTTGGCTTCCCCGTGGCGTCAGAGGGGGGCGGGGTCACCCGTTTATGTCACCGGGTGGCCCCTCAGCTATATACGAACTGTCACAGAGAAGAAGCGTTGTTGCGCCGTGAATTTGCATCGCTGAGCATGTTAATTTTTTTATTTTTTAATAAAAAATTTTATTTTTTATTTAAAATTTTAATTTTAATAAAGGACTTGTCCCAAGCTGTATCTTGTGTTTTTTACTATTTTTGAAACTTTTTTTTGTGAAATGGTAGTGGTACAAAGTACCCCATTACCAATTCACATGGGGAGGAGGCCAGGATCTGGGGGTCCCCTTGTTAATGGGGGCTTCCAGATTCCGATAAGCCCCCCATCCGCATACCCCCACAACCACCGGGCAAGGGTTGTGGGGATGAGGCCCTTGTCCCGATCAATATGGGGACAAGGTGCTTTGGGGTCAGACTCCAAAGCACCCTCCCCATGTTGAGGGCATGTGGCCTGGTATGGTTCAGGAAGGGGGTGGCACTCTCTCGCCCCCCCTCTCTTTCCCTGCGGCCTTCCAGGTTGCGTGCTCAGATAAGGGTCTGGTATGGATTTTGGGGGGGACCCCTACGCCATTTTTAAAAAAAAATTTGCGCAGGGTTTCCCTTAATTTCCAGACTTGAAGGGCCTGGTATAGATTTTAGGGGGACCCCCACGCAATTTTTTTTTTTAATTTTGGTTCTGGGTTCCCCTTAATATTCATACCAGACCCAAAGGGCCTGGTAATGGACTGAGGGGGGGATCCCATGCTCTTTTTAAAATGAGTTTTACCTATATTGCCGAGACCCGACAATTTATTACAGCCGCGATCAGTTTTAAATGACTTTTTTTTCCTTTAGAAATGTCATTTTGCTGTGGTATTGTTCTAAACACGGGAAAAATGCGCCACTTTCAATGCATACTATAGACACCCCCCAGGCACCATATTTAAAGAAATATTTAATTTTTATTGTTTCACTTTAAGCATTAAAAAAATAACTGCTCCTGAAAAAACGGGCGTTTAAAAAAAAAAAAAATTTGCATTGATCCATGTCCCCTGGGGCAGGACCCGGGTCCCCAAACACTTTTTATGACAATAACTTGCATATAAGCCTTTAAAATGAGCACTTTTGATTTTTCATGTTAGTGTGCCATAGACTTTAACGGTGTTCGTGTGTTCTGACAACTTTTTTGCCTGTTCGCATGTTCTGGTGCGAACCGAACCGGGGGAGGGGGGTGTGTTCGGCTCATCCCTAATGGTGAGTGCCGTCATTTGAAGATTGTGAAAGTGCACCCAGAGGGGTGTCGTCTGTGCCTCCCAACCACTCCTGCCTGGATAAAGCGGTGGAAGAAGTTGACCAGCACTGACTTTCCTCCAAGAGCAATGCTGCAAAACCGCGGCAAAACATAGACGTGATGGGGAGACGCTTCCTTTCCCGCATACCGCAACGTCTGTATAATTTAATTAGCGGAGGTGATCACTTAATGCATATAAAAGGAACGCACCGAGGACCCAGACACTGCGCATTCCAACACTGCAAACCCGTCCCGTCCCGTACAATTCTCTCCTCTCACTCGTACTAAACAATGTGTTAATTTATCAGCCGAAACAAACAGCAAAGAAAAAAATATGAATAATAACTCCAGAAACACTGCAAAGCAATTAATCACGTCTCTGCCTTTCTGGGTCCTCAAAGCATGACAAATGAGGCCCCGCGGAGCCCGCGGCTGAGCGCAACAAACAAATTGTTTACTGCAGATAGTGGCTGACGTTAAAAAAAAAAAAAAAATCTTTAACCTTTTGGCCTAGGGGTGGCGCTGTCATCTTCCTGGCTCATCGGCCATTGTCTTTCAGGTTTCTACGATTCCAAGGCTAAACTTTGAATGGGGCCATCTGCAGGAGGCGCTAATTGCATCTAGACGTGTGCAATTCGTTGCGTTATGAATTTTTTTTTTTGGCAAAATTTGGCATGTTCGTTAAATTCGGAAACATCCAAATTAACGATTTTTCAAAAAACGAATTTTCGAAAAAGAACGAAAATTCGAAAATCCAAAAATAAGAATGAAAATCCGAAAATAAGAATGAAAATTTGAAAATCTGAAAGAACAAAAAATGTTTGGATAATTTCTATTATAATTAAATTCTTAAGTTTATTAGCCATTATTATAGATTTATTATTATTATTATTACTATTATTATTACTATTATTATTATTATTATTATTATTATTATTATTATTATTATTATTATTACTATTTATTATTATTATTAATAATAATACAAATAATAAAAACTATAATAAAAGTTATAAATTATTAAATTATAGGTATTGTAATTTCCTTTCAAATTTGGCTGTTAGCGAACGTAACAAATTATTAACCATTATTATAGATGTATTATTATTATTAATAATAATAATAATAATAATAATAATAACTATAATAATAGTTATAAACTATTAAAATTATAGGTATTGGAATTTTCTTTTCAAATTTGCTGTTAGTGAATATAACAAATTATTAGCCATTATTATAGTTTTTTTATTATTATTATTATTATTATTATTATTAAAATAATAAAAACTATAATAAAAATGATAAATGATTAAATTATAGGTATTTGAATTTCCTTTCAAATTTGGCTGTTAGTGAACCTAACAAATTATTAACCATTATTATAGTTTTATTATTATTATTATTATTATTATTATTATTATTATTATTATTATTATTTATTTTTATTAATTAATAATCATAATAATAATAATAATAATAATAATAATAATAATAATAATAATAATAATAATAATAATAATAATAATAAAAACTATAATAATAGTTATAAACTATTACAATTATAGGTATTGGAATTTTCTTTTCAAATTTGTCTGTTAGCGAACATAACAAATTATTAACCATTATTATAGATGTATTATTATTAATAATAATATGAATAATAATAATAATAACTATAATAATAGTTATAAACTATTAAAATTATAGGTATTGGAATTTTCTTTTCAAATTTGGCTGTTAGTGAATATAACAAATTATTAGCCATTATTATAGTTTTATTATTATTATTATTTATTATTATTATTATTAATAATAATAATAATAATAATAATAATAATAATAATAATAATAATAATAATAATAATAAAAACTATAATAAAAGTTATAAACGATTAAATTATAGGTATTTGAATTTCCTTTCAAATTTGGCTGTTAGTGAACGTAACAAATTATTAACCATTATTATAGTTTTATTATTATTATTATTTATTATTATTAACAATAATAATAATAATAATAATAATAATAATAATAATAATAATAATAATAAAAACTATAATAATAGTTATAAACTAGTAAAATTATAGGTATTGGAATTTTCTTTTCAAATTTTGGCTGTTAGTGAACGTAACAAATTATTAACCATTATTATAGTTTTTTTTTATTGTTATTATTATTTATTATTAATAAAAGTATTTTTAAAAAATATCCTAGCACAAATACCCCCCCCCCCCAGCACAAGCAGCCTTCCACAAGATACAGGGCAGACCCCCCTTGTCAGCCCTGGTCAACCCTCAAAGACTTTGTAAATGATAATAGATTTAGGCCCCATGCACACTGGAGCTCATAAACGGGCGTTTTGGGGAGTTTTTTTTTCTTAACAGCCCATAAACTCCCCT
Source organism: Aquarana catesbeiana (assembly GCF_042186555.1). Classification (NCBI taxonomy): domain Eukaryota; kingdom Metazoa; phylum Chordata; class Amphibia; order Anura; family Ranidae; genus Aquarana; species Aquarana catesbeiana. The sequence continues at coordinate 13,304,020 of NC_133332.1, forward strand.
CTATGTTCTCCTATGTGTCCATTCACACATGGACGATTATCAGCAGTGGAGTTTATGGGCTGTTGTCTGAACGCCCTAAAATCGCATTCAGGAACCTTTTTTTCTGACCACAAAAAGCGCTTAAAAACGTTAAACGCTGATGAATGTCAATGAACGCTCAAAAACGTGGCTCACCAGCATTTTTTAAACGTTTTTGATTTATTGAAAAAAAAAAAACAAAAAAAAAAACATTTCTTAACCACTTCAATACCAAGCACTTACCCCCCTTCCTGCCCATGCCAATTTTTTTTTAGCTTTCAGCGCTGTCACTGTTTCAAATGGCAATTGCGCAGTCATGCAGCGCTGTACCTAACTACATTTTTATCATTTTTTTTCCCCACAAATAGAGCTTTCTTTTGGTGGTATTTGATCACCTCTGGGATTTTTATTTTTCGCTGAAAAAAAAAAAAAGTTTTTCTTTTGTTTCTGTTATAAAATTTTGTAAATAAGTACGTTTTCTCCTTCACTGATGGGCACTGATAAGGCAGCACAGATGACGGGCACTGATAAGGTGGCACTGACGGGCACTAACGATGGCCACTGATAGGCGGCACTGATGGGTGGCACTGATATGCAGCACTGATGGGCATTGATAGATGGCACTGATGGGCACTTATGAGTGGCACTGGTGGGCACTGATGGGCACTAATACTCAAACTGATGGACACTGAAAGGCTGCACTGATGGGCACTTATGGGTGGCAGTGGTGGGCACTGATGGGCACTGATAGGCAACATGATGGACATTGAAAGGCTGCACTGATGGCTACTAATGGGTGGCACTGGTGGGCACTGATGGGCACTGATAGGCAACATGATGGGCACTGAAAGGCTGCACTGATCGGTACTTATGGGTGGCACTGGTGGGCACTGATGGGCACTGATAGGCAACATGATGGGCATTTAAAGGCTGCACTGATCGGTACTTATGGGTGGCACTGGTGGGCACTGATGGGCACTGATAGGCAACATGATGGGCATTTAAAGGCTGCACTGATCGGTACTCATGGGTGGCCCTGGTGGGCACTGATGGGCACTGATAGGCAACATGATGGACATTGAAAGGCTGCACTGATGGCTACTAATGGGTGGCACTGGTGGGCACTGATGGGCACTGATAGGCAACATGATGGGCACTGAAAGGCTGCACTGATAGGTGGCACTGCTGGGCACTGACAGGTGGCAATGCTGGGCACTGATACGTGGCACTGATGGGCACTGATAGATGGCACTGATAGGCATCACTGATGGCACTGGCACTGGCAGGCATTGCTAATGAGCACTGATTGCCATCTCCCTGGTGGTCCAGGCTGGCATCCAGGGTGGTCCTGGGCAGGCATCAGAGGGGGGGGCTGCGCTGATAAACAATCAGCACAGACCCCCCCCCCATCAGACGAGCCGCCGATCGTCTCTCCTCTACTCGCCTCTGTCAGACACGAGTGAAGAAAAGTCGATCAACAAAGCTCTTCCTGTTCACATCGTGATCAGCCGTGATTGGACACAACTGATCACGTGGTAAAGAGCCTCCATCAGAGACCCTTTACCAAGATCGGTTTAGTGGTGTGTCAGACTGACACACCGCACCACCGATCACCGCGATGCACCACGGGCACGCACCGGTCATATGATGCCCAGTCAGGATAACCGAACCACCGCCCGGCCGTCAGTCTGCTATAGGCCGGGTGGGAAGTGGTTACAAAAAAAACCAAAAACCGCTAAAAATGCTGATACGTTAAAAACGTTGAAAGATTCGCTGCAAAGCCACCGGCGTTTTTCTAACGTTATTTTAACGTCCCGTGTGCATGGAGCCGTATTGTGTCAACCATTTCTAATTGGGTGGGGGATTCTAATTGGAACCCAACCTGGGAGCTTGGAGATCGCGATCGCACTTTGCAGAGGCGCCTTCCCTGCTACAATGTCACTTTAGAAGAATCTTCACAATCGGGGTGTTTTTTTTTTGCCTCCCCCGGACACCTCTGTAAACACATTTAGGCCGTTCGTGTTATTTATTACAGCTACTTATTAGACACGTGCAGAACGAAAAAAAAAATTTGTTTAGTTTAGTTTTGTTTCGATATTTACAGAAAGTAATTTCCTTAAACTTGTTAAATTTGTTTTTGGAATTTGTTTAGTTTATTCGTATTCGAATCGATTCGAATTTTTTAAATTTAAATTCCGAATCAATTCAAATCGTTTTCAAATCAATTTTGAATTCGAAATATTTTCGAGTTCAAATAGTTTTCGAATTTGAATCGTTTTCCAATTTCCAAGGAGAATAAAACAGAATAGAAAATAAAAGGAATGGAATAGAAAAAAAAATAGAATAGAATAGAAAATAATATAACAAAAAAAAATAATACAGTAAAACAGAACAAAATAGAATAGTAAAAAAAAAAAAGAACAGAATAGAATAGAAACGAATAGCATAGAATAGAATAATAATAAAAAAAAAGAATAGCATAGATTAGAATGAATATAATCATCATCTGAAATTTGAATAGAAAAGAATCTAATTCAAAAAACAACAGAATAGAATAGAAATTCTAATTTAAATAGAATAGAAAAGAATAAATTAGAAAAGAATAGAAATTAACAGAATAGTGTAGAAATAAACAACAGAATAGAATAGAATAGAATAGAATAGAATAGAATCATCTTCCTGTTCTAATCTAATCTACTCTCTTCTATTCTATTCAAATTCAAATTGATTCGAATTGAATTTTGTGAAATGATTATACTCTTTCTATTCTTTTCTATTGTTTTTTTAAATCTATTATTTTTCTATTTGTTTATTTTATTCTTTTCTATTCTATTATTTTATTTTGTATTCTGCTCTATTCTCTCCTTTTCTATTCTATTATTTTATCTTCAAATTCAAATGTATTCTATTCCAAATTTGAATTTCGGAAGATGGTTATATATTCTTTCATTTGTAGTCTATTCTATTGTTTTTTTTATACTATTCTGTTATTTTCTAATCTATTCTAATCTATTCTTTTCTATTATAATCAAATTTGAATTGATTCTATTCGAATTTTGGGAAATGGTTATATTCTGTCTATTCTCTTCTATTGTTTTTTTTTTTTTTTTTTTTTTTTAATTCTATTCTTCTTTCTATTCCTTTCTTTTCTTATGTGTTCAAATTCGGATTTATTCTATTTGAAAGTCGAATATCAGAAGATGGTTATATTATTTTTGCTTTATTCATTTTTTTTATTCTATTCTATTATATTTTATTCTTTTATCTTCTGTTATATTCTTTTCTTTTCTATTTCTATTTCATTGTCTTTGGAAATTTGAAAACTATTCGAACCGACTCAAACTCTAATTCCGTCCCAATTTTTTTCCCTATTATTTCAGAATCATTGAAATTCTTTACTATTGTAATTCACAAAATTCGAATACATCTGAGTTCCCGAAAAACGAAAATTCGTCTGCATTTCAATTCGGAACAAAATGTCCAGTACTTATATAGTGCCATCAATTTACACAGCGCTTTACACATATATTGTACATTCACATCAGTAACAATGTTACTTTGTATCTCTCTATCTCCTGTCTGATCAATGTTTATAAACAATGTTACTTTGTATCTCTCTATCTCCTGTCTGATCAATGTTTATAAACAATGTTACTTTGTATCTCTCTATCTCCTGTCTGATCAATGTTTATAAACAATGTTACTTTGTATCTCTCTATCTCCTGTCTGATCATTGTTTATAAATAATGTTACTTTGTATCTCTCTATCTTCTCTTCTGAACAGTGGGATTGATTTATTAAAAGCAAATAGACAAGTGCAGTTCCTCCAGAACTTAGTTAATGAGGTAAAATTTCACTTTGGAAAGAATACCCAATCACTAGCAAGGGAAATAAAAAAATGACTAAGCTCTGGAGCAACTGCATTTTGCACAGTCTATTTGCCTTTAGCAAATCAACCCCAATGTTTCAAAGAAATGTTACTTTGTATCCCTCTATCTTCTCTTCTGAACAATCTTATTTTTTATCTATCTCCAGTCTGAACAATGTCTATAAACAATGTTACTTTGTATCTCTCCATCTTCTCATCTGAACAATGTCTATAAACAATGTTACTTTTTATCTCTCCATCTACTCATCTGAACAATGTTTATAAACAATGTTACTTTGTACTTGTCTATCTTCTGAACGATCGTACTTTGTATTTCCCTATCTCCTGTCTGAACAATGTTTATAAACAATGTTACTTTGTATCTCTCCATCTTCTCTTCTGAACAATGTTACTTTGTATCGCTCTATCTTCTCTTCTGAACAATCTTATTTTGTATTTCTCTATTTCCAGTCTGAACAATGTTTATAAGCAATGTTACGGTACTTTGTGTCACTCTTCTCTTCTGAACAATCTTTATAAACAATGTTACGGTACTTTGTATCTCTCTATCTCCTGTCTGAATAATGTTCATAAACAATCTTACATTGTATTGCTCTATATTCTCTTCTGAACAATGTTTATAAACAATGTTACTTTGTACTTCTCTATTGTATCTTCTGAACAATCTTACTTTGTATTTCTCTATCTCCTGTCTAAACAATGTTACTTTGTATCTCTCTATCTTCTCTTCTGAACAATGTTTATAAACAATGTTACTTTGTATCTCTCTATCTTCTCTTCTGAACAATGTTTATAAACAATGTTACTGTGTATTTCTCTATCTCCTCTTCTGAACAATGTTTATAAACAATGTTACTGTGTATTTCTCTATCTCCTCTTCTGAACAATGTTTATAAACAATGTTACTTTGTAATGCTCTATCTTCTCTTCTAAACAATGTTTATAAAGAATGTTACTTTGTACTTCTCTATCTTATCTTCTGAACAATGTTACTTTGTATTTCTCTATCTCCTGTCTGAACAATGTTTATAAACAATGTTACTTTGTATCTCTCTATATTCTCTTCTGAACAATGTTTATAAACAATGTTACTTCGTATCGCTCTATCTTCTCTTCTGAACAATGTTTATAAACAATGTTACTTTGTACTTCTCTATCTTATCTTCTAAACAATCTTATTTTGTATTTTTCTCAATGTTACTTTGTATCTTTCTAGCTCCAGTGTGAACAATGTTTATAAACACTGTTCATTTGTATCTCCCATCTGATCTGATCCCATCTGTGTCAGTTTTTGTTTTTTTTTTAATAACAGAAACTCCTAAATGTCATTTTGATGGCTGAGACTTGTGCAGAGTGCAAGATGGGGGGGGGGGGTGAAGGACGGGGTATCCTACAAACTCTCATGCAGTTTTTTCTTTGGGGGGGAGGGGTTGTATATTACTCACAGTGCCCACAACTGGCTCATTGGGTACTTTCTGTTGACTATTTGTAATGTCAGGAATGTTTTCATACAATCTTATAAAGTGACTGACAGGTTCTCTTTAGCGATGTTCTTGGTGGTTTTCTTATGATCATAAACCCCGGAAAGGTCTTCTCTGCCACCAACTTCTTCTGTACAAAAAATAAAAGAGGAGAAAGTTTTCCAAAAGTTTCTTTGCGGTGGATTTATTCCTCGCCAAACAGATTTTGTTTACTTTTCTTCTGTCAGGCAACTTGATAGAATCTTCAGAATACGAAGGGGGGGGAGGGGGACGCAATAATTGGACGGACACAAATGAAACCTCTAGCGCATTCCCAGCTCCAGGCGAAGCTCCTGACGAATCGCACTCACAGCGCGGCGCGCGGCGGAGTCCTGAATCCAAATAGAGACATTGGTCACGGAGGCGACCGCAACGCCAAGTCAACCGGGACGGAATGAACGTCTTCCAGCTCCGGTCTTATGCTAATCGCCGGATAATATCCTTGTTCTGGAAGTGAACCTTACCCAAGTCTCTCCAGAGATCTGTGTGTTGTATAGAGAGCCTCCGAATCCCCCCCCCCAAAAAAAAAAACCCTCCGGGATGGAGGACGTCAATGGTCCCCAGCTGGGTTTATAGTTCAGGTTTTACAGCCCAACTCTGGAGAAATATCGAAGGAAAAGTCCAATTATGTATTTATTAAAAAGAGAATTCCACCTTTTATAAAAAAATAAATAAATAAGTGCAATATTTTAACCGCTTCCGATTTTACCCCCCTTCCTGACCAGAGCATTTTTTGTGATTCGGCGCTGCGTCGCTTTAACTGACAATTGCGTGGTCGTGCAACGCTCTACCCAAACGGAATTTGCATCCTTTTTTTCCCCATAAATAGAGCTTTCATTTGGTGGTATTTGATCATCTCTGCGGTTTTTATTTTTTGCGCTATAAATAAAAAAACAGCATTAATTTTGAAAAAAAAAAAAAACAATATTTTTTACTTTTTGCTATAATAAATATCCCCCATTTAAAAAAAAAAAAAAAAAAACAATATTTTTTACTTTTTGCTATAATAAATATCCCCCATTTAAAAAAAAAAACAAAACAATATTTTTTACTTTTTGCTATAATAAATATCCCCCATTTAAAAAAAAAAAAAAAAACAAAACAATATTTTTTACTTTTTGCTATAATAAATATCCCCCATTTAAAAAAAAAAACAAAACAATATTTTTTACTTTTTGCTATAATAAATATCCCCCATTTAAAAAAAAAAAAAAAAAAAAAAAACAATATTTTTTACTTTTTGCTATAATAAATATCCCCAATTTTAAAAAAAAAAATGTCTTCATCAGTTTAAGCCAATATGTATTCTTGTATATATTCTTGGTAAAAAAAAAATCGCAATACACGTATATTGATTGGTTTGCGCAAAAGTTATAGCGTCTGCAATCTATGGGATAGATTTATGGCATTTTTATTATTATTTTTTTTTTACAAGTAATGCGATTTTTATCGGGATTACAACATTGCGGCAGGACAGATCGGACACTTTGGACACATTTTTGGGACCACTGACATTTATACACTGATCAGTGCTATAAATATGAGCTTTCTTTTAGTGGTATTTGATCCTCTCTGCGTTTTTTTTTTATTTTTTGTGCTATAAACAAAAAAAGAGCGACAATTTTGAAAAAAAAAACAAAACAATATTTTGTACTTTTTGCTATTATAAATATCCCCATTTTTTTTTTAAATATTTTTTTTTTCCTGTTTAGGCCAATATGTATTCTTCTACATGTTTTTGGTAAAAAAAAAAAAAAAACGCAATAAGCGTATATTGATTGGTTATAGCATCTACAAAATAGGGGAAAGATTTATGGCATTTTTATTATTTTTTTTTTTTTTACTAGTAATGGCGGGACTGCGACATTATGGCGGACACATCGGACACTTTTGACACATTTGACACAAAAGAACAGCAACAATTTTGAAAAAAACACAATATTTTGTACTTTTTTGCTATAATAAATATCCCCATTTTTTTTATTTTAAAAACAAATTTTTTCCTCAGTTTAGGCCGATATGTATTCTTCTACATATTTTTGGTAAAAAAAAATTGCATTAAGCGTATATTAATTGGTTTGTGCAAAAGTTATAGTGTCTACAAAATAGGGGAAAGATTTATGGCATTTTTATTATTTTATTTTTTTTACTAGTAATGGCGACGATCTGCAATTTTTATTGGGATTACGACATTGTGGCAGGACACATCGGACACTTTTGACACATTTTTGGGACCATTGACATTTATACAGTGATCAGTGCTATAAATATGAGCTTACTTTTGCTGGTATTTGATCCTCTCTGTGTTTTTTTTTTTATTTTTTTGCGCTATAAACAAAAAAAATAGAGACAATTTTGAAAAAAAAAACCACAATATTTTGTACTTTTTGCTATAATAAATATCCCCATTTTTTTTATGTAAGTAATTTTTGTCCTCAGTTTAGGCTGATATGTATTCTTCTATATATATCTTTGTATATTGATTGGTAATAGCGTCTACAAAATAGGGGAAAGATTTATGGCATTTTTATTATTATTTATTTTTTTTTTTTTACTAGTAATGGCGGGACTGCGACATTATGGCGAACAGATTGGACACTTTTGACACATTTGACACAAAAGAACAGAAAACTTTTTTGCTATATTAAATATCCCCAATTTTTTTTATTTTAAAAACTAATTTTTCCTCAGTTCAGGCCCATATGTATTCTTCTACATATTTTTGGTAAAAAAAAAAAATTAAAAATTGCAATAAGCGTATATTGATTGGTTTGCGCAAAAGTTATAGCGTCTGCAATCTATGGGATAGATTTATGGTATTTTTATTATTATAATTTTTTTATTTATTTACTAGTAATAGCGGCAATCTGCGATGTTTATGGTGACTGCGACATTATGGCGGACACATCGGACACTTTTGACACATTTGACACAAAAGAACAGCGACAATTTTGAAAAAAAAACACAATATCTTTTACTTTTTGCTATAATTAATATCCCACATTTTTTTCAAATATTTTTTTTTCCTCAGTTTAGGCCGATATGTATTCTTCTATATATTTTTGGTAAAAAAAAAAAAAATATTGCAATAGCGTATATTGATTGGTTCGCGCAAAAGTTATAGCGTCTACAAAATAGGGGAAAGATTTATGGCATTTTTATTATTATTATTATTTTTTTTTTTTTACTAGTAATGGCAGCGATCTGCGATTTTTATGGTGACTGTGACATTATGGCGGACACATCGGACACTTTTGACACATTTGACACAAAAGAACAGCGACAATTTTGAAAAAAAAAACACAATATCTTTTACTTTTTGCTATAATTAATATCCCACATTTTTTTTCAAAAAAATTTTTTTTCCCCTCAGTTTAGGCCGATATGTATTCTTCTATATATTTTTGGTAAAAAAAAAAAAAAAATCGCAATAAACGTATATATTGGTTTGCGCAAAAGTTCTAGCATCTACAAAATAGGGGATAGGTTTATGGCAGTTTTATTATTATTTATTTTTTTTACTAGTAATAGCGGCGATCTGAAATTTTTATCGGGACTGGGATATTGTGGCGGACGAATTGGACATTTCTGACACTATTTTGGGACCATTGACATTTATACAGCGATCGGTGCTATAAAAATGCACTGATTATTGTAAAAATGTCACTGGCAGGGAAGGGGTTAACACTAGGGGGCAATCAAGGGGTTAACTGTGTTCCCTCGCTATGTTCTAACTGTAGGAGGGATGGGACTTGCTAGGGGAAGTGGGAGATCGCTGTTACTTAGTATGAACACACGATCAGGCTCTTCTCCCCTCAGAGGACCGCGATCGGTATGTTTACACACACAGATCCCCGTTCTCGCAGTGTCACGAGCGATCGCGGGTGCCCGGCGGCCATCGCGCCCACCGGGTACTCGCATCGGCTCCGGGGGGCGAGCAGCCCCTAGTGGCCACAGGGCGAAGCGACGTAACATAACGTCGTTTCGGCCAGCCGTGCCATTCTGCCGCAGTAAAACTGCGGCGGCTGGTCAGCAAGTGGTTAAAAATCAGAAGCATTGCAAACGTGGTCAGCTTGTGCACCTTCCCTTACAGAGCCAGAGGAAGCCTCAAGTGGACCACAAGTGTAGAGACGTTACCACCCTTGTGTGATATTGAGAACTAGACATGTGCAGAACGAAAAAGAATTAGTTTCGTTTTGATTTGTCGTTTACATAAATTAATTTCGTTAAATTTGCTTAACTCGTTTTCGGAATTGGTTTCATGTATTCGGATCGGATTTTCGAATTCGGATCGATTCGAAAAGCTGTCGAATCAATTTTGAATCGTTTTTCGGATTCGAAAAGTTTTCAAATTCAAATAGTTTTCCAATTTCCAAAGAGAATAGAATACAAAATAAAGAAATAGAATAGAAAAAAAAATAGAATGGAATAGAAAAGAATATAACAGAAAATAAAAATAGAAATAAAGAAACAGAGTAGAAAAAAAAATATTATAGCATAGAAAACAATATAACAGAAAATAAAAGAATAGGATATAATAGCGTAAAACAGAACAAAATAGGATAGAAAATAAATAAATAGAATGGCATAGAATAGAAAGGAATAGGATATAATAATAATAAAAAAAAGAATAAAAAAGAATAGAATTAAATAGAAAGATTATAACCGTCTTCTGAAATTTGAATAGAAAAGAATAGAAATAATATAACCATTTTCCCAAATTAAAATAGAATCAATTTAAATTTGAATTGAATAGAAAAGAATAGAATAGAATAGAAAATAACACAATAGTATAGAAAAAAACAATAGAATAGAATGAATATAACCATTCTTCCTTTTCTAATCTATTGTGTTCTATTCTATTCAAATTTTAATTGATTCTATTTGAATTTTGGGAAATGGTTATATTCTTTCTATTCTATTCTATTTTATTCTATTGTTTTTTTTTTTAAGTATATTCTTTTTCTATTTGTTTATTCTATTCTATTTTTTTCTATTTAATTTTATATTCTATTCTTTTCTATTCTATTCTATCCTTTTCTATTCAAATTCCAATTTATTCTATTCGAAATTCGAAAGATGGTTATATTAGAATAATAATTCTATTTTCTTTTCTATTCTAATCTATTCTTTTCTATTCTATTCAAATTCAAATTGATTCTATTTGAATTTTGGGAAATGGTTATATTCTTTCTATTCTATTCTATTGTTTTTTTTAATTCTATTATTATCTATTCCTCTTATAGTCTATTCTATTATAGTCTTTTTTGTGTATTCTATTCTATTCTTTTCTTATGTATTCGATATCAAATTTATTCTATTTGAAATTCAAATTTCAGAAGATGGTTATATTCTTTCTATGTTATTCTATTCTATTTGTTTCTATTAAACGCTATTCTGTTCTTTTATTTTCTATTCTATTTTGTTCTGTTTTAATCTATTATATTATATTCTATTCTTTTATTTTCTGTTATATTCTTTTCTATTCTATTCTTTTTTTTCTATTCTATCCCTTTATTTTCTGTTCTATTTTATTCTCTTTGGAAATTGCAAAACTTTTCGAATTTGAAAACTATTTGAATTCGAAACGTATCCGAAACATCGGAAAAAACTTAGGGCGAAATTTTCATTTGAAAATGATTCAAATGAAAATTTCGCCCTAACTTTTTTTCCGATGTTTCAGATTTGTTTAAATTCGGTACTATTGTAATTCGGATACATCCGAATTTCCCGAAGAACGAAGATTTGACAGAATTTCAATTCGGAACGAAAGATACCGCACATGTCTATTGAGAACTACAATCGCTCTGTCACGGGGTAGATGGGGGCTGGTCGTTTTTGCATTTACAATGTCTTGTAAATTAATGATGTGACCGTGTGGGCGGAGCTTTCCAAAATCAGCCTAATTTTTAAAAAAATGACCCCAGCCGGAGGGAAGATGTCTCCACAATCCTGTATGTGGGGGGAGGGGGCAATCTGGGGTGGGGGGCTGTGCTTTCTGAACATTAGGGAGGAGCTTACATTTCTACCCAAGCACATGTTCAGACTGAACCTTGCCTTTTCTGCATTCGAATGTGTAGCCAGGCGATTGGCTAAGAATGAAAAGTGGGAGAGACACTGGCTGCAGCTGCTCTCTGTGGTCGCTGCCCTGTAATGCTGAACTGGTTAACAGTTTTATCAGCCAGAGGGGGGAGCTGCTGAGCAGGAACAGTTCAATAGATTGAGTCAGGCAGCACTGTACTGTGGTAAGTGTAGTCCAGAGGAGACTCTGCTGGAATCAAGAGCTTTTAACCACTTCAGCCCTGGAAGATTTGGCTGCTGAATGACCCGGGCCATTTTTTGAGATTCGGCACTGACAATTGCGCGGTCGTGCGACGTTGCACCCAAACAGAATTGACTTCCTTTTTTTCCCACAAATAGAGCTTTCTTTTGGCTGTATTTGATCACCACTGTGGTTTTTATTTTTTGCGTTATAAACAAAAAAAAAGCGACAATTTTGAAAAAAAAAAGCAATATTTTTTACTTTTTGCTATAATAAATACCCCAAAAAATATATAAAAAAAAACAATTTTTTTTCTCAGTTTAGGCCAATATGTAGTCTTCTACATATTCTTGGTAGAAAAAAAAAAATCACAATACGCGATCATCTCTGCGTTTTTTATTTTTTGCGCTATTAACAAAAAAAAGAGCGACAATTTTGAAAAAAAAAACACAATATTTTGTGCTTTTTGCTATAATAAATATCCCCATTTTTTATTAAAAAAAAGCTAATTTTTCCTCAGTTTAGGCCGATATGTATTCTACATATTTTTGGTAATAAAAATCGCATATATATAAGCGTATATTGATTGGTTTGCGCAAAAGTTATAGCGTCTACAAAATAGGGGATAGATTTATAGCATTTTTATTTTTATTATTTTTTTTTACCAGTAACGGCAGCGATCTGCGATTTTTATCGGGACTGCGACATTATGGCGGACACATCGGACACTTTTGACACATTTTTGCGACCATTGGCATTTATACAGTGCTATAAAATGCATTGATTACTGTATAAATGTCACTGGCAGGGAAGGGGTTAACACTAGGGGGGCGGTCAAGGAGTTATTTGTGTTCCCTGCTACGTGTTCTAACTGAAGGTGGGATGGGACTTGCTAGTGGAAGAGATAGATCAGTATTCATACTTTGTATGAACACATGGTCAGTCTCTTAACACAGAGATCCCAGTTCTCGCCGTGTCACGACTCACGAGCTATCGCGGGAGCTCTGCGGTCACCCGCATCGCGTCTGGGGGCGAGCAACGTGCGCACGCGTGCCCCTAGTGGCTACACAAAGAAGCAACATAACGGTGATTCGGGCAGCCGAGCCATGTTGCCACAGTACAACTGCGGCGGCTGGTCATCAAGCGGTTAAACTGTGCCGACAGCCAGAGTCACCTGGGTGCAGAGCAGAGAGTAAAATAATTACTGTGTGTGGACGGATGGTGAGCTGCAATAGGACTTTGACTGGTGAGCTGCTGCTGTGGGGATTTACTATCTGTTGTCCTTTAGGAACTGACCACACAGCCATCAGGTAGCCTTATTGCTGCCTGCAGGCTTGACTGAGACTTCTCATGTGCACCAACGGTACAACTGGACCCCAACGTTAGCTGGCTCAAGAGTTAGGACTAAAGACATCTGCCACACAGAGACCTATATCTATTGCTTATGCTAAGAGGTACCTCTCAGGGAACATTGCATCATAGCCTAGCCCACCTCCTAGAGCAGTCCTTCTCAACCTTTTTACCCCAGAGGAACCCTTGAAACCTTTTTCAGGTCTTGAGGAACCCTTACTAAAACTCATTGGTGGTCATTATTAAAAAAAAATGCCCTTTACATTTGTGGCCATGCGGAAATAAGGAAGCCCTTACAGTGGTTGTCAAAATGAAATTCCTACGGATGGCTTAAAAAGATTGTTAGCTTCATGCAACTGGCTCTACCAAGTGGTGTTGAGTCCAGAACTATGCAGACATCTTAAGATAGGAGGTCAATCAGCCACAGCTCAAGGAACCCCCTAGCAACCTTTGGAGGGACCCTAGTTGAGAATGGCTGTGCTAGAGTGCACTCTAGACTAGTTTTAGTATTATTATACTGTATATTTTGCAGTTAATGCTTATATGCACTGCTTATTGCTGACTTTCTTGTTCACGAGTTAATCCCAGTCTAGTGGTACAGAACTCTAGTCCACCTTGGCAGAGTGATTATACTAACAGAATGTACCTTCTGTGTGCTCATTTATGCTCAAACCACCATTTATTCAAATCCGTACCAATATAGTACGGTGTCAGGGCTGGGCTCAGCCCTTCCTTTTCTCAACTGGCCGCTCAGCTGTCAGCTAATTGCCAGCTCCTATCTCTCCACAGTGACTGAGCTGTTGATGATATCCTGCTCGTCAGTCCTGCCTACTTAAGCCGTCCAGTCCAGAGGAGCTCTGCCTTCGCCTTGATCAACATCACATAGACTATCTCCTGCGATCCTGTTTAAGACTTGCTTTGCTGACATCCCTTCTGGCTCCAGATCCTGCTTGCTGTTCCACTACATTGATCCCTGACTTCTGGCTTGGCTGACTATCCGTTCTGGTTACTGAACTTAGGCTATGTTTTGACTACGTTTGTTCTTTTTACTTTTATTATTAAACAAGTGTGATTTAACTGTACTTCTGTCTCGGCCTGATTTAATGGTTTCTGACAGTTAATCAACAGCTAGACACGGTCTTGTGTCTATTTCCTGGTGATAATTCACAGCCTAGTTAAAGGTTGTGCTTCCTGTAATGCCGCGTACACACGACCGGACTTTCCGGCAGAAAAGGTCTGACGGAATCATTCCGATCGTGTGTGGGCTTCATCTGACTTTTTCTTTCTAAAATTCTGACGGACCTAGAAATAGAACATCAGAATCAGTTTCTATCGGGAAAACCGCTCGTCTGTATGCTATTCCGATGGACCAGAAACTACTCAAGGGCAGCTATTGGCTACTGGCTATTGAACTTCCTTGTTCTAGTCCTGTCGTACATCATCACATTCTAAACAATTGGACTTTGGTGTGATCGTGTGTAGGCAAGTCAGCGGAACTCTGTCGGAAAGACTGTCAGAGTCTATTCTGACGGAAAGTCTGGTCGTGTGTACGCGGCACAAGTGTTTGCAGTAACTTTCACTCAACCAGGTGTGTCAGAGTGGCTGAGGTTGTTCTTGGGGGTCGAAGTGCAGAACAGAGAACCCAAAATACCAAGTGGCTCCTTCAGGGGGTAGTCCTACAAATGAATGTCCAAACATTTACCAATTCATGGAGGCTGAACTTCCTGTATAATAGCTGTACTGCTTCCCACGTGACAGCTTTCCACTGTCAAGGGCTATTGGAGATGCTGGCGAGCGCAGGTACCGCCAAATCATTAAAAACTAATGGTGTTTAGCCCCATTCACTTACATAGCCTGCAGGGCATTGTGGCAGGTTAGGCAGGAGAGAGCCCGGGGGGGGGGGGCACTATGTTTTACAGCATCAGGTGACACCAACCCTAGTGATGCCACTGCAGAGAACAATTAGGTCTCCTCCCCTTCCTTCTATGTAAATCTCAAGGTTTTATTATGTGTATTTCAGTTGTGCATTTAGTTGTTTGCCTGGATTTCACATTGAAGTATTTTTGTACAGAGATATTACAATTTTATATTTTATGCCATTGTTAGCAATCTCTTGTAAAAATTGAAGCCTATTTTTCCACTGGAGTTGTGTGAGTCCCTCGTAGTCCACTGGGTGCTACTATTCCATGTTTCCTTCAATTAGACTTGACAGCCATTCCTTTAGCTCCTGTGGCCCTCCCGATATCCAGGCTGTATATGTAAATCTATAGGAACACTCACTTAGGTCTCCTACAAGTGGAATACATGGTCTGAGACTATTGTGTAATCTATATTTCATTAGACACTTTAGTTTTTAACAATTTATGACCCACTAACATGTTCCATCCCAGGCAGGAGCCGTTTGGACTGCGCCCTCGAGGTATTTTGAGTAATAAACCGCCATTAATGTACGCGGATTTCTGGAGGAAAATGTTAATTGTCCTCTTAGAATATTAATAAGGTCAAATGTAATAAATATTAACAATTACGCATTTAATAATTTCACGGAAGATAGATTGGCCATGTCACTCAAGCCATGGCCAAATGTTGGGCAGGTTAAGTGGGGTTTTGTATTTGTAATGTATGCATTTCATAACGGATTACAACGGATAGAAAAAAGGGGGGGGAGGAGGGGAAAGGGGAATGGTGGGACTTTATATGAAGCACAACACCAAAACCAGATGAATCAATTGTTAGATACTGTTAAATATTTAATGGTGCACATGGATGCATGTGGAACCGTAAGTAACATGTAGCAAATAACATAATAATATAGTAATATAATAAATACAGTCTTTATTGGCATATGCAACGCACTTTTTTCCCCTTAAAATCAGGGGAAAATCGCGGGTGCGTGTTATACTCCGAACCACTGCCTTGGATGGGAAGGAGGGAACGAGCGCCCCTGAAATAGACAGAGCCGAGTGTACTGTGTACTAGGCTAGGCTCGGCTCTGAACATTGATGGGCAAGGTTGCAG
The DNA here is from genome assembly GCF_042186555.1 of Aquarana catesbeiana. Taxonomy (NCBI): domain Eukaryota; kingdom Metazoa; phylum Chordata; class Amphibia; order Anura; family Ranidae; genus Aquarana; species Aquarana catesbeiana. The sequence goes on from NC_133332.1 coordinate 13,320,077, forward strand.
ATGGACACTATTGGGCAAGGTTGCAGATGGACACTGATGGGCAAGGCTGCAGATGGACACTATTGGGCAAGGTTGCAGATGGACACTGATGGGCAAGGCTGCAGATGGACACTATTGGGCAAGGCTGCAGATGGACACTGATGGGCAAGGCTGCAGATGGACACTATTGGGCAAGGTTGCAGATGGACACTGATGGGCAAGGCTGCAGATGGACACTATTGGGCAAGGTTGCAGATGGACACTGATGGGCAAAGCTGCAGATGGACACTATTGGGCAAGGTTGCAGATGGACACTGATGGGCAAGGCTGCAGATGGACACTATTGGGCAAGGTTGCAGATGGACACTGATGGGCAAGGCTGCAGATGGACACTATTGGGCAAGGCTGCAGATGGACACTGTTGGGCAAGGTTGCAGATGGACACTGATGGGCAAGATTGCAGATGGACACTGATGGGCAAGGCTGCAGATAGACACTGTTGGACAAGGCTGCAGATGGACAATGTTGGGCAAAGTTGCAGATGGACACTGATGGGCAAGGCTGCAGAAGGACAATGATGGGCAAGGCTGCAGATGGACACTGTTGGGCAAGTTGCAGATGGACACTGATCATTCTGCAATGATGGGCAAGGCTGCAGATGGACACTGTTGGGCAAGGCTGCAGATGGACACTGATGGGCAAGGTTGCAGACGGACACTGATGGGCAAGGTTGCAGATGGACACTGATGGGAAAGGTTGCAGATGGACACTGATGGGCAAGGTTGCAGATGGACACTGATGGGCAAGGTTGCAGATGGACACTGATGGGAAAGGTTGTAGATGGACATTGATGGGCAAGGTTGCAGATGGACACTGATGGGCAAGGTTGCAGATGGACACTGATGGGCAAGGTTGCAGATGGACACTGATGGGCAAGGTTGCAGATGGACACTGATCATTCTGCAATGATGGGCAAAGCTGCAGATGGACACTGATAAGGCTGCATTGATGGGCATTTAAAATGTAAGTTTTTTTTTTTCCTTAAACTTCTCTCCTAAAAGTTTTTTTCCTTAAACTTCCCTCCTAAACTTGGGGTGCGAGTTAAACGCCGGCGCGTGTTATACGCTGATAAATAGGGTTACATAGAAATGTACACACACACACATATAAGTGTTGGGAATGCATACAATGCATAAAAGTTCCCACATAGTAAATAGTACATATTTTTAAATGTAGCCCAAACTTGCATATAAACATCATTAATTGCACACATGATAATATAAAATTGATTTAAGGTTCTTCAAGTTAGTCGCATGGTAAACGCATGGTAGCTGTGACAATACATCGGTATATAGCTCTACGCACGTTTCGTGGATAAATTCCACTCATCAGGCTTACAGCGGATAAAGATAATGTATGTGCTGCGGATATACAATGATCATGCTTACATATTTCGGTAACACCAAGGACAGGAGTGACTTCCAGGGGGCAAGGACAGGGTGGCATGCTCATCATACAATTGCTGTAGGTAGCCATATTTCCATCTACATCTCTACACTGGTATCCATGACTAGGCAACAGGACCCTTTTGACCTACCTCTACCATGTTACAAGACCCTTCTATCCTGCCTCTACCAGGTGACCAGACCCTTCTATCCTGCCCTACCAGGTGATAGGACTCTTTTATCCTGTCTCTACCAGTTGATAGGACAGTTACATCCTGCCAGATGATCAGGCTCTGCTATACGGCTCCTGCCAGGTGAAAGGACCCTTCAATTCTGCTCCTATCAGGTGTTTGGACCTTTCTATTATGCCCCTACCAGATTACAGGACCTTCCAATCCTGTTCCTACAAGTAGAAAAGTTCTTCTATCCTGCCCTACCAGGTAATAGGACTCTTTTATCCTGTCTCTACCATATTACAGGGCCCCTCTATCCTGCCCCTACCAAGCAATAGGACCATAATATTCCCCTGCCCTCTACTAGATGATCAAGCCCTTCAATCTGGCCCCTACCAGGTGATAGGGTGTTAGGGTCCTTTTATCCTGCCCCTACAATGCGAAAGCACCCTTCTATTCCTTCCCTACCGGGGGATTGGACCCTTCTATCCTGCTCCTACCAGTTGATAAGACCTTTACATCCTGCCTCTTTTAGATGACCGGCTTTTCCATCCTGCCCCTACCAGGTGATAGGACCCTGCTATTCTGCCCCTGTCAGATGATTGGACCTTTCCAATCTGCTCCTATCAGGTGATTGGACCTTTCTATCGTGTCCCTACCAGATTACAGGACCCTACTATTGTGCTTATGCAAGTTGATAAGATCTTCTGTCCTGCCTGCACCAGATGACCAAACCTCTCTGTCCTGAGTTAACAGGTGGTGGGACTCTTTTATCTTGTGGCTATCATATTACATTGCACCTCTATCCTGCTCCTACCAGGTGACAAAACCCTTTTAGCTTGTCATTAAGATCATGCTCCTGGTGATCAGACCCTTCTATCCTGGCCCTACCAGGTGACAGGATTCTTTTATCCTATCATTACCAGGTGAACATATCCTTCTATTCTGCCTTCATGGGTGACAGTATACTGTAGTTCTAGTCTGTCCTACCGGGTGACCAGACCCTTCTGTTCTGCCCCTACCAGCTAAAAATGCTCTTACAAGGAGCAGGACCATTCTATCCTCTCGCTTATAAGGTGACACCACCCATATGCCATACCCCAACAGTTGGCCTGACCTTCCCACTCTTCACCTACCAGACGACCATACCCTTCTATCTTTTCAAGGTTACAGGACCTTCTATCCTGCCCCTGTTAGATAAGTGAACCCTTCTATTTAGCTCCCTACCTGATGGCAGGACTCTTCGATCCTGCCCCTACCAAGTGATAGGACCGTTACAGTATATCCTCCCTCTACTGGATGATCACGCTCTTCAGTCCTGCCTCTACTAGGTGATAGGGTGTTAGGGTCCTTTTATCCTGCCCCTATCATATGAAAGAACCATTATTTTCTGTCCCTACCAGGGAATTGGACCCTTCTATTCTGCCCCCACCAGGTTACAGGACCCTTCTATCCTGCCCCTGCCAGTTGATAGGACATTTACATCCTGCTTCTACCAGATGATCAGGCACTTCTATCCTGCCCCACCAGGTGATAGGGTGTCAGGATACCTTTATCCTGCCCCTACCAGGTGATAGGACCCTTCTATTCTGCCCTTATCAGTTGATTGGACCTTTCTATCCTGCCCCTACCAGATTACAGGGCCCTCCTATCCTGCTCCTACAATTTGACAATATCTTCAGTCCCGTTCCTACCAAGTGACCAGACTCTACTATCCCACTCCTACCAGGTGAATAAACCCTTCTTTCCTGACCCTACCTTCTATTTTGGCCATACCTGGTGATCAGACTTTTCTATCTTGCCTCTACCAGGTGACAGGGCCCTTCTACTTTGCTCCTGTCAGGTGGTAGGACCCTTCTATCCTGCCCCTACAAGGCTATAGGACCTTTATATCCTGCCTTTACCAGATGATCTGCCTCTTCTAACATGCCCCTACCAGTTGACCAGAGCCTTCTATCCTACCCCTACCAGTTGATCAAACCCTTCTACCCTGCTCCTACAGGTTGTTCTATCCTGCCCCTATCAGGTTACATGAGCCTTCTATCCCACCCCTTCTAGCCTGCCCCTACCAGGTGACAGGTCCCTTCTATCCTGCCCCTACTAAATGACCACAACCTTCAATCCTATCCCTACTAGGTGATCAAACCCGTCTATCCTGCCCCTACCAGGAGACAGGACCCTACTATGCTGCCCCCAACAGGTGAGAAAACCCTTCTACCCTGCTCTTACAGGTTGAGAGGATCTTCTGTCCTGAGACTACCAGGTGACAGGACCCTTTTATTCTGCCACTACTAGGCGATCATAATTTTATCCTGCTCCTACAAGTTGACAAGATCTTCTATTTTGCCCCTACTAGGTGACAGTACCCTTCTATCCTGCCCCTAACAGGTGAGAAAACCCTTCTACCCTGTTCTTACAAGTTGAGAAGATCTTTTATTTTGCCCCTACCTGGTGACTAGACCCTTCTATCTTGCCCCTACCAGGTTATTGGACCCTTCTATCCTCTCCTACCATGTGATCAGATCCATCTATCCTCCCTCTTCCTGATGACTGGACCCTTCTATCTTGCCTTTACCATCAAAATCAATTTGCTGAAATGTCTCAGCTCATCCCTACACTTAACTGCACAGATGTATTACAGCTGAAATGCCATAGCAATGTTAAATACTGAGCTTCTATTTCATTATATATGGGTAGTATATTCCGTCTCATTTTCCTTTAGGCAGCTTTCAGAATTAAAACACTTTCTCTGCAAAAAAAGCAAATTAGGTTTTTAAAGCTTTGTTAATTGCCCCGTTTATATTTCCCGTTTATATTTGCAGACGTACTAAACATACACTATATTACCAAAAGTATTGGGACACCTGCCTTTACAAGCACATGAACTTTAATGACATCCCAGTCTTAGTCCGTAGGGTTCAATATTGAGTTGGCCCACCCTTTGCAACTATAAAAGCTTCAACTTTTTCTGGGAAGGCCGTCCACAAGGTTTAGGAGCGTGTCTATGGGAATGTTTGACCATTCTTCCAGAAGAGTATTTGTGAGGTCAGGCACTGATGTTGGATGAGAAGTTCTGGCTCACAGTCTCCGTTCTAATTCATCCCAAAGGTATTCTATCAGGTTGAGGTCAGGACTCTGTGCAGGCCAGTCAAGTTCCTCCACCCCAAACTCGCTCATCCATGTCTTTATGGACCATGCTTTGTGCACTGGTGTGCAGTCATGTTGGAACAGGAAGGGGCCGTCCCCAAACTGTTCCCACAAAGTTGGGAGCATGAAATTGTCCAAAATACCGTAGCCTCCCTGGCGGTTTTCCCGAATGTGGCTCGGGGTTAAATTTCAGCACCATTAACGGTAACCCCAAGCCACACTCTGGATCGCATTGCAGGATCCTGGTGCGGCGTTACTTACCTTGTCCCCAGGATCCTGCGATGTCCCTCCCGCGCTGTCTGCGGGCTCCGTCCTCCTCCGAAGCCTCTCTGTGCCAGGCTCAGTTCCCTGCGATCGTCGCGACACACGGGTGCGGAGCTTGGCGGGAAATTCAAAAAATTGTAAAAATCATAACACATACAGTACTGTATGAAATCATTTCACATCCCTTTTGTCCCCAGTGCTTTGGCCCATGCCCTGCATGCAGTTTTATATGATATATACTGTTCTTTCTGCCTGGAAACTGGAGATTGTCCATAGCAACCAGAAAGTGTCCCTTTACGTCAAAAGTGGCTTTAGACCAGCTAGAAAACAGCGATAGTAAATTAGAACACTTGCAGAATTGAGCAATAGTGAATCGTGGGGAAATTTATTTTATTATTATTTTTTTTAATTATTTATATTTATTTATTATATTATAATTTATGATTTTGTGTTTCAAACTTCATCATACCCGGGATATCTACTAGACTCTTGTTTGGACAGATTTAAGTGTGTTATTATTAAGAATTACAGGCCTACAATACAAAACGCCAAATTTCCATGCAGAATAATTGTACCGCTTTCAGCACCTAAAATTCGAAATAATCATACCGCCAGGGAGGTTAAGAGTTCCATTCACTGGAACTAAGGGGCCAAGCCCAACCCCTGAAATACAACCCACACCATAATCCCCCCCCCCTCCACCAAATGGTTTGGACCAGTGCACAAAGCAAGTTCCCCTTAAATACATGGATGAGCGAGTCTGGGGTGGAGGAACTTGTCCTGACCTCAACCTGATAGAACACCTTTTGGGATGAATTAGAGCAGATACTGCGAGCCAGGCCTTCTCGTCCAACACCAGTGCCTGACCTCACAAATGCACAATATTGTGTATCTTGGAGGGGGGGGAGGCACAGTTTGGCATGTTCTCCCTGGGCTCTAGATGACCCTTTTCCGGCACTGGTTAGGAAACTACTTTAATTCTTATTGCTAGCACTTTGGGCAATCAACTTCTTTAGTTTGCCAAGTAGCCCAAAAAAAATGGAAAAAACGTACTAACAAGATCCGCCTCCCATAGGCTTTAATGGGATTTGCCACGTAGTTCGGGTTCGCTGAATTTCAAACAGCCTTCAGTTGAACCATGTTGAGGAAAGTGGAAGAAAACTGTGCTGGACCAGTAAGGTCATCTTATTGGTATTGCTATCTTAAAGTACTAATGTTGATGTAAATAATCTGGTTCCCAGGCAGGAAGCTTCTACATCCCAGAAGATCTTTACGGTCTCCTTGGCTTATAGTCCAATGTAACAAAAATGGAAAATGAAGAGCTACAATACTACTAAAAGGTCCAGATATGACTTTATCGCAATAACAATCAGGGGGACAACCCAAGGAGTAACCAACACATTTCGGGGGTCCAAAAAACACCCCCTTCATCGGGAAGTTAAAAATTTTTAAAAATTGAATGGACTAGAAGTGAACTGAACCAGTTGATGACAAGACCTGGGATTGAAGAAATATTGTTAAAGGTCAAGTCCATTTGTAGTCCATTCACATTGTTCTTAATCAAGCCCTGTTGAAGGGGGGCCATTTTGGACCCCCTCGAAACGAGTTTGGTGCTCTGTGGATCGTCCCCCAGAGTTTTATTGGACTAAAGTCATATCTGGACCTTCTAACAGTGTTATGGACCTTCAATTATCCATTTTTATGTCATTCGAACCCGGGCAGATTGCTTGCCCTTAACCAATTCCGGACCGCCGCATGCCGATATACGTCCTAACTTTGAAGAGGGATATCTTTGTTAGGGTAGCAGCTAGCTACCATAACCCCGGTATCCTCTTCTTCGGCGGGCGGTCCGGTTTCTGATAATAGTGGTCTCTGCGGCAGATTCGCCGCAAGATCACTTTTATCGGCGGCGGGAGAGGGCCCCCCCCTCCAGCCGCGCTCCAGTGCCCTCCGCCGCTTACAGGAGCCGTCGGCAGAGGCGGAAGCGATCGGATACTTCTTCCTGCTGGGCATGGAGATGAGTGACCCATGCCATACCATTGAAGGGTGGAAGCGACATCAAAACATCACTTCCGCCCATAGCTCTTAAAGGGCCATTTTTTTTTTCCAAATGACAAAATTATTATTATTATTTTTTTTTTATAGAATTTTAGTGTAAATATAAGATGTAAAGTCTTTTTGACCCCAGATCTCATATTTAAGAGGACCTGTCATGCTTCTTTTCTATTACAAAGGATATTTACATTCCTTGTAATAGGAATAAACGTGACACAATTTTTTTTTTTTTTAAAGAACAGTGTAAAAATAAAAAAATAAAAGGTAAAATAAATAGGAAAAAAATGTAAAAATTTTTAAATGCTCCCCGTGCCGCGGAGCTCGCGTGCAGAAGTGAACGCATACGTGGGTAGCGCCCGCATATGAAAACGGTGTTCAAACCACACATGTGAGGTATCGCAGCAATCGGTAGAGCAAGAGCAATAATTCTAGCCCTAGACCTCCTCTGTGACTCAAAACATGCAACCTGTAGATTTTTTTAAACGTCGCCTATGGAGATTTTTAAGGGTAAAAGTTTGTCGCCATTCCACGAGCGGGCGCAATTTTTTGAAGCGTGACATGTTGGGTATCAATTTACTCGGCATAACATTATCTTTCACAATATAAAAAAAATTTATTTATATATTATAATTAACTTTACTCTTATTTTTTAATTAAAAAAAGTGTATTTTTTCCAAAAAAAGTGCGCTTGTAAGACCACTGTGCAAATATGGTGTGACGGAAAGTATTTTATTTTAAGTATTTTACCCATTTTATTCTCTAGGGTGTTAGAAAAAAAAATATATATATATACATATATATAGATATATATATATATATATCTATATATATATAGATATATATATATATATATATATCTATATATATATAGATATATATATCTATATATATATAGATATATATATCTATATATATATAGATATATATATATATATCTATATCTATATCTATCTATCTATCTACCTATCTATCTATCTATCTATCTATCTATCTATCTATCTATCTATCTATCTATCTATCTATCTATCTATATATATGTATATCTATATAGATATATAGATATACATATATATAGATATATATATATACTATTTGGGGGTGAAAATGTGGCTAGGCAGGTTAATTTAGATACAGCACCTCATCCCAAAATACATAGGTAGTAAGTCAAGTAGGGAGGACAAGGGATTATCGCGGTGCCAAGGACAGCAAGAAGTAAAGAAATAGAGTAGCAGGTATAAAAAATACAAAAATACTTTATTTAACAAAATTCAAGATTCAATACATACAAAGAACAGTAAAATCATTAGCTGGGATTCACATATATACGATATATGACCAGAGGTACAGTAGGGTGGGCTAAGAGTGGAGGGCCTTCGAAGCGAGAGCTCAATATCCTACATGTTTCGTCAAAGCATTGGCTTCCTCAGGGAATAATGAGAGCTAGTTTGAATATATAAGAATCTATACATGAAAATACAAAAAACATCATGTAAATAAACAGAAAAATAACCGTACAAAAATAAACTGGTATAAAAAATATATAAAGATGCATTGAGAAATGTGGCTGAACCATTCCGCAAATGGAGACCTGTAACAGAGCACCGGAAGCAAGATCATACCTGAAAGCCAGACACCCAACGGAGGTCAAACAAAGGAACCCCAGCCGCGGAGCGAAGAGCCGCACCATATCTATGCCTGCAGGGGGCATATAAAAGACCTGGCAATTAAATATATTATGGATTAGGAGAATGTAGTGGCTATGCAAACTAGAGATGTGTGTGAAACACACAATTATCCAAAGTGTGTGTGGGGTCAACGACCATATAATAATTAAATAGGGCAAATGGGCCTCAAAAAGACTTACGCTTTAAAAACAATTAATTTGTGAATCCAAATCGCCTGAGGAGAGATTAAGGGACCAGCAAGGCTGACTGATGAAGTGATGGATGTTGATCTGAAAAAATACGCATAAGATAAGGGGAGGTGGAAACTGGACTATATGACCTGAGAAAGAAACAGAGTTTCTCTGGAGAGGTAAAAAATAATAATAAAAAGAGGGCTTACCCTGTAGGTACTTTATAAGGCATAAAGCTGAGCGAATTCACTGCTCATATATTATATGAGAAGTGATGGATGAGACATATACTATTTGGGGGTTCTACGTAATTTTCTAGCAAACTTGTAAACAACAAATCTCAGAAAGAGGCTCGGTCCTTAAGTGGTTAATTGCCACTTTTCTTTTTTTAGCAAATAGAAGCTTAAACTTTGTCCGTCACTCCGCAGATTAGCTGAAGGGCGACATGCTGGACAAGCGCTGACATTGGTCGTGATTTGTTGCCGCGCCTGGCAAAAAAATAAAAATTAAAAAAATCAAAGCCGTTTCTAGAGCTCTCATTAATATGCTTTGCAAGACAAGTACAAGAAAATCCGATGTAACAATCAAAAGTCAAGCTTTTAATTAGGTTTAACTAAACTGTGGCGCGATTGAGATATCAGATCGGCAAATTGCCTTCATAATCCTGTTGTACAAATAAGGAGACTGACCTTACAGAGTGACCCGGGAGCGGCGTTCGCATTCAGACACAACAAAAACAGCCAACCATTTGTTATATCTACTAATGAGCAACAACTAACTCATTAGAAAGTAGCAGGAAAAGCCGGGCCCTGTGTTTACACCGAGCCAAAGAAGTTCCGTGACTCGAATCACCGCCCTAAATACTAATAATGACGGTCAATCATTGTCCTCCTGGTGATCTTTGCACTGAATCCAACCGATCTGTGGCAGATGAATGTTTTTCTGTGGATTGCCGATTTGCCAAATTGGTGAACCGATTCCATTTTTGTGGGCTGATTAGGAATCCTTTGAACCATGACATTATGGTTGGACATGGCACATAGGTTGGACTTGATGGACTTGTGTCTTTTTTCAACCTCACCTACTATGTAACTATGTAACTATGATGCGACGTCTGTGCCATAACCGATTATTGGTCTGGTTATTTTTTCTTATGGTTAATAAATGCATTTCCTAACTGTTTACAGTAGATAGAGAAATTGATATATTTAGGAAACAACAAGGATGGGGTGACTTACACTAGTTTGGGAGGTGGTAAGAACAGGGTGGCACCTCCATCACCCACGGACAAGCAACAGAATCTTTTCATCATGCCTGACTGAAAGGACCCTACATACCGGCCCCTGATAAGTAATAGGACCCTTTTATCCTGCCCTTGTTAAATAGTTACATAGGTACATTACTCCATAATTTTTGTAAAATATTTTTAGATAAATATATACTTCACCATCAGGCCCCTGAAGAAGAGGTCTAACTACGTACAACCTTGAAACGCGTCGGTCCTTCTGTCCCAGCCCACTGCTTGGACAGCTGTGTGTGGTGCCTTTTTAGTATTGTTGTATCAGACCTCTATACACACCTTGTTTGCTAACCTATGACCCTATTTGCATCCATCTCTTTTATTACTGTCATGTTTTAACTTTTTCTGTAATAAATTTATATTTTTGAATTAATTATTGTTTGAAGACTCCTGCCTTTTAAAGTCCCACAAGAGGAAAAAATCTTTGCTTTTTGTGTAATCTATTAGGGATGTGAGCAGTGGTGTTTTTTTCCACATTGCTCTTGACACTATCATACTTACCGTCAGTGGCGTTGCTAGGGGGTGGCTTTTGGGGCTAAAGCCCCGAATCTGGGGCCCATAGCCCTGAGTCTTTGCAGGGGTCCCCAAGGGGAGGGGAGGCTCTCTGGGGACCCTGATTTTAAGGGGGAGGCTCTCTGGGGACCCTGAGTTTAAGGGGGAGGCTCTCTGGGGACCCTGATTTAAGGGGGAGGCTTTCTGGGGACCCTAATGTAAGGGGGGCTCTTTGGAGACCCTGACATAAGTGGGGAGCTCTCTGGGGACCCTGATGCAAGGGGGAGGCTCTCTGGGGACTCTGATGTAAGGGGGGCTCTCTAGGACCCTGATGTAAGTGGGGGGCTCTCTAGGTTTATATATACACACACACACACGTATATTACTGTATATACATGAGTATGCCCGCCCAAGCGTATGACTGTCTTTACTAGGCTGCTATGGGCTCTAGTCCCAGATCTTTTCTAGACCTAGCAACGCCCCTGCTTACCGTACTTGTTACATAGTAGGTGAGGTTGAAAAAAGACACAAGTCCATCAAGTCCAACCTATGTGTGTGATTATGTGTCAGTATTACATTGTATATCCCTGTATGTTGCGGTCGTTCAGGTCCTTATCTAATAGTTTCTTGAAACTATCGATGCCCCCCCCCGCTGAGACCACCGCCTGTGGAAGGGAATTCCACATCTCTGCCGTACATACAGTTAAGAACCCTCTACCCAGTTTAACCACTTTCCAACCAGCCGCCGCAGTTGTACTGTGGCCGAATGGCACGGCTGGTCGAAACAATGTTGTGTAACGTCGCTTCTCCCTGTGGCCACTAGGGGAGCGCGCGAGTGCCCCCTGCTCGCCCATGGAGCCGATGCGAGTGCCCGGCAGCCGCGATTGCTCGGGGCACACGGAGAACAGGGATCTGTGTGTGTGTAAATACTCAGTTTCCGGTTCTCCGAGGGGAGAAGTGACAGATCATCTGTTCATACAGGGCACAGGTGTCAAACACAAGGCCCGCGGCCCAAATCCGGCCCTCCAGGCCATTTCATGTGGCCCTTGCACCTCTCCTGTAGCTGCAGGAGAGCTCCAGCCCTCAACTGGTCCTCCTCCAGACCCTTACTTTCTGCTTTCAAGCAATGCATCCAGCTTCTTCCCAGCAGCAGCATAAGGAAAGGGGGGTGCACTGTGATGTAAGGGAAAGTGGGGGACTCAATTTCTGATGGCGGAGTGGCTCTTGACATCTAATGTAAGGGGAGGGAATGCGCTGGACATCTAATCTTACAGATACAAACGGCCCTTTTTAGGACAATCATAATGCTGATGTGGCCCACAATGAAATTGAGTTTGACACCCCTGATACAGAGTATGAACAGCTATCTATCTCTACCCCTACACAGTCCCCTCCCCCCTTCAGTTAGAACACACACTAGGGAACACAGTTAACCCCTTGATCGCCCCCTAGTGTTAACCCCTTCCCTGCCAGTGACATTTTTACAGTAATCAGTGCATTTTTATAGCACTGATCGCTGTAAAAATGACAATGGTCCCAAAAATGTGTCAAAATTGTCCGACGTGTCGGCCATAATGTCGCAGTCCCGATAAAAATCGCAGAACACCGCCATTACTAGTAAAAAAAAAAAATTAATAATAAAAATGCCATAAATCTATCCCCTATTTTGTAGACGCTATAACTTTTGCGCAAACCAATCAATATACGCTTATTGAGATTTTTTTTTTACCAAAAATATGTAGAAGAATACGTATCGGCCTAAACTGAGGAAACAAATTGTTTTTTTATATATTTTTGGGGGATATTTATTATAGCAAAAAGTAAAAATGTTTTTTGTTCAAAATTGTCGCTTATTTTTGTTTATAGAGCAAAAAATAAAAACCACAGAGGCGATCAAATACCACCAAAAGAAAGCTCTATTTGTGGGAAAAAAGGACGTCAATTTTGTTTGGGTGCAACGTCGCACGACCGCGCAATTGTCAGTTAAAGCAACGCAGCGCCGTATCGCAAAAAGTGCTCTGGTCAGGAAGGGGGTAAAAACTTCCGGGGCTGAAGCGGTTAAGATTTAACCTCTTTTCTTCTAATTTTAATGAGTGGCCAGGTGTCTTGTTAAACTCCCTTCCGCGCAAAAGTTTTCTCCCTATTGTGGGGTCACCAGTACAGTATTTATAAATTGAAATCATATCCCCTCTCAAGTGTCTCTTCTCCAGAGAGAATAAGTTCAGAGCTCACAACCTTTCCTCATAACTAAGATCCTCCAGACCCTTTATTAGCTTTGTTGCCCTTCTTTGTACTCGCTCCATTTCCAGTACATCCTTCCTGAGGACTGGTGCCCAGAACTGGACAGCATACTCCAGGTGCGGCCGGACCAGAGTCTTGTAGAGCGGGAGAATTATCGTTATATCTCATTGGGTAACAGGACTTTTAGGGCGCAGATTTGAAACTGCAAACGTTGTTGTGTCTGGCAATGTCTCTTCTTTCTGAGCCACCTGGAATGCTGGATGGCTCCCTGGACAAACAAATCCTGGAATGATCCTGCCTTGTACCTTGTTTGACGTGAACCTTAAACCCTTTGCTCCTCCCATGAACTTCCTATTTTAATCCAAGCCTTTGCACTTCCTGTTGCCAGATTATTTTGCTCCCTCCAGCCAATATCTCGCTCTTGTCACACCTGCCGTTTGTATCTTCTACCACTCGTTACTGATGCTGGACTTGTTCCTTAACTTCGCTTCTGTTTGATACCCAACCTGGAACCACTTGCTACCGACCTTTGGCTTGTTTACTGACTACGCTTATCCCTACCTGCTATATCTGCTACTGGACACTGGTTTGCTGACATCCTGAAGACCCCAACCTAAGAATAATACACAGGAAAACCCATCCTTACCATAATGGGCTCTGGTGAACATCGGTTAGTGCTTAGACTCTGCATCTCAGATGAGTCGGTGTCATCTGCTGGAGTGACCTGCTTCTCTACTTATCCAGCTGGTCAGTGGGAGCCTCTCTACTGCATTAGCTACTTGTCTGCGAGCCTGACCCTCCCAAGCTGGGTGTTGGACGGTTCCGTCACGGAGCTAGTCTGAGTATTTCAAAATATGATGATCTACTGGGATTTTCAACCATCTCTCGGGGTTTACAGAGAATGGTGGTAAAAAGAGAAAATATCAAGTGAGCGGCAGTCGTGTGGAGGAAAATTCCTTGTTGATGTCAGAGGTCAGAGGAGAATGGGCAGACTGATTCCAGATGATAGAAAGGCAACAGCAACTCAAATAACCACTCGTTACACCCAAGGTATGCAGAATACCATCTCTGAATGCACAACACATCAAACCTTGAAACAGATGGGCTACAGCAGCAGAAGACCACACCGGGTGCCACTCCTGTCAGCTAAGAACAGGAAACTGAGACTACAATTCTCACAGGATCACCAAAATTGGACAATAGAAGATTGAAAAAATGTTGCCTGATCTGACGATTTCAGCTGCAACATTCAGATGGTGGGGTCAGAATTTGGAACATGGATCCATCCTGCCTTGTATCACCGGTCAGTCAGGCTGGTGGTGGGGGTGTAATGGTGTGGGGGGGATATTTTCTTGACATTAGTACCAATTGAGCATGGTTTAACCACTTCAATACCGGGCGCTTATACACCTTTCTGCCCAGACCAATTTTCAGCTTTCAGCGCTCTCACACTTTGAATTACAATTGTGCGGTCATGTGACGTTGTACCCAAACACATTTTTTATAATTTTTTTTCCCATAAATAGAGCTTTCTTTTGGTGGTATTCGATCACCTCTGGGGTTTTTATTTTTTGCGCTAAAAAAAAAAGAGAAAATTTTGAAAAAAAATAAGTTTTCCTTCGCTTCTGTTTTCTCCTTTACTGATGGGCACTGGTGAGGTGTCAATTATATGCAGCACTGATAGGCAGCACTGATAAGCAGCACTGATGGGCACTGATAGGTGGCACTGATGAGGCAGTACTGATTGGCACTGATGAGGTGGCAATTATATGCAGCACTAATAGGCACTGATGGGCAGCACTGATAAGCAGCACTGATGGGCACCGATAGGTGGCACTCATGGGCACTCACAGACGGCACTGATGGCCACTGATGGGCACTCATAGGCAGCACTGATGGCCAGCACTGATAGGCAGCACTGATCAGAGGCACTGGCAGGCATCACTGATGGGCACAGAGTGCCATCCCTAATGGCCAATAATTATCATCCCTGGTGGGCTCTAGTGAGCTTACCTGGTGGTCATATGTGGGCATCCCTGGTGGTCATGGGTGGGCATCAATGGTGGACATCCATGCTGGCCATGGGTGGGCATCCCTGGTGGTCCTGGGTGGGCATCCTCAGGGGAGGCTGCACTGATAATCAATCAGTGCAGACCCCCCCTGTCAGGAGAGCAGCCGATTGGCCCTCCTCTACTCACGTCTGTTAGCGTGAGTAGAGGAAAGGGCAATACATGACTTTTCCTGTTTACACTGTGATCATCTGTAATTGGACACAGCTGATCATGTGGTAAAGAGCCTCCGTCAGAGGCTCTTTAGCTAGATCGAAGATGCAGTGAGTCAGACTGACTGACACTGCACCACCAATCGCCGCCTTGCATGCCCCCTGCGGGCGCACGATCGCGGCTTATCCTGCTGGACGTCATATGACACCCAATCAGGATAACTGAACCACTTCCCAGCCCTCATTCTGCTATAAGCCGGGCAGGAAGTGGTTAAACACCACGGCCTACCTGAGTATTGTTGCTGACCATGTCCATCCCTTTATGACTACAGTGTCCCCATCTTCTGATGGCTCCTTCCAGCAGGATAATGCACCATGTGACAAAGCTCCAATCATCTCACCACTGGACAATGAGGTCTCTGTCCTCCAATGTCCTCCACACTCACCACATCTCATCCAATAGAGGACCTTTGGGATGTGGTGAGAACGGAGGATTGGCATTATGAATGTGCAGCTGACAAATCTGCAGCAACTGCCTGATGTTATCATGTCACTATGGGCCAAAATCTCTGAGAAACGTTTCCAACACCTTGTTGTATCTATTCCACCAAGAATGAAGGCAAAAGGGGGTCCAACCGGGTATTAGCAAGGTGTACCTAATAAAGTGGCCGGTGAGTGTAGGTATGTGATCTTTTAAACACATTTTGTTTGAATTTTCAGGAAAGCAAGGTAGATTTGAATAATTCTCTGACACAATATTTGGATGTATTCTTCGCCATGCAGATTTTTGTTCTATCGGAGGGAAATTTGTGTGTTTGTATGATTTTTCCTTCTTTTTTTTACATGCTTCAGTTCTTTTTTGTACAGCAAGAAAACATAAAAAAAACAATATTTCTCCCTACTTTATCTAAAACTGAAAGAAAAAAAAAAAAAGTACACCTTTGTTTTTCTGCAGTTCCGAGTTTAACCAACATTTTTCTACAGAAGATAAACAGAAAACTCTGCATTCTCGGGCTGGGATTTTGCCTTTCCGTTAAAATGAATTGTTTGCCTGATACAATGTATTGAACATAAAGAGTCTGAGATCCAAATGAAGATTTATTTGCGTTCTGCTGGCCATGAATCAACTTTTTTCTCTGATCAATGATAGAAGCGGGTAGGCTGGAATATTGCAGACAGTAAACCGCTTCCCCGAGCAGTGTCAGCGATACAACCCGCAAGATTGTGACTGCGCCAAGCATTATCAAAGATGGAATCAGAGGTGAAATAAGGCAATGGAGCCACAGCATGGTTATGGATGGATAGGCAAAAACTCTTTGGAGCGTTAAGGCTTAAATTCCAGAAACAATTCTTATTAAGCCGATTGTTCAAAAAGTGGAAATTACAGTTCAAGATTTCTGGATGCAAAATAATGCAGTTAAGGGAAAATAATCCTATGAGTAAAATATTGGGGTACAGTGTTGATTAGAACTATGAGAAAAAAAGACTTGAGGTGATTATTTAAGCTGATTGCAAAATGAGAAAAAAAATGTGTCCTGGCAGTGAGATTAACAAATAGAGATTTGTGGTGAATCACTAGAGGGATCATCAGGAGGAAGGGGGTCCTGATTCCTTTATATAGATCTTTATATCACCAGAGGGATCACCTGCAGAAGGATGGAGGTCCTGATTCCTCTATATAGATTTTCATATTACGAGAGGGGTCACCAACAGGAGAAAGGAGGTCCCGATTCCTCTATATAGATCTTTATATGGCTAGAGAGGTCACCAGAAGGAGGACCTGATTTCTCTATAAAGATCTTCATATCACTAGAGGGGGTCACCAGCAGAACGAAGGAGGTCCTGATTTCTCTATATAGATCTTTATATCACTAGAGGGGTCACCAGCAGGAGGAAGGAGGTCCTGATTCCTCTATATAGATCTTTATATCACTAGAGGGATCACCAGAAGGAGGAAGAAGGTCCTGATTCCTCTATATAGATCTTTATATCACTAGAGGGATCACCAGAAGGAGGAAGAAGGTCCTGATTCCTCTATATAGATTTTCATATCACTTGAGGGGTCACCAGCAGGAGAAAGAAGGTCCTGATTCCTCTATATAGATCTTTATATGGCTAGAGAGGTCACCAGAAGGAGGACCTGATTCCTCTATAAAGATCTTCATATCACTAGAGGGATCATCACCAGCAGATGGAAGGAGGTCCTGATTCCTCTATATAGATCTTTATATCACTAGAGGGGTCATCAGCAGGAGGAAGGAGGTCCTGATTTCTCTATATAGATCATTATATCACTAGAGGGATCACCAGAAGGAGGAAGGAGGTCCTGATTCCTCTATATAGATCTCTATATCGCTAGAGATGTCACCAGAAGGAGGACCTGATACCTTTATATAGATCTTTATATCGCTAGAGGGGTCACCAGAAAGAGGAAGGAGGTCCTGATTCCTCTATATAGATCTTCATAGCACTAGAGAAATAACCAGCAGAAGGAAGGAGGTCCTGATTCCTCTATATAGATCTTTATATCGCTAGAGGGGTCACCAGAAAGAGGAAGGAGGACCTGATTCCTCTTTATATATTTTTTTTATCACTAAAGGGATCACCAGCAGGAGGAAGGAGGTCCTGATCCCTCTATAAAGATCTTCACATCACCAGACAGATCACCAGCAGGAGGACGGAGGTCCTGATTTCTCTATATAGATGTAGCACCCTCTACCTAGGTAGGTGCTAGAGTTTAGGATTTTTGTAGTGCAGGTAAATTTAAGCCTGTTTTGATCTGTGTGGGCTGGAAGTGGCTCAGAGTAGCAGCTGTGACTCACAGACAGCATCACTCCACTGTCACCTCCCGCATTCTTCTGGAGGATTCTAGAAGTAGAGGAGGGGAAGAGAGATGGAGCTTCCTGGGGTGTCTCAGGGAGCCCTGACCAATCCCCAATTAGGATTGGCAGGGGGCAGCCCTCTTTGAAATACCCAGGGTCAGCCCAGCTGGGGAGGAGTTGTGGTGGAAGAACTGAGGATGGAGTACTAGGCTGTCGGGGCCTTTGAGGGAGCTCCCCAGTCTGAGGGGGCTGACCTTGGGACCAGGACTTAGGTGCAGGACAGATCCCTTCAAGAACTTATGAAGGATCTGAACAGGAGGCAAAGAGAGGAGTCAAAGAGGACATCAGGAGCTAGTACTGCTGGGCAAATCTTCAGGAGGGAACCACCGGTTTGCAGCCAGGAGGGCTGGTGAGTGACATGTGACATGTGCTATCAGGAGGACTGGAGAGGCATGCCAGAGAGGACTGAGAGGAAACAATCAGAGCTGGGTGTGGAGCCAGTGGGGAGGATTGCAATGTCATGGGCAGTGAAGTCAGGCAGCTGCAGCCAGGAGGGCTGGCAGGGCCTGAAGAGGGCTTACTGGGAGCAGTAGTCCACCTATAGGAGAGCTAGCACTAGAGACTTCCTAGTCTATTTTTGCTACACTAAAGGGGCCTGCGGTCCCTGCCTGCAACAGGCAATTGCTAAGGCCTGGTTGAGCCATTATTAGGTCAAAACATGTGCTAGCTGTGCCTGAGGAGTAAGGGATGTGCTGAAGAGAGAAGAGAGAGTGACAAGCAAGAGTTGTGTTGGAGGAGACTGGAGTAACAAAGTGTATATAGCTGTCCCGATTGATTGTTTATCAATCGATTAGCAGATTGTATAGCAATCAGTCAATTGTTCATTCTACTGGGCATCCCATAAATTCCCTTAATCTAAGTTAAATTCCCTCAATAAAAATAACAATATAAACATATGGACTGTTTTCTGCCTAAGAGTGACTGAGGAGTGAACGCAGGGCTGGGCAGGGTGACAGGTGGTCCACAACATTCAGCAGCCCCTATGGGGGTACCGCTACATAGATCTTCATATCACTAGAGGGATCACCATCAGGAGGAAGGAGGTCCTGATTCCTCTATATAGATCATTATATCACTAGAGGGGTCACCAACAGGAGGAAGGAGGTCCTGATTCCTTTATATAGATCTTTATATCACTAGATGGATCACAAGCAGGATGAAGGAGCTTCTGATTCCTCTATGTTGAAATTTATATCATTAGAAGGTCACCACTGAGAGGATGGAGGTCCTGATTCCTCTATATAGATCATTATATCACTAGAGGGGTCACCATTGAGAGGAAGGAGGTCCTGATTCATCCATATAGATCTTTATATCACTAGAGGGATCACCAGCAGGAGGAAGGAGGTCCTGATTTCTCTATATTGAACTTTATATCATTAGAAGGTCACCACTGAGAGGATGGAGGTCCTGATTCCTCTATATAGAACTTTATATCACTAGAGGGGTCACTAACAGGAGCAGGGCCATCTTAAGAGCATTATAGGCCCCCGGGCAATACAGAGCACTGGGGCCCTGTCTACACTACACTATATGCACTGACCACTACACTATACCACACTGACCACTACACTACACACCACACTAACCTACCTCATTCCTATACTGACCACTACACTACACACCACACCACACTGACCACTACACTAACCTACCTGATTCCTATACTGACCACTACACTACACACTGACAACTACACTACACACAGACCACTACACACCACACCACCCTACCTGATTTCTATATTGACCACTAATACACAAACTACACTATCCACTGACCACTACACTACTACACAATACACTATACACTACCCACAGACCACTACATAATACATTATACACTAACCACAGACCACTACACAACACACTATACACTAACCACAGACCACTACACAACACACTATACACTAACCACAGACCACTACACAATACACTATACACTACCCACACACCACTACACAATACACTACATACTGACCGCTACACAATACTCTACCCACAGACCAATACACCACACACACACACACACACACACAATACACTATACACCAAACACACACAATACACTATACACTACACACACACACGCACAAAATACACTATACAGTACGCACACACAATCGGTGACCTGGAGAGGAGGAGGAAAAGACAGTGGCCACAGCTCACAGTGAAGGCCAGCCCCACTCTCCCGCGATTGAGGACAGGCCACCTGACGCACATGGCCCCTTTCACCCAATCACAGGGCGTCAGGGGCCGGCCTGAGACTGGACATGGCGGCCAGAGTGCGGGGTCACAGAAAATTGGAGCGAGAGTGACACATAGATGCTTTCCTGGGGTCGCTGAGCAGGTGGGGCTCCCCAGGCAAGTGGGACCCCCGGTCAACTGCCCAGCATGCCCAATAGAAAGACGGCCCTGAACAGGAGGAAGGAGGTCCTGATTCATCTATATAGATCTTCATATCAGTAGATGGATCACCAACAGGATGAAGGAGCTTCTGATTCCTCTATGTTTAACTTTATATCACTAGAGGATCACCATTGAGAGGAAGGAGGTCCTGATTCATCCATACAGATCTTTGTATCACTAGAGAGGTCACCAGCATGAGGAAGGAGGTCCCGATTCCTCTATATTGAACTTTATATCACTAGAAGGTCACCATTGAGAGGATGGAGGTCCTGATTCATCTATATAGAACTTTATATCACTAGGGGGGTCATTAACAGGAGGAAGGAGGTCCTGACTCCTCTACAGGCAGTCCCCGGGTTACGAACAAGATAGGGACTGTAGGTTTGTTCTTAAGTCGAATTTGTTTGTAAGTCGGAACAGTACATTTTTTAAGTGTAACTCCAGCCAAAATAAATACAAGAGTGATTCTCTCTTCCAAGGGGTAGACAGGAGTGGACTGATAACTCATGGGGCCCCCAGGCAATCAGAGATTATGGGACCACACAGTATACACACACACAGTATACAATCACACAGTATACACACACATGTACACATAGTATACACAGATGTAAAAAAACCACAGATTTATACATACTGTCCCTGGTTTTACTGAGGCTGGCAACCCTGATGGGGCCCCCTAGTGGCCCAGGGCCCCCGGGCAGTGCCCGAGTGGCTCAATGGTCAGTCCGCCCCTGGGGGTAGATTTCCTCTTACTTCCTGTTGTCTCAGAGACGGGAAGTGAGATTAAATCTAATGAGAATACAGACAGCAGTAAAAACCTCACAGTGGCTCTAACCCCACACCATACAGTACTGTACTAGCCAAAACTAATAAATAAAACTTAGACAGATGTTTGCTTTAAAAAATGATTTATGTTTACCTGTGCGTGTAGATGCAGATACATGTAAATGCTTAAACATTTTCCAACACTGTGCAGTACAGTACAACCTTAAACAATCGTGGTAGAGGATGATGGGCTTGTTGAAGAGGATTATAGAGTCAGAATCTGATTCAGCTGCTGGAGTCAGTTTCTTGATGTAGGCATCAAGGGATGTTTGCACAGTGCTTTTCTTGATCTCATCATAAACAGCCCTGTAGCATCTCAGGCCTTCAGTAACTGTAAGGTAAACTTTGGTAAACCTCTCTGTATCAGGATCTTGCTCCTCTAACTTTGCCATTCCTGCTTCAATGAGATGAAAAGCATCAGCTAACTGTTTTGTAGAAAACTTTTTTCAATTTTGGAGTTTCTAGGTCTGGGTTATCTTCCCTAAATGGTGTCAATGCTCCAGTTCGATCAGGTCTTCATTGGTTAGTTCTTTGCCATGGGAGTCGAGACCCAGAAGGATAGTTACATTCAGGACCAAGCAACTTCTGTACAGTATAAACAATACAAAATGGTATACAAAAACACACACGAATGAATGTGAGTTCCACAGATGACATGAGCTGATGCTGGGACACAGGGATATACTGGACAGTAACACAGTCTGGTGCTGCAAGATGGCTGCTTGGCGGTATCCGGAACCAGCGTGGAGCGTAAGTAGAAGTCATTCGCAACTTGGATGTTCATAATTGGTGGACTGCCTGTACATAGATCTTTGTAGAAGGATCACTAACAGGAGGAAGGAGGTCCTGATACTCTATATAGAACTTTATATCACTGGAAGGATCACTAACAGGAGGAAGGAGGTCCTGATTCCTCTATATAGATCTTTTATCACTAGAGAGGTCTCCAGCAGGAGAAAGGAGGTCCTGATTCCTCTATATAGATCTTTATATCACTAGAGGGATCTCCAGCAGGAGGAAAGGGGTCTTGATTCCTCTATATAGATCTTTATATCACTAGAAGGATCACCAGCAGGAGGAAGGAGGTCCTGATTCCTCTATATAGGGCTTAATATCACTAGAGGGGTCACCAGCAGGAGGAAGGAGGTCCTGATTCCTCTATATAGTTCTTTATATCACTAGAGGAATCACCAGTAGGAGGAAGGAGGTCCTAATTCCTCTATATAGATCTGTATATCACTAGAGGGGTCACCAGCAGGAGGAAGGAGGTCCTGATTCCTCTATATAGTTCTTTATATCACTAGAGGGGTCACCAGCAGGAGGAAGGAGGTCCTAATTCCTCTATATAGAACTTTATATCACTAGAGGGATCACCAGCAGGAGGAAGGAGGTTCTGATTCCTTTATATAGATCTTTTATCACTAGAGAGGTCTCCAGCAGGAGGAAGGAGGTCCTGATTCCTCTATATAGAACTTTATATCACTAGAGGGATCACCAGCAGGAGGAAAGAGGTTCTGATTCCTCTATATTTACCTTTATATCACTAGAAGGTCACTATTGAGAGGATGGAGGTCCTGATTCCTCTATATAGATCTTTTATCACTAGAGAGGTCTCCAGCAGGAGGAAGGAGGTCCTGATTCCTCTATATAGAGCTTTATATCACTAGAGGGGTCACCAGCAGGAGGAAGGAGGTCCTGATTCCTCTATATAGAACTTTATATCACTAGAGGAATCACCAGCAGGAGGAAGGAGGTTTTGATTCCTCTATATAGAACTTTATATCACGAGAGGGGTCACTAACAGGAGCAAGGAGGTCCTGATTTCTCCATATAGAACTTTATATCACTAGAGGGATCACCACCAGAAGGATGGAGGTCCTGATTCTTCTATATACTGTAGATTGTTATATATTTGGAGGCCAAGTCAACATCTCAACGCCATTGTTTTATACCCCAAACCATTCTTGAGTCATTTTTGCAGTGTGGTGCATTATCCTGCTGAGAGGCCACTGCCATCAGGGAATACCGTTTCCATGAAGGGGTGTACTTGGTCACCAACCACGGTACAGTAGGTGGTACGTGTCAAAGTAACATCCACATAAATGGCAGGAGCCAAAGTTTCCCAGCAGGACATTGCCCAACACACACGTTGCCTCAATTGGATTGCCTTCTTCCCATACTGCATCCTGGTTTTCATCTCTTCCCCACACAGTAACACACACACACCTGGCCATCCGCATGATGTAAAAGAAAACATGATTCATTAGATCAGGCCACCTTCTTCCATTGCTCCATGTTCCAGTTCTGATGCTCACGTGCCTATTTTTTTGTAGTGCCCATTCTTTCTGCTTTCAGCACATCAACTTCAGGGACAACATGTTTACTTGCTGCCTAAAATACCTCACCTACTTTCAGATGCCATTGTAACAAATCAATGTGTTATTCACTTAACCTGTTAGAGGTCAAAAAGTTATGGCTGATCAGTTTTTATAACCATATATATGAAGATCGATCGTTCCTCCTAAGACTTCTTGAACTTGAACCACATTTGGCTAAATGGCCAAGCATATATGCACATAGTGGTGTCACTGCTCTTAGGGTGAGATGGATCCTACAAGCACCAGGTGGGATGGCTGTGTTTATAGGTTGGGGTAAGTGGCCTGTTTAGAGGTTGTCTACACAAGTATTTAGGCTCCTGCCAAGACTGTCCCTAGAATATAAAATGTTGCTTTTGGCTGGTTGCTGACCCATTCATCCACATGAAGTTGGCACATGTCCTTGATAGATTCTTCACAATGTTCATTAAAAAATTGTGAAGTTCAACTGAAAAAGAATGGCACCCCTATTGTGGTCTCTTGGGAGGAGTAATGACGCACATCCCAGTAGAGAGATCTCTCCATTAAAGTCAATGGGAGATATGGGAAGCCAGATAATAAAAGTGTAGGCCGTGTTTATCTGTAAATGAAATATCGATGCAGGATGGAATTGGCCTTTAAAACAAGTTGTTGCTTTTCTAGAAGAACCGTCAGCCTTTTTTACTGCGCAGATTTGTAATTTGTAGAATTGTACGAGGGGAAGCAGACAAGAAAATCAATGTACAAAGTTGTGAAGCCGAACTCCAGATGTGGAGCTTGGAGGGAAAGGCGCGTGTTTTATTGGTGCCGTTCAGTATGTGCTTACACTCTGCCAGGAGCTCTCAGAGCGCACCGCACACCTGTCGTCTTGGCTGCGAACAGAAATTTTACCCTTTCCGACCTCCGCCATTCCTGCCGGGTAAATTCCGTGTAATGAAGAGAATGGAGAGGTCATATATTGTGCTGCATGCTCCTCACAATGTGTTGGCTCAAGAATAAAAACATTTTTATGACAATAAATCCGCTAATATATCCGCCAATAAATCCATCAATAAATATGGCAATAAATCCGCCAATAAATACACCGATAAATCCGTAAATGAATCCGCCAATAAATCCATCAATGAATCCTCCATCAATAAATCACTCTATAAATTGGCCAATAAGTCCACCAATAAATCCATCAATAAAGCCATCAATAAATCCACCAATAAATATGCCAATAAGTCCATCAATAAATCCACCAATAAATCCATCAATTATTCTACCAATAAATCCATCAATAAATCCAAAAATAAATCTGTCAATGAATCCCCAAATTAATACACCAATAACTCCATCAATAAATCGATCAATAAATCCATCAATAAATCAACCAATAAATCCATAAATGAATTCGCCAATAAATACACCAATAAACCAGTCAATAAATTCACCAATAAATCCACCAATAAATATGCCCATAAATCCACCAATAAATACACTGATAAATCCTTCAATGAATCCGCCAATAAATCTGTCAATGACTCCGCCAATGAATCCATCAATGAATCCTCTAATAAATCCATCAATAAATCACTCTATAAATTGGCCAATAAATCCATCAATAAATTGAGCAATAAATCCATCCATAAATCCACAAATAAATATGCCAATAAGTCCATTAATTAATCCATCAATAAATCCTTTAATAAATCGAGCAATAAATCCATCAATAAATCCAAAAATAAATATGTCAATGAATCCGCAAATTAATTCATCAATAAATCCATCAATAAATCCACCAATAAATATGCCAATAAGTCCATCAAAAAATCGACCAATAAATCCATCAATGAATCCACCAATAAATTCACCAATAAATCCATCAATAAATCTGCCAATAAATCTGTCAATAAATTTGACAATAAATCTGTCAATGAATCTGCCTATAAATACACCAATAAAACCCATCAATAAATCTGCCAATAAATCTGTCAATAAATCTGTCAATAAATCTGACAATAAAAGAAACAAAAGTGTAGCGCTATATATCACATCCACAGCCGTGTGTATTACAATAAAGACATAAAAAAATAGTGAATACTGCCAAAAAATGTATGATCATAAAATGGATAGTGTCAAATAATTAATCAGTGTTGATCACATATAATGTAAATACACAATAATGCTTAATCATCAGATGTGCCAGTGATTAGTAGAAACCCGTGCTGGTTCCTTGAGCCAGACACCAAACATAAAAAACATAAAACTTTAAAAGTCCATAAAAAATGTGTAGAAAAATAGTGAAGAAAACATCAGAGTTCAAAGGGGGTGATGCATGGCCAGATAGTATTCACAGAATTTTAGTCGCACCAAATCTGGCGAGTGGGCAGAAGTCGCACCAAAGTCGCACCAAATCTGGCGAGTGGGCAGAAGGGAAACCACAAGTGTGCATAGATTGTACATCAGTGCCGGGGCCAACACCAGGAGTAGAGGAGGCTTACCAGAAAAAATTCACCTGAAATGGTGTACGCCAGACAAGTCAAAAAAGCATAATAACCACTGGTTCTGGGAAATGCGTCTTGTGAGATGTCATCAACAGATGGTAGAAAGAAAAAGGGGGGGTCCGCACGGCTTCCTCTCCCATAGGTAATCCAGCATAAGCCAAACGTGTAGTTTCATATGCCATGCAAGGAGCAAACAAAACTCACATAGCGTAATAACGTTTTTAAAACACTAGTTTATTAAAATAATAAAAAACAAACTCACATTTGGAAGAACGAAACAGAGCTCAAATATCAAATAGCAGCGATCGTGAGGGGTCCACCCGACATGTTTTAGCTAAGGAGCCGTCCAGATGATGTTGATTTGACGTCGGAGCAGTTGTTCGCTCCGTGTTCGTTCCTAATCCAGAACTTCAACAATTGAGCGTCAGACGTCTTTACTGCCCCGGGGATCATAGAACTTGTCACTGGAGGAACACATAACGCCATTCCGGAACTTACTGTTATATTATAATATTCTGCAAAGGTGACAGTCGGTGTGACAATTTCTGATTTCAGAATCTATATCCAACCAGAAAAAAAAAAGAATTTTCTATCTGCGACTTGTATGCATTGTCAGCGGTGACAGCTGAACAAACATCAATTATTTATTTGACATTTCTTCTGCTGCAGAGAACAATGATCCATTTTCATCATTCCCTAACCCAAAGGAGCTTACAATCTAATACGCCTCCGCAGCCAACAGGAACTTGAGCAGGGAGAAAGCCTGGACTTGCTAACCCTTTTTTCTGAAAATGTTTTTTGCCTGGCTGTCACGATGATCCAACTGTTTCTTTTTTTTTTTTTATAATCACTTTTTCTTTATTGAAGTGGAGTTCCACCCCCCCCCCAAAAAAAAAAAAAAGTAGTAAAGTGCTTAAAATAAATAAAAAAAAAACATTTGGAGAAATTTTTTTTTTTTTTACTCACCTCTAAATGGCTGTTGCTAGGGGGTCCCTCGTAGTCTGCCTCCTTCGGTGCCTGGGCTCCTGATGTCACTTCCCCTCAGCGCAGGAAGGGAGATCGTCTCTCCACCCTCCCTCTTGTCACTCATCTGGAACATGTGACAGGTCCCAGATGATTGTGGGGCCAGCGACGGCACGCGGCACGGCTCACGCATGCGCAGTGGCTTTACAGCTGGGCGCCCACAGTTAAAATGCCGGCGCCGCCGAGCGAAGGGGGGTGGGCGAGCGGGGTTTCGATCCCCCCGCATCGCTGGACCCTGGGACAGGTAAGTGTCCAATTAAAAGTCAGCAGCTGCAGTATTTGTTTTTGTTTTTTTTTTTTAATGGGAACCACGCTTTAAGACAAATTTCAACATAGAAATACACATTGCACAATATATCTATATAAATCTTTTCATTAACATACACCACACTACCCCCCCCCCCCCCCACCCCGAGAAAACACACCGGATCCTTGATCATGTCCTCTTCAAAAGAGAAAATAAAAAAATAAAGGAAAAATAAATAAAGGAAAAAGCCAACCCACTTACCTACCCATAAGCAAAACTCAATCTGTGCAAAACATTATTCAAAGTATAATTAAGAAGGGGGCTTTTCAGTGCCTTATTACTTGTGTGAAACAACCTACAACACAAAAAAAAAAAAACTTAATTAAAAAAAAAAAATTTTAAATACATAAATAAAAAAGTGTATAATTTTGAATTACTATTTTCATGTCCTTTTATGTTTAGTGTTTTAATTCAAAATAATCTCACTATTTCATTTTTTATACCTATCCACCTTTCATTTCAATCTACCCTTCTTTATGCGATTCTATTACGTGTTACCTATCCCGTGCGTAATTTACTAATATAACATATCCTCTTCCTTTAATTACATCAGTCATCTCTCCACTGTGCCTCCCAGAAAAAAAAACAACAAAAAATACAAAAAATAAAATACAAAAAAATAAAAAACAAAAACCCAACTCCTCCCAATTTCTCCCCACCAGTTGCATCTCATCCGATCCATAATGCAGCAATCCAACTGTTTCAATACTTTACAAGTCATTGCCAGAAAACGTGATGTGAGAACTCCCCCCCCCCCCCCCGGATCAGCATGAAAGTTTACAGTCAGAGATTGCGATAGCATTGGAGCCTGTGAGCCTCAACGCAGTGGTGCTTTGGGAGGGAAATCTCCTTTCTGAGGGCAAAGTAATAACGGAAACTGCTGAGTAAAAAAAAAAAAAAAAAAACCTTCTCAAAGCATTCCCTTCCCCTCTTCAGTGCTTCTTATGGCCATGCAGGCTGGTAGCAACAGAGAGTGTAGGCAGGTGGGGGCTGTAGTATATCCTCCAACCTGAAGGTGGCGCTGTGTGCTGTTTTTCTCCAGGCTGAATGTTAGACCTAAATGTTAACCGCTTTGCATTCTGGGCAGCCATCTTGGGGAAAGGTCATGTGAAGACCAGACAAGTTTTAAATCAGTATATTTTACTAGAAAATTACTTATAATCCCCAAACATTATATATATTGTGGGGGTTAGCTCACGGGGGGGATCACTTTCCCTGGGAAAAAGGGTAGTCCAAATGGCAGGTTTTCTTGGTATTGTTCCTTTTTTTTTTTTTTTTTTTTTAAAGTAATTATATGTAACATGTTATTGCCAACATTTCAAAGGACTAAACTTACTTTTATGTCATTGGGAGTATTTTTTAATCAGAACTTATTTTTTGCCCTGGCCAAAACTTTTTTTTGTTGTTGTTTCTAACCACTTCAGCCCCGGAAGGATTTGCCCCCTCCTGATAACCGGGGCCATTTTTTGTGATACGGCACTGCGTCGCTTTAACTGACAATTGCGCGGTCGTGCGACGTAATTTTTTTCCCACAAATAGAGATTTCTATTGGTGGTATTTGATCACCTCTGCAGTTTCTATTTTTTGCATTATAAAGAAAAAAATACTGACAATTTTGAAAAAAAAAAAAAAAAATTTCTTTTACTTTTTGCATAATATCCAAAAAAAAATACCCGTATTTATCGGCGTATAACACGCGCCGGCGTATAACACGCACCCCAAGTTTAGGAGGGCATTTTAAGGAAAAAAACTTTTAGGAGGGAAGTTTAAGGAAAAAAAACTTACATTTAAATGCCCATCAATGCAGCCTCATCAGTGTTCATCTGTTGCCTTGTCCATCATTGCAGAATGATCAGTGTCCATTTGCAGCTTGCCCAGTGCCGTTTGCAGCCTTGCTAAGTGCCATTTTCAGCCTTGACCATTGTCATATGCAGCCCTGCCCAGTGCAGCCTTGCCCAATGCAGCCTTGCCCAGTGCAGCCTTGCCCAATGCAGCCGTGCCCAGTGCAGCCTTGCCCAATGCAGCCTTGCTCAATGCAGCCTTGCCCAGTGCAGCCTTGCCCAATGCAGCCTTGCCCAGTGCAGCCTTGCCCAATGCAGCCTTGCCCAGTGCAGCCTTGCCCAGTGCAGCCTTGCCCAATGCAGCCTTGCCCAGTGCAGCCTTGCCCAATGCAGCCTTGCCCAATGCAGCCTTGCCCAATGCAGCCTTGCCCAATGCCGTGTGCCGTTTGCGCCATTTAAATCTGCCGCCGAGATAGACAGAGCCTGTGTACTCGGCTTGTCACGCCGCCCCGCCTCCCTGCTGAGGAGGAGAAGCGAGCGCTTAAAAAGACTGAGCCGAGTATACTGTGTACTCGGCTAGGCTCCGCTCGCAGTCCCGCCCAGTCCTGCCATTGGACGGAGTGTTATGTCCATCAAAGGAGCTGGGCGGGACTGCGAGCGGAGCCGAGCACTCGGCTCGGTCCTTTTTGGCAGCACTCGCTCCTCCTCCTCTCAGAGACAGCAGGGAGGCGGGACGGCAGGACTGCGAGTGGAGCCGAGCACTCGGCTCGGTCTTTTTCAGCAGCGCTCGTTTTTTTACGGGAGCGCTCGGTTTTTTCGCGTCGCTCGCTCTTTTTCGGTGGCACTCGCTCTTTTTTGGCACACAGACAGTGGGGATCGGCATATAACACGCACCCACGATTTTCCCCTGATTTTAAGGGGTAAAAAGTGCGTGTTATACGCCGATAAATACGGTAATTTATTCATCAGTTTGGGCCAATATGTATTCTTCTGCATATTTTTGCTAAAAAAAAATCCCAGTAGGCGTATATTGGTTGGTTTGCGCAAAGGTTGTACAAACTAAGGGATTTAAGGACTTTTATTTTTTTTAACTGTTTTTACTAGTAATGGCGGCAATCTGCGATTTTTAGCAGGACTGCGACATTGCGGCGGACAAATCTGACCCAAAATGACACTTTCTGTGGACCAGTGACACTATTACATTGATCAGTGGTATAAAAACGCACCGACCAATGTAAAAAATGTCACTGGCAGGGGAGGGGTTAACACTAGGGGGCGATCAAGGGGTTAACTGTGTTCCCTAGGGAGGTGTTCTAACTCACCCACAAAACAAAGATAAAGCAAACCTTTTGTCTGTCTCTCACAAAGCAGACGTCACATCAGTAACTCTCTCTCTCAGGTATGGCTTCCTGAGTCCCAGGCCAAGAGCAATTCTTTGCTCCAGTCCTGCTTCATTTATACCACCCGTTGGTGGACACAAGTGGACCGCAAAATCTGGTCCGGAACCAACCCTGCCAAAGTGGCTGGTAAAACTCAGTCTGGATTCCACCTTAGTTCTCAGCAAATGAACGCATGAGAGGTGAAACATAACGTCCATCAATCACCTCGCCTTTCATAATGTCACTATATATATATATATATATATATATATATATATAAATTAGCAAATTAGCAAAGACTCTAGGGAATAAAATGGCGATCGTTGCAATTTTTTATGTCACGCAGCGGTTTTTCAAACGCAGTTTTTTTTTTTTTTTTTTTAAATACACTTTCATGAATAAAAAAAAAAATCACAATATATACCCCTTTTTTTTTTTTATAATGTGAAAGATGATGTTACACTGAGTAAATCGATACCTAACATGTCACACTTTAAAATTTTGCACACTCGTGGAATGGCGACAAACTGAGATACTTAAAAATCTCCATAGGCGACGTTTTAAAATGTTTATAGGCTACCTGTTTAGAGTTACAGAGGGGATCTAGCACTAGAATTATTTCTCTCACTCTAATGATCGCGGCAATACCTCACATGTGTTGTGCAAACACCCTTTACGTACGAGTGCGCAACTTACGTATGCATTCGCTTCTGTGCGCGAGCGTGGAGGGACGAGGGCACTTTCTTTTTTTTTTTTCTTATTTATTTTAGTTTTTATTTTTACACTGTCCCTTTATTTTCTTTTTCCTTTTTTTATCACTTTTATTCCTATTACAAGGAATGCAAACATCCTTTATAAGGTCCTCTTTATGGAGAGATCTGGGGTCAAAAAGACCCCAAATCTCTCCTTTTACCTTTAAAAGTAAAATGTGATCTTTTGCTTTAAAAAAAGTATATATGTTTACTTCCGCCCTAGACCAGAAGTGAAGCCATGACGTTGCTCCTCTTCTCCAAGGCCATAGAGGTGATCAGAAACTATCTGGTCTCTGTTCGCATCTGTGACCAGCAGCCCACACCATCGGATCGAAAAAAGAAGGGAGGGACTTGGGACTTTTTAGGCACAGTGACATCAAGTAAATTACAAAAAATAGTTTATTGAAAAAGCATATATAAAAAACACTGGTATATTAAAGAAACACAAATCGTCTAAATGCATAAATACTTAATGAAGTTGCTGCTGTACAAAACCATCTATATAGATAGGAACTCGGACAGATGGATATCCATCCAAGGTAGATAAGAGTCCGAGAGTATGGCTGGACAGCAGATCAACCATACATTTTTTCAAATCAGAAATGTGCTCAACATGTTGCGCGTGCCTTCACGCTTCTTCAGGAGCAAAGAGTATTGTGGCTAGCAAAGATAAATAGAATCATACAATTAGTATACAATGGTCTAGCAAAAGAAAAAAGAACAAGCAACATAAAAATAAAAACATCTGAACAGATCAAAACCTGTAATGGCTAGGCTGCAACGACACAGGCTGGACAGGCAAAGGGATTGTTTCTTGGGTGGGCCGGTAAAATTCCTCCTGCTCCTTTGGCATTGGGCTGGTACGGAAGTGCCACCCTTGATAGCATTCTGCTGCAAATCCAGGATAGCTTGATGACATGTCTCCAGGGGGTGGGTTCCTTGATGCCCAGAGCTAACAGCAAGTGTGTAAATAATGCCAGGTTTCATTCAACCCCAAAGTGGACTGACTGAATAACAATGCTCTACTGCAAAATACCTGGGAGACTGGAAACCGGTGCTCTGGCCCAGATGTCCTCGAATTGTAGCAATAGTCCTCTAATGCAATGAAGCTGGCTACTCAGTAACATCCATTGCAACCATTCTCTATTGGCTACATGGCAGGATATAGCAGTAACAAACGCGTTTCGACCGCAGGCTTACTCATAGCATTATGAATTGTAGCAATAATTCTCGAATCCACATAGAGTATGTCAAACACAAGGCCCGCCGGGCCTTGTCATGTGACCCTCGCACCCAGTTTTGAACTTCGTTCTGCCACCTCCATCTCTCACGCTCCGCTTACCGCTGCCACTTGTAACCACAGAAGCCTTCTGTGACAGCTTTGCTCTCAGTGGCTCCCATATCAAACAGATCCTTGCATGCACTCATGGCGGGGCACTGCGGCAGGGACAGATCTCCAGAAACTGAGAGAGTGAACCGCCCGTGCTGACAATCATGCACGCGATCGCGCATGGTCGGTGGCGTTTGTGCCCTCTGGCCACGCGCATCGGGTCCCCCGCCATGCACCCTCTGGCGGCTCTTAAAGGGCCGACTTACCCATATGGTATTTTGCGCACCTGTCCCACTTTGCCAACGTATATCGGTGTGAGCCGGTTGGCAAGTGGTTAAGAATGGATGAGCCATCAGCTGTCAGTGGGCTTCCCCGTTGACAGCTGAATGAAAAAAAAAACATTGCCAAATTTGCTGGCAATAGAAAATTTAACAAAAAAGAGGTGTGGGGGTCCCCCACAATCCATACCAGGCCCTTTGGGTCCAGTATGGATTTTTAGGGGAACCTAATGACAATTATTTTTCTAAAAACGGCGTGGCCCCCCAAAATCCATACCAGACCCTTATCCGAGCACGCAGCCTGGAAGACCAGGAAAGAGGGGGGACGAGTGAGCATCCCCCCTCCTGAACATGGGGGGGTCATCAACATGGGGGGGTGCTTTGGGGTGGGGGGCTCTGCCCCCCCACCCTAAAGCACCTTGTACCCATGTTGATGGGGACAATGGCCTCTTCCCGACAACCCTTGGTGGTGGTTGTGGGGGTCTGCTGGCAGGGGGCTTTTTTGGAATATGGAAGCTCCCTTTAACAAGGGGGCCCCCAGATCGCACCTCCCTATGTGAATGAGTATGGGGTATATTGTACCCCTACTCATTCACCCAAAAAAAAGGCAGGAGGCAGTTTTTGACAAAGGGCCTGGTATGGATTGGGAGGGGACCCCCATAAAGTTTTTGTTAACATTTTTATATTGGCGGCAATGGTATTGTATTTGCCAGCAATTTAAATTTCATATTTTTTCTTTATATATCTCAGTTTTGCTGCAGCAGGTTCTATACATGGTACAGATGCACCACTTTACAGGCAGACTAAGGGGACTCCCCAGGCACTTTATTTAAAGAAAGGCGAAAAGGCATTACAATGTTGCTTCTGTATCATGCCAAGTAGCCAATAAGGAATTGTTGCAATGGATGTTTCTTAATAGCCGGCTTCAGTGTATCTGAAGTAGATTGGCATTAGACCACAGAGGAGGATAGAGGGTGCAGTGCTGGAGCTGGACTGGAAATACTGCTAAGATTTTTTTTTTATATACAGGATGTGATGGGGAATTATTTTAAAAAAAGACAGGAGGCAGTTTTTGACAAAGGGCCTGGTATGGATTGGGAGGGGACCCCCTCACCGTTTTTGTTAACATTTTTGTAATGGCGGCAATGGTATTGTATTTGCCAGCAATTTAAATTTCATTTTTTTTTTCTTTATATATCTCAATTTTGCTGCAGCAGGTTCTATACATGGTACAGATGCACCACTTTACAGGCAGACTAAGGGGACCCCCCCAGGCACTTTATTTAAAGAAAGGCGAAAAGGCGGAAAGGCGTTACAATGTTGCTTCTGTATCATGCCAAGTAGCCAATAAGGAATTGTTGCAATGGATGTTTCTTAATAGCCGGCTTCAGTGTATCTGAAGTAGATTGGCATTAGACCACAGAGGAGGATAGAGGGTGCAGTGCTGGAGCTGGACTGGAAATACTGCTAAGATTTTTTTTTTTTTTTTTACAGGATGTGATGGAGATTTATTTAAAAAAAATAAAAATTGACACTGGAGTTGCACTTTAAGTAATGAAACAGAACATAAAAAGTCTGGCATTAAAATGTCCATAAAAAGGGAATCAGCAAAGGACAGGCTGGGTTTTGCTCTTTCGGTTTTTATCCATGCAAGAAAGTACAATGTATCAGTTAAGTAATTTCACCTTGTACTGTGTTTGTCTTCCCCCTGGTAAAATTAGCCAACAGACGTATTACTTGTACAAACAACAGCGCAGCAAATGACTCTTTTATGGTTACTAATAGGACGCCATCTAATCACAGAACGAGGAAACTCCATCCCCAGATTAGCATTATCCGCCTCTGGAAACAGCCGCAAAACTTCACACAAATAAAATGACTTCATTATTTCCTAAATACAAATTTATTAGAGTTTTTTCCCCCTTTAAACTG
Organism: Aquarana catesbeiana; assembly: GCF_042186555.1. Classification (NCBI taxonomy): domain Eukaryota; kingdom Metazoa; phylum Chordata; class Amphibia; order Anura; family Ranidae; genus Aquarana; species Aquarana catesbeiana. Next base: position 13,354,992 of record NC_133332.1, read on the forward strand.
TACATTAGATTAACTTTTTTAAGTATACTTTGTGTGGTAATGATATTTTCACTCTCTGCTTGAATAATCAAATCATTTTAAAATAATCAAAATGGTTCGTGGTAATAAAATAGAATGTTTTATTTGCCGTTTGTTGTGTAACGGGTTATAATTAGGGGGTTAGGTTAAGATGGTGGTATGGCAGTTTCAAAGCCCAGGAAATCTCCTGATCACCTCTTCAGTATACTTCCTTCAATTACCACGAAAGAAAGGATGGCGGAGAGTCGGGCTGCGGGTGAGTCGGTAAGTCTCTCGCTTTATTTGCTTTTTATTAAAATGGTTCAGGCGATGTTTTAGGTGTTAAAGGGTTTAAAGTAGAACCGAAAGCAAATATATAAAAAAAAATAAATAATAATACCATTTAATCCAGTTATATGTTTATTAGAAAAATAAATACATAATTAAAATACTGCCAGTGGAAGTACATGAATCACGGGTTAAATTAGCTTCTCATAAACAGCAGAAATCAGGGAGAAAAACAACATTCTGACCCAAATCTGACCCAATACAGACCACCAGGGCTGTGACAATGGGTGGAGCGTGCAGAAGGGGCAGCTGCCCCGGGTGCATTTGTCTCAGGTGAAAGGGGGGGCCCCCACAGGCTGACAGGAGGAGCCACAGCAGCATCTTTAGCCTTTTCAGCTTAGCAGTCACGGTCAGGGGTCGGGCTCGGAAACCAGTAGCCAATGCCGAGACAAAGGTCATCTAGAGCCCTGGGGCAAATGTGCCAAATTGTGCCCCCCCCCAGCTGTATGAGCATTAGAGGTGGGCCGAACACCCCCCAATTCAGGTTCATGCCAGAAGTCTCGAACATCGCAAAAGTTTGGACCCGAACCACGAACCCCATTGAAGTTTATGGGACCCCCAACTTGAAAAATCCTAAGTCCCCCTGATCTTCATTACTTTGTCCAATCAGGGCTCTGACAGTGCTCTGTGACCTAATTGGCAAAGCCTTGCACCTGACCAATTAGGGCCCTAGAATGCATTGTGCAGTGCACAGTGCATTGTAAGGTGCTCAGTGGGCGAACATCCCGCCTAGCGACCCACAAATTCGGGTTTTCGCCCAACTCTAATGAGCATTATATGTCAGCGAGAATCACTCCCCCTCCCAAAAAAAAATTGAGCATTAATCTGCATGCTTACCCCCTAAGCATAAATTCCTCCTCCTCCCAGGACAAATCCTCCCCCTACTGAAATCCCCCTCCCAGCACAAATATATGACCCCCCCATCCCCCTCCCAGCTCAAAACCTCTCTCTCCACAAATCTTCCCTGCACAAATGAGCCCCCAAAAAAACACTCCTCTTACCAAAATTCCTCTAACCTTCAAATTTCCCATCCCGGTATACATCCTCTCCCCCTATTTCAAATCCCCCCTCTCAGCATAAATTTCCACCCTCCTAGCACAAATCACCCCCCCCCCCAAAAAAAAAATAAATAAAAAATTCCAAGAAAGCCGGGTCCAATAGCAGATATAACAGGTAGGGATCAACAGAAGCATAGTCAGTAAGCAAAGGTTGGTAACGAGTGGTTGCACGTTGGGATCAAGCAGAAGCGTAGTCAAGGAAGAAGCCAAAGGTCAGTAACGAAAGGCAGTGGATATAAGGACAGCAGTAGGTATGCAAAAGAGCAAGATATTAGCTAAAGAGAGCACAATAATCCGGTAAACAGGAAGTGCAGGGACGTGGCCTAAATAGGAATTTCATTGGAGAAGAAAAGAGTTCAAGGTTCACCAGAAACAAATTGTCCTAAGAGATCAGACAGGGAGCTGTCCATCATCTCAAGTGGCTCAGCAAGAAGAGCTACTACCAGACACAGCAGAGGTCACTGGTTCAGATCTTGGTCTTCTTGACACATTTATTGGTTATAGTATCAGCTTTCAGGGGAAAGGGCTCCTTCTTCATGGATCCAGCCAGCCACCAAGGCACACTACACCATCTATCCAATCACTAGAGCCACCAATCTAGCTTCAATTATGGCTTTTTAGTGTAATTTATCCTATTTTTACTACAAAAAAAATGGTCAATCCCTGACCCTGAAGATGCGCAAATGCTTTCCCCCAAAACATGTTGGTCAGGGTCAATCCTGGGCGGGTGCACAAGTGGCGTACCAATGTGGGGGAGGTCCCTCCTCCTCTCCTTATGTGTGTCATGCAGAGTGGTGATCTCCCGTTGTGTCACTGGGCTTGGATCTATAAAGCTCGGCAGCCGCTGTAACAAAGTCCCATCTCCTAGACCGCCTCCTATGATCCAATGCCGGGAAATGTAATCAGTGTGACATGTATCATAGGAGCCGGTGTAGCAGGCGGGACTTTGTTACAGCAGCTGCCCAGGGAATTCAAATCCAAGCTCTGTGACACAGTGGGAGATTGCAGCTCTGTGTGATCCAGGCACTGGTAGGCTGCATTTGATGGGTCCTGGTAGGCTGTATTTAATTGACACTGATGAGGCTGCATTGGATGGGTACTGATAAGGATGCATGTGATGGGTACTGATGAGGCTGCATTTGATGGGCACTGATGAGGCTGCATTTATTGGGCACTGATAAGTTTGCATTTGATGGGCACTGATGAGGCTGCATTTGATGGGCACTGATGAGGCTGCATTTGATGGGCACAGATAAGGCTGCATTGGATGGGCACTGATGAGGCTGCATTTGATGGGCACTGATAAGGCTGAATTTGATGGGCACTGATAAGGCTGAATTTGATGGGCACTGATAAGGCTGCATCTGATGGGCACTGATAAGGCTGAATTTGATGGGCACTGATAAGGCTGCATTTGATGGGCACTGATGAGGGTGCATTTATTGGGCACTGATAAGGTTGCATTTGATGGGCACTGATGAGGCTGCATTTATTGGGCACTGATAAGGTTGCATTTGATGGGCACTGATGAGGCTGCATTTGATGGGCACAGATAAGGCTCCATTGGATGGGCACTAATGAGGCTGCATTTGATGGGCACTGATAAGGCTGAATTTGATGGGCACTGATAAGACTGCATTTGATGGGCACTGATGAGGCTGCATTTGATGGGCACTGATGAGGATGCATTTGATGGGCACTGATATGACCATGCCAATGTGGGAGCGCCAAAAAAAATTCTGCACCCAGGCATCTGTGACCCTAGGAATTGGCCCTGGTGTTGGTTGTATCTGACGCTCGTAACCAATTAATGTTTTAAAATAATCAAGAAAGATGAATGTTTGTACCAGGCATGCCTAACCGCACACCCAGAAGCCACATTAGTGCTGAAACCCTTAGTCATGGATTACTGTTATGTTGTCAAACAGTGATCATGTATATAAACATACAGTATATAAAAGAACTGTTTAAAAATGTATAAAGTTAAATTAAAATATGAGTTTCCCCCTTAAAGAATGTAGCTATTTTGTTTCTATTGTTGTGTTCTGTAGCTTGGCTGGTAGGTACGTGAGAGGAAATAATGATATATTGATATTTCACAGAAGGAGATGATCAGTATTCTATAAATGTTAAACTTACCCCCCTCCTGTGCTCCCTGAAGCATCGTCTTCCCATCGATTCCCAAGAATAATTCAATGTCGTTTTTTCTGTATGAGACCGCTTCCATTGGCTGTATTTGAATGGGAAGATTCATTTAAAGCTGAACTTTGTCTAATTAGGTATATTTCACATTTTTGTGCTTTTTTGCAGGTTGGCTTCGAGGTTGTATTGGAAAATGGTAACGTCTCAGACTCTCATCTACTTTGGACATTTTTAACGCTATTGTTAACAGGCAGGGGCATTTTTTTTCTGCCTAAACCTTATTGATCATCTGTGGGACATCCTCAAACAGAAGGTGGAGGAGCGCAAGGTCTCCAACATCCACCATCATCGTGATGTCGTCATGGAGGAGTGGAAGAGGACTCCAGTGACAACCTGTGAAGCTCTGGTGACCTCCATGTCCAAGAGGGTTAAGGCAGTGCTGGAAAATAATGGTGGCCACACAAAATAATGACACTTTGGGCCCAATTTGGACATTTTCACTTAGGGGTGTACTCACTTTTGTTGCCAGCGGTTTAGACATTAACCACTTTGCATCCAGGCCAATTCGGACATTTCTCTCCTACATGTAAAATTCATCATTTCTTTGCTAGAAAATTTCATAGAACCCCCAAACATTATATATGTTTTTTTTAACAAAGACCCTAGAGAATACAATGGCGGTCGTTGCAACTTTTTATCTCACATGGTATTTGCGCAGCAATTTTTCGAACACTTTTTTTTTGGAAAAAAAAGTTTCATGCTTTTAAAAAAAAACAAAACATTTAAGTTAGCCCAATTTTTTTGCATAATGTGAAAGATGAAGTTAAGCCGAGTAAATAGATACCTAACATGTCACGCTTCAACATTGCACACGCTCGTGGAATGGCGCCAAACTTCGGTATGTAAAAATCCCCATAGGCGACGATTTAAATTTTTTTACTGGTTACATATTTTGAGTTACAGAGGAGGTCTAGATCTAGAATTTTTGCTCTCACTCTAACATTCACAGAGATACCTCACATGTGTGGTTTGAACACCGTTTTCATATGTGGGCGGGACTTACGTATGCGTTCGCTTCTGCGTGCGAGCACACGGGTACAGGGGAGCTTTAAATTTTTATTTTTTTTTATTGTTAATTTTATTCTTATTTTTTTAGTTTGACACTTAAAAAAAAAAAAGATCACTTTTATTCCTATTACAAGGAATGTAAACATAATAACATAACATAACATAATAGGAATATGGCACGATCGGTCCTCTTTACAGTCCTCTTACAGTGAGATATGGGATCAATAAGACCCTACATCTCACCTCTAGGCTGGGAAGTCTGAAATTAAAAAAAAGATTAACGATCACTGCTTCCCAGCCGAGGCGCCACCATTCGTTTGGATGCAGAGGCCACAACCTGGAATTAACATGGATTGCTTGAGGATTTGCATCATTTAATTTACAGAACATGCCCACAACTTAGAAGATTTTTTTTTTTTTTATTGTGAAGCAAAAAACAAATAGGACAAAATAACAGAAATAGTCAATGTGCATAACTATTCACCCCCCCTAAAGTCAATACTTTGTAGAGCCACCTTTTGCGGCTATCACAGCTCCAAGTCGCTTTGGATAAGTCTCTATGATCTTGCCAAATCTTACCACTAGAATTTTTGCCCATTCCTCCTTGCAAAACTGCTCCAGCCCCTTCAAGTTGGATGGTTTGCGTTTGTGAACAGCAATCTTTAAGTCTGACCACAGATTTTCTATTGGATTGAGGTCTTGGCTTTGACTTGGCCATTCCAACACATTTACATGTTTCCCCTTAAACCACTCAAGTGTTGCTTTAGCAGTGTGTTTGGGGTCATTGTCCTGCTGGAAGGTGAACCTCCGTCCACCCTTAAAAAAAAAAACACACAGAGTGGTACAGATTTTGCTCAAGAATATCCCTGTATTTAGCACCATCCATCTTTCCCTGAACTCTGACCAGTTTGCCAGTCCCGACTGCTGAAAAACATCCCCACAGCACGATGCTGCCACCACCATGTTTCACAGTGGGGATGGTGTTCTTTGGGTGATGTGATGTGTTGGGTTTGCACCAGACATAGCGTTTTCTTTGATGGCCAAATTGTTCAATTTTAGTCTCATCAGACCAGAGCACCTTCCTCCATACATTTTGGGAGTCTCCCACATGCCTTTTCACAAACTCAAAACGTGCCATTTTGTTTTTTGCTTAAAGTAATGGCTTTCTTCTGGTCACTCTGCCATAAAGCCCAACTCTATGGAGCGTATGGCTTATTGTCGTCCTATGTACAGATACTCCAGTCTCTGCTGTGGAACTCTGCAGCTTCTCCAGGGTTACCTTAGGTCTCTGTGCTCCTCTCTGATTAATGCCCTCCTTGCCCGGTCCGTGAGTTTTGGTGTGCGGCCATCTCTTGGCAGATTTGCTGTTGTGCCATGTTCTTTCCATTTGGTTATGATAGATTTGATGGTGCTCCTAGGGAACATCAAAGATTTGGATATTTTTTTATAACCTAACCCTGACTTGTACTTCTCAACAACATTGTCCCTTACTTGTTTGGAGAATTCCTTGGTCTTCATGGCAGTGTTTGGTTAGTGGTGCCCAGAGGTGGGGGACTCGAGTCACATGACTTGACTCGAGTCAGACTCGAGTCACCTGTTTGAGGACTTGCGACTTGCTTGACAAAATTAAATAAATGACTCGACTTGACTTTGACTTGTCACTAATGATTGCGACTTGACTTTGACTTGGGCTATTTGACTTGCAATGACTTGGCACCACCAGTGCTGTGTCTTGGCCGCCCCCCCCCCCCCCCCCCCCCACCACAAAAGAAAGCTCCCCCCCGAGTCCCGGCTTCGGGGTAGATCAGTATTTTGACTTAATTTGTGACTTGACCAAAGTAAATTACTTGACTTGACTTGCTTGACTTCTAGCAGGGACTCGACTTGACTTGCTTGCTTTTCGCCACAGTAACTTGGGACTTGCTTGTGACTTGAAGGTTAAGACTTGAGACTTGCTTGTGATTTGCACATGTGTGACTTACTCCCATCACTGGTGGTGCCTCTTGCTTGGTTACACCAGAGCTTTTTATGGGCTTCATAACAAAGGGGGGTGAATACATACGCACATGCCAATTATCAGTTTTTTATTTCTGAAAAATAGTTTTATGTATATATTTTTCTAATTTTACTTCACCAACTTAGACTATTGTGTTCTGATCCATCAAATATAATTCAGATTAAAAAAAACATTGAACTAAAGGCTGTAATGTAACAAAATAGGTAAAAAGCCAAGGGGGGTGAATACTTCTGCAAGGCACTATAGAAGAAGGAAGAAGATAGATCGATAAAAGAAAGAAGAGGATAGATATTGTAGGAGATAGATAGAAGATAGATTTTTTTTTTGGACTGCCCCCCCCCCCCCCCCTCCAGGCAGTCAAAAAAAAAATGTCAAAAAAAATTTTTTTAAAGCTGGCCCTTTAAAAAAAAAAAAAAATACAAAAAACGGTCCTTAAGTGCACTGTGTTCGGACGCCAGACACAGTGCGACGCTGGACACAGTGCACTTATGGGAAGCGCCACGTCTATGCAATCACGGGATTGCAGACGTGGTGTTGCATTTGCGGGTGTTTAGCCCACCTTGCGGCGCTTTGGGAAGCGCCGAGTAGCTTCGGCCCGGCCCGAGTATCTATTACTATGGCCGGGCGGTTTGATTGACATCTGAGTATGATGTCACTTCCTGCTTCTCTCGCTCTCTCTCGAGGAAACAGGAAGTATGAGAACAACGGAGCTCTCCACAGGAGACACCGCTGGAGAGGACAACACATAGCAAGGTAAGTAACTGGGGGAGGGGGGTTATGTGGTGACACACACTGCTGCCATTTGGGTACACACACTGCTGCAATTTGGGGACACATACTGCTGCCATTTGGGGACACATACTGCTGCAATTTGGGGACACATACTGTTGCAATTTGGGGATACATACTGCTGCAATTTAGTGACACTGCTGCAATTTGGGGACACATACTGCTGCAATTTGGGGACACATACTGCTGCAATTTGGGGACACTGCTGCAATTTGGTGACACATATTGCTGCAATTTGGTGACACATACTGCTGCAATTTGGTGACACTGCTGCAATTTGGTGACATTGCTGCAATTTGGGGGCACATACTGCTGCGATTTGGTGACACTGCTGCAATTTGGGGACACATACTGCTGCAATTTGGTGACACTGCTCCAATTTGGGGACACTGCTAACATTTGGGGACACATACTGCTGCAATTTGGTGACACTGCTGCAATTTGGGGACACATACTGCTGCGATTTGGTGACACATGCTGCTGCAATTTGGTGACACATGCTGCACATCTGGTGGCAGGCGACATGGCTAGTGACACACTCGGGGCTCCCACTGATTCTGCATTATTTTGAGTTGAATGATTTCATTTTATATTACAATGTAATAATAGAAATAATGTGCTTCAATCATCCTGACACCATAACAACCATGGTGCTGGGATGATTGAAGTGCTAACACCATGTGTTTGGAGTATCTTTATCTGCTGATTGTTAAACTTTCTAGAATACACATATTTCTAGTGTTGTGTAGGATCTGGGCCTGCTGTCCCTCCATCCCTCTCTCCCTCCATCCCTCGTTCAACTCAGACACTAACCACACCACCTTAGAGCCAAGCCCACTATTTAGCTGAAACCACGCCCATTTTCACCAAGTGGGAGGGGTCAAAAAGGAAGGGCAGGGCCTGGCGCCCCCCCCATCCTAAAACTTAACCAGCCACCACTGTACACATTACTTTCCATATATGTGCTGATAAATATTGATATACTTTGTACAGATCACTATATAGCTCTGTCAGCCCCGGGTGCTCTTATATACTCCATATGGGAATGGCGCTCTCTCTAGACATTCCTATACATTATAGAAGAACAGAGTTCCTCCTGTAATGCGGGTTTTCTGAAGGCGTCTCACATATCCGTCATATTCCCACACAGCGGGATCTGTGACAATGTTTACTATTAATACCACGAGGCTGATAAGAGGAAATAAATAATCTATATTTGTTTGAAAAAGATGTTCCCGTGTTCCCTAAAACAAATTTTGGCAGATGATGACCTCCACTGCTGGAGACAATTACAATTAGAGGCAGGCGCCTGTATAGTTAGCGGGCTGTCATTCAGAAAAAAACTCATTTTTTTTAATTAAACAGATGGCGATAACAAAGAAATTGATGAACATATAGTTGTTTGTCTGCCTGACTAATTTGCATTTCTAAATTATTCAGGTAGCACTGCAATTAAGCTTTAATTGCTTTTAGATAAATGAAGGTATCAGAAAGAATGTAAAACCGGGATTATGTTCCCAAGAAGCGATGTCCTCTTCCATAGAATGACGGGTAAAAAAATGAAATAAGATACGTACCCTGTCATTAAAGTGGAGCTCCGGCCAAAACTCCCTCGTTCGTTTTGGATAGAGTGAAGAAAGGTTGGAACCTTGCTCAGGACTTTTGCTGATTCGGTGATTTTGGATATAACCTGTGCCAGCTTTGATCTCTATGATTACCCATCTTGTTTAACCACTTCCAACCTCGGAAGGTTGCCCCCCCTTTCATGATCAGGGCATTCTTTGCTATTCAGCACTGCGCTACTTTAACTGATAATTGTGCGGTCATGCAACACTTTACCCACATATTCCCCCCCCACAAATAGAGCTTTCTTTTGGTGGTATTTGATCACCTCTGCGGTTTTTATTTTTTTGCGCTATAAACAAAAAAAAAGAGCGACAATTTTGAAAAAAAAAAAAAAAAACAATATTTTTTACTTTCTGCTATAAAACATATCCAATTAAAAAAAATGAAAAAAAAAATCGAATTTCTTCGTAAATTTAGACCAATATGTATTCTGTTACATATTTTTGGTAGAAAAAAAATCCCAATAAGCGTATATTTATCGTGTCTACAAACTACGGGATAGTTTTATGGAAATTTTTATTTATTTATTTTTTACTAGTAATGGCGGTGATCATCGACTTATAGCGGGACTGAGACATTGCGGCGGACAAATCGGACCATAAGTGACACTTTTGTTGGGGACCAGTGACACTAATACAGTGATCAGTCCCAAAAATATACACTGTGACTGTACTAACGACACTGGCAGGGAAGGGGTTAACATCCAAGGGCGATCAAAGGGTTAACTGTGTTCCTAGGGAGCGCTTACTAACTGTGGGGGAGGTGCTTTTACTATGAGAAGGCAAAGATCTGTGTTTCTGCTTTGCAGGAACACAGGATCACTGCCTCCCCTTCTCACAGAACGGCGATCTTCCTTGTTTACATAGGCAGACCGCTGTTCTGCTTTTCTTGGGAACGATCGGCGGGTTGCGGCGGACACCTGGTCCTCCCAACCCTGCTGATTGGCTCCCGCTGTGTCAAATCACAGCGGGTCGCCATCGGTGTGCGCGCGTACCCCAGACCTGGAACTGCAGGGACCTGTACGTGATTCTGCACAGGAGAGACGCCCTGCTGTCGGACCCCCTGATTGGCTCCCACTGTGTCCAATCACAGCGAGAACTGGTCACCAGCGGCGCACGTGCATGCCCCAGACCTGGAATTGCAGAATCAGGTACAGGGTCCCAGGGGACATCGGTTCCGCTGGACCCGCTGATTGGTTCCTGCTGTGTCCAATGACAGCAGGAGGGGGTCACGGGTGGCACGCCCCAGACCCGGAGTTGCAGAATCATGTATAGGCACGTGATTCTGCACAGGATAGATGCCTTGCCACTGGACCCGCTGATTGGCTCCCGCCTAGTCCAATCACAGCAGGAGTGGGTCGCCATCGGCGTGCGTGCACACTCCAGACCTGGAACTGCAGAGACCCATTCAGGTACGTGATTCTGCACAGGAGAGATGCCCTGCTGCCGGACCCACTGATTGGCTCCCGCTATGTCCAATCACAGCAGGAGCTGGTCACTGCACAGGTACATGATTCTGCACAGGATTCTTGCCACCAGATTTGCTGATTAGCTCCTCCTGTGTACAATAACAGCGGGAGCGGGCCGGCGGTGGCACGCGTGCGCGCTTCAGATCCGGAAGTACAGAATCAGGTACAGGTATGTGATTCTGCACAGCAGAGCTGTCTTGCCACCGGGCCTGCTGATTGGCTCCCGCTGTGTCCAATCACAGTGGGAGCGGGCCTCCGGCGGTGCGCGTGTGCTCTCCAGACCCAGAAGTGCAAAATTACACACAGGTACGTGACTACACAGCAGAGCTGCCTTGCCGCCGGACCCGCTGATTGGCTCCCGCTGTGTACTATCACAGCAGGAGCGGGCCGCCGGCAGCGCGCGTGCACCTCCCCAGACCCAGAAGTGCAGAATCACATATAGGCACATGATTCTGCACAGGAGAGCCGCCTTGTCACCATATATATATACAGTATATGGTCGGCAAGAAGTCAATTAACCCAATTTATTTGATAAATAAGACAATGGCGAGAAGTGGAGCCCCCATAAAGGTCACAGGCAGTAAGGAGAACTCAGCAGCAGAGCCAATATTGGAGAAATGAACCTGTTATGCGTTGTCCCTTTTCCCACAGCCAAGAAAACATTTTATATCAGATAACTGTTTCAAATGATTTTAATAAGTCATATTAGAATTTACTCGCTGACAGCAGTCTGTTTACATTTTTTTTTTTTTGGCTTTTTTATGATCCGTCTTTCTGCGGCAGAAAATAATCAAATGGAGGCATTTAAATGCGCATTCCGTAGGCATCACCTTGGAGGATAAAAAGTTGCTGAAAAGACAATGAATTGATTATATTAAAATATTCCTTGTAAATCCTCAGATTTGTGTCTGCGCCAACGCTGAAACATGATCTTGAATATGTTTGAGCGGCTGAATAGATTTTCACGGTGACACATGATTAAACAGGACACACAGAGACGGTGTAGGAAACAAGATCTTAATTTGCTGAGACTTTCTATTTGTAACTGCCATGGCAACAACCTAACGCTTTTTTTTTGGAAAATTGGTGCGGTACATAATAAACAGAGTTCATAGGAAATCCTTCTTCAATGCATCACTATTGAATAAAAGAATAGTACAAGTATACATAAAAAAATAATATATATATAATTTTTCTTTTTTAAACACTTGGCGCCAATAGACGTCCTCCCGGCAAGTAGGGCCCACGCTGTGGAAAAATTTTAAAAAACAAACAAAAAAACACCGGTGATTAAATACCACCAAAAGAAAGTCCTATTTGTGTAAAAAAAAATGATATAAATTTCATTTGGGTACAGTGTTGCATAATTGCACATTTGTCAGTTAAAGTAACACAGTGCTGAATAGCAAAAAATTATCTGATCATGAAGGAGGGGAAAACCTTCCAGAAGTCAAGTTTTAAAAAAAGAAAAATTATATATAATTTTTTTTCATGTATACTTGTATTATTTTTTTTCTATTTAATAGTGATGCAATGAAGAAGGATTTCCTATGAACACTATTTATTATGTTCCGCACCAATTTTTAAAAGCGTTAGATTGTGCCCACCAGTGCCACCTGCCAGTGCATATCAGTGCCGCCAATCAGTGCCCACCAGTTCCACCTACCAGTGCCCACCAGTACCGCCTGCCAGTGCCCACCAGTGCCACCTGCCAGTGCATATCAGTGCCGCCAATCAGTGCCCACCAGTGCCACCTACCAGTACCCACCAGTGCCACCTGCCAGTGTATATCAGTGCCGCCAATCAGTGCCCACCAGTTCCACCTACCAGTGCCCACCAGTACCGCCTGCCAGTGCCCACCAGTGCCACCTACCAGTGCATATCAGTGCCGCCAATCAGTGCCCACCAGTGCCACCTACCAGTACCCACCAGTGCCACCTGCCAGTGCATATCAGTGCTGCCAATCAGTGCCCACCAGTACCATCTACCAGTGCCCACCAGTGCCACCTATGAATGCCCATCAGTGTTGCTAATCAGTGCCCATCAGTGCCTCATCATCAGTGCCACCTATCAGTGCTGCCCATCATTCTCACCTACCAATGCCCACCAGTGCCACCATTTAGTGCCACCTATCAGTACCACCTATCAGTGCCCTTCAGTGCCACCTATCAATACCCTTCAGTGCTGCCCATCAGTGCCTATCAGTGCCACCGATCAGTGCCACCGATCATTGCCCATCAGCACCGCCTCATCGGTGCCCACCAGTGCCACCTATCAGTGCCCATCAGTGCAGCCTCATCAGCGCACATCAATGAAAGAGAAAAATGACCTGTTTGCAAAATTTTATAACAAATTATAAAACTGTTTTGTTCCTATCAATGCCCATCAGTGTTGCCAATCAGTGCCTCATCATCAGTGCCACCTATCAGTGCTGCCTATCAGTGTCACCTACCAGTGACCATCAGTGCCACCATTCAGTGCCCATCAGAGCCACCTATTAGTGCCCTTTAGTGCCACCTATCAGTGCCCTTCAGTGCCGCCCATCATTGACACTGATCAGTGCCACCAAACAGTGCCACCTATCAGTGCCCATCAGCGCTGCCTCATCAGTGCCCACCAGTGCCACCTATCAGTGTCCATCAGTGCCACCTTATAAGTGCCTATCAGTGCAGCCTATCCATGCCCATCAGTGTAGCCTCATTAGCGCACATCAATGAAGGAGAAAAATTACCTGTTTGCAAAATTTTATAACAAACTATAAAACTGGGTTTTTTTCAAAATTTTTGGTCTTTTTTTGTTTTTTTTGCAAAAATTAAAAAAACCAACAGTGATTAAATACCACCAAAAGAAAGCTCTATTTGTGAATAAAAATATAATTTGGGTACAGTGTTGTATGACCGCACAATTGTCATTCAAAGTGTGACAGAGCTGAATGCTAAAAATTGGCCTGGGCAGGAAGAGGGGTTTAAGTGCCCGGTAAATAAGTGGTGAAACAAAAAAAAAATTTTGAAAAAGAAACAAAACAATATTTTATATTTTCTGTTATAAAACATATCAGATCAAATCAAATTTCTTCATACATTTTGGCAAAACTTTATTCTGCTACATGTCCTTGTTAAAAAAAAAATCCCAATACATGTATATTAATTGGTTTGTGTGAACATTATAGCGTCTATAAACTATGATATATATATATATATATATATATATATATATATATATATTTGAAAATTGATTAATTCTGATATTCTTGAGGTACTTAAAATGTCAGGACAGTACAAATACCCCCAAATGATCCCTTGTTGGAAAGTAGACCGTCCTAGGTACATAGGTGTTCGCAGCCTTTTGCATTAGGATGTGCACCCCTAATGAACACACACATACAGGCACACACACATACAGGCACACACACATACAGGCACACACACATACAGGCACACACACATACAGGCACACACACATACAGGCACACACACATACAGGCACACACACATACAGGCACACACACATACAGGCACACACACACATACAGGCACACACACATACAGACACACACACATACAGGCACACACACACATACAGGTACACACACACATACAGACACACACACATACAGGCACACACACACATACAGGTACACACACACATACAGGCACACACACATACAGGTACACACACACATACAGGCACACTCACATACAGGCACACACACATACAGGCACACACACACATACAGGTACACACACACATACAGGCACACTCACATACAGGCACACACACATACAGGCACACACACACATACAGGTACACTCACATACAGGCACACACACATACAGGTACACACACACATACAGGCACACTCACATACAGGCACACACACATACAGGCACACACACACATACAGGTACACACACACATACAGGCACACTCACATACAGGCACACACACATACAGGCACACTCACATACAGACACACACACATACAGGCACACACACACATACAGGTACACACACACATACAGGTACACACACACATACAGGCACACACACATACAGGCACACACACATACAGGTACACACACACATACAGGTACACACACACATACAGACACACACACATACAGGCACACACACACATACAGGTACACACACACATACAGGCACACACACATACAGGCACACACACATACAGGTACACACACACATACAGGCACACTCACATACAGGCACACACACATACAGGCACACACACATACAGGCACACTCACATACAGGCACACCCACATACAGGCACACACACACATACAGGTACACACACACATACAGGCACACACACATACAGGCACACACACATACAGGCACACTCACATACAGGCACACCCACATACAGGCACACTCACATACAGGCACACACACATACAGGCACACCCATGTACAGGCACACGCACGTACAGGCACACCCACATACAGGTACACACACATACAGGCACACCCACATACAGGCACACTCACATACAGGCACACACACATACAGGCACACCCACATACAGGCACACACACATACAGGCACACACACATACAGGCACACACACATACAGGCACACCCACATACAGGCACACTCACATACAGGCACACACACACACACATACAGGCACACCCACATACAGGCACACACACATACAGGCACACACACATACAGGCACACACACATACAGGCACACCCACATACAGGCACACACACATACAGGCACACACACATACAGGCACACCCACATACAGGCACACACACATACAGGCACACCCACATACAGGCACACCCACATACAGGCACACCCACAAACAGGCACACACACATACAGGCACATACACATACAGGCACACACACACATACAGGCACACACACACTCTTTTAAATAAATGTAAACACATATTTTTAATGTGTTAAACAAAATGTTAATGTTTTAATACGTTTTAGATCTTATGGCAGAGACGGTCAGAGGGAGGGGGGGAGAGAGAGAGAAAGAGGGGGTGAGAGGTAGAGGGGGGTGAGAGAAATATAGAGGAGGGAGGGGGTGTGAAAGAGAGGGAGGTGAGAGAGAGATGGGGTGAGATGGAGAGAGGGGGTGAGATAGAGAAAGGGGTTGAGAGAGAGAGAGGGGTTGAAAGAGAGAGAGGGGGTGAGATGGAGAGAGGGGGTGAGATAGAGAGAGGGGGTGAGAGAGAGAGAGGGGGTGAGAGAGACAGAGGGTGAGAGAGAAAGAGAGAGAGAGAGAGAGAGAGAGAGAGAGAGAGAGGGAGAGAGAGATAGACAGTGGCAGGGGTGAGCGAGAGAGGGGGGTGAGATAGAGAGAGGGGGGTGAGATAGAGAGAGGGGGATTAGAGAGACATAGAGGAGGGGGTGTGAAAGAGAGGGAGGTGAGAGAGAGATGGGGGTGAGAGAGAGAGAGGGGGTGAGATAGAGAGAGGGGGGTGAGATAGAGAGAGGGGGTAAGATAGAGAGAGGGGGGTGAGATAGAGAGAGGGGGATTAGAGAGACATAGAGGAGGGGGTGTGAAAGAGAGGGAGGTGAGAGAGAGAGAGGGGGTGAGATAGAGAGAGGGGGGTGAGATAGAGAGAGGGGGATTAGAGAGACATAGAGGAGGGGGTGTGAAAGAGAGGGAGGTGAGAGAGAGATGGGGGTGAGAGAGAGAGAGGGGGTGAGATAGAGAGAGGGGGGTGAGATAGAGAGAGGGGGTAAGATAGAGAGAGGGGGGTGAGATAGAGAGAGGGGGTAAGATAGAGAGAGGGGGATTAGAGAGACATAGAGGAGGGGGTGTGAAAGAGAGGGAGGTGAGAGAGAGAGAGGGGGTGAGATAGAGAGAGGGGGTGAGATAGAGAGAGGGGGTTGAGAGAGAGGGGGTGAAAGAGAGAGAGGGGTGAGAGAGAGATGTGGGGTGAGATAGAGAAAGGGGGTGAGATTGAGAAAGGGGGTGAGAGAGAGAGGGGGTAAGATAGAGAGAGGGGAATGAGAGAGATATAGAGGATGGGGGTGTGAAAGAGAGGTAGGTGAGAGAGACAGACGGGGGATGAGAGAAATATAGAGGAGGGAGGGGTGTGAGAGAGAAAGAGGGGGCGGGGGTGTGGGAGAGAGAGCGAAAGAGGGGGGGAGAGACAGGGCAAGCGAGAGGGGACAAAAGAGAGAGAGGAGGGGTGCAAGGGGGGGGTGAGAGAGAGGGGGTGTTCGGTATGCCTGCTACTCACAATCATGGCCTCAGGCTGCCCCCCCCCCCCCCCCCCCCGAGGCTCACACTTCTGTACACTGGTGCCCGGGGTGATTAGAATGTGCCCAGGCACACCTGGCACACCCCCTGCGCACGCCTATGCCAAGGTATTTAGAAAGAGGCATGGTGAGTTTTTTGAAGTTGTAACATTCTGTCACAATTTTTAAATTAAATTAAATAAAATGTTTTTTGTTTTTTTTTTAAAGATTGTCTTAATATAGTGCCACAAGTGTAGTATAGTATCATTATATAACTAGTGTGGCAGTGATACATTAAAAAAAAAAAAAAAAAAGATGCCGATAATGGCATGCTGTGTCCTATTGACTTCAATGCAAAATCACGTCCTATTGACTTCATTGCAAAAACATCCCTCATTAATTTCAATGCAAAATCACGTCCTATTGACTTCAATAAAAAAAACACAAGCCACATTAATTACGTTTTTTTTTTTTTAATTCAACATTGATCATTTCGGTTTCGGTTTTTGGTTTCGGTCCAGAATTTTCATTTCGGTGCACCATTAGTTTCAACAATGAATGGCACATCAACTGCGATATGTGTTTTTCTCATGTCAGGGATTGCTTAGGAGTGAACGGAGTCTTAAAGTGTTACTAAACCCAGGACCCTGCATTCACTTTATCTGATCTCCCACAGTACACAGAACATGGAAATGCAATTATTTTAGTAAATATAAACTGCTAAATACCTTTTCTCATCAGCAGTATATAGCAGTCTTGTGACTTCTATCAGTGTCTGGTTAAAACCAGAGGAGAAGTTTTCATTCTCCTCTGACAGTCCTATGAGGCTGCAGGACCCCTGACCCTCTGTCTGGACAGTGCTGATTGGCCCTGTGCTGATCACATGCACCCTTCCAAGAAAAAAAAAAAATACACACCAAACTGAGCATGTGCAGAGTGCCCCCTAGCCTCTGTATGATCAAGAGATGGTTTGGGGACTGTGGAAGAAGGGGAGGATCAGAGAAGACAGGATCAAACAGCCGTTTTACACAATGCGCAGGATTAACCCCTTAGCTGACTTAGCTTGGCCAGACTGATATTACTGTTGTGGGTTTAGTAACACTTTAAAGACAATTGTGCCTATGCCTGTAGGCTAGGTTCCAAGTTTAAGGCATTCCTGACCCACAGAAAAACACGAACTTTAGTAAACTCGTAGGGGTGCCAATAAATATTTTTGGCACCTCCATGCATTGGGAAACAAGGCGCGTTTTTTTGCATGCGGCAAGTTGTATGGTGCTGGAGCACCAGGCGGTTATTTGTGGTGCAGTTTTAACCCCTCGCTGACCACCATATAGCACTTTTACTGCTACAGGGTGGCAGCTGTGCGTCGGATCACGTATATACTGTATACATGATCCGCCTCTTCTGGGTAGCGCCCCTCCAGCAGCTCACTCCCACTGTGATTATACTCAGTGGGAGCCAATCAGCGGGTACCATGGACGTGATGTCCGCCGACACCCGCAGATCATTCGGTCCACAGGCAGAAGGACAGTCTATGTAAACAAGGCAGATCGCCGTTCTGTCAGTAGGGAAGCCATGGATCCTGTGTTCCTGCAAAGGAGGGACAAGGATCCATGCCTTCCCCTAGTCAAAGCACCTCCCCCCACAGTACACAAGCACACAGTTAACCCTTTGATCGCCCCTGATGTTAACCCCCTTCCCAGCCAGTGTCATTAGTACAGTGACAGTGCATATTTCTAACACTGATCACTGTATTACTGTCACTGGTCCCCAATAACTGTCAAAAGGGTCAGTTAGTGTCTGAATGTCCACCACAGTATCAGAGTCCTGCTATAAGTCGCTGAATGCCGCCATTACTAGTAAAAAAATAAATTAATTAATAAATACATAAAAATGACAGTAAATATGCCATAGTTTGTAGACGCTATTTTGCGTAAACCAATCAATATACGCTTACTGGGATATTTTTTTCACAGAATACATATTTATACATATATTTTATATATATATATATATATATATATATATATATAAAAATATTTAAACATATTTTTTATATATATATATATAAACATATATATATATATATATATATATGTATATATATATATATATATATATATATATATATATGTATATATATATATATATATATATATATATATATATATATATATATATGTGTATATATATATATATATATATATATATATATATATATATATATATATATATATATATATAAATCTAATATATATATTAGATTTTTTACATTTTTTTTTATTAGATGTGTTTTATAACAAAAAGTAAAAAATTATTGTTTATTCTTCAAATTTGTTTATAGCACAAAAAAATAAATACTGCAGAGGTGATCCATCACCATCAAAAGTAAGCTCTATTTGTGGGGGGAAAAAAAAAAGACATCAATTTTATTTGGGTACAACATCGCACGACTGCGCAATCCGTTAAAATAATTATATCGCAAAAAAAAAAAATGACCCGGTCATGAAGAGGGGGTAAATCTTTCAGAGCTGCAGTGGTTAAAAAAAAAAGGGCCAGGGACTTAATTTCTGCAGGTAGGGCTGCCACACAGGTGGGAACCAAGCTTAACTAGTTAGTTTTGATCCAAAAGTTCATACTGTGCTTGGCTATTAGCCGCCAGGGTTTGGTGGCCCCTGAGGAACTATGGGACCTTTTGAGGACACGTTTGTAAATGGCACTTCTGAATTTTTTTTTTTTTTTTAATTGAAAAAGTTGAAGTTTAGGCATGCCGGTTCCTTTACGAGGTTAACAAAACTTCCAAGGTAGATGACACAACGCAACGTGATTGAGAGTAACAAGTCCCAGGCTTTGAATTTCCGCTTACTGGAAAGACTGAGTTCTCTCTCTTCCTAAAGTTCATACTTTGTTTGGCTAATAGCCTCCGGGGTTTGGTGGCCGCTGAGGTACTCATGGATGCCATAGAATGCTATGTGTAGATTTCTATGTTTATTTCCTGCCACCAATGCAGAGATGTCTTCTGATTGGATTCACCCCTGGCCACAAGGGGCTAATATAACATGCAGAACATTTTTGCCAGCAGTCTTGGCCACCTACAGCAAAAAGTGTATTTACGGCTATGGGACCTTTTGAGGACACATTTGTAGATGGCACTTCTGATTTTTTTTTTTTTAATAAAGTTGAAGTTTAGGCATGCCGGTTCCTTTACGAGGTTAACAAAACTTCCAAGGTAGATGACACAACGCAACGTGATTGAGAGTAACAAGTCCCGGGCTTTGAATTTCCGCTTAGTGGAAAGACTGAGTTCTCTCTCTTCCTAAAGTTCATACTTCATAAAGTTCATACTGTGTTTGGCTAATAGCTGCCAGGGTTTGGTGGCCACTGAGAAACTCATGTGTGTAGATTTCTATGTTTATTTCCTGCCACCAATGCAGAGATGTCTTCTGATTGGATTCACCCCTGGCCACAAGGGGCTAATATAACATGCAGAACATTTTTCCCAGCAGTCTTGGCCACCTACAGCAAAAAGTGTATTTACGGCTATGGGACCTTTTGAGGACACATTTGTAGATGGCACTTCTGATTTTTTTTTTTTTTAATAAAGTTGAAGTTTAGGCATGCCGGTTCCTTTACGAGGTTAACAAAACTTCCAAGGTAGATGACACAACGCAACGTGATTGACAGTAACAAGTCCCGGGATTTGAATTTCCGCTTAGTGGAAAGACTGAGTTTTCTCTCCTTCTAAAGTTCATACTTTGTTTGGCTAATAGCCGCCAGGGTTTGGTGGCCCCTGAGGAACTCATGGATGCTGCAGAATGCTGTGTGTGGATTTCTATGTTTATTTCCTGCCACCGATGTGGAGATGTCTTCTGATTGGACTCACCCCTGGCCACAAGGGGCTAATATAACATGCAGAACATTTTGGCCAGCAGACTTGGCCACCTACAGGAAAAAGTGTATTTACGGCTATGGGACCTTTTGAGGACACGTTTGTAGACGGCACTTCTGAATCTTTTTTTTTTTTTTTTTTTTTTAATAAAGTTGAAGTTTAGGAATGCCGGTTCCTTTACGGGGTTAACAAAACTTCCAAGGTAGACTACACGCCGCGACGTGATTGAGCGTAACAAGTCCCGGGCTTTGAATTTCCGCTTAGTGAAAAGACTGAGTTCTCTCTCTCTTCTCCGCTCTTGTTACATATCACTAATTACCAAAAGTCATAAAAATCCGAATCTTCTCAGCGAGGAGTTGATGCTCGGCGGGGTGCGCATTCCGAGAGGCCCCATCGTACATACACAGTGAAACGTGAATTTATTGTTACACGCGGGGAGTCCGCGGTCGTCTCCTGTGATACAGTAGGATCGGCGCAGTCTGCGGTAGGAGGATAATGGGAGTACCAGACGTTAAGTAGCGAAAACGCATCTTCCGTGAATGCCCTTGAGAACCTTTATGAATTATTCATCCCCATCCAAACTGCATTCTTCGCTCCTATGGCGACATTGCTTTTTATATACTACTTACTGAGACAGTCAACATTTTCACATCCCATTAGGTTAGAATGGATTATACAGCGCAGAGTTCACGGACTGGGGAAGTGGATGAGGAGACCCGAAGACCGACGCGCCGAGATTGCACTCTTCTACACAATTGTGGTTGTCAAAGTTTGTAATGTTTAGCCCGCTTGATGCAGTTTGCACCTATACTATATAGCTGCAGTTCACTCTGCTTTCTTGGATGATGTTGTAAAATAATGAAATATTACCCGTTTCCTCTCCCATCATATGTCGGCTATTTTTTCTACTATTCCCACCAAAGAATTTGCTAAAAAGTCTCCTACATAGACTGTTTGGGCAAGAAAAGAGACGGGCACCTTCCAGCTATGGCAAAAGTCGCTTTTTTTGTAAGTGCGACACAGGGAAAGACGCAAGAGGAGATTTAACGCTAAGCCTTGAGCCTTTGCCATCTGCTGGTCAATAACCAGTACTGCAGTGCACACTTGCCCTAATCAAGAAAGCTTGTGTAGATTTCTTGTAGGAAAGTGCTGTTAGCCTCCTTACCTGTAGGTGGCCTAGTGCCTTAATTGCATAGGAAAGGGAGTCTCGTAAAGGAATTGGTGCCTTAGAGATTCTGCACAGTGCCTTGAGAGAGGAAAGTAGTCCGATTGGACACCAAACTCTCAGGAGACTTTGGTGGCCATCTTGGATGAGGGAAGCTTTATAATACGGGACTCTGTGTCATTTTGGTGTGCTGATGATAAGTGAAGGGGTAATGAGCTTGATATCAACCTGCAACCACTTACCAAACATTGGATTGCTTACTGACTATGCTTCTGTTTGATCGCTACTAGGGATGAGCCGGACACCCTCCTGTTCGGTTTGCAGCAAAACATGCGAACAGGCAAAAATCCTGTAGAACACACGAACCTCATTAAAGTCTATGGGACACCAACATGAATAATCAAAAGTGATAATTTTAAAGGCTTATATGCAAGTTATTGCCATAAAAAGTGTTTGGGGACCCGGGTCCTGCCCCAGGGGAAATATATCAAAGCAATTCTTTTTTTTAAAAGGGGAACCCTGCGTCAAAATGTAAAAAAAAATGGGGTAGGGGTCCCCCAAAATCCATACCAGACCCTTATCCGAGCACGCAAACTGGCAGGCCGCCCCCCCCCTCCTGAACCATACCAGGCCACATGCCCTCAACATGGGGAGGGTGGGGACCTTGTCCCCATGTTGGTGAGGACAAGAGCCTCATCCCCACAACCCTTCCCCCGTGGTTGTGGGGGTCTGCGGGCGGGGGGCTTATCGGAATCTGGAAGCCCCCTTTAACAAGGGGACCCCCAGATCCCGCCCCTCCGTGTGAATTAGTAACGGAGTACAAGTACCCCTATCATTTCACAAAAAAAGTGTCAAAATGGTAAAAAAGACAAGAGACAGCTTGGGACAAGTCCTTTATTAAAAAATAAAAAAAGTCCCACAATGTCCATTCATCTTCTTCTATCACGCCGCCCGACGGACTGAAAAAGAAAAAACAAAGCCGCAACTGATCCGCCTCCATGGGAAGATCTCGCCGACTGACGCGTCTTCGGTGGGACAGCTCTTATATAACTGAGGGCGGGGCCACCCGGTGACATAACCGGGTGACCCCGCCTCCTCTGACGCCACGGGAGCTTCCCTATGGCTTCCCCATGGCGTCAGAGGGGGGAGGGATCACCTGTTTATGTCAACGGGTGGCCCCGCCCTCAGTTATATAAGAGGTGTCACAGCGAAGACGTGTCAGTCGGCGGGAGCCTCCCATGGAGGTGGATCAGTTGCGTTTTTTTTTTCTTTTTCGGTCAGTCAGGCGGCGTGATAGAAGAAGATGAATGGACATCGAGGGACTTTTTTTTTTTAATAAAGGACTTTTTTAATGGAAGCCCTTTAATAATGGACTTACCTTCGACTCGAACATCGGGCTCAACCCTAATCACTACCTGTTATATCTGCTACTGGACCCCGACTTGCTCACCTCCTGGTGGGGCATTCCTGAGGACCGCGACCTGGTACTAACATGCAGCAAAATCCATTTCCGCCATCAGGAGCTCTGGTGGATACCAGTTAGTGCTTAGACCCCACAAAATGGGTGGGAGCCTCCTTACTGCCATAGCTACTGGTCTCCGAGCCTGACCCCTGACCATGACATGCGGTGTGTGAGTGATTACTCCTAAGTAAGGTACCTGAGATAGGTTCTGTCAACATGTTTGACAATGAGCATATGTCTGATGAAAAGGTTGGTTTGTCCACCCTGGAGAGAGGTCTGTTTAATGTCTGAATGACTATTCATGCCCTGGAGTATTTTGGATTATTTAGACTGTGTTAGTACTTGCCTCTTTGCCTCTGTAACTGTAATGCCCCGTACACAGGATCGGACTTTCCAACAACAAAACCGTGGATTTTTGTTCAAAGGATGTTGGCTCTAACTTGTCTTGCAAACACACGATCAGACAAATGTTGGCCAACAATTACGAATTTAGTGACGTACAAGAGGTACGTCATATCTCCATTATGAACGCTAGATTTACAAGACCGAGCGCTTCCGGCTTGTACTTGATTCCGAGCATGCGTGGACTTTTGTCCGATGGTCTTGTGTACACACGATCAGAAAGTCCGACAACAAACATTTGTTGGCAGAAAATTTGAGAGCCTGCCAGCCAACATTTGTTGGTGGAAAGTCCAACAACACACGCTCGATGGAGCATACACACTGTCAGACTTTCCGCCAACAAGCTCACATCCAACATTTGTTGTCGGAGAATCCGATCGTGTGTACGGGGCATTAGTCTGTAATCTTGCTTACTAAGTCTCCTATATTGGCTCTGCAGGCAAGAAAAGACCCTGACACAGCCTAGCTACAGTGAATGTTGACTGTTCTGCAAGTGTGCCACAGTGAAAGACTCACGAGAAGAAATGTAATGAACAACCTTGAGCCTTCACCATCTGCTGGTCATTGGTCATTGATTGGTCATTGATGCACATCTGCCCTAATCAAGAAAGCTTGTATAGACTGCTAGACATTCAGCCTGTGCCTGATCAAAAGGCCAGTCTGTCTACCCTGGAGAGAGGTCTGTTTGACTTTTGTCTGACTGTTCATGTCCTGGAGTATTTTTGGAAATTATTGAGACTCTCTTAGTACTCATTGTGTCTGTGATAACCTTGTTGCCGCTTCAATTATCAGTCCTTGCAATGTCTACCTGTCTGGAACCTGGACCCTCTTTAGGATAAGTTTGTCTGCACCTGATCTGATCATTAAGCTAATGATTTAAGCTACAGTCTACTGTTTGTTCTAAACATCTGTTTGAAGACTAACATCTGTCCTGTCCATTAGTCGGCTGCTGCCTCTGGTGTCACAGTTTGATCTCATATTGATGATGAACTAAAGCAGAATGGGTTTCAGCTCTTCTTAACTTAAGCAGTACTTGACTCCACTTTTGCTATTGACAATGATTACTCAGAGAACATTAGTATTACAACAGCTTATTTAAAGTGAAAGGTGTCTCCGCCTGAGTGCAAAAATAAAACTCCAAAGAAAAAAAACCTGAACATTGCCCAATGGCGACAGAATACAAATCTCTCTAAGTGAATTCCGTGTGTGTTAATTGGACAAGGCTAAGACACCCACTGTTAAGTGCTCAAAGCTGCAAACATTAGGCACCATCATATGTTAGCTCAGATTTCTTCAAAGCCATCAGAGGCATCTTCCACTTCATTACCTGCCCAGACCACGCTTCCAGTCTGCCGTGTTTTCCATCCAGTGCCCCAGCCATCTACCTTCCTATCGGTCTGCACGAGCAGCACCTTACAGCCATGCCTGCTTCCAGGAGGAAGCTCCCATGAACTGTACTTCTGACACCTGTGCCAATCACTGTACAAAGATGTAAAGGTAGCCCTCATGTCACCTCAGCCTCCAGTCAGGTACATAATAGGATGGTTAAAAAATAGTAGGTTGCCCAGATCAATGCTGGAGGGGTAGCAGCCTTTCCAAAGCTCAAATAATGGTATTGATTAGTAAACACAAAGCAAATGCAAGGTAACAAACTGCCAATAAAGCTGTGACAAGCAAGGATGGGCTAGTCATGACATGATGTCAATTCCTCAAGATGTGTGCTTCAACCCCAACCGGGCAACATTTAGACCAACCATACTCAACAAGGATTCTGTGGAACTCAAATGCCGCGTAAAACTCCATCGGCATTTCCGAAGGAAAGATTTGGAACATGTTCTATATCTGAGTCCGTCGGAAATGCTGACAGAAAAAGTCCGATGGGACATACACATGGTTGGAATGTCCGACCAAAAGCTCCCATCTGACTTTTTCTGTCGGAAAGTCCAGCCGTGTGTACGCGGCATAAGGTTCCTTTAGAGTTTGCAAATGGTTTCTTGAGCTGTGGTTGATTGACTTCCTATTTAATGGTGTCTGCACAGTTCCAGGGCCAACAACACTTGGCAAAACCAGCAGATTCTCATCAATTATCTTTATCTATTTAGCTATCCGAAGGGTTGCATTATTCCTACTGTCCATCAATGTAAGAAGCCATTGACTCCGAGTGAATTGGTTTTAGTAAGGCTTCCTTCGAAACTCAGAAATGACAATATGAAATCCCGTTCTTAACAGGAGGCCGGCAAAATGGGAGGGCACTGTTGACTTTAACTGGTGCGTAAGGACAACCAACTAAAATATAAATAACCACATTTTATTGGCAACATAGGTTAAAATGTATCGATACATTATCCACTTGTAGACCGCCACCCGCAATGTACAGGCATAGCGATGTACTGGTACAACGCTGCCTGTTTCCGGGTTTGGGGCACGCGCATGAGCAATCAACACAGGGCTCTGACATGACAATCTACACAATGTCTCTTGTCATTTTTAACATTTTTGACACTTTTTTAGTGAAATGGTAGGGGTACAAGTACCCCCTTACCATTTCACACAGGGGGGAGGGCCGGGATCTGGTATGGAATTTAGGGGGAACCCCCACATCATTTTTTTTTTTAATTTTGGTTCGGGGTTCCCCTGTGGGGAATTCCCATGCCGTTTTTATCAATGAACTTTTATGTATATTGTCGGACCGGCAATTCATTAATAGCCGCAAGTAGTTTTAAATGACTTTTTTCCTTTGAAATGTCATTTTACTGTCAGACTGTTCTAAACATGGGAAACATGCGCCCCTTTACAGGCATACTATAGACACCCCCCAGGTACGAAATTTAAAGGGATATTACACTTTTATTGTTTCACTTTAAGCATTATTAAAATCACTGCTCCCGAAAAAACTTCCGTTTTTAAAACTTTTTTTTGCATTGATCCATGTCCCCTGGGGCAGGACCCGGGTCCCCAAACACTTTTTATGACAATAACTTGCACATAAGCTTTTAAAATTAGCACTTTTGATTATTCATGTTCGTGTCCCATAGACTTTAACAGTGTTCGCGTGTTCAAACAAATTTTTTGC
Organism: Aquarana catesbeiana; assembly: GCF_042186555.1. Classification (NCBI taxonomy): domain Eukaryota; kingdom Metazoa; phylum Chordata; class Amphibia; order Anura; family Ranidae; genus Aquarana; species Aquarana catesbeiana. The sequence continues at coordinate 13,381,735 of NC_133332.1, forward strand.
CTGTTCGCAAGTTCTGGTGCGAACCAAACAGGGGGGTGTTCGGCTCATCCCTAATCTCTGTGTTTCTTATCCCTGCTTTGCAGTTTTTAGTAAAAGAAAAAAACAGCACACAATACACACATTAACACTTGTTAGTGTTGTTAAGTGTCGCATGATCTATCATTACATATACACAACTTTTTGAAAGGCCCCAGAGGCTGCAACACCTAAGCAAGAGGCGCCACTAACCAAACACTGCCATGAAGACCAAGGAACTCTCCAAACAAGTAAGGGACAATGTTGTTGAGAAGTACAAGTCAGGGTTAGGTTATAAGAAAATATCCAAATCTTTCATGATTCCTAGGAGCACCATCAAATCTATCATAATCAAATGTAAAGAATATGGCACAACACAAATCTGCCAAGAGACGGCCGCACACCAAAACTCACGGAGCGGGCAAGGAGGGCATTAATCAGAGAGGAGCACAGAGACCTAAGGTAACCCTGGAGGAGCTGCAGAGTTCCACAGCAGAGACTGGAGTATCTGTACATAGGACGACAATAAGCCGTACGCTCCATAGAGTTGGGCTTTATGGCAGAGTGGCCAGAAGAAAGCCATTACTTTCATCAAAAAACAAATTGGCACGTTTCGAGTTTGGGAAAAGGCATGTGGGAGACTCCCAAAATGTATGGAGGAAGGTGCTCTGGTCTGATGAGACTAAAATTGAACTTTTTGGCCATCAAAGAAAACGCTATGTCTGGTGCAAACCCAACACATCACATCACCCAAAGAACACCATCCCCACTGTAAAACATGGTGGTGGCAGCATCATGCTGTGGGGATGTTTTTCAGCAGTCGGAACTGGGAAACTGGTCAGAGTTGAGGGAAAGATGGATGGTGCTAAATACTGGGATATTCTTGAGCAAAACCTGTAGCACTCTGTGTGTGATTTGAGGCTAGGACGGAGGTTCACCTTCCAGCAGGACAATGACCCCAAACACACTGCTAAAGCAACACTTGAGTGGTTTGAGGGGAAACATGTAAATGTGTTGGAATGGCCTAGTCAAAGCCCAGACCTCAATCCAATAGAAAATCTGTGGTCAGACTTAAAGATTGCTGTTCACAAGCGCAAACCATCCAACTTGAAGGAGCTGCAAGGAGGAACGGGCAAAAATCCCAGTGGTAAGATGTGGCAAGCTCATAGAGACTTATCCAAAGCGACTTGGAGCTGTGATAGCCGCAAAAGGTGGCTCTACAAAGTATTGACTTTAGGGGGGTGAATAGTTATGCACATTGACTTTTTCTGTTATTTTGTCCTATTAGTTGTTTGCTTCACAATAAAAAAAAAAAAAATCTTCAAAGTTGTGGGCGTGTTCTGTAAATTAAATGATACAAATCCTCAAGCAATCCATGTTAATTCCAGGTTGTGAGGCAACAAAACACGAAAAATGCCAAGGGGGGGGGTGAATACTTTTGCAAGGCACTAGATAGACAGAATTAGGATCCTGAGCTCAGTACCACCTTTTTTTTATAATGCCAGGCTTCCACCAGTCAAGGCTCCCCTGAACACGGGGCTCAGGGACCTTCATCCTTCCCCTCGTGTCTTCATAGAGAATCTCATGTAATTAAACTACAATCTGTTTGGCATTCACATGATAATGGCTGTTACACAACATATATCCTTGTCATAAAAAAAAACCAGATAAATACACCGAGGGTGACATTCTCTGTATTGGATGCATATAGATGATGACTTTTTTTTCTAACCTTTACAAGTACATTAGCGGCATGATATTTGTATAACATTATCAATAAATCCTTTGCGCACTGTTCATACCGATGTGTCACTAGGGGTATATTAGGAATGGAAGAAGGCTGACTGTGTAGCAGTGGGGGGGGGGGGGGGGATGGAGGGCATAAAGATAGAAGAAACAAAACTATTTTTTTTCTTTTTTTTACATTTTTGCCCATTTGTCAGTTTTTACCAATACGAGCTGAACAGATCATTTTTTTTTTAAACCAGTGTACAAAATATAAGACTTATACAGTGCCTTGAAAAAGTACCGTATTCATACCCTTTAAAATTTTCCACATTTTGTCATGTTACAACCAAAAAAGTAAATGTGTTTTATTGGGATTTTATGTGATAGACCAACACAAAGTGGCACATCATTGTGAAGTGGAAGGAAAATGATAAATGGTTTTCAACATTTTTTACAAATAAATATGTGAAAAGTGTGGGGGGGGGCATTTGTATTCGGCCCCCTTTACTCTGATACCCCTAACTAAAATCTAGTGGGACCAATCGCCTTCAGAAGTCACCTAATTAGTAAATAGAGTCCACCTGTGTGTAATTTAATCTCAGTATCAATACAGCTGTTCTGTGAAGCCCTAAGCGGTTTGTTAGAGAACCTTTGTGAACAAACAGCAAGGCCAAGGAACACACCAGACAGGTCAAAGATAAAGATGTGGAGAAGTATAAAGTAGGGTTAGGTTATAAATACATATCCCAAGCTTTGAACATCTCACGGAGCTCTGTTCAATCCATCATATGAAAATGGAGAGTATGAGACATCTGCAACCCTAGCTAGACATGGTCGTCCACCTAAACTGACCGGCCAGGCAAGGAGAGCATTCATCAGAGAAGAGCCAAGAGGTCCATGGTAACTCTGGAGGAGCTGCAGAGATCCACAGCTCAGGTGGGAGAATCTGTCCACAGGACAACTATTAGTCGTGTTTTCCACAAATCTGCCCTTTATGGAAGAGTGACAAGAAGAAAGACATTGTTGAAGGTGTTCTGGTCCGATGAGACCAAAATTTAACTGACACTGCACATCACCCTGAACACACCATCCCCACTGTGAAACATGGTGGTGGCAGCATCATGTTGTGGGGATGCTTTTCTTTAGCATGGACAGGGAAGATGGTCAGAGATGATGGGAAGATGGATGGAGCCAAATACAGGGCAATCTTATGCCGTGTACACACGAGTGGACTTTCGATGGACTTTGAACTCTGAAAGACTTTTTGACGGAGTTCTGACGTAATGGATTGCCTACACACGATCACACCAAAATCCGACTGATTGGAACGTGATGACCTACGACCGGACTAGAATAAGGAAGTTAATAGCCAGTAGCCAATAGCTACCCTTGCGTCATTGTTCGTCCGTCGGACTAGCATACAGGCAAATGGATTTTTCGACCGGACTCGAGTCCGTCAAAAAGATTTGAAACATGTTCTATTTCTAAAGTCTGTCTGATTTTTCGACAGCAAAGATCCGATGAAGCCCACACACCATCAAATTGTCCGGCGGATTAGTTTCGCTGGACCATTTGCTGTTGAAAAGTCCGGTCGTGTGTACGTGGCATTAGAAGAAAACCTGTTAGAGTCTGTAAAAGACCTGAGACTGGGGTGGAGATTCACCTTCCAGCAGGACAACGATCCTCAACATCCAGCCAGAGCTACAATGGAATGGTTTAGATCAAAGCATATTCATGTGTTAGAATGGCCCAGTCACAGTCCAGACCTAAATCCCATTGAGAATCTGTGGCAAGACTTGAAAATTGCTGTTCACAGACGCTCTCCATCCAATCTGACAGAACTTGAGATATTATGTAAAGAAGAATGGGCAAAAATGTCCCTCTCTAGATGTGCAAAGCTGGTAGAGACATCCCCAAAAAGACTTGCGGCTGTAATTGCAGAGAAAGTATTGACTCTGGGGGGGGGCGCCATACAAATGCCCCCCCCCACACTTTTCACATATTTATTTGTAAAAAAAAATGAAAACCATTTATCATTTTCCTTCCACTTCACAATTATGTGACACTTTGTGTTGGTCCATCACATAAAATCCCAATAAAATACATTTACGTTTTTGGTAGGACTCGCACTCCTGATTGGTTTTTGGCAGCAGCGGGAGCCTTTGCTGTCAGTCACAGCCAGTAAGCCAATCAGGAGATGGAGACATTTTCTAGCAATGTCCCTTCAGCAGCAGGGCAAATTTGGACAGCACTGGAAAACCATAAATAATGCTCCAGTGGTTCTAAAGCCTGAAGGTTTTTCACCCCAATGTATTTATTCTGGCCACTTTATTAGGTACACCTTGTTGGAAACCTTCCTCAGAGATTTTGGTCCATAGTGACATGATAGCAGTTGATGCAGATTTGCCAGCTACACAGTGGCGGCTGGATGGTAGCCAGCCAACCCCCCCCCCCCCCCCCCCCACGCACACAAATCTCGAATGACAGATCGATCAACTCGCACTAAACCCCCCCCCCCCGGCGCTCGATAGGTGGCGATCCACTCGCACTAAAGCCGCTCCGCGCCATCCGTGGCCTTACCTTATGCTGTGGTACAGGTGCTGGGAGGAGGATGAGGTGGTGGTAAAATCGACCCAATCGGGTCTCAGGACCCGCTTCCTCATTGGCTGGCAGAATAAGCAGATATTAAAGAATACTAATTCGCTAATGTCACACAAGTGGGTGGCCCACCCTTTGTTAAGCCAATTAGAGCCTCCAGCTCTAATGACATACTTAAATAAAAAAGAAAAACCCACAATGAAATCCATGCGTTCGGCGCCTTGCATGGAGATTAGGGGGCCGGGCGCATGGATTGGGGGCGGGGGGCAGTACCCCTGCACCCCTAATGGATGGGCCACCACTGCGGCTAAACATCAATGATGCAAATCTCCCATTCCATGACATCCCAAAGGTGCTCTACATAGTTGTCAACAGTAACGGATTGCCCGGGACATTCACGGAAATCAGACCGATGCCCCGGTCTGGGCCTGTCAAGGACAGAATACCAAAAAATAGCCAGTAGCGTCGCCCGTGTGGCTCCCCTGTCACACTGACTTATGCTCCTTTCAGTGTCCAGTATGGTCCCGGCTCAACTAGTGATTGGATTCCTTTATGACTATTCTTAATAATAATAACAGGGGTATCACCTTGAGCTATGAAGCTAGTCTTACCACCATACATTTTTTAGACCTTGAGATCTCAGAGATAGATCACCATTTGGAATTCATAACATATTTCAAACATATTTCAAGCCCATTGACCGGAATGGATACATTCCGGTCAACAGTTGCCATCGCACCCAATGGCTCAAGTCAGTTCCACGCAGTCAATTTTTACGAGGGTTATTATCCTTGTTGTAAGTGTAATGTAAAGTGTAATGTACATCTACAACTACTCAACGTATTTATTCTATGAAACATTTTCCCACCTGTGCCAATAGATTTATAGTATACCTGTTGACTTGTCCTTGTAAAGAGCAATACGTAGGACGCGCTATAAGGACCTTCTCGGTGAGGGTCATCGAACATTTGGCCTGCATCAGGAAGGGTCGTATTAACCAACAGCGCCCCCCACCATTATTTGAAACATCATAATAAAGACCCCACAGGAACCCAATTCCAAGTAATATACATATTTTTCCACCTGTGCCGCTAGATTGATAGTATAATGCCCCGTACACACGATCGGACTTTCCGCCAACAAAACCGTGGATTTTTGTTCGAAGGTTGTTGGCACAAACTTGTCTTGCATTCACACGGTCACACAAATGTTGGCCAACAATTACGAATGTTGGAACGCGGCGACGTACAAGACGTACGACGAGCCGAGAAAAATGAAGTTCAGTAGCCAGTGCGGCTCCTTCTGCTTGATTCCGAGCATGCGTGAACTTTTGTGTGACGGCCTTGTGTACACACGCTCGGATTTTCCGACAACAAAGTTAAGATAATATAAAGTATAGGGACAATCAGCGCAAACCAAAATTAAGACTAATGCAAGCTGGACACTAAGAGGATCACACCAACCTCAGTAACATTCAATAAACAAAATAAGTGCAGCGCAAAAATACAATTCATGAATGAAAGGGATAATAAATAGTCCAATCATAAATTGATAATCAAAAAGTTCATTATTGATAAGGAAATAACCCTCTTCTGGGGACACTCGTATAAGGCACTTATCCAGGCGATGTAATGTGAAATAAGATTGTGCTTACCAGATCCAATTGACCCCTTGGTTATAGGGGGTCTAAAACGGCATGAATGGACCCCTGGCAAACTGCTGGGCTAGCTGTCATCTGCAGGTCAAGTAAATCCTTTGAAAAGCGGAAATCCCCTCAGGTATAAGGTGTAATGCTGGTATACTGCAGAGATGGCTATCTTGTGCTGTATGCTCTCTCTCAGTCCACAGCGATATCCATGGGAGAGAGGGATTCATATTGAAAAGGCAGAGCAGAGAAGCAATTTTCCCCAGAAAAAATAAATAAAATAAAAACATCTAAGAGCGATCCATAAATGAAACAAGTGTCCAAATTTATTCAACTAATAAAAGGTGATGAAGGAAAAGACGCTAATTGAGCGCCAATACATATAAAAATCTAAGCGGCAGTGTTGTGTAATGAGACAGGCTGTTCGCGTCTGAACAGCTGTCAGAAAGAGAAGGCTGCGGGTGACGGCGGTCAAACATTTGTTCCGCCCCCGTACGCGGAACTGTTTGACCCTCGCTGACGAAGTCCTTCTGACGTAACGCCGCGTACGGGGGCGTAACTGTTTGACCGCCATCACCCGCAGCCTTCTCTTTCTGACAGCTGTTCAGACGCGAACAGCCTGTCTCATTACACAACACTGCCGCTTAGATTTTTATATGTATTGGCGCTCAATTAGCGTCTTTTCCTTCATCACCTTTTATTAGTTGAATAAATTTGGACACTTGTTTCATTTATGGATCGCTCTTAGATGTTTTTATTTTATTTCTTTTTTCTGGGGAAAATTGCTTCTCTGCTCTGCCTTTTCAATACGGATCCCTCTCTCCCATGGATATCGCTGTGGACTGAGAGAGAGCATACAGCACAAGATAGCCATCTCTGCAGTATACCAGCATTACACCTTATACCTGAGTGGATTTCCGTTTTTCAAAGGATTTACTTGACCTGCAGATGACAGCCAGCCCAGCAGTTTGCCACGGGTCCATTCATGCCGTTTTAGACCCTTCCTTCCTGATGACGCATACTATGATGCGAAACGCGTAGAGGCTGCTGGGAGTTTTTTTGCCCACGTGATCGGAAACGGTAGTGGCTGGTGAGGATGCGAACGGATACGAGGGGTGGAACGCAAGCGGAACACGGAGGTCGCATATTGCACATAGGCGAACCAGGCTACAGTTCCCACACCCGTCCCTAACTGCTGGATAAGCTCTGTGCCGGCTCGAGGGCACTTTTAAATGTGAGTGTACACTTCTTTTTTGTTTTTACATAATAAACAGTTTTAAAACGTATTGCGCGATGATCGTTTTATCCATATTTTATATGAGGAACACTAAAGTCCAATTATAGCCGTTGAAGAGGTTTTCTTAAGTGGAGTGGTTATCCCATGAATGAACCAAAGGTGTATTATTAAAGAAGTATCTGGTGAGTGGCCAATCTTACAGGTGGTGGTGGATCACACAGTCACTTTATGAATATTGAAGGAACACAGGAGCACGCCAATCACGGCAATTGATAGAAGATTTGAAAGCATATATTTGGGGACTCTGTTAAATATGTGATATATGTCATCAGATTTTTGTTATATGGTTTTGGTCTAATGTGGTGAATTTTCACATGTATATGTTTTTTATATAGGTTAGTTCTATAATTAATAGGTAGGGTATGTGAATATTAAAAAGGGTGCATAGATGGGAGCAGCGCATTCGCACATAAAAAAACAACACTTTTAGTCCTTTCCTATGAAAGGTTTTTTGAATGCAGCAGCCAAAAAATCACTATTAAATTGATTGAAATATTGGTTTTGCGCCGGTGACACACACATATTAGATCACCTTTTATTAGTTGAATAAATTTGGACACTTGTTTCATTTATGGATCGCTCTTAGATGTTTTTATTTTATTTATTTTTTCTGGGGAAAATTGCGTCTCTGCTCTGCCTTTTCAATACGGATCCCTCTCTCCCATGGATATCGCTGTGGACTGAGAGAGAGCATACAGCACAAGATAGCCATCTCTGCAGTATACCAGCATTACACCTTATACCTGAGGGGATTTCCGCTTTTCAAAGGATTTACTTGACCTGCAGATGACAGCTAGCCGGGCAGTTTGCCACGGGTCCATTCATGCCGTTTTAGACCCCCTATAACCAAAGGGGTCAATTGGATCTGGTAAGCACAATCTTATTTCACATTACATCGCCTGGATAAGTGCCTTATACGAGTGTCCCCAGAAGAGGGTTATTTCCTTATCAATAATGAACTTTTTGATTACCAATTTATGATTGGACTATTTATTATCCCTTTCGTTCATGAATTGTATTTTTGCGCTGCACTTATTTTGTTTATTGAACAAAGTTAAGATGGCTGAAAATTTGAGAACCTGCTCTCAAACGTTTGTTGGCGGAAATTCCGACAGCAAATGTTCAAATGTACGCGGTCAGACTTTCCGTCAACAAGCTCACATCCAACATTTCCCATCGGAAAGTCCAACCGTGTGTACGCGGCATAACTGTTGACTTGTCCTTGTAAAAAGCAATACATAGGATGCACTATAAGGACCTTCTCGGTGAGGGTCAACGAACATTTGGCCAGCCTTCAAGAAGGGTCGTATTAACCAACAGCGTCCCCCACCATTATTTGAAACATCATAATAAAGGCCCCACAGGAACCCAATTCCAAGTAATAGACAACTTTGTCCCACATTGGAGAGGTGAGTCCTGTTTACGTGGGGTCTCTCGCCTTGAAACGTATTGGATACATGAGCTTAGGTCTTATACACCGTTCGGTATGAATGTAGATTGGGACATAAACTCCTTCATTAACCACTTGCCGTCCAGCTGCTGCGGCAGGTCGGCACGATTCCCGAGAACCGTCGTAGCTGTACGTCGGCTCCTTCAAGCGGGATAGCAGGCGCCGGAGATGCGCGCAAGCGCCCGCTGCACTGTGGGGGTGTGCCAATGGGCGTGTCCGGCTGTCGCGATGACCGTCAGCCACGCGCGTTGGCGGGCACAAGAGCCAGAACATTCCATTTTATTACACAGAACTTCATTTCTGAACTTATTTGTTTTGGTGTCTTTGTTTGTATGGATTGTATGGGTTGTTACCGACATGTGAACATTTCATGTCAATAACACCTTTACCAATATATTTACCTAGAAAAATGGCGATGTGTTCAAAACTTTACAGTAAAAAAACAGTATAAGGAGAAAATAAATATTTGGATCTATAGCCAACAAACAAATTTGCTAAACTGCATTTTGATATTTTTTCTTATTTTTTTTTTTCTCCAGTGCTTTTGAATTTAATAAAAATAAATGAAAAAAAATTATGAAAATTTTGATAAACTACCCAACTGTAGAACACAATGTAACATTTTTGCAGAATTCCACAACGTGTGTAATAATGTCACCGCTGATCCCAGGATGATTCTCGGAGCCGGCGCCCGTCTTCCCGCTTGAACTCGCTCCAGTCTTGTCGTCCATCTTTAAATTATCCTTACGAGGGTCGGGATGAGATTGCGCGTTGGCTCAGCAGTGCGTCGTGTTAAGGAAAACAATTATGCAAATGAGCTGCCGGTTCCCAGTAGGACCCTAATAGGATGATTGACCTATATACAGCTAATTTGTTCCCCTCCTTTATTTTCCATTTCCCTCAATCTGCAGAAGAAATTAAAACTGGTTACAGCGCCGCGTCTCCAAATTATTTATCAGACGTTAGTTTGTCAAGGTGGGCGACGACGGCGATTTTCTTTGTTTTGCAACCTTCCTTAAAGGGAACCTGCCACTAAGGAAATGAAGAAGCTTCCACCTGCGCCAAGGCTGAATCTTTCGGCCTCGTTCTGTGGTGGATCACTTTGCAGAGGTGGTCTAGAGCCAGTTTACCGGAATTCCGGAGCTGATGCTGCTGCCTTCTGAATGTTGTTTTTTTTTTTTTTCGTGGAAAATGAATAGTTTATTTTTATTGATAAAGTTAATCCTCGCACACAGGATCGGATCGTTGGCAGACAGAGCGTCAGACTTTTGTCCGAAGGGCGTGTGCCTGGATTTTGTCTTGCATACTAACGGCACACAATTGTCGGCCAACAAACAACATACACACGATCTGACTTTTTGACAACAAAGATGCAAATTACCTGTTTTAAGGCAACATCCGACCGTGTGTACGCTCCATCGGACAAACTTTTTCGGTTTTCATCGGACAAATGTCGGCTGTGCGAACAGACAAACTTTCCGGCAACAAAAGTCCGATGGTGCAAAATCCTATCGTGTGTACACAAGTCCATCAGACTTTAGTCCAAAGTACAAACACGCATGCTCAGAACCAATGCAAACGATCAGACAACAATACAGAAGTTGACCAAAGGGTGGCGGTAAAGAGCTGAAAAACCACGTGATTTGGTGAAAGTTGGCTGAAAAAGTCCTGCCGTGTGTATGCATACCAAGTTCACGGCCAACGCCCTTTGGACAGAAGTCCACGGAAAAGTTTGTTTGAAGTCCGATCGTGTGTATGAGGCTTTTGACGTACTACATGGAATTTCAGCTCTTGAGCGCCACCCTTTGGGCTCCTTCTGCTAATGTCGTGTTTGGTGAGCATTGATTCCGAGCAATGTGTGTTTGTACTTTGGACTTTTGTGTGACGGACTTGTGTACACACGATACGAAAATCTGACAACAGACCATTGTCCGGCGAAAATTTACTAGCCTGCTATTCAACATTTGTTGGCAGAAAGTTGGACAACAATTGTCTGATGGAGCATACTAACGGTCGGATTTTAGACAAACAGTCACACAATTCCCTGGCGAAAATCATATCGTGTGTACGAGGCTTTACTCCTGCATCTTCTCAATGGTTTCCTCCTTGTCTACCTTCTCTCCTTGTTTCCTTCTCTTTGGCCAACTTGGCGAGACCTGGCTTTTGCGTTCCAAGATCTTCTTGTGATCCTTGTCAGGCTTTAGCCTGGTGATCACCACCTTGCTGAGGTGGACACCAACATGGACAGTGATGTTAGCTTTTTCACGCTGCACATGTTCAATGTAGATGACGTATTTCTTTCTGTACACCTGGACAACTTTGCCAATTTGATGGCCTTTGTAGTGTCCACTCTGTAACTTCATCATCCTTGCGGATGGGCATAGAGTGGACATTGTACTTTTGCCTCAAGTCCTTGGAGAGGGGAGAGGATATGATCTTTTTACGGACATGTGAGGGGGACTTTGAAGTGCCTCTTGCGGTTCTTGCTTCGATCAGAAGCAACAAATGGACTGAACTTCATGTTGCCAATCCGCACAGTCCACTATGGCCGCCGGAAAAGAGAGTTGTTTTTTTTTTATTTCTATCTCAAGGGGGCGCTGTCCCAGTGACTTCAATGGGCTCACTTACCAATCGGCACTGGCTTCCAAACGTGACACCCTGTAAAATGTTGCCCTGTAAAATTTGCTGCCGCGCAACGTGGCCGCTTACAAAACCAAATTCCAATAGAGTACTGCTCTGTTGTCTTCTCCTTAGTGGGACTCTGGACTGGGACAAGCTCATGGATGTCTAGAATGCCACCAAGGCTTGACCCTACATCTGGAAGAACAAGTCAGCAATGGAAGCTCTAATATTTCACTCCAAAGGGTTACTTTTAGTGCATAACTAACTCTGGAGGAGCTTCTCAAAATGTGCATTGTGCAAAAAGCCCTGCCTCATTTCCAGGGTCATCTAGTCTTTTTCTCCCCAGCCTGACTGTCCCTTTCATTCATTGGATTTCAGCTTTTCCAATCATGGAGGCTCATCATCACATGTGGGTGGTCTGTAGGCAAAACCAACCTGCCTAGGAACACCCACTCCTCCAGATTGACACCCACTTATTAACCACTCGCTTACCGGGCACTTAACCCCCCCTCCTGCCCAGACCAATTTCAGATTTCAGCGCTGACGCACTTTGAATGACAATTGCGCAGTCATACAACACTGTACCCAAATGAAATTTGTATCATTTTTTTCACACTAATAGAGCTTTTTTTTGGTGGTATTTAATCACAGCTGGGGTTTTTATTTTTTGCTAAACAAACAAAAAAAGATGGAAAATTTGGAAAAAAAAATCACGTTTCATAGTTTGTTATAAAATTTTGCAAACAGGTCATTTTTCTCCTTCATTGATATGCGCTGATGAGGCGGTACTGCTGGCACTAATAGGCTACACTGGTGAGCACTGATAGGCTGCACTGATGGGCACTAATAGGCACAGATAAGGCGACACTGATAGGCACAGATAAGGCACGCACCAATGGGGACAGATAAGGAGGTACTGATGGCCACAGATAAGGCGGCACTGATGGGCACTGATAAGATGGCACTGATGGGCCCTGATGGGTGGCACTGATGGGTGGCACTGATAGTCACAGAAGGGCACTGATAGGTGTTAATGATAGGTACCACTGATAGATGGCACTGATGGGTTACTGGTAGGTGACACTGATGGGCAGAACTGTTTATGAGGCACTGATTGGTGACACTGATGTGTGGCACTGTGGGCACTGGTAGGTGGCGCTGGTGGGGTACTGGTAGCGGCACTGTTGTGCACTGGTAGGTGGCACTGGCAGGTGGCACAGGTGGGCACAGATGACCTGGCGGCAGCTCTCCTTGATTGGGCCCGATGTCCCTCTGACAGCCTCCGGTGATCGTTTTTTTTGTTTTTCTCCTCACGCTATCAGCGCGAGGAGAAAAAATAGCCGATTAACGGCTCTGTTTGGCTGACATTGGCTGACAGCTGATCACTTGGTAAAGGGTCGGGATCGACTCCTTACTCCGATCTGTGATCAGCCGAGTCTCACAGAGCGTGCTGCGCACGCACTGCAGGGGGCGCGCAGGCCGCTTGGGCACGATGTCAATAGACGTACTCCCGGCAAATTAGGTGAAGCAGTTAAAGGCATTTTGATACTGACATAACTCCTCCCGAGAGCCAGCCCATTGCTGGCATCAGGTCTGAGGACTTTTAAGAGGAGTACTGAGGCTGGGTGCTGTAATGAAGCTATGTACAACACCCTTCCGGCCCATCCCACCAGCCATTATTGCCTGCATTGCATAGAGAAGCACAGAGACCCAATGAAGACATCATTGGGTTTAAAATAAAGTATGTAATGAAAACGGAATGGAATAATTGATGGGGTGGGGGTGGGGGTGGGGGTGGGGGGCATTAGAAACCAGGGAAGCAACCAGTGGAGGTACAGACCCAGGTTCGAACAGCTTCTACAATGTTTTGGGGTGCTGGATGGGACACCCTGTTTGGTGAGATATCTGGACAATATTGGGGAACGGCACCATGGAGCACTGGAACTAGTGTGGCTGGCAGTGGGGCCATCTCTGCCCCCTCCCCCCACCTTCCTCCATGTCTCTCTTAAGGGGGCATATACCAGCTCTTCCAATTTTACTTGGCAGGGTCCCTTTCTCTCAGTGGCGGCTGCGGTCTTCCAATTCTAGGAAAACGTTACATGCAATGTAAACACTCCTAGCAGAGATGAATGCCAGTTCCCCCTGAGGAAGCGAGCTTTGTCCTGCGAAATACACTATATTACCAAAAGTATTGGGACACCTGCCTTTACACGCACATGACCTTTAATGACATCCCAGTCTTAAGCCACGTACACACCGTACGATTGTTGGCAGGGGATTGTCTGTTGACAGACTGTTCTCCTAAAATCTTACCGTTAGCACGTTTCTTTTGACAATTGTTGTCCAACTTTCCGCCAACAAATGTTGGATGACAGGCTAGTAAATTTTCGTCGGACAACGGTTTGACGTCTGATTTTCGTATGGTCAGTACACAAATCCGTCACACAAAAGGCGAAAGTACAAACACGCATTGCTCGGAATCAATGCTCATCAAACACGAAATTAGCAGAAGGGGCCCAAAAGTTGGCGATCAAGAGCTGAAAATCCTCGTAGTACGTCACTACGTTTGGGTTTTGTGTACCGTTAGTATGCAAGATAAGATCCTGGCACACGCCTCTTTGACAAAAGTCAGATGCTCGGTTGGCCAACAATCGTACAATCGAGGCTTTAGTCCATAGGGCTCAATATTGAGTTGGCCCCAGGGGCGGACTGACAACACTCAGAGCCCCCGGACCAAATAAAGCAAGGCCCCCTGTCAGGTCTCACCCATAACCCACCCCTAACCCCGCCCATGGCCCGCCCCTGACCTTGCCCCTACATTTTGCACAAAGTACAACTTCTGCCTTTTTTTTTATGGGACCTAGAGGGGGGTCTCTCTCTAACAGTGTCCATTAGAGAGTCTCTGTTAGAGAGAGATACCCCCCCTCCAGGACCTATTAGAGACTACAAAAAGGAGTATAATGGGACCTGGAGGGGAGCCTCTTTCTAACAGAGTGTACAGTGAACACCTTCATTCACTCTGGTCCTCACTGGACCACCTCCTTGTGCCATGACTCTCACCCCTGCCCCAACCTCTCACAAAGTAGAAATAAAATTGGCACTGTGTAAAGCTCGTCTTACCTTAACTATGGGTACTGTAGCTGTGGCTGGTTCCCGCATCCTCTGTGGCTAGCTGGTTCACACGTCCTCTGTGGTTGGCTGGCTCCCACGTCCTCTGTGGCTGGCTCTTGTGGGTGGCTGGCTGGCTCCCTGGTGTGGGTGGGTCACTGTGGGTGGCTAGCTGGTTGGCACCCTGGCCCTGCTGTGTGTGGGTCACCGTGGGCGGGTGGCCGGCACCCTGGATTTGCTGTGGGTGGGTCACCGTGGGTGGGTGGCTGGCACCCTGGCCTTGCTGTGAGTGGATCACCATGGGTGGTTGGGTGGCACGCACCCTGGCCCCTGCTGTGGGTGGGTCATCGTGGGTGGTTGGCTGGCACCCTGGCCCTGCTGTGGATGGGCGGCTGGCTGGCACCCTGGCTGGCTGGTGTGTCCTCTCCTGCCATTTTGGGAACTGTTTGCCGAGGTGAGGGAGGTACTTGGAGGAAAGTGGTGACCTTTGCCCTATCCGGGAAGGTAGATCTAGAAGGTGTGCAGCAGGCCCTGTGCGTGGAGACACGTGGCGCAACACATAATGACGTCACCTGCATGTGCGGGTCCTTTCTGTGCCCATTTGAGAGTCTATGTTAGAAAAAGCCCTCATCAGTACCCATCAATGCAGCCTCTCCAGTGCCTCTCAATGCATCCTCACCAGTGCCAATCAGCGCAGACTCACCAGTGCCAACCAGTGCAGCCTCACCAGTGCCAATCAGTGCAGCCTCACCAGTGCCCATGAATGCATCCTGATCAGTGCCCATCAATGCAGCCTGATCAGTGCCCATCAATGCAGCCTGATCAGTGCCTATCTATGCAACCTAAACAGTGCCCATCAATGCAGGCTCACCATTGCCCCTTAATGCAGCCTCACCAGTGCCTCTCAATGCAGCCTCACCAGTGCCCCTCAATATAGCTTTACCAGTGTTCCCCTCAATGCAGCCTTGCCAGAGTGCCCCCTCCTTGCAGCCACACCAGCGTGCCCCATCCATGCAGCCTCACCAGAGTGCTCCCTCCATGCATCCTCACCAGAGTGCCCCCTCCATGCAACCTCACCAGAGTGCTCCCTCCATGCAGCCTCACCAGAGTGCCCCCTCCATGCAGCATCAGCAGAGTGCCCCCTCCATGCAGCGTCACCAGATTGCCCCCTCCATGCAGCCTCACCAGAGTGCTCTCTCCATGCAGCCTCACCAGAATGCCCCCTCACCAGAGTGCCCCCTCCATGCAGCCTCACCAGAGTACCCCCTCCATGCAGCCTCACCAGAGTGCCCCCTCACCAAAGTTCCCCCTCCATGCAGCCTCACCAGAGTGCCCCCTCCATGCAGCCTCACCTAGAGTTCCCCCTCCATGCAGCCTCACCAGAGTGCCCCCTCCATGCAGCCTCACCAGAGTGCCCCCTCCATGCAGCCACACCAGTGTGCTCCCTCCATGCAGCCTCGCCAGAGTGCCCCCTCCATGCTGCCTCACCAGAGTGCCCCCTCCATGCAGCCTCACCAGAGTGCTCCCTCCATGCAGCCACACAAGAGTGCCCCCTCACCAGAGTGCCCCCTCCATGCAGCCTCACCAGAGTGCCTCCTCCATTCAGCCTCACCAGAGTGCTCCCTCCATGCAGCCTCATCAGATTGCCCCCTCCTTGCAGCCTCACCAGAGTGCCTCCTCCATGCAGCCTCACCTAGAGTGCCCCCTCCATGCAGCCTCACCAGAGTGCCCCCTCCTTGCAGCCTCACCAGAGTGCTCCCTTCATGCAGCCTCACGAGAGTGCCCCCTCCATGCAGCCTCACCAGAGTGCCCCCTCCATGCAGCCTCACCTAGAGTGCCCCCTCCATGCAGCGTCACCAGAGTGCCCCCTCCATGCAGCCTCACCAGAGTGCCCCCTCCTTGCAGCCTCACCAGAGTGCCCCCTCACCAGAGTGCCCCCTCCATGCAGCCTCACCTAGAGTGCCCCCTCCATGCAGCCTCACCGGAGTGTCCCCTCCATGCAGCCTCACCAGAGTGCTCCCTCCATGCAGACTGATCAGTGCATAGGAGATAGCCGCTGGATCACACAGAGCAGGTAACTCCCGCTGTGACACCTTGTGACTGCTGTCATCAGATGTCCCGCCCCCTTTGTTAGACGTCACGCGTCCTGGCATTGGACCAGTGAGACATATATCAAAGGAGGTGGGACATTGGATGACAGCGGTAAGCGGGAGATCCCCGCTCTATGTAATCCGGCAGCACCTGCCCTCCTCCCCCTTACCCTCCGAGGCAGCGCTGGGGCCCGTGCGGGCCCGAAAAGGTGATCACCAGCCCTAAAGGGTCCAGCAGGTGGCGCTGGCCACCTTTAGCAGCCGGTGTCTTGCCAAATAAGTTCCTTCGGCGGATAAGTTCCCCCCCTGTACTGCGCAGGCGCAGCGCCTGCGCAGTACGAACTACTAACAGCCGCCGGAGATAGCCGAAGCTCAAGATCGACAATCAGCTGTACACGGCGCCTGCGCTCTGGGTCCAGGTTCCTTCCCTACCATCCAAGTGGACCTAGAGGGGGAATCTAAAAGAGCCGAGCGAAGCGAGCCCGCGAGGGGCCCTCTTACAGGCGCCGTGTACAGCTGATTTTCAGCTATTCCGCTTCGGCTATTTCCGCCGGATCCTACTGCGCAGGCGCAGCGCCTGTGCAGTAGAGGGGGAACTTATCAGCCAAGCGGAACTTTCTGGTCAGTCCACCCCTGGTTGGCCCACCCTTTGCAGCTATAACAGCTTCAACTCTTCCAGGAAGGCCGTCCACAAGGTTTAGGAGTGTGTCTATGGGAATGTTTGACCATTCTTCCAGAAGAGCATTTGTGAGGTCAGGCACTGATGTTGGACGAGAAGGCCTGGCTCACAGTCTCCACTCTGATTCATCCCAATGGTGATAAACACTAATATGAATAAGTTCATGAGTTAAATCCGTGTGCAAAAAAAAAAAAAATCTGCAAAAACAACTTTCGATCGATGTCAGGTTCCTCCACTCACATGTATAATATCCGTGGTGCTCTCTCCTTATATTCCCACATGACATATGAATGGTATTGAAACATCATGAAGATGGAACACTGTGATTGGTAACGGCTGAGGAGCTGATCGGAGCGGTGAAGGAGATCACACGCTGTTCTGATTTGTGCCTCTGGTAAGCACACACACAAAAAGGGGGCTCATCACGCGGTGATTTGGTGAAGGTTTATCATCCTGTAGATAATACACTCAATGTCAATCAGAAGCCTTTTCCCACCACCGCTGCATACCCCATGTGAATTAGAAGTTGTTTCTTTTCCACAATCACTTGCATGCTTGGGACTTGTCATAGAAGGACTTGCGTTGAATACATTTGTTTTGCTGCACATACTGTTTATTGCTATGACACTTGGAACTCACCATTTAATACTGTTTTGGCACTTTCTTTGGATTTTAACCCATATCGGACTTTCATAAGGACTGTTGGCTTCTATGTTAATGGTTCTTATTTTTTATTTTACTTTATTTCATGTATTCAATTTTTATTTTCCAATTTTTATGTTTGCCATGTGATGTGTTTTTTTTTCTACCACTATCAGAACCCCAATACTGAGGTATACCTCTGTCACCTTGAGACGCACTGCAAAGTATGATCAAAAGGCAACTGACAGTTATAGCACTGTATGACATATCATATTCATGAAAGAACATTCGTATTAAGTGATGTCACAGTACATGTTGGCATTCATGGTTCCCTCAATGATCTGTAGCCCCACAGTGCCGGCAGCACTCATGCAGCCCCAGACCATGACACTTCCACCACCATGCTTGACTGTAGACAAGACACACTTGTCTTTGTACTCCTCCCCTGGTTGCCCCCACACACACCTGACACCATCTGAACCAAATAAGTTTATCTTGGTCTCATCAGACCACAAAACATGGTTCCAGTAATCCATGTCCTTTTTTGTCTTTCTTGTGCATCATCTTTAGAAGAGGCTTCCATCTGCGACGACAGCCATGCAGACCAATTTGATGCAGTGTGCGGCGTATGGTCTGAGCACTGACAGGCTGACCCCCCACCCCTTCAACCTCTGCAGCAATGCTGGCAGCACTCATACGTCTATTTCCCAAAGACAACCTCTGGATATGACGCTGAGCACGTGACCTCAACTTCTTTGGTCGACCATGGCGAGGCCTGTTCTGAGTGAAAGCTGTCCTGTTAAACCGCTGTATGGTCTTGGCCACCGTGCTGCAGCTCCGTTTCAGGGTCTTGGCAACCTTCTTATAGCCTAGGCCATCTTTATGTAGAGCAACCATTCTTTTTTTGAGATCCTCAGAGAGTTCTTTGCCATGAGGTGCCATGTTGAACTTCCAGTGACCAGTATGAGAGAGTGAGAGCGATAACACCAAATTTAACACACCTGCTCCCCATTCACACCTGAGACCTTGTAACACTAACGAGTCACATGACACCGGGGAGGAAAAATTGCTAATTTGGCCCAATTTGGACATTTTTACTTAAGGGTGTACTCACTTTTGTTGCCAGCGGTTTAAACATTAACCACTTGACAACTGGGCACTTAAACCCCCTTCCTAACCAGACCAATTTTCAGCTTTTGGTGCTCTCACATTTTGAATGACAATTACTCAGTCATGCAACACTGTACCCATATGAAATTTTTGACCTTTTTTTCACACAAATAGAGCTTTCTTTTGGTGGTATTTAATCACCGTTGGGTTTTTTATTTTTTGTGCTATAAAAGAAAAAAGACTGAAAATTCGGTAAAAAAATGAAATTTTCTTTGTTTCTGTTATAAAATTTAGCAAATTAGTAATTTTTATTCATAAATTTTGGCCACAATTTATACCGCTACATATCTTTGGTAAAAATAAGTACAAATCAGTGTATATTATTTGGTCTTTGTGAAAGTTATAGAGTCCAAAAGCTATGGTGCCAATATCTGAAAATTGATCACACCTGAAGTACTGACGGCCTATCTCATTTCTTGAGACCCTAACATGCCAGAAAAGTACAAATACCCCCCAAATGACCCCTTTTTGGAAAGAAGACATTCCAAGGTATTTAGAAAGATGCATGGTGAGTTTTTTTGAAGTTGTAATTTTTTCCCACAATTCTTTGCAAAATCAAGATTTTTTTTTCTTTTTTTTTTTTTTTCACAAAATTGTCATATTAGAAGGTTATTTCTCACACACCGCATATGCATACCACAAATTACACCCCGAAA
Source organism: Aquarana catesbeiana (assembly GCF_042186555.1). Lineage (NCBI taxonomy): Eukaryota > Metazoa > Chordata > Amphibia > Anura > Ranidae > Aquarana > Aquarana catesbeiana. The sequence goes on from NC_133332.1 coordinate 13,401,435, forward strand.
CACATTCTGCTATTACTCCCGAGTATGGCGATACCACATGTGTGAGACTTTTACACAGCGTGGCCACATACAGAGGCCCAACATGCAGGGAGCACCTCCAGGCGTTCTGGAGTGCCCAGGCCAATTCTGACATTTCTCTCCTACATGTAAAAATCATCATTTATTTGCTAGAAAATTACATAGAACCCCAAAACATTATATATATTTTTTTTTTAGCAAAGACCCTAGAGAATACAATGGCGGTTGTTGCAACTTTTTATCTCGCACGGTATTTGCGCAGCAATTTTTTGAACGCTTTTTTTTGGGAAAAAAAACAGTTTTGTGCTTTAAAAAAAAACAAAACAGTAAAGTTAGCCCAATGTTTTTGCATAATGTGAAAGATGAAGTTACGCCGAGTAAATAGATACCTAACATGTCACCCTTGAAAATTGCACACGCTCGTGGAATGGCGCCAAACTTCGCTACTTAAAAATCCCCATAGGCGACGTTTATAATTTTTTACTGGTTACATGTTTGAGTTACAGAGGAGGTCTAGGGCCAGAATTATTGCTCTCGCTCTACTGATCGCAGCGATACCTCACATGTGTGGTTTGAACACCGTTTTCATATGTGGGCGGGACTTACGTGTGCATTCATTTCTGCATGCGAGCACACAGGGACAGGGGCACTTTAAAAAAATTATTTTTCTTTATTGTTCATTTTACTTTATTTATTTTAGTTTGACGCTTTTTTCCAAAAAAAATTATTTTTTGATCCCTTTTATTCCTATTACAAGGGATGTAAACATCCCTTGTAATAGGAATATGGCATGACAGGTCCTTTTTACAGTGAGATATGAGGTCAATAAGACCCCACATCTCACCTCTAGGCTGGGAAGCCTGAAATTAAAAAAAAAAATGATCCTGGCTTCGATCGTAGCGGTGAGTAGGTAGAAGCACCAGAGGGCGGCGGGAGGGGGGGACGTCCCCTCTCGCCTCCCATAAGAACGATCAGGCAGTGGAACTGCCGCTATGATCGTTCTTATGGTGTAGGTTATCGCCAGCTGAAAAAGCTGATATCTGAATGGTGCCTGTAGCTGCACCCATCATTCAGATAACCCCGCACAAAGTCAAGGACGTCGTATGACGGCCGGCGGGCGGGAAGAGGTTAAAACACTTTTTTTTTTTTTAACACAAAGTTGTCCATTTATACAATATTTCTAACACATAGCATGTACATACCAAAAATGACACCCCAAAATAGATTCTCCTACTCCTCCTGAGTATGGCGATACCACATGTGTGAGACTTCCACAGCCTGGCCACATACAGAGGCCGAGTATGGCAGAGTATGGCAGAGTATGGCAGAGTATGGCAGAGTATAGTCGAGTATGGCTGCGCATGGCTGGGTATCGCCGAGTATGACTGGGTATGGCAGAGTATGGCTTTGTATTGCAGAGTATGACTGGGTATGGCAGGGTATTGGGGAGTATTGCAGGGTATTGTGGAGTATTGCGGGGTAGTGCAGAGTATTGCAGAGTATTGCGGGGTATTGCAGGGTATTGCAGAGAGTATTGTGGGGTATTGCAGGGTAGTGCAGAGTATTGCAGGGTATTGCAGAGTATTGTGGCGTATTGCAGAGTATTGCGGGGTATTGCAGAGTATTGCAGAGTATTGCGGGGTATTGCAGGGTAGTGCAGATTATTGCGGGGTATTGCAGAGTATTGCGGGTTATTGCAGAGTATTGTGGGGTATTGCGGGGTATTGCAGAGTATTGCGGGTTATTGCAGAGTATTGTTGGGTATTGTGGGGTATTGCAGAGTATTGCAGGGTATTGTGGGGTATTGCAGAGTATTGCAGGGTATTGCTGGGTATTGCAGAGTATTGCAGGGTATTGCTGGGTAGTGCAGAGTATGACTGGGTATGGCTGGGTATTGCGGAGTAGTGCAGAGTATTGCAGGGTAGTGCAGGGTATTGCGGAGTATTGCGGAGTATTGCAGGGTATTGCAAAGTATTGTGGGGTATTGCGGGGTGTTGCGGAGTATTGCGGGGTATTGCGAGTATTGCTGGGTAGTGTAGAGTATTGCGGGGTAGTGCAGAGTATTGCGGGGTAATGCAGAGTATTGCAGAGTATTGCGGGGTATTGCAGATTATTGTGGGGGTATTGCGGGGTATTGCAGAGTATTGTGGGGTATTGCAGAGTATTGCAGGGTATTGCAGAGTATTGCAGAGTATTGCGGGGTTTTGCAGGGTAGTGCAGAGTATTGCAAGGTAGTGCAGATTATTGCGGGGTATTGCAGAGTATTGCGGGGTATTGCAGAGTATTGCGTGGTTTTGCAGAGTATTGTGGGGTATTGCAGAGTATTGTGGGGTATTGCGGGGTATTGCAGAGTATTGCGTGGTATTGCAGAGTATTGTGGGGTATTGCAGAGTATTGTGGGGTATTGCGGGGTATTGCAGAGTATTGCGTGGTATTGCAGAGTATTGTGGGGTATTGCAGAGTATTGTGGGGTATTGCAGAGTATTGTGGAGTATTGTAGAGTAGTGCAGAGTATTGCAGGGCATTAGAGTATGGAGGGATGGCTGAGCATGGATGGATGAATGTGACTGTATTTGTCACTGAGCAGTGCTGTGGGCACTACACATCCAGCCCACAGCGCTGCTACCATCCGATCCCTCCTCCGCTCCTCTCCCTCTGTACCGATCGGTACAGAGAGGAGGAGAGGAACCGGCGTCATGACATGATGCCGGTTTGTTTACATGTGATCGCTCCGTCATTTGATGAAGTGATCACATGGTAAACAGCCGCGATCAGCGGCCGTTTACTGTGATCCGTGATGCGCCGGGTCCTCTGGACCCAGCGGTCACGGATGTTCTCGGGTGTGCGCCCCAGGGGGAGCGCGAGAGCAGGATTCTGGGAGGATGTCCATGGACGCCCTCCCAGGATAAGCCGACCGCGCTGTAGCCTTCTTTCGGCTATGGCCCGGTCGGCATGTGGTTAATGGCTGTGTGTTGAGTTATTTTGAGGGGACAGAAAATTTACACTGTTATACAAGCTGTACACTCACTACTTTACATTGTAGACAAGTGTCATTTCTTCAGTGTTGTCACATGAAAAGATAGAAGAAAATATTTACAGAAATGTGAGGGGTGTACTGACTTTTGTGGGATGCGGTATGTGGCATGGGTAGAGGTCTTCCCTTGATACTATACCATATTTCGTTTTCCAGTGTTGTTGGAACCTGCTTCTTTTCTTCCTCCGCCGCCTGATGGAAACGTGACAATCTCCTAAGAAGTGTATTTAATAAGTGATTAGTGTTTCTGAAGCTCGCTGTACTTACAGTCATTCAGCTTCACGAAAACACCTTCCTCCTGACAAGTCCATCCATCAGCCACATCTAGATTGAGGCATTTAAATGTTACAAATGATCCGCGTGAGGCAAAATCATTCATCTAAATCCGCAACAAAGAAGTGGAGTCATAGAATATTTATTACAATTAATGATTGGCCGCGCAGGGATCCCGGGCTCCCATCTTCATATCAATAACTCCACTTCTACATTTACTATTGATTCCACATTAGTAAAGGCTAATGAAGGACCGGGGACAGTAACAGTGATTCCTGCTCTCTGTTTATGAGATTGTACAAGTGGGAAGACAAATAAAATAGAATAACGTGTAATTAAACCGCGTTCCTTCTCCGAAAGATGAAAAGCTCCTTCATTAATGGAGTATTGGTTAGTGGTGTAACTTGGCAGGGATGGAAGCTCGGTTCATTTTCATCCAGGCTCTGCATGGAGTAGAATATAAAGCTACAGCGCTATGTTGACCACTTGATGTAGATAAGGACCCCATGGATGGGAAGCGGAAGGGATGAGAGTTCAATAAAAGTCACTAGAAACCTCTGGAGACCGTTGACTCTCCTCTGGACCAGGTCTTGAGTAACCTAATGCACATACCAAAATTAAGCAGAAAAGGGTGCCACCTATATGGGTGCTCAACCTGTGGCCCTCAAGCTTGAAGAGCCATGAGACGTTGCAAGGCTGACAGCTTCAAGCATGACTCTAAGGCTCGATTCACACAGGGGCAACACGACTTTAACGCGACTTTGCACGGCGACTTCAACGCGGCTTCAACGCGACTTCGGCGCGACTTCAGCGCGACTTTAGCAAATTACAACGCGACTTCAAGGACAGGCGACTTTGGCTGTGGCCAATCACAGGACAATCAGCTCTCTGGGAGGGAGGGGTTTTCCCTGCAAAGTCGCTTGACTTTGAGAGAGAGATCCGACTTGGAGGCGACTTCCATTGATTTCTATGGTACAGGTCGCCTACCAAGTCGGATCCAAGTAGTACAGGGAGTACGCTCTGAAGTCGGAGCGACTTCAGTAGTGTCTATTAAGACGCTCCCATTCACTTAAATGTGAATCTCTTTCTGGGGCGACTTGAGGGCGTACAAGTCGGATCCCAAGTCGTCCCAGTGTGAACCGACCCTTAATGGCTGAGACGTGATGGGACTTGGAGTTCTGCAACAGCTGGAGGACCACAGGTTGAGCACCCATGATCCAAGTGCAGGCTATATAACTGGGCTAAGGTTTGTTTTACTTTCGCCATGAAGGGGGTAAATCTTCCGGAGGGAAAGCAGATAATTGGGTTAAGATTTGTTTTACTTTCGTCATGAAGGGGGTTAATGTAACAAAAAGTTTTTTTTGGCTACTGGAATAAAAAAAATCAAGGGCTTCTGGAGGAAAACCATGCAAACATGGGGAGAAGAACTTGACATACTCAATGCCGATACCAAAATTAAGCAGAAGAGGGTGCCACCATCTAAGTGCAGACTATTTATTTTAAACAAGTATAGAAGACAAGACTGTGCTCACTTCATTAATGGGAAGGTCAGCATTTTAATAAATCTAAGATGGAACTAGAGTTGGCACCTCATCCCTTTAAACCCAAACACCTTTGAATTACACAGGTTCTGAGGCTAATTAAATGCAGATAAGGCACCAAGTGAGTTTAATTACCACCTTAATCAGCCACAGAACCTGTGTAATTAATATGTGTTCGGGTTTAAAGGGATGACGTGGCAACCATAGATGGAACCTTCTGTGGAGCAGCCACAGTCAGCAGAAATCGGCAGAGAGGTGGCTGGTATTAGCAGCAGGAAGCTGCTAGTTGGGGAAGATAATCACTGTCAAGCTCCCTTAGATGTTGCTTGGTAGCTCCTGGGATCGCTTCAGCTGGCTTCGACTAATGGCAGCTCAACTCGGCTCCACTTGGCTTCCTTCAGCTATGACGGCACTACATCAACAGGGGGCGTGGCTACACGTTTCGGGTCTAAGAACACCCCTTTGTCCAGCCAAGCCACCCCCCCCCCCTTGACATACTAATGTCATAGCTGAAGACTGAAGAGTGGAGCTGTCCTTAGCCAGAGCCAGCCAAAGCAATCCTGGAAGCCGCCAAGCTGTCAAGCCGCATCTGGGAAAGCTTGTGTTCCTGCTTGACAGTGATTATCTTCCACAACCAACAGCTTCTTGGTACATCTTTGCTAATACCAGATACCTCTCTGATGATCTCTGTTGACCATGGCCGCTCTACAGAGGGTTCCATCTTGGATTAATTGATTCTTATTTTTTATACTTGTCTATAATAAATAGATGGTGGAGCCCTCTTCTGCTTAATTTTGCATGGAGTGTGTAAGTTCTTCTCCCCATGTTTTCACGGTTCCCTTCCAGGTGCCCCTGTTTCTTTTTTTTTATATTGCAGTACCAAGAAAACATTTTGTTACATGAACCCCTTCATGACGAAAGTAAAACAAATCTCAATCTTGGCATTTGTTTGTAAACTGTACATATCATCATAACTACTTAGGGGTCTATTTATACCATGCATCTCACAAATGTCAGAAACGTTGTGCAGGATGACCAAAATGTCACCATGTTTTCGAACTGATTATTTTTTGTATCATCTGCTCCATCTAGTGGCCAAAATGCGGTATAATTTCTCACTGAGGTATTTCAGAAAACTATACTACATTTTGGCCACTAGATGAGGCTGATGATACAGGAGATAAAGTGGAAGAAAAGCCTACTTCTAACTATTCTTAAAAAAATGTTCCCTCCTCACCTCTTCCTACCTATCCTGCATACCATGTAAAAAAAAACATCTGTATACTTACCTATTTAAAATCTGCTACAGTCCTGTGCTGCAGCTCCAGCTCCCCTGTGTCAGTGAGTGGCTGCTGCAGGGGAGAGGAGGAAGCGCCAACAACAGCTGGACCTTAGAAGCCTATGGGTGACATCACAACTCCTGGAATTCAGCTTATGGGTGACATCACAACTTTTGGAATTCAGCCCATGGGTGACTTCACGACTCCCGGAATTCAGCCTATGGGTGATGTCATGACTCCTGGCATTCAGTCTATGGGTGACCTCAAGACTCCCGGAATGGGTGATCTCACGACTCCCAGCATTCAACCTATGGGTGACGTCATGACTCCCGGCATTCAGCCTAGGGGTGACGTCACGACTCCCAGAATTCAGCCTATGGGTGACATCACCGTGAAAATATATTAAAAGAATATGGTACAGCGCTGCGCTAAAAGCAAACTAAGGAAGCAGCCAACACACCCGTAGACTCAGGGACAAAAATAACAATAAAAAATTCAAAGTGTGGCACTATTTGTTAAGTGTATACACTTAACAAATAGCGCCACACTTTGAATTTTTTATGGGTGACATCATGACTACCAGAATTTAGGCTATGGGTGACGTCACAACTTCTGAAATTCACAGCCTATGGATGACATCATGACTCCCGGAATTCAGCCTATGGATGATGTCATGAATCCCAGAATTCAGCCTATAAGTGACATCATGACTCCTGGAATTCAGCCTATGGGTGACATTACGACTCCCGGCATTCAGTCTATGGGTGACCTTACGACTCCCGGAATGGGTGACCTCACGACTCCCAGCATTCAGCCTATGGGTGACGTCATGACTCCCGGCATTCAGCCTATGGGTGACGTTATGACTCCCAGAATTCAGCCTATGGGTGATGTCACGACTCCCAGAATTCAGCCTATGGGTGACATCACGACTCCCGGAATTTAGCCTATGGGTGACGTCATGACTCCCGGAATTCAGCCTAGGGTTGACGTCATGACTCATGAAATGCAGCCTAAGGGTGACCTCACAACTCTCGGCATTCAGCCTAAGGGTGACCTCACGACTCCTGGCATTCAGCCTATAGGTGACCTTGCAACTCCCAGAATTTAGGCTATGGGTGACGTCACAACTCCTGGAATACACAGTCTATGGATGACGTCGTGACTCCCAGAATTCAGCGTATAAGTGATGTCATGACTCCCAGAATGCAGCCTATGGATGACGTCACGACTTCCAGAAATCAGCCTAAGGGTGACCTCATGACTCCCAGCATTCAGCCTATACATTAGGTGACCTCACGACTCCCAGAATTCAGCCTATGGGTAATGTCACGACTCCCGGGTTTCACAGCCGCAGACAATGCTGCATGTCCTCCCGCCAGGAAAGGAGGCGGGGCTCTGTCTGACTTGCTGCAGTTTCTAATGCACATGGTGAGAAGCTCACAGTGTGCAGTGAAATCAGAGCAAGCCATTTCAGTCCAGGAGAAAAACAACAGACTTACTGGAGAGATCACCAGATGTAAAAAGAAGAAAGAAAGCCTAAAAAAAAGAAAAACAATGCAGCCATCACATCTAAGAATTGGTAAGCTGCAATATAATAAATGTTTGCTTTTGGGTTTAATACCGCTACTTAAGGACCGAGCCTCTTTTTTGAGATCTGTTGTTTGCAAGGTAAAATAAGGTTTTTTAAGGCTGGGGGGGGGGGGGGCAACTCTCCCGCCGCCGATAAAAGTGATCTTGCAGCAAATCAGCCTCAGAGGCCACTTTTATCTGAAAGCTATCTACTGCCATAACCCCGGCATTCCACGTTAAACAGCCACCGTATAGTGACGGCGATCGGTCCGCAAGTAGTTAATAATTGCATGGCTGTTTATATATTGTATGCTTTAAATCCGGTCATGTGATCCGGTCCCGTTGGTGGCGTGCCGCACTGTCCTTACACAACTTTGGAGGAGGTAGAACAAATCTAACTCTGAAGTTTCTGCCATCTACTAAGAACTTTCTAAAGGACTTTATCAACTCCCACGTGAAGGGCTCGCGCTCTCCCTCTAAATCAAGCAGATGTTTTTCACATAAATAGAAATAATATTTCTTTATTAAATGATCATAAGAACATTCTGTTTGCAGTTCTTATGGCATCGGCGGCGTGCGGTAATACCTCCCAGCCTTTCAGCTTTCTGAAGTGGATTTTAATTATATTAAATGCCACTTTTCCTTCTTCATCAGCTTGTTTTTTTTTTTTTTGTTTTTTTTTTTATTGTCAAGTTGACTGTTGGGAGAAAGAGCTTTTTATTAAAGCATTTAAGGAATAAATGTTCTTGTAATTTTACAGAAAGTTGTGTGCAGCTTAGAAGCCTTTGTTACCCGTCTTCTTCCTCTTAACTTATTATGTTTATTATCCATATTTTTTTTTTATTATTATTATGAGGGATGTACTGAAAGTAATAAAAAAGTAGACATAACTTTTTTTTTACTAACTTACATAAGTCATTCAAATTTCACATGTTGGTTAAGTAACTCTTCCTTTATACAAAGGTACTACTTGCCACGGTCAGGGGTGAGGCTCAGAGACCAGTATCTATAGCAGTAGAGAGGCTCCCACCGACCAGCAGGATAAGTATACAAGCAGGTCACACTGGCGGATGACATGGGCTCACCCGAGGTGTGAGGTCTAAGCACTAACTGGTATTCATCAGACCCCCTGATGGTGGAGAAGGATTTTGCTCAGTGGCGGCTGGTGGTTTTTTGTTTGGGAGCTGGCGGCAAACAACTAACCCCCCCCCCCGCAGCAACTCAAACACCCCACTACCCCCCACCCCCCGCTGTCCACCGGTCAGTCCATTGGCACTTACCCCATCTAGGCGGCGTGGTCCGGGCATCCATGCAGCGGCGGCGTGGTCCGGGCATCCATTTAGCGGCAGCGGGGACCGGGCATCCATGCAGCGGCAGCGGAGACCGGGCATCCAGGCATCGGCGGGGGGACCGGGCGGCTCTTCTCCTCCTTGCTTCCGCTGTGCATCTCCTCCCCTCCACCTAGGCGTCCAATAGGGTCGCCTGTCCTTTCAGGTAATCGGGTGACAGGTATCAGTCCTGCTTCCCGATTGGCCGGGAGGAGAATCAGTGCTGCAACAGCGAATATTCATTCGCTGTTGCAACAAACATCCTCAGCGCCACGAGTCGGACGTATGAATGGGGGTGGCCACGGTGGCCATGGATATATCTATTACAATATAGGGCAGAGATATGCAATTAGCGGACCTCCAGCTGTTGCAGAACTGCAAGTCCCATGAGGCATAGTAAGACTCTGGCAGCTACAAGCATGACACCCACATGGGACTTGTAGTTTTGCAACAGCTGGAAGTCCGCTAATTGCATATCCCTGAAATAGGGGGTGGCGAGGAGAGAGGAGGTGTCACCCGGGGTGCCCCTGATGGACAGGCCGCCCTCGGTTTTGCTGCATGTTACCAGGTTGCAGTCCTCAGAATCACCCCACCAGGAGGTGAGCAAGCCGGGGTCCAGTAGCGGATACAGCAGGTTGGGACCAAGCAGAAGCGTAGTCAGTAAACAAGCTAAAGGTTGGTAACAAGTGGCTGCAGGTGTTGATCAAGCAGAAGCGTAGTTGAGGAACACGCCAAAGGTCTATAACAAGTAATAGTGGAGATAAGGACAGCTGCAGGTACAAGAGCACAATTATCTGGCAAACTGGAAATGCAGAGACATGGCTTAAATCAGGAAGTTTGTGGAAGGAGCAAAGAGTTCAAGGTTCAGCAGAAACAAGAGATAAGGCAAGAAAGTCCAAAGGATCAAAAAGGGAGCTATCCAGCATATCAGGAGGCTCAGAAAGAAGAGCCATTGCCGGACGCAAGTAAGGTTGTGGGTTCAGATTCCGATCCTGACTCTACTCTACATAGGGCAGTGGTCTCCAAACTGTGGCCCAGGGGCTGGATGTGGCCCTTTGCTTACCTTTACCCTTGGGGCACTATTCCTCCCACTGACACCAATGGTGGGACACTACTTTTCCCTTAATAGTAAACATGGGGCCCTATTCTTGCCACTGGTGCCAGTACATTTTCTACTGTCATTGGCCACAGTCTGAAGGACAGTAAACTGCCCTTTGTTTAGAACGTTTGGAGACCCCTGACATTGGGGTGGATTTACTCAAACTGGAGAGTGCAAAATCTGGTGCAGTTCTGCACAGAAACCAATCAGCTTCCAGGTTTTATTGCCAAAGCTTAACTGAACAAGCTGAAGTTAGAAGCTGATTGGCTACCATGTACAGCTGCACCAGATTTTGCACTCTCCAGTTTTAATAAATCAACCCCATAGTCTCCATCACAAGCAATGTATTTGCGCCATCGTTGAACCCAACTCTGGAATCCACTTTGAAAAAATGTAGGTGTGCACTGTTGTAGCCACTTCTTCACAGCTTATTTCACCTCATCTGTGATGTCAAATCGTCGTCTTCCAAGACTGTACTTTATTGAGCTGAACAGGTGGAAGTCAAAGGGAGCTAAATCTGGCCTGCACATTGGATGGGGGACCAGCGACCAATGGGATTTGCCAATCGCCTGATTTGTTGCCAAAGTTTTGTGTGGTCTTGCCTTGTCATGTTGGATGTGGATCATTTTCAGATTCTCTTTCAGTCTCTTCCTCCTGATGGCTTCTCTACGCTTTTTAGGTGTCTCAATGTACTTCTCGCTGGTCACATTCCAGAAAATCAAAAAAAAAAGTCACCTTGACTTTCTGTGCTGATCGCTGGCTCTTAAACTTCTTAGGCCTTGAGGAAGAGGTGTGACGCCATTCCATGGACTGAACTTCATTTCTGGATCATAAAGATACACCCGTGTTTTATCCCCTGTCACCAGATCGGCAAAAAACATGTCTTCATTGGCTTCAAAAGCTACCAGGCATATCAGAATAGACTTCCTTCTCTCCTTCAAATCTGGTGTCAACCACCATTGTACCCACTTTGTACACACATTCCTATACCCTAAGCCTTCCACCATCTTCTCTATGAGATTGTCACCACTGTCTAATTGTGAAGCAAGCTCATGGATTGTAACTTGGCTCTCTGTACGACTCAACTCGTCCACTCGCTGAGGATTAATGTCAGTGGTGGCAGTTAATGATCTGCATGGTTTGTCTTCAATGTTGGTTTCCCCTTTACTAAACTTCTTCATCCATCTGTGCCCATTGCTCTTGTCAGTGTCATCTCTTGTCATCTCCATAAACATTCTGTAGCCTTCTGTGGATGTTGGACATTCTGCACCCCTCCTTCATCAAGAATTTAATGACAACACATTGCTTCTGGATCTCCAATCCCAGAGGACGCCAGTTTTGGGGAAACACATTGGGCGGAGTTAGCATGTGACGTCATCACCTTGTGGTACATCGGCTGGTCCCACGGCCACACTGAGCTGTTTTATGCTGATTTTAATCTACTCAAATAGAAGTGCAATACTTATTTTCAATAACAGAGTTGTGAAAACGTACTGCACTATCAGCCCTCTCCCTATCCATGTGTGGAAGATATAACAGGACCTTCCCATATGTGAAGTGCACCATCTCCATCCATCCCAAATCATCCTGAAGTTTTGACAGTGAGAGTGTCGACTTTGTCTTTTGATATACACTATATTACCAAAAGTATCGGGACGCCTGCCTTTACACACACATGAACTTTAATGGCATCCCAGTCTTAGTCCGTAGGGTTCAATATTGAGTTGGCCCACCCTTTGCTGCTATAACACCTTCAACTCTTCTGGGAAGGCCGTCCACAAAGTTTAGGAGTGTGTCTATGGGAAGAAGCACATTTGTGAGGTCAGGCACTGATGTTGGACGGGAAGGCCTGGCTCGCAGTCTCCGCTCTAATTCATCCCAAAGGTGTTCTATCGGGTTGAGGTCAGGACTCTGTGCAGGCCAGTCAAGTTCCTGAACCCCAAACTTGCTCATCCACCCTATATGGCCAAAAGTATTGGGCCACCCCTCCAAATCATTTGGTGGGGGGGGGGGATTATGGTGTGGGGGTTGTTTTTCAGGGGTTGGGCTTGGCCCCTTAGTTCCAGTGAAGGGAATTCTTAAGGCGTCAGCATACCAAGACATTTTGGACAATTTCATGCTCCCAACTTTGTGCTAAAAGTTTGGTGATGGCCCCTTCCTGTTCCAACATGACTGCACACCGGTGCACAAAGCAAGGTCCAAAAAGACATGGATGAGCGAGTTTGGAGTTCAGGAACTTGACTGGCCTGCGCAGAGTCCTGACCTCAACCTGATAGAACACCTTTGGGGTGAATTAGAGTGGAGACTGCGAGCCAGGCCTTCTCGTCCAACATCAGTGCCTGACCTCACAAATGCTCTTCTGGAAGAATGGTCAAACATCCCCATAGACACCCTCCTAAACCTTGTGGACGGCCTTCCCAGAAGAGTTGAAGCTGTTATAGCTGGAAAGGGTGGGCCAACTCAATATTGAACCCTACGGACTAAGACTGGGATGCCATTAAAGTTCATGTGCGTGTAAAGGCAGGCGTCCCAATACTTTTAGCAATATAGTGTATCACACAGCGCATTTGATCTCTGTAATTTGAGATCAATTAGACCTGGTAAGAGGCCCTTTTTTTTTACCTAAGGAGCACCTTTCTGCACTGCAGCACCGTTTATTTATAGTTTATTAAGAAACACGGAGCACTTATGCAATTTATTATCTAGATTGGTTGCACCATTTGTTCTTTAGTTATATGTTCATTGACATTTAGTCACATTCACAGAATCACCTTCATCACGTTTGATTTACCCTTGAAGGAATGTTCAGGTTTTAAAGGGACAGCGTTCTGCTTGTGTAATACATTTACGACGTAGGTCTAGTGTTAAAGATTTAACAGCCACAGCAGTCTCTAGATTTTTATTGAACCAAGCGCAAGAGTTTATTTTATGTTTTTCAACTAATTCACCAGCACGCAGGATTGCAGCCGGTGACAGATCGCCCCGCAGCCGCGATCCTGGAGGATGTCATATGGGGTCCACCCAGATCGACAATAGGCCCGCCCCCAGCCATCATATTGTAATAGGTAGAGTCCTGATCTCAACACGATAGAACACCTTTGGGATGAATTAGAGCGGAGACTGCGAGCCAGGCCTTCTCATCCAACATCAGTGCCTGACCTCACAAATGCGCTTCTGGAAGAATGGTCGAAAATTCCCATAGACACACTCCTAAACCTTGTGGACGGCCTTCCCAGAAGAGTTGAAGCTGTTATAGCTGCGAAGGTGGGCCAACTCAATATTGAACCTTTTGACAATATAGTGTATCTGTGCATATATATATATAATAGTATCTCACAAAAGTGAGTACACCCCTCACATTTTTGTAAATATTTTCTTCTATATTTTCATGTGACAACACTGAAGAAATGACACTTTGCTACAATGTAAAGTAGTGAGTGTACAGCTTGTATAACAGTGTAAATTTGCTGTCCCCTCAAAATAATTCAACACACAGCCATTAATGTCTAAACCGCCGGCAACAAAAGTCAGTACACCCCTAAGTGAAAATGTCCAAATTGTGCCCAATTAGCCATTTTCCCTCCCCGGTGTTATGTGACTCATTAGTGTTACAAGGTCTCAGGTGTGAATGGGGAGCAGGTGTGTTAAATTTGGTGTTATCGCTCTCACTCTCTCATACTGGTCACTGGAAGCTCAACATGGCACCTCATGGCAAAGAACTCTCTGAGGATCTGTAAAAAAAGAATTGTTGCTCTACATAAAGATGGCCTAGGCTATAAGAAGATTGCCAAGACCCTGAAACTGAGCTGCAGCACGGTGGCCAAGACCATACAGCGGTTTAACAGGACAGGTTCCACTCAGAACAGGCCTCACCATGGTCCACCAAAGAAGTTGAGTGCACGTGCTCAGTGTCATATCCAGAGATTGTCTTTGGGAAATAGACGTATGAGTGCTGCCAGCATTGCTGCAGAGGTTGAAGGGGTGGGGGGTCAGCCTGTCAGTGCTCAGACCATACGCCGCACACTGCATCAAATTGGTCTGCATGGCTGTCATCCCAGAAGGAAGCCTCTTCTAAAGATGATGCACAAGAAAGTCCGCAAACAGTTTGCTGAAGACAAGCAGACTAAGGACATGGATTACTGGAACCATGTCCTGTGGTCTGATGAGACCAAGATAAACTTATTTGGTTCAGATGGTGTCAAGCTATGTAGCAATGAAACACCATTAAAAAACGGAACATCAAAAATTTATAGTATACTGACAGATTTGGAAGCACAAGAAAGACCAGAATATATAAATCAATGGGAAAAAGAAATGAATTTAAAAATAGATAACCAAAAAGTGGAAAAAATGGTAGAAATGGGATATAATAAGGCTTGGGACATGAAGACCATAGAAATGAATTATAAACTAGTATCAAGATGGTATATGACCCCAGTAAGAATACACAGATTCCATCAAGATAGAACCTCCTTGTGTTGGAGAAAATGTGGCCAAATAGCAACGATCACACACATATGGTGGGAATGCCCAATAATAATGGAGTACTGGAAGGAAGTGTTAAATAACATAAAAGAAATAACTGGAGAAGAAATAGAACAAAATATTTGGACTTGCCTCTTCCATATCTACAATAAACCTAAGAAACAATATAGAAAATCAATAATTCCTAACCTCCTGAATGCGGCCAAGGCCTTAATTCCCAAGAATTGGCTAAAAAGTGGAAAACCAGATATTAGAAACTGGCTAAAGGAAATAGATTATCACTACAAAATGGAAGGAGGAGAGAAAGGGGATAATAGTAGATGGGAAAGTTGGAAAAACTACAAAGTCTCGGATATTTATTTAGATAGGATAAAAGAAAGAATAGGTGCAGAGCCAAGTGGATAAATAAACAACATAAAGGAACGGACCAGACACAGGGGAGGGGGAGGGGGGGCGGGGAGAAATAAGAGGGACTGAGAGAGATTAAGATAATAATAGGGTTTATAATTATAGAAGGCGTTTTGTCGTCGGTTTTTAAAATTATTTAAGAATATCCTAGAAGGGAAAAATAATAAAGATGTGACGGAAACAATCCACAATGATGTGAAAAAGGAGAAGAGATAAAGTTTGACACATAAAGTTGAAATAATGTCTCTCGGAAAACTTTCGCTGAAGTGGATAAGAAAAAAAAAAAAGAAAAAAAGAAAAAAAGAAAAAAAAAAAAAAGATGGTGTCAGGCGTGTGTGGGGGCAACCAGGTGAGGAGGACAAAGACAAGTGTGTCTTGTCTACAGTCAAGCATGGTGGTGGGAGTGTCATGGTCTACATGAGTGCTGCCGGCACTGGGGAGCTACAGATCATTGAGGGAACCATGAATGCCAACATGTACTGTGACCTACTGAAGCGGAGCATGATCCCCTCCCTTTGGAGACTGGGCCGCAGGGCAGTATTCCAACATGATAACCACCCCAAACACACCTCCAACACCCTTGCTAAAGAAGCTGAGGGTAAAGGTGATGGACTGGCCAAGCATGTCTCCAGGCCTAAACCCTATTGAGCATCTGTGGGACATCCTCAAACAGAAGGTGGAGGAGCGCAAGGTCTCTAACATCCACCAGCTCTGTGATGTCATCATGGAAGAGGGGAAGAGGACTCCAGTGACAACCTGTGAAGCTCTGGTGAACTCCATGCCCAAGAGGGTTAAGGCAGTGCTGGAAAATAATGGTGGCCACACAAAATATTGACATTTTAGGCCCAATTTGAACATTTTCACTTAGGGGTGTACTCACTTTTGTGAGATACTGTATATATACAGTATATATGTGTGTTTGATTCCTCTTGGGGAGATCAGCATATATAGGTTTCAATTTCCATATGAAAGGTCCGGTTTCATTTATTTTCTGTGTTATAATTTGATGAGAACATTGATGAATTTTGCTCTTTTAACCTCCTTTTCTTCTTCTCTGCCTCCTCATTTATTTCATAAACTCCATATCTCATCTTTTTCAGCCTATAAATGGATCTTATTTCTCTGCCAGTGGGGGTTATCACTTAAATTGATACATGATGAGTGATAATCTTAAAGAGAAAATATTTTATAGATGTAAAATGTTTTTTTTTAGAGGATTAAAGAAGCCCAACTTGATGTAATTAATATCAGTGGTTAGTTAAAGCGGAAATTCACTCTCTCAGTCAACGTGAACTATTTGTAAACCTTATGCTGCTAGTATTAGTAAATAGATAGGCAGTTATATTATATTTATTTGTTTGTTTTAAAAAATATATATTTTTTTTGTTATATTTTTTCAGTTGCTTCCTGGTTTCTGGCCTAGGCCGAAGAGGAGAGGGGGCTTTCTCAGTTAAGCACACCCTCCTGCCAGAATACCTGATTATTATTTATTATTAATATTTTTCCATAGTACATAATACAAAAAACACAAAAAAAGAACCCAAATCTATGCCACGGAGGGCTGAATTGCTAGCAAAACAATTAGCAATCAGAAAACACCCAGAAAACAGTCTTTTATTCCAGGGAGAGCTCTATTCCTGACTGAGCAGGTGTCATCTCCATGAACATTCTGTAGCCTTCTGTGGATATCGGACACCCGGCCCCCTTCCTTCATCAATAACTCAATGATGGCATGCTGCTTCTGCTTCCAATCCATTATTTACCTGCAATGAAGAAGAAGAGGAGTTACTGTACTATAGAGGAAAAGTTTGCTCTACCAACATGTGAAATTTGAGCATCCAATGCAAAGTTTTGCCCATTTTGCATTACTTTTCAGTCATTTTCAGGGGACAATCAGGATGGGCAGGTCAAGCCAGGCATCACCTTCAGGAATTTCAGTTTTTTTCAAGAAATATCAAGGCATTTTCAAGAAAGGTGACACAACCCCAACAGCTTTTCCCTTAGCCTGCCCAGGGTCCTTTTTTCAGTTACATAGTTAGTCTGGTTGAGAAAAGACAAAGTCTATCCAGTTCAACCAATAATAGGGGGGAAAAAAAAAACATACAATCCCATATACACAATCCTATACTCACAGTTGTTCCAGAGGAGGGATAAAAACCCCAGCAAAGCATGATCCAATTTGCTCCAGCAGGGGAAAAAAATCCTTCCTGATCCTCCAAAAGGCAAACGGATATTCCCTGGATCAACATTACCTATAAATGTCAGTACCCAGTTATATTATGTACATTTAGGAAAGAATCCAGGCCTTTTTTAAGGCAAACTACTGAGCTGGCCAGAACCACCTCTGGCGGGAGTCTATTCCACCTTAAAGACCTTAAAGTGAATGACTCAACACCAAGTTCACTTTATAGATTACTTATATATTTATACATGTTGATCATATCCCCCCTTAGACTCCTCTTCTCAAGAGAGAATAAATTCAGTTCCTCTAATCTTTCCTCATAGCTGAGCTCCTCCATGCCTCTTATCAGTTTGGTTGCCCTTCTCTGCACTTTCTCAGGTTCCCCGATATCCTTTTTGAGAACTGGTGCCCAAAACTGAACTGCATATTCCAGATGAGGTCTTACTAATGATTTTTACAGGGGGGGCAAAATGATATCTCTCTCTCTGGAGTCCATACCTCTCCTAATACAAGAAAGGACTTTGCTCGCTTTGGAAACTGCAGCTTGGCATTGCATGCTATTATTGAGCTTATGATCTACCAGAACACCCAGATCCTTCTCCACCACTGATTCCCCCAGTTGTACTCCCCCTAGTATGTATGATGCATGTATATTCTTGGCCCCAAGTGCAAAACTTTACATTTATCAACATTAAACCTCATTTGTCGCATAGTCGCCCAATTAACCAGTTGGGTTTGTCTGAAACAGTCTCTGCAGGCATTTACATTTTATGACCTAAATATGGGCACCTGTTAATCATGTCTACATTATATAGTCAGATGTGGGCTCTAATCCAAATTATTGGGTTCAGATGTCTCCAGTGAAGGGTACTGTTAATACTACATCATACAAAGGACAATTGTGCTCTTCCAACCTTGTGGTAACAGTTTGGGGGAGATCCTTTTCCGTTCCACCATGACTGTGCCCCTGTGTATAAAGCCAGCTCTATAAAAGCATGGATGGGCCAGTTTGGTGTAAGGAACCTCGAGTGTTCTGCACAGAGCCCTGACCTCAACCTTACTGAAAACCTTTGGGCTGAATTGGACTGCCGATTGTGAGCCAGGTCTTCTCATCCAACATCAGTACCTGACCTCACAAATGGGTACAAACTCTCACAGATACCCTGCAAAATCTTGTTATTGTTAAACCCATTTCCAAATAAGGATAAGCTGCACTACGTTGGGCTTGGTTCGAGCAGGGTTTGGTGAACTTCAAAGAAGTTCAGATGTTGAGCTTAAACTCCAATAAAATCAATTGGAGGTGAATCTGCCAAAATAAAAATGCTAATTTTCCAGGCTAATAGGCAAATGGCTGTCAAAAAATAGCATTGGGCTGGGCACTGCCCTAAGAAACCTACAGTATACCAATGCAAAAGAGAATTTTCTTAAAAATTCCAAGAACAGTTATCTTTTGCTGTATCATTTTTTCATTTATATGCTTTGGGGGAGTCCCACCCCAAAAGCATGCTAGTCCCTTTTCAGTCTGGTATAGATTTTAAGGGGGAGCTCCACACAAAGCAAATGGGGGATTACCTTGCTAGAGCGGACCCTCCTGGAAAAAAACCTTGTCCCCATGTTTATGAGATCAAGGGCCTCTTTCCCTTAACCCTGGCTTGGTGGTTGTGGGGATCTGTGGGAGGGGGGCTTGCTAAAGTCACAAAGTTGTGAGGTCCCCCGTGTAATCTATACCAGACCCCTTATATAATAAAACAACAAAACAAGTGTAAGATCCCCCTAAATATCCTTACTAGACCCTATATCTGAGCATGCAATGCAACCGGGAGGGCCAGGTAAGGGGGGAACAAGTGTGCCCACCCCCCCCCCAAACCACACATGACCTCATCATTGGGGGGGTACCTTGCTAGTGGGGACCCTCCTGGCATAGAACCTTGTCCCCATGTTTATGAAATCAAGGGCCTCTTCCCCACAACCCTGGTTTGGTGGTTGTGGGGGTCTGTGGGCGGGGGGGCTTACTAAAGTTGCAGAGTTGTGTATATTGGGAGAGGATATGTCCATGGCCCATGGTTTTGGAATGGGATATCCAACAACCTCTTACAGGTGTGGTAGTCAGATGTGTTCACATACTTGTAAGATGGCCAAACCCCCTCTATAAAAAAACTTGATTCATAAGGTTATCTGCACTATTTGTCTCCCAAACAAATACTTTTCACTCAGCTAAAGAGAATGAATTAAATAATACTGTACAGAAACATTATCTCCATGACTGTTGTTACTTGTTCAGTGTTCTTGTTCAGTGCTGTGGTATATGGCAGAGCTATAAACATGTGTAATAATAATAGTGTGTGGGGACATTAGAGTGTAAATTTTTGTTTATTAAAAATCTTAAAAACATAATACAAATATATTTACATGTATACAAAATAAATAAAAAAATATATAAACAAAAATAGCTTACATCAGCATAGCAAAAACATAAAGAAAACTAAATATACGAACCTAAACAACGCCATAATCTCCACCTAAAACACCCTAAGGCTAAGAAACCATTACACATGTAACCCATGCATGCAGCCTTTTGTTTATAAATACAATCTTATATAAAAATCTAGGGGACGTGAAAGGATAGAAAGAAAAGCCGTACACCCAGAGACTGACAAACAACAGCTACGGAGACTTGACATTCCTCAACGCCTTTGTCCAGGCCCCCAGCCGCCACCTGTCCTTCTCAAGACCCCGAATCTTCCCAAACTCACCCAGAATGTCGTGCACCACCACCTCGACAGGAAGGACTTTTTTCCAAATGGAAACCTGACACCGTGCATTTCATGTGAAGAAACGTACTACTAAGCTAACTAGAAAAAGTGTCTCAAAATTGAAATCCCAATGTTTCTCAAAGGCCCTGTATGACCACTCCGCATAACTCAAGCGGCAAAGGAAAGGGATACCCAGAGCCCCACCCACCCGCTTGTAGACTTATATATTGAAGGGACACTGAGACAAGAAGCGATCCATTGTCTCCTCCACCCCACCACATTTCATTTCACTCTTGGACAACCACGGTTCTCCGCAGAGCGATGCTTCAGGTTACCCTTTACATAGAGTCTGCCATGAAACGAGCACCAGGCCAAATCCTGAAACTTTAAAGGGATTTTCTCTAGATTGAGAAAATGCAGACCCTCCCTCATAACAAGGCCTGGGCAATCCCTCAAGGCCAGTGGCTTGCTAAAGGCAGATTCAACAACCCTCCTCTCCAGTTCCTTCCTAGGAATAGACTTCATTTCCTCCGCCGTCACTCGTCATGGCCGAAGCATTTTCAGGCATGGGGCAACATAAGCCGGGAGCTCACCATTTTGGACCCTCAGGCTTTTCACTGGCCCACCATTCTCCCAGCTTCGCAGAAAAGGCCTAAACCAGGACTGAAAAATCCCAACCCACCCTGGCAGTTCCTCTGCCAGCATGTAAGCAAAATTATGTTTCAAAAACATCAGAGAAAAAAAAACACCGAGTTGACCATACCTAGGCCACCGATCTGCATGGGAAGGTAGGTTACAGACCTCTTAACGAGATTCAGTTTGTTCCCCCAAAACAGTTGGAAGAAACAGCTGTAGATTCTCACATAGAGAGACCCTGGCAAAACACAGACAAAGCTGACATACAGAAATACTGGGATCAGGTAAGTTTTAATCAGGTCAATCCTTTCCCTTTAAGAAAGTTTCCAATCCTTCCAGGTGGCAACCTGGGTATCGGCATCTTGTAGCCTGCTTTCTCAATTTGCGAGGCCATAATCACCGGGACCAAATTTGATGCCTAAAACTTTAATTTCCTGACGGGGCTCTGGGAATCCGGAAGCTCGAAGCCATCGCCTTCCTCACCCATCCAAAAGACTTCACTTTTATCCTGATTGATCTTTGAGCCAGATACCTCAGCATACTGCTCCATCACCAAGACCACCTCCTCTGCCTCCTCTGTCCCAGAGATGAAAACAGACACGTCATCAGTATAGGCCACGACCCTCAGAGGAGGCTCATCAGGAATACCCAAAGGCACAACGGTCCGCTCTCTAATCTCTGGATAAAGGGATGAATTGCGAACGCGTATAGCAGAGGACTCAAAGGACACCCCTGACGCACACCCAAGCCAACCTCAAAGGGCCATTCGATCCAATGATTCACAAGCATGAAGCTTTCAGCCCCTCTGTACAAGGTCTTCATTGATAAAGGCCCCTCCAGACCATACTTGCCAAGAAGCAGCCATAGGTACTCATGATTGACCCGATCAAAAGCTTTAGCCTGATCCAGTGCCATCAAGTACTTTCTCCAGCCTGCAGCCCTGCACCGCTCCAAGGCCTCCCGGACAGCTAACACCACTGAAAAAGTGCTTCTACCCTGAACCGAACAGTGATGGTGGCTGGAAAGTAGATCGCCCGCTACAGACGGTAAATGCCAGAAAATTATTTTTGCCAGTATCTTCATATCAACATTGAGAAGGTTAATGGGCCGCCAATTCTCAATTCTCAAAGAATCCTTACCCTTTGACAGAAGAATCACCGCAGATTGTTGCAAGGAGGGAGAGAGCGAACCCTCTCTCAGACAGCCATTAAAAACCTCCACCAAATATGGGGCCAGAGCAACCTTAAAGTGCTTATAAAACTCGGCTGTCAATCCATCTGGCCCAGGTGACTTCTTAATGGCACAGGTACTGTTCTTCATCTGTTGGAAGCTCTCCTCATTCTCATATTTTTCTCTAAACGCACCGCTGCTTTCCTTCAGAGAAGCCACCAGCTTCTCCTGCTTCTTCAATGCCTCCTCCAGAGACTTTAGCTTGGAGTCCTCCCTCCTACTGCTCCCAGACTTACTGTACAGAGATTTCTTTTTCCTGAAATCCACTTTTAGGACAGCAAGTTTCTGTTCCTCCTTGGTAATACGGTGAAGTCTATTCACCACTTTATCCTGGATTGCTGCTAAGGACTCCCCTTGCATGGGGGCAGTCCCAGGATCCATTACAGCTTGAGCACATGGAGTAGGCCTCAGTGCCTCTGGGGAACCTCCACCTTCGTCTTCCCCAACATGGTTCATGCTTTCCTGGGAAAAGCCTGCAGGACAGGCCCCAGGATTGCTACTTCTCCCAGCTGAGATCCCAGCAGAGTGAGCCAACAGCACCTTGCAAGACAGCAACACCTGGTGGAGAAGCTGCTCTGGTGCAGAGACTGATGTGACTAGCTTAGTATTCCCTGTACAGTTCTGCGGTATATGTCAGAACTATAGACTGGCTTAGTATTCTCTGTACAGCTCTGCGGTATATGTCAGAGCTATAGAAAAGTAAAATAATAATAGTGTGTAGCTGATGTGAGATATCAAAGTGCAAGCTTCTCTTGTGCTGGGACTGCTCCAAATACAAAGGCAATAGAAGCATAAAGCTGCTCTGTGATTTTGTGGGTTGCGGAGACGCTTACGATATCCTCTAATATTCCCTGACATTTAACACGGAATTCATTTCCTTATGCCAGTTACATCTCATTTTATCAGTGTCACCTTTCATAGGGAACATCAGATAGTGTGAGGATGCAGTGACAGATCTTATTATAATCCCTCACATTGTTTTACCCTCATGCCTGCCGCTGGAGATTACAGGGAAGAAACAGCAAGCAAACAATAGCACATGATTGTCTGATGTGTTCTGTACTTGGAGCTCTGAGATCATGAGTCCTTTGCAAAAGTTATCTCTTTTGTTTTATAGACCTAATTTCTGTAAGCAATCACAATAAATAAAAAATACTAATAATAATGATAATAACAACAATAATAATAATTATTATTATTAGTAGTAGTAGTATTATTATTGTTGTTGTTTTTTATTATTATGTGTT
This sequence comes from Aquarana catesbeiana, assembly GCF_042186555.1. Lineage (NCBI taxonomy): Eukaryota > Metazoa > Chordata > Amphibia > Anura > Ranidae > Aquarana > Aquarana catesbeiana. Next base: position 13,424,521 of record NC_133332.1, read on the forward strand.
TTTTAATTATGTAATTTCTTTTTTTTTATTAAATATGTGTTGCTATGTGTTGCTGCTGTTGTTATTTATAATGTATTACTATTATTATTATTATTATTTAACAAATACATATTTATTATATGAGGCATTGGTTGGCAAGATAGTGGATGGTGTGTATGTGCTGCTTAGGTTCCTTACCTACACATGGAGTGGGGTTTGTTTCTGCTATTGAGAAAACAAATGTTTTGTTTTCTCAAATGCTCATAAATCCTGGTCTGGATCCTGGAGGCTTTGTAGAGCTCTGGGTGTAGATAATGCCTCCATTCCTAGGTCCACATCTTACCTGGTAGCTGTGTTACTATAGCTAATAACATAAACATATGGAATAATGCATTTTGGTTATCATGTATTGTTTTTAGATGCTAGGCTTCCCCTAGCCATATGCTAATGAACTTGTTTGACTGGTTCATGAGCAAAACAGAAAGTGATGTTGGCAGGTAGTGGGGGGGGGCAGAACAATGTGCTGACATCAAAGGAGAAGAAGTTTTGGAGGACTCAGAGAAGCAAAATCAGTCTGGAAGAGATCCTGGATAGAAGGAAGACGCCATCAAAATAGAGAGAGGTTTAAAATAGGAACTTTACCTGGTGATGACACTAAATCTATAACTCATATTAAGTAACTATTTAGTGTATCCCTATCGCATACATTGTCCATGACCATTTGCTAAGAAGGATAGATAGAATAGAATCTGTCATGACAGAAACCGCACTGTGAAATCGCATCAGATTCGCACCGCATCAGTGTGAACTAAGACTAAAAGACAAAGCTGTGCACAGGCTTTTTTTTAAATCAGGCTAGATCACCAGTACAGATTTGTAGTCCTTGACATGATGTCATTCCATATCAAGGAGCCATGCCTCTTGGGAACACTTCCTGTTCTCTTGTTCTCGAATACAGGTATGCCAAATTAAATTTTGGCCAAGGAACATTTTCATGTCACACTATTATTTTTTATAATACATTTACATAACTCTGACATATACTGCAGTGCTGTACAGAGAACACTGAGCCAGTCACATCAGTCTCTGTACCAGAGGAGCTAACACTCTAATTTCTCATTTCTGGATGGGTGGCCTAGGTATGGTTAACCCGGTGGTATTTTTTTTCTCTGATGTTTTTGAAGCATAATTTTGCTAACATGCTGGCAGAGGAACCGCCTGGGTGGGTTGGTATTTTTCAGTCCTGGTTTAGGCCCTTTCTGTGAAGCTGGGAGAATAGTGGGCCAGTGAAAAGCCTGAGGGTCCGACATGGTAAGCTCCCAGCTTATGTTGCCTGAAAATGCTTCGGCAGTTGCGACTGATGGTGGAGGAAATGAAGTCTCTTCCTAGGAAGGCCCTGGAGAGGAGGGTTGTTTAATCTGCCTTTAGCGCGCCACTGGACTTGAGTTATTGCCCAGGCCCTGTTATGAGGGAGGGTCTGCGTTTGATCAATCTAGAGAGAAAAGTTTCGGGATTTGGCCTGGCGCTCGTTCCATGGCAGACTCTATGTAAATGGCAACTTGAAGCATCGCTCTGCGGAGAAGCGTGGTTGTCCAAGAGTGGAGTGTGGTGGGGTGGAGGAGACAATGGACCATTTCTTGCTTAAGTGCCCCTTTAATATAGAAGTCTATAAGCAAGTGGGTGGGGCTCTGGGTATCCCTTTGCTTTCCCACTTGAATTATGCGGAGTGGTCATACGGGGCCTTTGAGACACATCGAGATTTTGATTTTGAGATGCTTTTTCTAGTTAGCTTAGTAGTCCGTTTCTTCACATGGAATGCATGGTGTCAGGTTTCCATTCGGAAAAAAGTCCTTCCTGTCGAGGTGGTGGTGCACGACATTCTGGGTGAGGTTGGGAAGATTCGGGGTCTTGAGAAGGACAGGTGGCAGCTGGGGGCCTGGACAAAGGCATGGAGGAATGTCAGGTGTCCGTAGCTGCTGTCTGTCAGTCTCTGGGTGTGAGGCTTTTCTTTCTGTCCTTTCACGTCCCCTAGATATTTATATAAGATTGGATTTTTTGAAAAAAAGGCTGCATGCATGGGTTACATGTGTAATGGTTTCTTAGCCTGAGGGTATGCTTAGGTGGAGGTTAGGGCTTTGTTTAGTTGAATCGTTATAATAATAATAATATGAAAATGTGTCTTGCTATATGTTTTCTTTATGTTTTTTCTGGCAAAAAAAAAAAAGCCATTTTCTGTTTCTATGCTGATGTGAGCTATTTTTTTTATATATTTTTATTTATTTTGTATAAATGTAAAGATGTTTTTAATAAGTTTGTCAGATTTTGAATAAATAAAAATTTACACTATAATTTCACCCCCCATCACACAATATTATTATTATACATTTATATAGCTCTGACATATAGCGCAGCACTGTACAGAGAACACTGAACCAGTCACATCATTCTCTGTACCAGAGGAGCTTACGCTCTAATTTCCCCTCCCCCACAATCACACACTGTTATTATACATTTAGATAGCGCTGACATATACCGCAGTGCTGTAGAGAGAACACTGAGCCAACGCATTTCAAGGGTTATGCACAAACCCTCCTTCATCAGGGTTAGATTTATTTATGCAAGAGAAATCTGAATGAGTGGCTAGTCCTGGATTTTAATTCTTTAAATGCTAGAGTTGAAAGCTTCCTCAGTTGAGTTGTCAGGCAGCCATTTGATTTACTATTTGTTTACTTTGGAATGGTCACCAAGCTTGGAATCCGGCGCTGCGTCATCCAATTTTCAGTGAATGGGTAAAGTGACCGTTGTCTCTTTAAAAGAGAGGAACACATTTCAAATCACATTCCCCCCAAATGACCCAAGTAAGGCTTTTTACCTTGGAACAATATAAGATAAAAGAAATGTATTTGTACAGGCTGGCAGTCTGTCTCGCTTGTCGTTAATGTTCACACGCCGGTTGTACAAACAAAGTTAATTTGATTTTTTTTTTTTATCCACGTAAGTTACAGTTCTCTCTGCCAGAATGAAAGCATGATTGATGGCTTATCATAATCTGTCAATAGCGCTCCTCTGCCAAAAGTGAGAATACATTTTCATTATGCCTCCGTGGCGCTACGCCATTCGTAAATCCAGCGCCCGTGCGATTGCACATTTTTATAAACATTTATTAACTCAGCATCTCGGATCATATAAAAATACAAACATGTCCGAGCTCACTGCGGAATATTAAAAAGGTTAAAAAAAACTTCCTTTTACTGGCAGAGCAAATATATTTTATTAATCTCCATCGTAAATTAGGGCCATTGGAGTATATTTGAGATAAATAAGTGTTAAAAGCATGCAGAAAAAAAGTGATAATATAATAGTATGGAAATAAAAAAATATATAAATACATATATAATATATCAATTAAACAGAAAAAAATATATAAATGTACAAATGTAACATACATATACATATACTGTATATACTGTTCATTTATACAGTACATGCAACATACATACACTCCAGCTGTAGTGTGAAGTGGAATAACTACTACTACTACTTAGAATGGGGGGTACATTGTCCCCATGTTGCTGACGACAAGGTCCTCTTCCCTACAACCCTGGCCTGGTGGTTGTGGGGGTCTGCGGGTGGGGCGGGGCTTGTCAGAATCTGGAAGCACCTAATAAATGGGCTCCCAGATACCCCACATGAATGAGTATGGGGTAAATAGTACCAGCTCCACAAAGACAGGGGTTGACCAGTTTCTTGTGGAGGAACTTGACCTCAACCTTACTGAACACCCATGGAATAAACAGGAACTCTACCAACTAGGTGTTCTTTAATTTTAAATGGTCCTCCCTCCTGGTCCCAGGACCATTTTTGGGTGTGGAGGACCACAAATCCGGAGGTGTAAATGGAGCCCAAGATCACCAGTCCCCAACCGTCCCCCTGTGATAGTGTAGTCCTCTTCTGGATCCTAAGAGGAACTTACAACTGGACATTCAATAGGAAGTGTCCACCCCATGCATTCACTGATGTAAATACCTGAAGAAGGACCCAAGCTTTAAATAAATAGAACAGGAGAAGACTCAAGGCTGTCACATGACCGCTGGTAAATAGGGATGGGCCAAATGGACCCCTGTTCGGTTCGTACCAGAACTTTCGAACCCTGCGAAAGTTCGGACCCAAATAACGAACCCCATTAAAGTCAATGGGACCCAAATGTCGAAAATCAAAAGTGCCCATTTTGAAGGCTTATATGCAAGTAATTGGGCATACAATGGTTATAGGGGTCCAGGTCCTGCCCTGGGGGACATGGATCAATAAAATATTTTTTTTTTTGTGAAAAACGTCATTTTTAAATGAGCAGTGATTTTTTGATTTTTATAGTGAAAGCATAAAAATGAAAAATTCCTTCCAATATAGTGCCTGGGGGGTCCCCTTAGTCTACCTGTAAAGTGACAGATCTGTACCATGTCTAGAATCTGCTGCAGCAACAATTGCATTTATAAACAACAAGCTGGGGAGCCAGTGCGTATGATGAGGCCACAATGTAGTGCACTGGGAACAAGATTAGAGATTTTTAGAGATACATTCTGGTGTCACTTTGACTTTGGATAGAAGTAGCGGGTGCGTAAATATTGGTCCTTGGGTGTCGGTGGCGCCTTCCCACCGTTACCCCAATAGAGGTACTCTTGATGAAAGCAAGAATTGACCTTGCTGTAAGAAATTGCAATAATATGCACTTTTGCCCATGAAACCTATACCAAAAACATTCTTTCAGATGAAATGATTGAACACCCTTAAAGCTAGGCAGCCTCGAAAGTCCTGCAGAGATTCCACATCCTAAAAAGACTTAATCAGTGACATCGGCATCAGGGGCTTCATAGCTGGTAATCCAGGACTGATTCATTTTTATAAAAGTTAAACAGTCCACAGAGTCTGTGGACAGACGCGTTCTATGATCAGTAACGAAACCTCCTGCAGCACTGAATGCTCGTTCTGAAAGCACGCTGGATGTAGGGCAGCCCAAAAACTCAATAGCATACTGGGCAAGTTCTGGCCAGTGGTCTATTCTCATGACCCAGTCAGTCAGTGGATCGTCAGCTGGAAAACTCTCCATCTCTGTGTTGGCCTTGAGGTAATCGTCCACCATGTGATGCAGACACTGCAGATGGGATGTGAAAGCTGACAGCCCTGGGCGGCGAAGACTAAAAAAATTCTGAAATGCCTCACTTAGGCGCACTCCTTCCTCAATGCTCTTCTCTTGACCAACAGAAGACTCAAAACTACATTTTCCATGACTCTGTAACCTGCTGGAGTCAGGAAAAACATTCAATAAAATTCTCTTTAACGTGTCCTCAAGAGATTTTATTTTCTGCACTCTCTGTGGGGATGGGATGAGTTCTGAGACCTTCCCCTTATAATGCTGGTCAAGGAGGGTTGCCAACCAGTAATCACCCTTCTCCTTTATGCCACGTATTCTTGGGGCCTTTCGCAGGCTTTGAAGCATAAGGTTGCCCTTGCGCCGCAAATTTGCCGAAACTTGAGAAGCAGACTCCTCGGGGTCACTCAGGATGAAAGCATCTGGAACTTCCTCCTCCCAGCCACATACTACTCCCAAAGGTCCTGGGTTTGGAAAGCCATCGCTTACAGATTGACACATGTCTTCCTCTTCTTTGAACCCTATGAAAGTGCCAGAATCCTCCTCCTCATCCTCCTCCCCTCTCTCCTCCTGTGTGTTCTGTGGCATAGGAATGATGGTGTCTGGATAAAGTGGGCCTTGAGAGGAAAGGAAGTCCTCCTCTTCCTCCTGCTGCTCTGCCTCCAGGGCCCTCTCCATAATGCCATGCAGAGTCTCCTCCAGCAGGAACACAAAAGGGATTTTGTCACTGATGCGTGCACTGTCACGGCTCACCATCCTTGTGGCCTCCTCAAATGGTGACAATACAGTGCATGCATCCCTAATGATCAGCCATTGGCATGGGGAAAAAAGCCGAGATGGCCTGAGCCTGTCGTCGTGCCGTATTCGCACAGGTACTCGTTAACGGTCCTCTGCTGCATGTAAAGCCGCTGCAGCATTGACAAAGTTGAGTTCTACCTGGTGGGCATGTCACAAATCAGACGGTTTATGGGCAGGTGGATTTCCCGCTGAATTTCAGCCAACCGAGCACTGGCTGTGTATGACCGCCTGAAATGGCTACAGACTCTTCTGGCCAGCTTTAGCACATCTTGCAACCCCGGGGTACGTATTTAGGAAACGCTGCACCACCAAATTGAGGACATGTGCCAGGCATGGCACATGTGTCAACTTTCTCTGTCTAAGGGCAGACAGGAGGTTTGAGCCATTATCGTACACCACCATTCCTGGCTCCAGCTGGCGTGGTGTGAACCACCTCTCGGTCTGTCCCTGCAGAGCTGCAAGAATCTCTGCTCCGGTGTGGTTCCTGTCCCCTAGACACACCAGTTGAAGCACTGCATGGCACCTTTTAGCCTGACTCTGGGAATAGCCCTTTGAACGCTTAGGGGGTACCTGATGTTCATAGGACAATTCTGCAGAGGAGGGCATGGAGGTGGTGGAGGAGGTAGAACTCACAGGTCTGGCATAATCACCACCAGCTGTATGGAGACGTGGGGGCACAACAAGCTGCAGCACCGAGCCCTGTCCTGCATCCTTTCGAGTTGCAAGCAGCGTTACCCAGTGTGCTGTGAACAAAAAATATCGTCCCTGCCGATGCTTGCTGGATCACATGTCAGTAGTAAGGTGAATTTTATGACTGACTGCCTTGCCCAACGATGCCAGAACATTCCCTTCCATGTGATGGTAGAGAGATGGAACGGCCTTACGTGAAAAGTAGTAGCGACTGGGAACCTGCCATTGTGGTACAGCACATTGTGCTAACTCACGGAAGGGGGCAGAATCCACCAGGCTGAAAGGCAGAAGTTGGAGAGCCAACAGCTTTGACAAGCTTGCATTAAGACGCTGGGCATGTGGGTGGCAGGGACTGTATTTTTTTTCCACTGCAGCAGATGGGGCAGAGAAATTTGCCGGCTACACTCTACAGCTGGTGGTGTGCTGCTGGCAGATGTGCTGCTAGGACCTGGGACACCCTGTGCTATACCATCATCCCTGTCAGTGGAGGCTGCTGAGAGTTAATGACTCAGTATAGCATGGGCAGACTGAAGTGGGTAAGGAGGAGGAGAAGGGACATATTTGTGCCCCTTTTGTGTGGCTTTTAGGTGCTCTTGCCAATGGACTGAGTGGTTGGACGTTAAATGCCTTGTTAAGCATATGGTACCCAAGTGGTTGGTGTTTTTGCCATGTTTGATGTGCCTGAGACACAATTTGCAGATAGCAACAGTGCGATCTGCTGCAGATGCGATGAAAAAGGCTCAGACAGCTGAGCTTTGGGGGAGTGGGCCGGGAGATAACAGAATGCAGAATGTGATGGAATAGGGAGGCTATCTCTATTCTTTCTTGATTTCGGCCTCCTTGGGGTTGTGCCGCCTCACCTCTGCTCTATCTGGCACCCATGTCGCATCAGTGACCTCATCATCATCATCATCATCTCCATCTCCTCCATCTTCATCATTACCACTGGAGACAACTTGGCAATATGCTGCAGCTTGGGGAACACAAATGCCAATTTGTCCACCAGTTTTCCTCCCTCTCTCTAGGGTCATGTTCCTGTCATCCTCAACCTCAGAACCAACATCTGAATCCAGTAATGGCTGGACATCATCAAGGAGCAATTGGCTGACGCTGTGGTCAAATAACTCAGCTGACCCCTCATTGGCTGATGTTGGGGCTATGGCAGGAATAGATGTGGACAGGAAGGCAGGTTTATCCACTCTGGCAACTGCAGGGGACTGCACACTTGTCTCTGCTTGCGTGACAGAGGATGAGGATGAGGAAGGTTTAGTAAGCCAGTTCACCACCTCCTCTGCATGCTGTGGCTGCATACCATGAGCAAACTCACTAAACAGAGGAAATGATGTCCTGCCTGAGGGCTGACCACCACGTCCACCTTTGCTTGTGGACACATTTGTTGCTGGCCCCCTTACAGTGACAAGGGAACGTCTGCCTCTCCTTGTTGTCCCCCCAGACATTATTGGGAGGGAGGGGGGTGCTTATAAGCAAATGTAAAGAAGAAATTGAAATCTGTACATAGATGCACTTTAATCAATGTAAAAAATACTCACACTACACAGACACACTCCACGGATACACTATAATAAACTGCAATATAATGCGCCAAACGTACAGTGACGCACAAAACTATATGGCATTAAATTGGCAGTAATGCACACAAAACTATATGGCGTTAAACTGGCAGCAACGCACACAGAAGTAAATGGCGTTAAACTGGCAGTAACACACACAAAACTATATGGTGTTAAATTGGAAGTAACGCACACAGAAGTAAATGGCATTAAGCTGGCAGTAACACACACAGAACTATATGGCGTTAAACTGGCAGTAAAGCGCACAGAACTATTTGGTGTTAAACTGGCAGTAACGCACACAGAACTATATGGCGTTAAACTGGCAGAAACGCACACAAAACGACATGGCGTTAAACTGGCAGTAACGCAATCAAATAGACGGTGTTCAACCGTCACTACACTGATGCTATCTGAACTGTATCTACTCTAGCTATACACTAATGTAAAGATTACTGACACGGTCTCAGTACACTACTCTGAAACTATCTGAGCTGTCCCTACTCTACACTAATGTATGTTTCAATGACACGGTCTCACTACATTACAGTGAAACTATCTGAGCTGTCCCTACTCTAGCTGTACACTGTACAAAGCTAAATGATGGTCCTCCTCACTACACTCACACTATCCCTAGACTGACACTAAACTAATATTCTACACTGACAATTGAAGCAAAATAGCACAGTATAGCACACTAACTAACTAATAACACTGAACAGAGCTCTGTTCTATCTCTCTCCACGCCGAAATCACACTGAAAATGGCTGCCATTGAAAGAATGCTTTTATACTGTGGGGCAGGAATGAGCCATGATTGGACAAAGTCATGATGACAGTGTCCAATCATGACTCTGACAGTGCTCTGTTCCCTGATTGGCTGAAGCTTTCACTGCTTCAGCCAATCAGGGCTTGCAAGGCACTGTTCAGTGCCGCAATGCATTGTGGTCGGTTCGGGGGGGCGAACAAATGGTCGAACAACCCATTTGTTCCGATGTTCACCAAACGTCTGAACAACGAATGTTCGGCCCAAACTTATGCTCGGGCTGAAACGTTCACCCATCCCTACTGGTTAAGGTAAGTAAAAACAGGAATTTGAATAGGAATTTTTTTTTTGTTCCAGCGATCACATAGAGGTGGGGTTGGGATGGAAGGGTGGGCAGGAGGTGACATTGATCCTGGAGTGGGGCTTTAAAAGTGTCCTGGCATCAGTGGGAGTAAACAATGCTCCAACTTTGGTGTGAATGAAAGGAATTGTGCCCCATCATTGGTGTCATTTAGTGGGAAGGATCATGCCCTAATCATTGGTGTCACTTGGGAGGAACTGTGCCCCATCACTGGTGTCATTGTGAGGAATTGTGCCCCTTTGTTGATGTCATTGGGGGGAATTATGCCCCAAGGGCCAGATAAAAGCTAACAAAGGGCCCCATTTGCAGTTTGGAGACCAGTGTAAGAGTGCTCTCTTAAAACTCTGCTGCTAACTCCGTTTTGTGCTATTTTATATTAATAGTTGGGCCATACTGTGTATGTTTTTCTACTTTCTGAAAGTTGGGAATGTTTGATGCTGACCTAAGGTTATATAAATGGAGATACTTATAATAAAAATGCCTTCTTCTGCTGTTTTTAAAATAAAAAATAATCAATAATCATAGCATTTAAGTAACATTCCTCCCCTTTGCCGTGAGCCTGGTCACACAAGGTCTACTGATAAATTATATTTCAGCATTTTGCTTACATATTAAAACAGTTTCAGCTCCGTCTAAAATTCAGTACAAGTTCAATTCTCCAGCTTAATGACCCAGAAACATTAAAGTCATGAGCATTTTAAGGATATTCTGCCAAAGTCATTAGCCACCTGTTGAGCTGAAGCAAAAGAAAAAGGAAAATATGAAAAAAAAAGGTCAAATGAACTCGCACTCATTAGCATACATTGCAGCTTTTGTAGCACGGAGCTAATAAAGTACACATGAAACCTAATTCAGAGGAAGAATAAAATATTTCATGAGCAAAAAAGATTTTTGTAATGCAAATTGTAATTTTCCATATTTTTTTTTGTTTTTTTGTTTATTGTACAGTTTTGTTTAGAAATGTATACATTGTATATTGGGGCCGGTTTATTGTCCTTCAGACTCTAGGACAGTGCTGGTAAACCTTGGCACCCCAGATGTTTTGGAACTACATTTCCCATGATGTTCATGCACTCTGCAGTGTAGTTGAGCATCATGGGAAATGTAGTTCCAAAACATCTGGGGTGCCAAGGTTCGCCATCACTGCTCTAGGAGGTCCAGACTTTGGCCAGCAGGAGTGGAAATCTTCCTGGCATCAGTGGGAGCAAAACATTGCCACATTTATTAGGGGGAGGAATAGTGCCCCATCATTTGGTATCATAGGGATGAATGGTACCCCATTTTTGGTGTCAGTAGAAGTGGGGCCCCCTTGTCGGTGTCATGTGGCAGAATGGTGTTTTGTAGCAGTGGGAGGAAAAGTGCCCTAAAGGCCCGAAAAAAGGCAAGTAAAGGGCCACATCTGGCCCTCGGGCCGCAGTTAGGAGACCACTGTTTTATATCTTCTATGTGTGTAGTTTAATTAAATTAGCCCTGTTAATATAGCCTAAACTGTACTTAATCCATAAAGGCTTAGCTGCACAAGTGATTTTAAAGAGATTTAAAGCTGACCCCTGGCCAGGGATCTCCCACGTATGAAACTTTACGGACCCTTCACAATCTGTGGTCACATGGGGCATGTGCTGAATCTTTCTTCTGGACTGGTCTAACTAAAGATCTATATAGAGGAATCAGGACCTCCTTCCTCCTGCTGGTGATCCCTCTAGTGATATAAAGATCTATATAGAGGAATCAGGTCCTCCTTCCTCCTGTTGGTGATTCCTCTAGTGATATAAAGATCTATATAAAGGAATCAGGACCTCCTTCCTCCTGTTGGTGACCCCTCTAGTGATATAAAGATCTATATAGAGGAATCAGGACCTTCTTCCTCCTGCTGGTGATCCCTCTAGTGATATATAGATCTATATAGAGGAATCAGGACCTCCTTCCTCCTGTTGGTGATCCCTCTAGTGATATAAAGATCTATATAGAGGAATCAGGACCTCCTTCCTCCTGTTGGTGATCCCTCTAGTGATATAAAGATCTATATAGAGGAATCAGGACCTCCTTCCTCCTGCTGGTGATCCCTCTAGTGATATAAAGATCTATATAGAGGAATAAGGACCTCCTTCCTCCTGCTGGTGATTCCTCTAGTGATATAAAGATCTATATAGAGGAATCAGGACCTTCTTCCTCCTGCTGGTGACCCTTCTAGTGATATAAAGATCTATATAGAGGAATCAGGACCTTCTTCCTCCTGCTGGTGATCCCTCTAGTGACATAAAGATCCATATAGAGGGCTTAGGACCTCCTTCCTCCTGCTGGGGATCCCTCTAGTGATATGAAGATCTTTATAGAGGAATCAGGACCTCCTTCCTCCTGCTGGTGATCCTTCCAGTGATGAACCCCAGAAATCTATTCACTTTCTCTACTGCCAAGCCCCACTGTTCCTTTCCAGTGGTGGGCACCCTCGGTAATGCTGGGCAATGTTCAGTCCAGAAAAGGACCTGCACTAGGTTAGTAAGAGGTGAGTCTTTGGAGGACAAAGTTATAATTCTACCCTACTTCACTCAATAAGTAAGAAAAAAAAGTCTAGAGAAACACATTAAACTGTAGTTTTCTCCTTGGCCTCGACGTTCTTATAACAACGATGATATTAGGTATTTTAAACAGGACAAATTGCCTCTTTCACAGTGGTCAATACAAAAGAAAATTTGGTCTGACTTTGTGTTGACCCTTTAAAGATATTTTTGCTCTTCTGTATACTGATGATTCAGTGGTTTTGTTCATTGAAAAGAAGATGCCATTGATCTCATTTAAGGTGACATAGATGATTACACTCTTTTTTTAACTCTTTTATTTCATGATGTATAACCTTATTATCATGCTGAAATAAAATGAATAGAGTTCCACAATGTCTTTTTAACTTCCTTTTTATCTCTATCTTTAGGCCTTCTGATCTCCGGCCTTCCCTTCAGTCTTGCACATTTGTACCGGCTCCTCTCCTGGACTGAAATGGCTTCCTCTAATTTCACCGCACACTGTGAGCTTCTCATAATGTGCATTAGAAGCTGCAGCAAGTCAGACAGAGCCTGCCTCATTTCCTGGCTGGAGGACATCCAGTGTCATCTTCTTACCTCCACAGCCTGTTTGTCCCTGGCCCACCACTTTGAATCATTTGATTTCAGTTTTTTCAATCATGGAGGCTCAACATCACAAGTAGACATTGCCTGCCAAGGATCTTTCCTTCCTCCAGATTGACAATGACCCATCAAGACATTTTGATATTTACACAACTCCTTCCAAGAGCCAGCCCACTGTTTGCAACAGGGCTAAGGACCCTTGAGATGAGTACTGAGGCAAGGTGCTGCAATACTTTTCCCATCCATAACCTTCCCCCCCCCACCCCAAACTCATCCTTCCAGCTGTTGGGTTTGCCTTACGTCAGTTATACTGGCTTGTGTTGCCCCATCCAGATCTCTTGATGAAGCCTACAGTAACTGCTTATACGGCACCACATATTAACCTTTGCTGGCCAATCTGTTTACTCCCATCGATCTGATGTTCTGGATCTTGAGAGCACCCCTCCACTGTGTAGCCAATGGGAAATGTCCACGTTACACAGGAACATTTATCCTGGACTTTGGCTTTAACCACTTCCTGCCAGGTATGTCCCAGCAGCTGGATTGCTTTTACAAGCTGCGTTTGGGGTCCTCCTCCTTCCCAAGCTCTCCCATCCCACCGGAACAGCCCTGATCATCTCTATGAAATAGGAAGCGATGAGTATTTTGTCACTCCTGGTTTCGCTGGTTGTAAACAAACCATTACTAGTTTGAAAAAAATATTGGATCATACCAATCTTGGTATGATCCAATGCTTTTAAGGGCAGAGGAGAGATCTGGGGTCTAATAGACCCCAGATGTCACAGTAAAGAGAACCTGTCACTGCCTATTGGTATTGAAAGGGATGTTTACATTCCTTGTGACAACAATAAAAGTGGTAGTAAAAAAAAAAGAAAAAAAAAAAAAAAAAAGGAAAGATACAGCATAAAAATAAATACATAAATAATGAAAAAGGAAGGCAGTACAGAGCAGTAATACAAAGTAGGAAAGAAATTAAGGGTAAATATTATTAAAACGAGACAAAGAGTAAAGAAAGGGGCAAGTCATAAAACGTAATCCAGCAAACAATAGGTTTGACCTAGCATCAGGTGTATTTTTAGGGTTAGGGTTAAGTACCTTTATGATAACTGTGTATAGAGATCACAGGGTTATTCTTGTGATTACCTCCATCTGATTCTTTATCCTGAAATTTTTTCAGGCATACTCAAAGGTTACCAACCACATTCTGGGCTGATACGGGAGTTTAAAATGAATGTAACAGGATTTTTTTATAATCACAAACATGTTATACTTACCTGCTCGCTGTAATAGTTTTGCACAGAGACACCCAGATCCTCTTCTTCTGGGGTCCCCTACTGGTGCTCTTGCCCCCCCCCCCCACTGGGTGCCCCCATAGCAAGCCACTTGCTATGGGTTACTTGTGCAGGCTCACTCCCGCTGTGGCTGTGATTGACAGTTGCAGGAGCCAATGCTTCCTGGTGCTGCCTCTATTGCCAGTGAGGAGAGCGTTGGCTTGAGATTAGGCTCAGGTAAGTATAAGGGAGGGCTGGGTGGGGAGGTGCAAGAAAGAAGAGAGAAGAACCTTGGAAACACAGTGCGAAGACTTGAGCAGGAGTACACTGCAGATGCAGGTATCTGCCAGCGTCAGAGACATGGTCAAGGCAAATCAGGGTCACGATTAGGCAGGAGGAAGCATAGTCAAATAGTAAGCTGAGGTCAGTGCCAAAAAAGCAGGAAAAGAATAGTCAAGTAGTAGGCCAAGTTCAGTACAAGGAAGCAGGCAGAGCATAGTCAAAGGCAACCAAGGTTGCTATCCAGGTAAGACAGAGCAAGGTCAGGATCTAGCTGAGTCAGCAACGGAAGATCAGTAAGAAGAAGGAAGAGATTCACAGGAATACAGGGAAGCTGAATAACGTCCAGCAACTAGCTCACATCAGGACCTCCTTTAAATAGGCAAGTTGGTGCCATTTTCAGGAATGAGCATGCGTTGTTGCGCGCTGGTGCACACAGATCTGCCTACATGTCAGTGCACGTTGGTTACTGGCCAGAGCTCACCTGGGAAATTAGGAAAGGCCTTCTGGACTGGACTTACTTTATTCTTGAGGTGGTAGCTTATACCTGGGGAACTGTAAGTAGTAGGCCTTTGGATTATCCAGAGGAGGGGCTGAAGGTGTACAGTCAGGTCCATAAATATTGGGACATTGAAACAATTCTAACCTTTTTTGGCTCTATATACCACCACAATGGATTTGAAATGAAACGAACAAGATGTGCTTTAACTGCAGACTTTCAGCTTTAATTTGAGGGTATTTACATCCAAATCAGGTGAACGGTGTAGGAATTACAACAGTTTGTATATGTGCCTCCCACTTTTTAAGGAACCAAAAGTAATAGTACGATTGGCTGATCAGCTGTTCCATGGCCATGTGTGTGTTATTCCCTCATTATTCCATTTACAAGGAGCAGATAAAAGGTCCAGAGTTAATTTCACATGTGCTATTTGCTATCTGTTGCTGTCAACTCTCAATATGAGATCCAAAGAGCTGTCACTATCAGTGAAGCAAGCCATCATTAGGCTGAAAAAACAAAACTAACCCATCAGAGAGATAGCAAAAACATTAGATGTGGCCAAATCAACTGTTTGGAAAATCCTTAAAAAGAAAGAACTCAGCAGCACCAAAAGCCCAGAAGACCATGGAACACAACTGTGGTGGATGACCGAAGAATTCTTTCCCTGGTGAAGAAAACACCCTTCACAACAGTTGGCCAGATCAATAACAATCTCCAGGAGGTAGGTGTATGTGTGTCAAAGTCAACAATCAAGAGAAGACTTCACCAGAGTGAATACAGAGGGTTCACCACAAGATGTAAACCATTGGTGAGCCTCAAAAACAAGAAGGCCAGATTAGAGTTTGCCAAACAACATCTTAAAAAAGCCTTCACAGTTCTGGAACAACATCCTATGGACAGATGAGACCAAGATCAACTTGTACCAGAGTGATGGGAAGAGAAGAGTATGGAGAAGGAAAGGAACTGCTCATGATCCAAAGCATACCACCTCATCAGTGAAGCATGGTGGTGGTAGTGTCATGGCGTGGGCATGAATGGCTGCCAATGGAACTGGTTCTCTTGTATTTATTGACGATGTGACTGCTGACAAAAGCAGCAGGATGAATTCTGAAGTGTTTCGGGCAATATTATCTGCTCATATTCAGCAAAATGCTTCCGAACTCATTGGACGGCGCTTCACAGTGCAGATGGACAATGACCCGAAGCATACTGCGAAAGTAACCAAAGAGTTTTTTAAGGGAAAGAAGTGGAATGTTATGCAATGGCCAAGTCAATCACCTGACCTGAACCCGATTGAGCATGCATTTCACTTGCTGAAGACAAAACTGAAGGGAAAATCCCCCAAGAACAAGCAGGAACTGAAGACAGTTGCAGTAGATGCCTGGCAGAGCATCACCAGGGATGAAACCCAGTGTCTGGTGATGTCTATGCATTCCAGACTTCAGGCTGTAATTGACTGCAAAGGATTTGCAACCAAGTATTAAAAAGTGAAAGTTTGATGGATGTTTGTTAATCTGTCCCATTACTTTTGCTCCCTTAAAAAGTGGGAGGCACATATATAAACTGTTGTAATTCCTACACTGTTCACCTGATTTGGATGTAAATACCCTCAAATAAAGCTGAAAGTCTGCAGTTAAAGAACATCTTGTTCGTTTCATTTCAAATCCATTGTGGTGGTGTATAGAGCCAAAAAGATTAGAATTGTGTCGATGTCCCAGTATTTATGGACCTGACTGTATGTGCTTTAGTATGCTGGATGATGCATTACAAGGACTCAAGGTACAACAATGCCTTCTGGAAGTGAGGGTTTGTGTCAGCATAAGTAGCCTCTGAAAATGGCTAATGGTAACCGAGAAGCTACTACTTGGCCCTGCCTACACGGTGTTCCAAAATAACAGAAATTAATGTCTCTTGCAAATGCTTTATGTGTTGCTTGTGCAAATTTAAGTGATTTAAATTTGGAAAAGTCCCATATGGCAATTGTTCAGGACTGGATCTTAAAAGTCTCCTGTTTTGAAGACAGCATCAGGTCTTGGGTAATGTCTGAAGACCTCCACCTGCGTGTTAATGTCTCCACTTTCCAGTCTTTTACTTTTACTTTGTGGCTTTTCTCTTCTAAATACATTTTCAAAACCATTCATCCACAACAGCGTTTGTTATTTTTCCCATTAGCTTAGGGATCTCTTTTAAAACAGCAGTAAAAAAATAAATAAATAAATATCCAATTCCCAACCTATCAATATGGAGGATAAAGTTTTGGAGTTCAAAGAAATTGTTTAGAAAAACTTTAGTTAACGCGCTGACTTAACGAATGACAGAGACAATGAGGACGACTGCATTTCCACCCGGTAATTGATGTTCTGGTTGTTTTCCTATTGTTGGCAATATAAATATTGAACTTGAGAAACCCGTCTGTATTACATTTAATCTTTCCGCTTTCAAAATCGCCCCTCGGGCATTCTCTATGAATAATCCTCCTTTACATCCCGCGGACGAGACATACAAATTTCCAGTTTAAAGCCGTGTTGACACGTGCGGCATCTATTTGAGGCTTCAAGAATCTGCGATAAGGCTTTGTTATGGGCATTTTTTGGATGATATTTGGTGCCTAATGAGGCATTTTGAAAATAATGTATTAATACGGGAGAGACACAGACTTCTGCCTCCAGTTGTTAGCTAAGTTCTAAATAATACTTAACCAGCGTCTACAATTCTGAGGGCTACGGGAAGAGGGGAGAAAATAAACTAGAAATCAGAGATGGCCACAGTTTTACATTTGTGATCCCAATGTTTAAAGTGCCATTGCTGTTGTCATAGTGTGAAAGTATTAACTCCTTTGTGACGGAGCGTAAAACAAACCTCAATGCCTAAACACAAGTTTACACATTTGACATGTGTTAGTAAAACTGTACATATCATCACAACGGCGTATTGTATCAAGAGGGAACATACCAGCTTTTTTTTTTCAGGACAAATTGGGCTTTCATTTGGTGGTAAATGGTAACGGATATCTCAAGAATTTTTTTATAGTTACATAGTTACATAGTAGGTGAGGCTGAAAAAAGACACAAGTCCATCAAGTCCAACCTATGTGTGTCTTGTTAAACTCCCTTCCGCGAAAAAGTTTTATCCCTATTGTGGGGTCACCAGTACGGTATTTATAAATTTAAGTCATATCCCCTCTCAAGCGTCTCTTCTCCAGAGAGAATAAGTTAATATCCTCCAGACACTTTATTAGCTTTGTTGCCCTTCTTTGTACTCGCTCCATTTCCAGTACATCCTTCCTGAGAACTGGTGCCCAGAACTGGACAGCATACTCCAGGTACGGACGGACCAGAGTCTTGTAGAGTGGAAGAATTATCGTTTTATCTCTGGAGTTAATCCCCTTTTTAATGCATGCCAATATTCTGTTTGCTTTGTTAGCAGCAGCTTGGCATTGCATGTTGACTCTTTTGAAATTCAGTGTCTTTGTATTCCCCTTATGTTTCTTATTTGTGTGATTTATACTGAAGCCAGTTGACCTGTGATCGCTGTTTCCTAAATTGCCCCGTATTTCTACATCCGTGATCAGGTCTGTATTGTTCGTAATCAGTAGATCCAGTAACGCTTTATTTCTAGTTGGTGCGTTTACCATTTGACCCATTAAAATTGTCCTGCAAGACATTTAGGAACTGGCGAGCCTTAAACGAATGTGTAGTTCCCTCCGCCCAGTCTATGTCTGGATAATTAAAATCCCCCATTATGATAACACTTCCCATCCTTGCTGCTCATCCAAATTGTGATAGGAGGTCCTTCTCCCCCTCCTCACTCAGGTTAGGGGGCCTATAGCATACTCCCAGTATTATTTTCCCCTTAGCTTCATTCCTTTGGAGCTCTACCCATAAGGATTCCACCTTCTCCCTAGCTCCCTTAGTGATGTCATCTCTCACATTCACCTGTACATTTTTCTTGATATATAGGCATACCCCTCTGCCTTTTTTACCCTCTCCATCCCTGCGATAAAGGGTATACCATTAAATGGTTGCCAGCCAATCATGAGAGCTGTTGAACCAGGTCTCTGAAATTCCCACAAAATCCAAATCCTCCTCGTACAACAATAACTCTAGTTCACCCATCTTGTCCGCCAGGCTCCTGGCATTGGTGAACATGCCACATAGTGTAGACCGGTCGCATACTATCCTCTTATTGGGTGTTCTGAGATTGCATCTAGGACTTGTTACTATACTTACCTTGGGTTTATGTGCTTTAGTCAACCTACCACTAATGCCCCCAATACTACCCTCTGTAATATGTTCCTTGCTAACTTTCGCTACATCTGGGCCCTCCCCCCCGTCGCCTAGTTTAAAAATCCCTCTAACTTTTTGGCCATCTTTACTCCAAGCTGATCTGCACCCTCCTCATTTAGGTGCAGTCCGTCCCTTCTATAGTACTGGTAATCGACTGAGAAGTTGGCCCAGTCCTCCAGGAACCCAAACCCCTCCTTACTACACCAGCTCTTCAGCCACTTACTTCCCTAACCTCCCTCTGCCTTTCTGGTGTGGCTCGATGTACCGGTAGTATTCCTGAGAATACTACCTTGGAGGTCCTTTTCCTCAATTTAGCTCCCAAGTCCCTAAAATCGTTCTTTAGCACACTCCATCTGCCTCTGACTTTGTCATTGGTGCCAACGTGCACCATGACAGCCGGGTCTTCCCCAGCCCCTCCCATTAATGTGTCCACCAGATCCGTGATGTGCCAAACCCGAGCGCCCGGTAGACAACATACAGTTAAGCGCTTCAGGTCTTTGTTACAGATTGCCCTTTCTTTGTCCTTCTAAGAATTGAGTCCCCTATCACCAGAGTCTGTCTTTCCTTTCCCTTCGCTTCCCCCCCACTCTCACTGGAGGAGTTCTTCCCCTGGCAGCTAGGAGAGAACCTCAGCTCCAGCAGTGCTGGTCCCTGATTGGTTTCACCAATGTCACTCAATGGAGCGTACGTATTGGGATGCTCCAGAAATGGATCAGCCTCCTTGGCACTTCTCCCTCTACCCCTCCTGACTGTCACCCATCTACTCTTTGCTAGTGCCTGCACCTCTTTGTCTCCACCCGCCTCTGTGCTGGCCCCTGCCGGCCCCTGCCGGGTACGTTCCTGGCTCTCCTTTCTTATGGAGGGTCTTCTCAGTGCTGACATTTGCTTCCCCAGATCCAGAACCTGGGCTTCCAGGGAAACAATGTGCTTACGTTTTGCGCAGAAGTATTCGCCGTCGATCAGAGAATCAAGGATCGCATACATGCCACAAGATGTACACCGAGTCGCATCTCCACACCCACCGGGCATTGTACCTACTAATTTAATGAGGATTGGGTATTATACCCTGTCCAAACAACTAGCTTACTGACACTAATACTCAACAAGACAATACACAGGTACTCAACAAGACAATACACAGGTACTCAACAAGACAATACACAGGTACTCAACAAGACAACACACAGGTACTCGCTAACCAACGTGCACTCGTTGACCAACCTGTACCCACTGACCAACCTGTACCCGCTGACCAACGTGCAAACACACACAATTCACAAGTACTAACGATCCACACACACTATTCAGACAACACTCAGGTACTCACGATACACAGTTACTACCTGACACTAATACTCAATACAGCTCACGTGCACTCGCAGCACTCATGTACTTACAATACACAGGTACACACTCACCCTACACAGGTACTTGACCCCTGTTACAACCTCTTGTTTTCAACTCTGGTTTTTTAACTCACCACTTAGTCCAGTTCCACTAATTCTGGTTTTTTAACTCACCACTTAGTCCAGTTCCACTTGGTCTAAGTTCCAGCAAGCTCAAAGATGAGCAGCCTCACAATGAGTTCTACAGAAGGTCATATAGGCCTCAAGCACCTGGGACCCATTAACCGCTCCCCTTAATTAGTAGACTGAAGGAAGCAAAGACAAAAAAAAGCTGTTTAAAAAGTGACCGAAAAAGGTGTTAAAAAGCTACAAGGAAAAGCCCCAAAAAGAACCTAAAAATGCAACCCAGCAATCACCAGCAGTCAAAAGCAAAACTTGTTCACACTCTCTACTCAAGGTCTCCACTGTTTAGCTTCCAACCAGCAGTCTGGCCAATTACTATTGCTATTGCTATCTAGCTATTACCGTAACCAACCACCAAAAAAACTGCCCGAAATTAATTCTCCTGCTCCTGACAATCGTAGCAAAATCACAGATGTAGATATTATTTGTTGTTTATAGTAAGACCCAGAAACAAGATTTTTTTTCTTCCTTTTTTATCCTACCTAAAACACACCGATACTGTTACTAATTTAAAAATGCTTAGATTTTTTTTTTTTTTTTTTTAATTTCTTAAAATATACTGGCCCTGAGTAGGGAGATTTCTGCAGCATATTTGGAAAGTACAGAATCACAGTATATATATATAAAATAATATGCAAAGTGCTTGGAGGGAAGCTTCAGAACGGCAAAGATGTGTTTTTATTACAAATGATGTGAGCGGACTGAAGTTCCTCTTTCAGGTCTGTGCAGGGAGAGAGATGAGTCACTTAAATGACAACCACTAAAGATCACATGCGGCCTGTTCATTCTGTGTTTGAACCAGCTTCAGAGACCTTCAGTATAAAGCGCTATAATTACAATATGATGCTCCCTGATCCCCTCCAGCATTACACCGACCCTCATTATCAGAATAAAGCACACGGCAAAGCTGGAAGCCGTTCTCTCCGGCGGTACCTGGAAATGTTTTTTTTTTTTTTTTTTTTTCTACCTACATAAATAGCAGCTGAATCACTTTGAGTGAATATTGCTGCAATTATTATTACTGCTATCAATTTTATTATCATCATCATTTCGAGGAGGGATATTTTGGGAGGAGAACAACTCTACTATCTTCCATTAGAGGCATTATTACAAAGAATATGAACAGATAATTTATATCCCAGTCTATGAAGGTGGGGGAGGGGCGGGAATTATGGAGCACATAGGCACAACCGCACTGAACTGTCATCCTGCCTAGAGTCCTTCTTCTTCTTCTTCTTTTTTTTTTTTTTTGAAGCGCAGTGTATTTATGACTGCGGAAACTCCGTCCAACAACACTAATGAAAGCAGATGCTGATGTTTATTTCCACTCCGCCGTTTTGCAGGGCGTATTCGGCGGCAGAGAGAGGAGAAAATAGAACTGCGCATTCAAATGCAAAGCAATTAAAGGGAATCTGCAATCCCGGATTAAAATGAATCTCTTTAGGCTGTTATAATGGATGCAAGATACCTGTTACATTGTATCTAAACCCAAATGGAATAAATATATTGCAGCTTAAAAGTCCTCAATGTGGCAGCCGCGTTTTATTATTTTTCACCTGGTGATCCTTGGGTGACAACGCGCATTGTATCTATGAAGGAGCGGGGTTGTCATCCTAGGACAGAACTACCAAACACATCCCCCCTTTTTTTCTTCTCCATCATACAGTGAGAATGTAGAAGCATATAAAAAGTATAACAAGCTTTCATACTGACCAGGGGCGTTCGCAGAACTTTTTTTGGGTTGGGCTCCGCCCCTTTTTGACAATATCATGAAGGGGAGGGGCTTAGTTATTATCACATAGAAAATGGAAGAGTTTCCCGGGGGGGGGGGGATGGGTTATCAGCAAAATCTTTATAAGTAATTAGTTAAATATCTTTTATTCTGGCAAAGAGTGGATTCAATTATACAATAAATTTAAGATATAAGTTCTGGTTAGTGACACAAACAACAACATGAGCCATCACTGATGGCAAACAATACACTAAGGAGACCATGGTTGCCAATTACATTATGAATACCCCAATGCATTTCGACCCTTTCATTTCTGGTCTTCTTCAGGGGGATTTTTAATTCTGGGAAATATATCAGAAAATTTTAATTTAGACAAGATTAATAACATTGTGCAATATAAAAAACATGGTTTTTACATTTCCTATTATTCAAAAATACATCTCCGTATGTGCGGTGATATATTTACCATTAAGAGGATGGAAAGGTGAGAATGTATCGCACAACCAAGATTGCTAAAACAGTTGCATTCAGTGGTCCCAAAGTGTCCGCATGTCCACTCCAGGTGGGTCCACAGTCTACAGGGCTTACAAAGAGCCACACTATTGGACCTTGAGAGGAAGGTAAAGGGTGAGGCACCTGTAATTTGATATTTAAGGCATCTCAATAGGTGATCAGCAAGTATTCTATAAGTATGTGATACTGCTATGCGACTTCAGACAGGTTGATACTCAATCAAGTATTGAGTATCTTGACTGAGTAGAGAGGAGGGTGAGGGGGGCTGAGAGAGGGGAGGGTGAGAGGGGGGCTGAGAAAAAGGGGTGTGGGGGGGCTGAGAGAAGGGTGAGAGGGGGGCTGAGAGAGAGGGGTGGGGTGGCTGAGAGGAGAGTGAGAGAGAGGGGTGGGGGGGCTGAGAGGAGGGTGAGAGAGAGGAGGGTGAGAGGGGGCTGAGAGAGAGAAGGGGAGAGAGAAGAAATGTGAGAGAGAGAGAGAGGGGGGCTGACAGGGAGGGGGCTGACAGAGGGGGGTGGCTGACAAGGAGTGGGGGTGGCTGACAAAGAGGGGATGGCTAACAGAGTGGGGGAGCCTGACAGAGGGGGGGGTCACTGACAGACATGGAGTGAGGGAGCAGATGAGAGAGAAACTTCAGTCAGGAGAGCAAGCAGCCGCAATAGCTTACAGTCCAGTCCCGCCTCTACATGTGACCAGCTCCGCCCTGCCAATCACAGAACCTCATTTCTGCCCGTACATTACCCATTCGGCCAATCCCAGGGCGCACGTTGCCCATCGCTGAGCTGGGCTCAGAGCGCACCAGACCAGCGGTGTATGACATAGATGCGGGCACGGGATGCGCCCATGTAGATGCCACAGTGCCGCTGCCACCTTGCCGATTCCAGGGGGGCACTTGTCCCCCCTTGCCCCCCCTTGCAGACACCCATGATGCCGATGTAACGCGAATATGCGGCCTTTGGCTTGAAAGGGTTGAACCGGGGTGATGGCTTCAGCTGCACGCATCACCCCGATACCGTTTTTTTAGAACCGACTGTTGGCTTTCTTATGATAACAATCGATGCGGCTAAGCAGCCCCTTTATCCCTATCACAAGGCAGCAGGAGGGGACACTCCCCCCCTTCCCGCCGCCTTCCGTGGCTGGGCCGGGCTCTCTCTAAATAAATAAGAAAAAAAGAAAAATGTAAACCGCCCCATCCCTCCGAGCTCACGCTCAGAAGTGAACGCATACGTAAGTCGCACCAGCAAATGTAAACAGTGCTCAAACCACACATGTGAGGTATCGCCGCATTCGTTAGAGCGAGGGCAATGATTCTAGCCCTGGACCCCTGCTGTAATTCTAAACTGGTAACTGTAAAAAAATGTTAAAGTGTCACCTTTGGAGATTTTTAAGTACCGTAGTTTGTTGCCATTCCACGAGCGTGACATGTTAGGTATCTTTTTACTCAGTGTAGAATCAGCTTTCACATTCAAATTGGGCTAACTTTACTCAAATTGCATTTGAAAGACCGCTGCGCAAATACAGTGTGACATAAAATATTGCAATGATCACCATTTTATTCTCTAGGGTCTCTACTAAATATATATATATATATATAATGTTTGGGGGTTCTAAGCAATTTTCTAGCAAAAAATACTGATTTTGACTTGTAAGCAACAAGTGTCATAAAAGGCTTAGGCATGAAAGGGTTAAAAAGATATACAGGTTAAAATGGGATGCATGCAGCTATGCATCGTAAATTTGTACACAATTACATGAAAAAAACACAAGATTCTGTCTGTAAATACATCATAAAGACAGAAATACCCAACGCGTTTCGAGATATGTTCTTTTTTGCTTTCTTCTTCAGGGGTAAGTGGTTAACAGGTATATTTTATCCTTATATGTGTATTCAATCACACAAAGAGCCGCATCATCAAAAAAGAGCGCCAATTTTGAAAAAAGAGCAATATTTTTTACTTTTTTGCTATAATAAATATCCCCAAAAAATATATAAAAAAACATTTTTTTTCCCTCAGTTTAGGCCGATATGTATTCTTCTACAATAAGCGTATATTGATTGGTTTGCGCAAAAGTTATTGTGTCTACAAAATAGGGGATAGATTTATAGCATTTTTTTTATTATTTTGTTTTTATTAGTAATGGCAGCGATCTGCGAGTTTTATTGTGACTGCGACATTCCGGCGAACAAATCGGACACTTATGACACTATTTTGGGACCATTGACATTTATACAGCGATCAGTGCTATAAAAATGCACTGATTACTGTGTAAATGACACTGGCAGGGAAGGGGGTTAAACACCAGGGGACGACCAAAGGAGTTAGGTGTGTTCCCTCAGCGTGTTCTAACTGTAGGGGGGGGTGGGCTTACTAGAACATGACAGAGATCACTGCTCCCGATCACTGGGAGCAGGAGATCCCGGTCATGTTGCTAGGCAGAACAGGGAAATGCCTTGTTTACATAGGCATCTCCCCGTTCTGCCTCTCTGTGCCACGATCGCGGGCCACCAGGGGACATCGAGTCCGTGGGACCTGCAGGCACACTCCTGCGGCATTCGGGGTGCGCGCTCCCGCTAGCCGCTGATGACAGAGTGATGTACGGGTACGTCGTTTTGTGCACCCGTGCCACTTTGCCAACATATATATGTGTGAGCCGGTCGGCAGGTGGTTAAAATCGAAGAAGAAACTTGCTGCTGTCTGTGCCAGATGGCTCGAGATGGACTAAGGGGAAAGATGGCACCTGACTTGGAGCACCTCCAACCACTGGGGGGTGCCAGAAAAGACCCGTCAGGGATCCACACCAAAACCTCAGGTGGAGACTGCTAAGCTTGTTAAAAGGGGTTTCTTCCAGATTCCGATAAGCCCCCCGCTCATAGATCCCCACAACCACTGTCTAGGGTTGTAGAGAAGAGGCCCTAGTCCCAATCAACATGAGGACAATGTGCTTTGGGGTGGGGGAGCCCCCCTGCCCCAAAGCACCTTGATATTTAGAGGGCATGTGGCCTGGTATGGCTCAGGATGGGGGGGTGCTTGCTTGTCCCCCCCTTCCTGACCTACTGGGTTACATGCTCTGATAAGGGTTCGGTATGGATTTTGGAGGGGACCCCATGCCGTTTTTTTATTTTAATTTTGGTGTGAGTTAGGTCTACACCGGGGACATTGTTTTTTATTTTTTAATAAAGGAATTGTCAAAAACTCTTGTACTGTCTTTATTCATTTTTACCCTTTTTTGGTGAATGAGTAGGGGTACTATGTACCCCTACTCATTCACATGGGGGGTGGGTGGGATCTGGAGGTCCCCTTGTTAAAGGGGGCTTGCAGATTCAGATTAGCCCCCTGCCCGCAGATCCCCACAATCACTGACCTAGGTTGTAGGGAAGAGGCCCTTGTCTCCATCAACATCGGGACAAGGTGCTTTGGGGCAGGGGGGGCTCTGTTGAGGTTATGTGGCCTGGTATGGTTCAGAAGAGGGATGGAGGGGTGCTGGCTTGTCCCCCCCCCTTTCCCGACCTGCCGGGCTGCTTGCTCAGATAAGCATCTGGTATGGATTGGGGGGAACCCCACACTGTTTTTTTTCTGACCTTTCTATTGCTGCCATTCTTTTGTTTACATTTCAGCTGTCAGTGGGGAAGCCCGCTGACAGCGGACGAGTCATCAGTTGTTAAGGACACGGCGGCCGGCTTCCCCCAGCTATTCTTCATACAAAATCTGAATCGGTTGATCATTTTTCGACCGATCCATATTCGAATTGCTCCCGAAAATGTAGAATTTGCATAAACAAAAACATTTTTAATGAATTTCAACGAAATTCATTACTATTTTATTCTGAGATTCGGATACATCTGAACCTCTGAATAACCAAAAATTTGTCCGAATTCGGATTCGTACCAAAAACAAATTGCACTTGTCTAATCTACAGGTTGCCTTGTAAAAACTGAAAATGTTGATTTTTTAGGGAAGCCTTCAGTTTACATGTGATCAATATGGCAGAGCTGATAATAGTGATCACATGATCAGGAAACCACTCCTATTGGTTCTCTGTCATCAGTAAGGAGCAAAGATGACAGCTGGGATTGGAAGCCAGTAGTTGCACAAAGCTTTGGTTGATAGCTGTCAAAGAGTCAATGGAGGTTATTTACTAAAGGAGAATCCACTTTGCACTGAAAGTGCACTTGGAAGTAAAGTCGCTGTAGATCTGAGGGGGACATGCAAGGAAAATAATAATCAGCATTTTAGCTTGCACATGATTGGATGATAAAATCAGCAGAGCTTCCCCTCATTTCAGATCTTCCCCTTAGATTTAGAGCGACTGCACTTCCAAGTGCACTTGCAGTGCAAAGTGGATTTGTCTTTCGTAAATAACCCCCAATGCTTCTTAATGAATCTTAAAGAGGAAGTAAACCTTGATGGGTGTTACTTCCTCTTTGTTTCCCTGCAAAGGTAAAACATAATGGGCTACTATGCATTGCGTAGTAGACCATTATGTGACACTTACCTGTGGGAGAAGCCCGCGATGTCCCCGTCTTCCTCGCTAGTAGCGAGCGTTCATTCTTCACCCCTCTTCCTTCCGGGGCCACAAACTCCGGCTCTGCGACTGGCCGGAGTTGCGTGACATCACGTGATGTCACTCCCGCACATGCGCGCGGGAGCCGCCTTTAACGGCATGACCCGAGCTAGAAACGGCACAGCGTGCCCATTCTAACTCCGGAGCATGCGCAGAAGAAATCGCCCTACGGCGATTTGCAAATATCTCCTAGACCGTGCAGGTCTGGGAGATATTTCAAGCACCTACAGGTAAGCATTAATCTAGGCCTACCTGTAGGTTAAAGTGATTGTAAAGGGTTTACAACCACTTTCAGCATGGGGTATAGTTCTAAGGAAATGTAATATAGAATTTGCAGGTGGGAAGGGTTGAAATTGTGATACGTTGGGCCTGTTGGGAATTCTCCTTTGGAGAGCATGGACAGAGCAACTCAAATATGAGCAGGGGTGGACTGACCATTCGGGCACTCGGGCACTGCCCGAGGGCCCCATGCCACTAAGGGGCCCCATCAGGGTTGCCAGCCTTAATAAAACCAGGGACAGTTTCTAAAATCTGTGTTTTTTAAAAAAAATCCCAAGATTATAGCTGCCCCGCCTCTCCTGTACCTTTTCAGTGTGTGTATGTGTATTCTGTGTGTGTATACTGTGTGTGTATATTGTGTGTCTGTGTGTGTATACTGTATGTGTGTGTGTATACTGTGTGGCCCCATAATCTATTGTCCGGGGGCCCCATAATCTCCTATTGCCCGGGGGCCCCATAATCTTCTCCTTTTGCCCGGGGGCCCCATAATCTCCTATTGCCCGGGGGCCCCTGAATATGAGCATCCTTGATTTATAACATTCAGATTCCTGCATTTCTTATCAATTGTGTCACAGACATAGAAAGTACAGAGTAAAAGGAGCTGGAAAATGGAGACAAGTCGCTCGAGAGGACGCCTTAATATCCCTTTAAACATAATAAATTGAATGACTTACATTTTGTTGGATTTTGTCTCAGCTGAGAGATTAAAGGAAAATGAAAACGCTTAGCCTGGCAGCTCCCATAAAGCTGCTCAAAGTTTAAACTCTAAATGCGAATTTGGCGCCATCTACGCTCTGGCTTGCGGCAGGTGCCAAACAAAAATGCGCCAGCTTGCATTGTTCATCTTGCCTTTCAAATAGTCCGCTTTATGTCCTCATCCAGAGTCTAGAACAATTATTTAAATCTGGAAAGGACAGTAGTCCTGAAAATGAAAATCATTATTAAGCTGACGGTGTTGATTTGTTACAATGCCAGATATATATTTTTTTTATGCTATAATTGTATCAGAAAATTACAGTATTAAACAGAGGCACAGTGCCATCTACAGGCTGCCTTGTGTAGTTGAAGCCATTTATTTTTCAGTAAAGCTCCCATAAAACTGCTCAAAGTTTGAACACCAAATGCTAATTTGGCGCCATTTACGCTCTGGCTTGCGGCCGGCGCCAAATAAAAATGCGCCAGCTTGCACTGTTCATCTCGCCTTTCAAATGGTCCACTTTATGTCATCATCCAGAGTCTAGAACAATTATTCAAATCTGGAAAGAACAGTAGTCCTGAAAATGAAAAGCATCATTAAGCTTACGGTGTTGATTTGTTACAGTGCCAGATATTTTTTTATGCTATAATTGTATCAGAAAATTACAGTAATAAACAGCGGCAGAGTGCCATCTACAGGTTGCCTTGTGTAATTGAAACCATTTATTTTTCAGTAAAGTCTTTGGTTACAGATTTGTTACAATGCCAGATATATATATTTTTATGCTATAATTGTATCAGAAAATTACAGTAATAAACAGCGGCAGAGTGCCATCTACAGGTTGCCTTGTGTAATTGAAACAGTAAAGTCTTTGGCTTACATGTGTTCAATATGCCATGGCTGACAATAGTGATCACATGATCAGGAACCGCTCTGTTTACTTCCCTGTCATCTGTTGGGAGGGAAGCTGGCAGACGGGATTGGAAGCCTTCAGTTTGATAGCTTTAAAAAAAAAACTTTAAAAAGAACCTGTCATCTGTGGAGAGAGGTGCTGACAGCCTGGTCTGGAAGCCAGACGCCACCCAAAAATTCAGTTGATGTCTCTCAATGAGAGGATGTTTATTGCAGGTGCAAAGGGATATAAAATCATGATATGTTGGGGTTGATTTAATAAAAGCAAATAAACTGTGCACTTTGCAAGAGCAGTTGCTCCAGAGCTTAGTAAATGAGCAGAAGTGCTGCTGACTTCCATCATCCAATCACGTGCAAGCAAAAATGCTGTTTTTTTTTTTCTTTTTTCTCCTTGCACGTGATTGGGTATTCTTTGCAAGGGGAATCTTTACCTCATTTGCTAAGCTCTGGAGCAACTGCACTTGCAGAGTGTAACACCACTTTGGAAAGTGCACAGTCTATTTGCCTTTAGTAAATCAAACCTATTGCATCTGTGTGGAATTCCACTTTCAAGAGCATGCACACAGGAATTCAAATACAGTAGTAAATTGGATTAAGAGCATAATTCGTTCCAGAAGAATGCTTGTAATCCAAAGCACTCGTATATCAAAGCGAGTTTCCCCATAGGAAGTCATGGAAACTCAGATAATCCATTCCACAGCCACTGCTTGTCTGTGCAGTACCGCATGTGGCCAGTGTAGTGGGGGTGCCGGAGAGACACTCGGAAATGCTCAGAGACACTCGGAGTGTTTCCGAGTGTCCCTGAGCATTTCTGAGTGTCTCTAAGCAGCTCCGAGTGTCTTAGAGCGGCTCCGGCGCCCCCCCCCCCGCACCTCTGGCCAAATGCGGTACTGCACACCCAAGAGGCTTGAATCCTGCTCATCTTGGGAGATAACGCTCGCGAAGCAAGTCAGGATTTTAAAAACAATTGCTCGTGTTGCGAAACGCTCGTAAACCGCGTTACTTGCAATCCGAGGTTCCATTGTATGAGCATCCTTGACTTACAATATTTTGTACATTTTTTAAGGATACTTAAGGGTTTTTTTTATTAACTGTCTTAAAATAATGTAAAACATATTTAGTTAGGCTTAAATAAAACGCTGCTTTTTGAACTTTTTTTATACCATAATTGTATTAGACAATTACAGTATTAAACAGAAGCACATTGCCATCTACAGGTGCAGTGACCTCTGCAATCTGAAACTTTTTTCTGAAACCCCTTTTTTTCAATGAAGCCTTTAGCTTACATGTGATCAGTATGCCATAGCTGACAATAGTGATCACATGATCAGGAACCACTCTGATTAGTTTCGCTGTCATCAGTGGGGAGGGAAGCTGGCAGTTTGGGATTGGAAGCCTTCAGGTTGATAGCTTTCAAAAAAAGAATGCTTATTGTTGCATCGGCACGAGCGCACTGAAGAATTGGCTCCTACGTGCCGTTTTTTTCAGCTGCTGTGCCGTTGGCTCCTGTGTGCATGCGCAGGAGTGACATCATCGCGGCTCCGGCAAATCACAGCGCCGGAGCAAGCGACCCCGGAAGTAACCTTCTGGAGACATGTCGCCCATCACAGCGATGCATACTAGCTCATTATGCCTTTGTTTTGCACGTTTTTTTTTTTTTTTTTTTCTAGGGTTTACAACCACTTTAAGATAAAAAAAACTTTGCCTTTACAACTCCTTTAAGATTTTTCTATTAACTGTCCTTAAAATATGTGAAACATATTTAGTTAGGTTTAAAAAAACCACTGCTTTTTTAACTTTTTTATAATATAATTGTATTAGACAATTACAATATTACCACTCCGATTAGTTCCCTGTCATCAGTGGGAAGCCTTCAGCTTGATAGCTTTCAAAAAAAGAATGCTTATTGTTGCATCGGCACGAGCGCACTGAAGAATTGGCTCGTACGTGCCGTTTTTTTCAGCAGCTGTGCCGTTACCGGTGGCTCCCGTGTGCATGCGCAGAAGTGACATAATCACGGCTGCGGCAAATCACAGCGTCAGAGCCTGCGAACCCAGAAGAAACCTTCTGGAGACATGTCGCCCGTCGCAGCAATGCACAGAGGCGGCTCTCTAATTAGGCAAAATAGGCGGTGGCCTCAGGCCTCGCAGTCACAGGGGCCTCGCACAGCTGGCTAGTTTACCTAATTAGAGAGCCGCCTCTTCCAGCAACAGAGGTATCTGCCATCATATAGTCCTGAGTCCCCTCGCTCTGCTACAGGGAGAGATACAGGCTGCGAGTGAGACGTGTGATCGGAGCTCACCTACATCTCCGGATCACAGACAGGGAGAGCCACTCAGTAGAGCTCTGACAGATCTCCCCCCTCCCCCTACTGCCCGCACAGCCAGACAGAAGAGGAGAGAGAGCTTCTGCTCCTCCTCCTCCCGCCCTCTCCTCCTGTGTCTGCCCCGCCCACTCTCCTTGGCAGTGTTCTCTGTTCTACCTCAGAGAAGGGGATGTGTGGGCGGGAAGATTCAAGCTGAAGCCCAACAAACAGAAAAGGAAAAGGGGAGTCTGATCCATCCATCCATCCATCCAGTCCCTCCATCCATCCATTCAATCCCTCCTGCCTCTCAGTGAGTACACTGATGTAGAGGATGCTCTTCCTTCCCTTCTTCCTCCATCCCCCTCGCTTTCTTTCTTTCTCTTTCTCCTTCCTTCTTTCTTTCCATTCTTTTTCCTTTCTTTCTTTCTTTCTTTCTTTCTTTCTTTCTTTCTTTCTTTCTTTCTTTCTTTTTTTCTTCTTTCCTTCCATCTTTCTTTCTTTCTTTCCATCCATCTTTCTTTCTTTCTTTCCTTCCATCTTTCTTTCTTTCTTTCTTTCTTTCTTTCTTTCTTTCTTTCTTTCTTTCTTTCTTTCTTTCTTTCTTTCCTTCCATCTTTCCTTCCTTCCTTCCTTCCTTCCTTCTTTCTTTCTTTCTTTCTTTCTTTCTTTCTTTCTTTCTTTCTTTCTTTCTTTCTTTCTTTCTTTCTTTCTTTCTTCTTCCTTCCATCTTTCTTTCTTTCTTTCCTGTCCATCTTTCTTTCTTTCCCTCCATCTTTCTTTCTTTCTTTCTTCTTTCTTTCTTTCTTTCTTTCTTTCTTTCTTTCTTTCTTTCTTTCTTTCTTTCTTTCTTTCTTTCTTTCTTTCTTTCTTTCTTTCTTTCTTTCTTTCTTTCTTTCTTCCTTTCTTTCCTTCCTTCCTTCTTTTATGGGAGTGAGTGGGGCCTCATGTCTAAGTGTTGCCTAAGGCCTCACAAAGTCTAGAGCCACCTCTGGCAATGCATACTAAAAAAACAAAAAAGGAAAAGGTCTGGTGTCACCCGCAAACCACCTCCATCCCAATATATGCAACACAAAACAGGAAGTCATCCCGGGACTTTAAATCTCCATCCATCCATTCAATCCCTCCATCCATCCAGTCCCTCCTGCCTCCCAGTGAGTACACTGATGTAGAGGATGCTCTTCCTTCCGTTCTTCCTCCATCCCCCTCACTTTCTTTCTTTCTCTTTCTCCTTCCTTCTTTCTTTCCATTCTTTTTCTTTCTTTCTTTCTTTCTTTCTTTCTTTCTTTCTTCTTTCTTTCTTTCTTTCCATCCATCTTTCTTTCTTTCCTTCCATCTTTCTTTCTTTCTTTCTTTCTTTCTTTCTTTCCTTCTTTCTTTCTTTCTTTCTTTCTTTCTTTCTTTCTTTCTTTCTTTCTTTCTTTCTTTCTTTCTTTCTTTCTTTCTTTCTTTCTTTCTTTCTTTCTTTCCAACCATCTTTCTTTCTTTCTTTCTTTCTTTCTTTCTTTCTTTCTTTCTTTCTTTCTTTCTTTCTTTCTTTCTTTCTTTCCTTCCATCTTTCTTTCTTTCCATCCATCTTTCTTTCTTTCCTTCCATCTTTCTTTCTTTCTTTCTTTCTTTCTTTCTTTCTTTCTTTCTTTCTTTCTTTCTTTCTTTCTTTCTTTCTTTCTTTCTTTCTTTCTTTCTTTCTTTCTTTCTTTCTTTCCTTCCTTCCTTCCTTTATGGGAGTGAGTGGGGCCTCATGTCTAAGTGTTGCCTAAGGCCTCACAAAGTCTAGAGCCACCTCTGGCAATGCATACTAAAAAAACAAAAAAGGAAAAGGTCTGGTGTCACCCGCAAACCACCTCCATCCCAATATATGCAACACAAAACAGGAAGTCGTCCCGGGACTTTAAATGAGGTGGATGTGTTTGGCCAACAATTGACAGAGTAAATGCAGTCTCAAAATTTATTAAAATAGTCATGCAAACAAACATGAATCATAGCCAAGCCACTGAATTGATACATACAGTAGAAAATGTCATTACACGTATCAAGGTATAAAATGTAAACTGCAGAGTACACATGCATAAAAAGTATCCAAACACGTTTCGCAAGACCATGCTCGCTTCATCAGGGATAGATGCATGTGTAGTACATCTGTAGGAGGTATAATGAACCAAATAAGTATCAACACAGACATGGTATCATGACAATTAGTCAAGAGAGTCCAAAAACACATGGCCCTATACTCACCTGAGGCTGGATCAGACTACCAATTGCTTGATACCCAGAGGCGGCAGTAATGAGCGTCCGGCTCGGGAGCGGAGGAGGCAGAGGGAAGACCAACGCGAAACGTGTTGGGATACTTTTTATGCATGTGTACTTTGCAATTTACATTTTATACTTTGATACGTGTAATGACATATTCTACTGTATGTATCAATTCAGTGGCTTGGCTATGATTCATGTTTATGTTTGCATGACCTAACGGAGCGCATTCGGCAAATCCCACATCAAATCAAATCAATACATTTTGAAACTGCATTTACTCTGTCAATTGTTGGCCAAACGCATTCACCTCATTTAAAGTCCCAGTTCGATTCCCTGTTCAGCGATGCATACTAGCTCATTATGCCTTTCTCTTGCAGGTTGTTCTTTTCTTTTTTTTTTTTCTAGGATTTACAACCACTTTAAGATAAAAATAAACCTTTGCCTTTACAACTCATTTAAGATTTGTTTTTATTAACTGTCCTTAAAAAATTGAAAACATATTTAGTTAGGTTTAAATAAACCACTGCTTTTTTAACTTTTTTATAATATAATTGTATTAGACAATTACAGTATTACCACTCCGATTAGTTCCTTGTCATGAGTTGGGAGGGAAGCTGGCAGTCGGGATGAGAAACCCTTCAAGTTGATAGCTCTTCAGCATGGGGTATTGTTCTAAGGAAAGTTATTACGGACTTTGGAGATGGATAGGTACCCATTGGGAATTCCAGTTACAAGAGAATCAACAGAGGAACTCAAATAGGAGCCAATCAGAAGAAGACAATCAGATTCCTGTATTTTTCTATCAGTTGAGAAGCCCAGAGGAAAAGGAGCTGGAAAATGGAGACAAGTTGCTCTACCGGAATATCCTTTTAAACATAATAAATCGAATGACTTAAATTCCGTTGAATTTTGTTTCACTTGAGAGATTAAAGGAAAATTAAAAACGCTTAGCCTGACAGCTCCCCATAAAACTGCTCAAAGTTTGAACTCCAAATGTTAATTTGGCGCCGTCGCCGCTCTGGCTTGCTGCGGACGGCAAAATTAATACGCCAGCTTGCATTGTTTCATGTCGCCTTTCAGACAGTCCACTTTACGTCGTCACCCGGAGTCCAGGACAATAGCTGAAAAAACCTGGGCAAGGCGGTGCGTTTTAAAAAATTGAAAGGCATCATTAAGCTGACGGTGTCGATTTGTTAAAGTGCCAAGTAATGATTTTACAGGTAATTAGATTTTAACAGGCAGAAACAAATTCATATCCCGCTCTTGTTTATGGCGAGGGTAATGATGGATGTACTATCGAGCAATCTGTTGTTTTTTTAGGTGCACCAAATTTCTTAATGCCCTAAAGCAAATGAAATATTACATGTCAGTAACTGATCAGTGACTGTATAAAACACATTAGTGGCTCTCTTTGTTGTGGCTTTTCTTAATCGGAGATCGTTCATCATGTCAGGGGAAGATGGAGCGTCGCGGGTTGTTGCCGCTATGGAGAAAAATGGTTGTGAACCTGATAGGTCAGGAGGACAAGATAATATTTGGGGTTATTGTGGCCTTTATTGAAAATGGGTCAATTTGGTAACATTGCTACTGCGGAAGTAACATTTTTCGAATTGTAATTACTTTCATGTACTTGTACACAGATACAGTATATATAATATATATATATATTATATTACCAAAAGTATTGGGGCACCTGCCTTTACACGCACATTAATGGCACCTTAGTTTCAGTGAAGGGGACCCTTAAGGCGTCAGCATACCAAGACATTTTGGACACATGAACTTTAATGGCACCCCAGTCTTAGTCCGTAGGATTCAATATTGAGTTGGCTCCGCTCTTTGCAGCTATAACAGCTTCAACTCTCAAAAAGGTGATCACCAGCCCTAAAGGGTGGAGCAGGTGGCGCTGGCGGGCCCCCTTTAGCGGCCGGGCCCTCAGGCCATGTCCGAATGGACCGACTGGCCAGTCCACCCCTGGTTGGCCCACCCTTTGCAGCTATAACAGCTTCAACTCTTCTGGGAAGGCCGTCCACAAGGTTTAGGAGTGTGTCTATGGGAATGTTTGACCATTCTTCCAGAACATTTGTGAGCTCAGGCACTGGATGATGGATGAGAAGGCCTGACTCTAATTCATCCCAAAGGTATTCTATCGGGTTGAGGACAGTATTTGAACAATGAGTGAAGAATGGCCAGACTGGTTCCAGTTATATAGTTACATAGTAGGTGAGGTTGAAAAAAGACACAAGTTCATCAAGTCCAACCTATGTGTGTGATTATGTGTCAGTATTACATTGTATATCCCTGTATGTTGCGGTCATTCAGGTGATTATCTAATAGTTTCTTGAAGCTATCAATGCTCCCCGCTGAGACCACCGCCTGTGGAAGGGAATTCCACATCCTTGCCGCTCTTTCAGTAAAGAACCCTCTACGTAGTTTAAGGTTAAACCTCTTTTCTTCTAATTGTAATGAGTGGCCACGAGTCTTGTTAAACTCTCTTCTGCGAAAAAGTTTTCTCCCTATTGTGGGGTCACCAGTACAGTATTTGTAAATTGAAATCACATCCCCTCTCAAGCGTCTCTCCTCCAGAGAGAATAAGTTCAGTGCTCGCAACCTTTCCTCATAACTAAGATCCTCCAGACCCTTTATTAGCTTTGTTGCCCTTCTTTGTACTCGCTCCATTTCCAGTACATCCTTCCTGAGGACCGGTGCCCAGAACTGGACAGCATACTCCAGGTGCGGCCGGACCAGAGTCTTGTGGAGTGGGAGAATTATTGTTTTATCTCTGGCGTTGATCCCCCTTTTAATGCCAATATTCTGTT
Organism: Aquarana catesbeiana; assembly: GCF_042186555.1. Classification (NCBI taxonomy): domain Eukaryota; kingdom Metazoa; phylum Chordata; class Amphibia; order Anura; family Ranidae; genus Aquarana; species Aquarana catesbeiana. The sequence continues at coordinate 13,460,881 of NC_133332.1, forward strand.
TGCTTTGTTAGCAGCAGCTTGGCATTGCAGTTGACAGGTTAGTCCGCAGATTCTTTAAAAACAGCTCCTTACAGAAGTGATGTACAGTGGGGATGGAAAGTATTCAGACCCCCTTAAATTTTTCACTCTTTGTTATATTGCAGCCATTTGCTAAAATCATTTAAGTCAATTTTTTTTCTTCATTAATGTACACACAGCACCCCATATTGTACACACAGCACCCCATATTGTACACACAGCCCCCCCCCATATTGTACACACAGCACCCCATATTGTACACACATCACCCCATATTGTACACACAGCCCCCCATATTGAACACACAGCCCCCATATTGTACACACAGCCCCCCATATTGTACACACAGCCCCCCCCCATATTGTACACACAGCACCCCATATTGTACACACATCACCCCATATTGTACACACAGCACCTCATATTGTACACACAGCACCTCATATTGTACACACAGCACCCCATATTGTACACACAGCACCCCATATTGTACACACAGCACCCCATATTGTACACACAGCCCCCCCATATTGTACACACAGCACCCCATATTGTACACACAGCACCTCATATTGTACACACAGCCCCCCATATTGTACACACAGCACCCCATATTGTACACACAGCACCCCATATTGTACACACAGCACCCCATAATTGACAGAAAAACACAGAATTGTTGAAATTTTTGCAGATTTATTAAAAAAGAAAAACTGAAATATCACATGGTCCTAAGTATTCAGACCCTTTGCTGTGACACTCATATATATAACTCAGGTGCTGTCCATTTCTTCTGATCATCCTTGAGATGGTTCTACACCTTCATTTGAGTCCAGCTGTGTTTGATTATACCGATTGGACTTGATTAGGAAAGCCACACACCTGTCTATATAAGACCTTACAGTCAGTAGCGACGACTTTAGGGTGCAACTTTGACACAACTTTAGATGGGTGCAACTTGGATACGACTTTGGCTTTGACCAGTGATAATGGACAACTGTCGCATCGTATAACATTCAGATACGACTTTCAAACTTTTAAAGGCTTAACATTGAAGTCTATGGCCCTCAAGTTGCATGAAATTCAGACCAAAGTAGTGCTGCAACTTTGACCTCTTCAGGTCCGCCCCATAGCAGTTTTATTGCTATGGGGCGGTACCTATGCGCCGGATAACATATACAGTGCCTTGAAAAAGTATTCACACCCCTTGAAATTTTACACATTTTGTCATGTTACAACAAAAAAACGTAAATGTAGATTTTTGGGATTTTATGTGATAGACCAACACAAAGTGGCACATAATTGGGAAGTGGAAGGAAAACGATAAATGGTTTTCAACATTTTTTACAAACAAATATGTGAAAAAGTGTGCATTTGTATTCAGCCCCCTTTACTCTGATACCCCAAACTAAAATCTAGTGGAACCAATTGCCTTCAGAAGTCACCTGATTAGGAAATAGAGTCCGCCTGTGTGTAATTTAATCTCAGTATAAATACAGCTACCAAGAGGTCCATGGTAACTCTGGAGGAGCTGCAGAGGTCCACAGCTCAGGTGGGAGAATCTGTCCACAGGACAACTATTAGTCGTGTTCTCCACAAATCTGCCCTTTATGGAAGAGTGACAAGAAGAAAGACATTGGTGAAAGAAAGTCATAAGAAGTCTCATTTGTAGTTTGCGAAAAGCCATGTGGAGGACACAGCAAACATGTGGAAGAAGGTGCTCTGGTCAGATGAGACCAAAATTCAACTTTTTGGCCTAAAATCAAAATGCTATGTGTGGCGGAAAACTAACACTGCACATCACCCTGAACACACCATCCCCACTGTGAAACATGGTGGTGGCAGCATCATGTGGTGGGGATGCTTTTCTTCAGCAGGGACAGGGAAGCTGGTCAGAGTTGATGGGAAGATGGATGGAGCCAAATACAATGTTAGAATAAAACCTGTTAGAGTCTGCAAAAGACCTAAGACTGGGGCGGAGGTTCACCTTCCAGCAGGACAACGACCCTAAACATACAGCCAGAGCTACAATGGAATGGTTTAGATCAAAGCATATTCATGTGTTAGAATGGCCCAGTCAAAGTCCAGACCTAAATCCAATTGAGAATCTGTGGCAAGACTTGAAAATTGCTGTTCACAGACGCTCTCCATCCAATCTGACAGAGCTTGAGATATTTTGCAAAGAAGAATGGGCAAAAATGTCCCTCTCTAGATGTGCAAAGCTGGTAGAGACATCCCCAAAAAGACTTGCAGCTGTAATTGCAGAGAAAGGCGGTTCTACAAAGTATTGACTCCGGGGGGCGCCATACAAATGTACTCCACACTTTTCACATTTTGAAAACCATTTATAATTTTCCTTCAACATCACAATTTTGTGCTACTTTGTGTTGGTCTATCACATAAAATCCCAATAAAATACATTTACGTTTTTGGTTGTAACTTGACAAAATGTGGAAAATGTCAGGGGGTATGAATACTTTTTCAAGGCACTGTACAAAAAAAAAAATAGAAAAAAATTGAATAGAAAAAAAAGGAATAGAATACTGTAGAAAATAAAAAAATAGAGTAAAAGAGAACAAAACAGAATGGAAAATAAAATTCTTAACCCCTGCTGCTGCCCCCAATTTCCAAATCCCCTTCCCTCCCCCCAATCTCCTTGAGGCACCCTCCCACCTCACATGATTCCGCCGTGCCCAGGGCAGCTTCCCCTCTTGCCCATCCCTTGTCCCAGCCCTGGTGTGTACTAGGCTTTACCTCGGGGAAGGTATGCATGAGGCAGCTTGCAGTTATGCCGCGTACACACAACCAGTTTTTGCCGTTGGAATAAACTCCAAAGGTTTCTCCGACGGAACTCCGATGGAATTCCATTCAAGCGGTCTTGCCTACACGCGGTCAAATCAAAGTCCGACCGTCCAGAACGCGATGATGTACAGCACGTATGACGGGACTAGAAAAAGGAAGTTCAATAGCCAGTAGCCAATAGCTTCCGCCTCGTACTTGCTTCAGAGCATGCGTCGTTTTTAGTGCGTCGGAACAGCATATAGACGAGCGTTTTTTTCCGATAGGAATTGGTTCCGTCGGATATATTTAGAACATGCTCCATTTCCATTGGAAAAAGGCCTACACACGATCGGAATAGATGATGAAAAGATTCCGTCTGACTTTTTCTGTCGGACATTCCGCTCGTGTGTATGCGGCTTTAGACAGTCAGGGAAAAGACTTGTGCCGTAGGTTCACTGCGTTGCTGGACTGTTCTTTCAAGATGTCCAATAAAGTTTATTAACTTTGTAACATGACGCTCACTTGATCACCTGTCATCATATATCACCGTATTATTAATGTATTTTTTCTTTTTTCCTAGTGTTTTTTTACTCGTTTGTATTAACTGTTTATTCCCCTGATGAAGCCAATGTATTGGCGAAACTAGTTGGGATGAATTGACACTCGACTACCTTTTATCATCTCTGGTGTCGGTCAATGTTAAGATTATTGTTTGTATTGAAACCACCTGTTCAGAATGTGTATGTATTAATTGTGTATACTTTTTAAATTTATATACTAATAAAAATATAATTTTATAATAAATGTGTTCCAATTCCATTCATGGCACCGTAATAATCCCATTCCCTTTGCCCCTTCTATAAAGTTTATTAACTGTTCCATGCTCGGTCTGAGGTTACTGCAGAGGGGTGTGTAGCGATGGCCCTGCGGGGTTGCTACGTGTTACAGCATCCACACATTTCACCCTGCTCCCAGACCTCCATTAGACACACTTCTCAGTCAATGAACAGTCTTTTAAATTGTTTTTGTTGTTTTTATTAGGGGATTGAACTTGGTTGGGGAAAAGGGACATGGGATGCCCATAGGATATATGTACTTTGTAGAATAAAAGTAACTGCGTCACACTTCTCAGCAGAAACAAGATGGCTGACGCTAAATTTGACAGACTTTTACCTCAGAACACTTCTTCCAGCTCACTTCCTCCAGCACACTACTTCACTGTCCAACTTTAGTACTCTGGTCACACCATCAGAACATGACTAGGGATCACTCTGAATAAGTCCCAGTGTCTTTACTTGATGGCCCTTTGTGGTAGCAACCAATTTACTTGAGAAGAATAAATGTACTTGATGGACTACTGATCCCAGCAAGTCCGACTTGCAAATCCTGCCCGGCGCTTCTGGCTGCAGCGACTCAACACAAAACTCCCACAGTCTCTCCCTCCCTGGCTCTACATCCAGCTTCCCTGGCATGCCTCTTCCAGAGCTTTCCGCTGTGCTTTCCACTCACCGACACCTGCCCTGGATCCCTCCTGAATGACTTTACTCCGGACGTGTAGACCAACTGTCTCCTCCAGGTCCTGTTCCAGGACACCTCTCCATGACCGTGTAAGGAGAGGCTCCCTCCCAGCTCCCGAGCTCCCTGCCTGAGGTACCCCCCCCCAGAAAGGGGGTTCCCTCAGACATGACAGTCTAACACTCCATCATTAAGTTCATCCACCCGACAACTACCCCCTAGCAGGCTGACCATGGGTATATGTAGGAGGCCTGCCCCCTGCCAATCCTAGTTGGGGATTGGTCAGAGCTCCTCACATGCACCCCATGTCACTCCAGCTCTCTGCCCTGCCCCTTTTCCAGAACATTCTCCCTGGAAACAGAGGAGGCGCCCAAGAGCTGAAGTACATGTCAGTCACCTACTGCTTCACTAAACCACTCCCCTACCCCCAGATCTAAACAAACAGGCCTAGTTCACAGCATAGGCCTGCTTAAATTTACCTGCGCTCGCAGCTTACACAAAAACCTATACTAGCACCTGCCTACCTAAGGTAGAGGGTGCTACAGGTGCATGGAGGTATATAGCATATAACAAAGAGCAGGACCTGTCAGGCACATGAGGGGTGAAGAGGAGGAAATGTAGTTACTAAGGGCAACCAACACTAAGGGAATGGTATGGCAGCTGGACAGTGGAAGGACAGTACGGGCAGGTGTGATGGGTTCACTGTATAGCGAAGGGGTCAGTTTGCTGATTCCCTCCCTAGCAATCGGGGCTCCAGTCAACGGGAACCAAACCCACATGGTGGAGACCTCATGGACCTAGCCACAGGTGCAGTAAGAGCTATCAGAGTTAAGATGATCACTCTTTTATTTGGTGGGACCCATACTCTATCACTAGGAGTGAGGCAATAGGAAAGCTGGACTGGTGGAACGGAGCACAAGCGCAGAGGTGTTCCTGTGACAAACCCAACCAGGACAGGGGCTTTTGGAGGGGGCTGCAGGGTAGCTTCCTGACTACTGACTATGGGCCCTGCATTTGAGGGAGCTACAATTATTCAGGAAGATGTCCTGTTATATAATGCAAGATGACATTATCACATTTAACAGTGAAGGAAGCCATGATGGTCAACTTGAAACTCAGTGAGAAGATGTGTGTGAAAAGAAAGCTGGTTAATGAGATTTGGACAGCCCTGGGTCTTCTTGAATACTGGTACCGAACTGTCTGGGTGGGCACTGACACCTAGGCATGTCTAGGGGACTAGTTCTTAATTAGCTTACTGTTTAATTTGCCTACTGCTTATGTTTTATTGTTAGCTGTTCATTAGATGCACTAACATTACTGTTTACAGTTCGCATTGTTTAAGGTAACGTGATCAAGCTCTTACCTGACCTTGTGTGGTATACATTCTGTGTAAATGTACAGTAAAGTGAGTTCCAGGTTGCAGCTAAGCTAGTGTCATCCAGTTTTTGCATACCTCCCAAATTTTTGCGATGGGAACAAGGGACACCTTTTAGCAAAAGTATGTAGGCATAGGACACACCCCTTGCCACGCCTTCCTTTAAGGAGAATTATACAAAAAATGATTGCTTAAACCCACAAGTGCTTTTTTTTTTTTTTTTTTTTTTTACCACTACTATCCTTTTATACTAGCTTTTAAACTTTAAAAAGGTTTAGCGCTGACAAACTCTTTTTGATAAACAGTGCATTTTATATATATAACTATATACAGTGCCTTGAAAAAGTATTCGTACCCCTTGAAATTTTCCACATTTTGTCATGTTACAACCAAAAACTTAAATGTATTTTATTGGGATTTTATGTGATAGACCAACACAAAGTGGCACATAATTGTGAAGTGGAAGGAAAATGATAAATGTTTTTCAAAATTTTTTACAAATAAATCGGTGAAAAGTGTGGGATGCATTTGTATGGCGCCCCCCGGAGTCAATACTTTGTAGAACCCCCTTTCTCTGCAATTACAGCTGCAAGTCTTTTTGGGGATGTCTCTACCAGCTTTGAACATCTAGAGAGGGACATTTTTGACAATTCTTCTTCCTTACATAATATCTCAAGCTCTGTCAGATTGGATGGAGAGCGTCTGTGAACAGCAATTTTCAAGTCTTGCCACAGATTCTCAATGTGATTTAGGTCTGGACTGTAACTGGGCCATTCTAACACATGAAAATGCTTTGATCTAAACCATTCCATTGTAGCTCTGGCTGTATGTTTCGGGTCGTTGTCCTGCTGGAAGGTGAACCTCCACCCCAGTCTCAAGTCTTTTGCTGAATCTAACAGATTTTCTTCTAAGATTGCCCTGTATTTGGCTCCATCCATATTCCCACCGACTCTGACCAGCTTCCCTGTCCCTGCTGAAGAAAAGCATCCCCACAGCATGATGTAGCCACCACCATGTTTCACGGTGGGGATGGTGCGTTCAGGGTGAAGCTCAGTGTTAGTTTTCTGCCACACATTCTGCCGCATTTTGCTTTTAGGCCAAAAAGTTGCATTTTGGACTCATCTGACCAGAGCACCTTCTTCCACATCTTTGCTATGTCCCCCACATGGCTTCTCACAAACTGCAAATGGGACTTCTTATGACTTTCTTTCACCAATGTCTTTCTTCTTGTCACTCTTCCATAAAGGTCAGATTTGTGAAGTGCACAACTAATAGTTGCCCTGTGGACAGATTCTCCCACCTGAGCTGTGGATCTCTGCAGCTCCTCCAGAGTTACCATGGACCTCTTGGCTCTTCTCTGATGAATGCTCTCCTTGCCCGGCCGGTCAGTTTAGGTAGACGGCCATGTCTTGGTAGGTTTGCAGTTGTGCCATACTCTTTCCATTTTCGGATGATGGATTGAACAGAGCTGCGTGAGATGTTCAAAGCTTGGGATATTTTTTTATAACCTAACCCTGCTTTAAACTTCTCCACAACTTTATCCCTGACCTGTCTGGTATGTTCCTTGGCCTTCATGATGCTGTTTGTTTACTAAGGTTCTCTAACAAACCTCTGAGGGCTTCACAGAACAGCTGTATTTATACTGAGATTAAATTACACACAGGTGGACTCTATTTACTAATTAGGTGACTTCTGAGGGCAATTAGTTCCACTAGATTTTAGTTAGGGGTATCAGAGTAACGGGGGGCCGAATACGAATGCCCCGCCACACTTTCACATATTTATTTGTAAAAAAAAATTGAAAACCATTTATCATTTTCATTCCACTTCACAATTATGTGCCACTTTGTGTTGGTCTATCACATAAAATCCCAAAAAAATACATTTAATTTTTTTTGGCAAATTGTGTAAAATTGAATACTTTTTCAAGGCACTGTATATGTTATCCGGCGCATAGGTACCGCCCCATAGCAATAAAACTGCTATGGGGCGGACCTGAAGAGTTTAAAGTTGCAGCAACTTCAAAGTAGTTCACGCACTACTTTGGTCTGAATTTCATGCCAACTTGAGGGCCATAGACTTCAATGTTAAGCCTTTAAATACTTTTTCAAGGCACTGTAGATCATTCCAAAATGAGGGACAGATGAGGAGGAAGGAGGGACAGAGGGACTTTGTTCCAAATGAGGGACAGTCCCTTGAAACAAGGGCCAGTTGAGAGCTATGTTCTTCAATTCTGAGCTATAATACCTGGTTCCTGGTTCTAGAGTGGAGGAAACTGTATCCTGGTGGAGGCACCCAAGCGGGAGCCAGGCGGTCCTTCACAGTTGCCTTTCTAAATGTCACATTTCAAAAGGAACAAGTAGTGCAGTATCAGGGACAGGGTGGTCCATTTTATGGAGCCTCAAGTTACGGTACAGCTGCACCAGGTGTAGGGCTCACTTCTGATTACGAGGTGCCAACCTAATGTTGAGTCCACATGGCCACCGTGAGTTCACCGTGGCCCTGCTCGGTCCCGGCCATTAGTGAGCATAGCACGGGAGGAGGAGGTCCCGTGTGCAGGGTGAGTCAGCCCCACCCAGATACTTGTATCCAGCAAGGCTAAAATAATACCTGATCTTACAAAAAAAAAGACAAACTCACTTGCTAGAACCAATACACGTTCTACGTTCTAAACCGAATATACTTTCCAGCTGCAGTTTTCGAGAGTTTCCTAGTTTCATACGTCTTCTATATTATGTAAATCCTGATCCAGTCTTTGGGGTTTGACTGATGTTAATAATTAGCATTTTCAGTGCCTGACTTTGCACAAGAGTTATTGGCCATAAATTTCTCTGGCGTGTGATGTGATGTTCACCATTTTGTCTGCATTAAATAATCGGCTGTCACGCTCAAAAAGACAGCGCGGCAGTACAGACAGGAGAAGCAGAAGGTCCTTTATTCAGAGTAGAGGAAGACGGGAGTGCCAGTTTGGACAACATGACGTCTTTGGAGGGGCCACCCTACGCTGCAAGGATTGCCAATCGGTGACTGGTGATTCTCGCCGGGCAATACTTAACCATTTCAGCTCCAGAAGATTTACCCCCTTCATGACCAGGCCATTTTTTGGGGATACGGCAATGTGTTTTAACCACTTCAGCCCCGGAAGGATTTGCCCCCTTCCTGACCAGAGCACTTTTTGCGATTTCGGCACAATGCGTTGTTTTAACTGACAATTGCGCGGTCATGCGACGTTGTACCCAGACAAAATTGACGTCCTTTTTTTCCCCACAAATAGAGCTTTCTTTCGGTGGTATTTGATCACCTGTGCGGTTTTTATTTTTTGCGCTATAAACAAAAAAAAGAGCGACAATTTTGAAAAAAAAGCAATATTTTTTACTTTTTGCTATAATAAAAATCCCCCAAAAATATATTAAAAAAAATGTTTTTCCTCGCCGATATCTATTCTTCTACATATTTTTGGTAAAAGAAAAAAATCGCAATAAGCGAATACTCATTGGTTTGCACAAAATTTATAGTGTCTACAAAATGGGGGATAGTTTTATGGCATTTTTATTTATTTAATTTTTTTTTATTAGTAATCTGCAATTTTTATCGTGACTGCGACATTATGGCGGACACATCGGACACATTTGACACTATTTTGAAACCATTGTCATTTATACAGCGATCAGTGCTATAAAAATGCACTGATTACTGTGTAAAAGGGGTTAACCACTAGGGGGCGATGAAGGGGTTAAGTGTGTCCTAGGGAGTGATTCTAACTGTGGGGGGGATGGGCTTCAGCTCACATGAAAGCGATCACTGCTCCCGATGACAGAGAGCAGTGATCTCTGTCATGTCACTAGGCGGAACGGGGAAATGTCTTGTTTACATAGGCATCTCCCGTTTTACCTCTCTGTGACACGATCGCGGGCACTTGGCGGACATCGAGACCGTGGGACCCGCGGTCACGGAGAACGCCCGCAGACCTGCGGTCACAGAGAACGCCCGCAGACCTGCGGTCACAGAGAATGCCCGCAGTGCCACTTCTTAAAGCGGACGTACCTGTACGCCCTTTTGCCCACCCGTGCCATTCTGCTGACGTATGTCGTCGTGCAGGGGTTGGGAAGAGTTTAACTGACAATTGCGCAGTCGTGCGACACTGTATCAAAAAAAAAAAAAGGTTTGTTTTTTTTTTCCCACAAATAGAGCTTTCTTTTGGTGGTATTTGATCACCTCTGCGGTTTTTATTATTTGTGTTACAATTGACCGACAATTTTGAAAAAAATACATTTTTTACTTTCTGCTATAAAACACATCCAATAAAAAAAATGAAAAATCTAATTTCTTCATGAATTTAGGCCAATATGTATTCTGCTACTGATTTTTGGTAAAAAAAATTCCCGATAAGCGTATATTGATTGGTTTGCGCAAATGTTATAGCGTCTACAAAGTATGGGATTTTTTTTTCTTTTTTTTTTTACTAGTAATGGCAGCGATCAGCAACTTATAGCGGGACTGCGAGTTTGCGGCAACCTAAGACACCTAACTGACACCATAGCTCCCAACTGTCCCGGATTGCGAGGGACTGTCCCTCATTTAGAACAATGTCCCCTCTGTCCCTCATTCCTCCTCATTTGCCCCTCATTTTGGGCTGATCTATATAGTTGTATATAAAATGCTCTATGTTTTTTTTTTTTTTTTTTTCAGAAAGTGTTTCCAAGTGCTAAACCTTTCATCCAATTTCTAAATTGCTGCGTTTGTAAATTTCAAAAGCCAATAGTATCGGTAACAAAAATTGCACTTGTGGGTTTAACTAATCATTACTTTTGTATAATTTTCCTTTAAGGGGGTGTGGCAGGGGGTGTGTCCTATGCCTACATACTTTTGCTAATAGGCATCCCTCGTTTCCATCTCAAAAAGTTGGGAGGTATGCTGACACTATGGACACTTTTTGGGGACCAGTGACACAAATACAGTGATCAGTGCTAAAAAAATATGCACTGTTACTGTACTAATGACAATGGCTGGGGAGGGGTTAACATCAGGGGAGATCAAAGGGTTAAATGTGTTCCTAGGGGGTGCTTTCTAACTGTCAGGGGAGGTGCTTTTTACTGGGGAAAGCTAAAGATCCATGTTCCTGCTTAGCAGAAACACAGGATCAGCACATTCCCCTCTCACAGAATGGCGGTCTGCCTTGTTTACATAGGCAGACCGCCGCTCTGCCTGTCTCCGGAACGATCGGCGGGTCCACTGGACCTGCTGATTGGCTCCCGCTGTAAGTGGGTCACCGGCGGCTCGCGTGCCAGCGAGCGCCCCAGACCCAGAGGTGTCAGATCACATACTAGATACATGATCTGGCACAGTAGATGGGCGCGGGGCGGTACGTAAGCAGTTAAAGCTGAATTCCAGGCACAGAAAAGTTCATTTCAATAAATTTTTCAATAATCAGAAGGGATATAAATCCACATTGTGTGCCCAAATGCCTCCGCAAACCCACATATTAACTTGTAAAAGTAGCAGTGACATCATCACTATTGTCAGAAAGGTTACCTGGTTGGGCGCCAGGGCGCGCCGGGGCGCGTTGGCGCTCCTGTCCCTGTCCGTGCTGGGGCGCGTGTCCCTGGGGGCGCCGGTGTGTCAGGGCCGGCCGGCCGTGGCGCGCGGGGTGGCGTCCGGGCGTTCGTGCGTATGCGCGTTCGCGCTAGCGCGCGTCCGCGTTAGCGCGCGTCCGCCTGTGGGCGTTACCTTTGGCGTGCCCGGTAGTGTGGGCGTGCACGCCGGCGTCGGGGGCGCGCTCGGGCGCGTGCGGGGGCGCGGTGCGCCTTGGCGAATCGGCGCGCGCACGAGCGCGGCGTTTTGGCGCCAATCAGTCTATTTGAAGCCTGCCTCTTCACTGACCCGGTGCTGCCTGATCAAACAGCTCTGTACCTTGTCCGTGATCATCCTGTGTTCCTGTATCCTCGTAGTGTTTACCCGTTGTGACCCGGCTTGCCTTTGGACCTTCCTTGACTGCTGCCTGAACCCGACCCCGGCTTGTTTGACCTCGTTTCTGCCTTATCCCTTGTACCGTTGCTGCCAGCCCGTTGCCGACCTCTGCCTGTGTGTGACCAGCCTGATTAGCCCCTGCTCACCATCTGCTCTATCCAGCCTGAAGACTCACCGGTTGCTTGCCAGACCACCGTGCTCCAGGACTCTAACTTCAGGCCCTCATACCACTCCGCATTCGCGGGCCTCCTGTCTACTCTACCAGGGGCCCCGAATCGGATACGTAAGGGAGCCTACCCTCTGCCCAAGCGGACTCACCTGTCTGGTAAGTGTGGGACCTGACAGTATCAGGCAGCCATGACTGAGTCCGGGCAGGGGGCCTCCCCCATGGATGAACTATGCAGGCACCTAGCGGGCCTTACGCAAGCTGTTAAAAGTCTACAGGAGGGCTACACCAGACTGGAAGGGCAGGTCCAGGCCTTCTCAGCCTCTCCTCCAGGAGCAGTGTCCAACCCGGCCTCAGCACCCTCTGTAGTGATGCTCCCACCAGAACCCAGGGTGCCTACACCCGAAAAGTTTTCAGGAGAACGCAGTAAGTTCCGGGCGTTCCGTAACGCATGCGAACTATACTTCGCCTTACAACCCCGTACGTTCTCCCTGGAGGCTACTAAAGTGGGGTTCGTCATATCCTTGTTGACAGGCGAGCCTCAAACCTGGGCCCACCATCTACTGGAGCAAAAGGCTCGATCTCTTGACTCCTTGAGTGACCTCTTCCTAGCCATGTCTCAGCTATACGAGGACCCTCAGCTAACAGCCACGGCAGAAGCTGCTTTGCACTCCCTTCAACAAGGTCGCAGAGCGGCCGAAGATTACGCCGTGGAGTTTAGGCGTTGGAGCTCGGATACGGAGTGGAATGACGCAGCCTTGCATCACCAATATCGGTTGGGGTTGTCGGATCCCCTAAAGGATGAATTAGCGCGAGTGGGGATACCCCAGACATTAGAAGAGCTAATCAATCTGTCAATTCAAATTGACCGCCGCCTCTGAGAGATCTGTTGGTCACCCACGCCTCACCTGGATGTTGTCCGGGGCCCCTAGTGCCCCGAACCAAGCTCCGCTTGTCTCGTCTGCCCCAGCCCAGGAGGTTTCGGAGCCTATGCAGTTGGGACTGCTCCGTCCCTCTCTGACTCCTGAGGAGAAGACACGAAGACGCACACTCAACCTGTGCTTGTACTGTGGAGAGCCTGGTCACTTTGCAAGAGCATGCCCCAATAAAAGACGTAAGTGTCTGCCGTCTTCCTCATTGTGTGCACCTGTCCTACCCAGTGCCGGTAACCATTTAACATTCTCCATTGTTTTACAGTTACCTGGAAGGAGCATCCCAGTACCGGTCATCATTGATTCGGGAGCATGCAGTGGATTCATTGACCGGACCTTTGTCGAAACTCACCATATCCCCACTCAAACTAAAGCCCAAGGACTGGCAGTTTTTCTAGCGGACGGTTCCACCCTCCGCTCCGGACCCGTTACCCAAGAAACGGTTCCCCTATTGGCCACCATTGGCCCGGAACATCAGGAACTGTTACGTCTAGATGTCATCTCCTCTCCTCTCTTCCCAATTATCCTAGGAATACCTTGGCTACAGGCTCACAATCCTAGTATCAACTGGTCTACGGGCAAAATCCAGTTTTCTTCTGAATATTGCAGACAAAACTGCTTACGGGGGACCTCCTTAACCTCCTCCCAATGCCTGTGCATGGACTCAGAAACTAAGTCCTACCAAGATCTTCCTGAACCTTACCGGGATTTCCTGGATGTGTTCAGTAAAAAGGGGGCAGAAACCCTTCCAGTACATAGATCCTATGATTGCCCAATAGAACTTTTACCGGGTACCGAAGTTCCTTTTGGGAGGATCTTCCCTCTAACTGAGCAGGAGCTGGGCACCTTGAAAACCTATATAGATGAAAACCTGAAGAAAGGGTTAATTCGTCCTTCCACGTCTCCAGCTGGGGCGGGCATCTTTTTCGTTGAAAAGAAAGATCACTCCTTACGTCCCTGCATTGATTACCGGGAGCTTAATAAAATCACTATAAAGAACAGATACCCGCTACCCTTGGTTCCTGAATTATTTCAGAGATTAGGATCTGCTACCGTTTTCACTAAGCTAGACCTCCGTGGGGCCTATAATTTGATCCGCATAAGAGAAGGAGACGAGTGGAAGACAGCCTTTCGTACTCGATTCGGACATTACGAGTATCTCGTCATGCCTTTTGGTCTGTGCAACGCACCGGCAACTTTTCAGCATATTGTCAATGATGTCTTTCGTGACTTACTGGACTTGTATGTCATTGTTTACCTGGACGATATCCTGGTCTTCTCTGCCTCCCTGATGGAGCACCGCAAACATGTACGAAATGTACTCTCCCGGCTGAGACAACATGGGCTTTACGCCAAACTTGAAAAGTGTGAATTTGAGCTCCAATCTATCCAGTTCTTAGGCCTGATCATTTCTCCTGATGGCATTAAAATGGATCCACAGAAAGTATCCGCTATCCAGGATTGGCCTGCACCGACTGACAAGAAAGGAGTACAGCGTTTTATTGGCTTCGCCAACTTCTATAGGAAGTTTATTAAGGGATTTTCTTCAATCATAACTCCCATTACAGAACTTATCAAACAAGGATGCCGGTTCTGCTGGACCCCTAGGGCACAAGAGGCCTTTGAAAGACTCAAGGCGCTGTTCACATCAGCCACTATTCTTAAGCATCCCAACCCTGCCTTACCTTTCGTCCTGGAAGTGGATGCTTCCGAGGTTGCAGTTGGAGCTGTACTGTCACAGAGACAGGGTGCCAAAGCACTCCTGTACCCCGTGGGATTCTTCTCACGTAAACTCTCTCCTTCCGAGAAAAATTATGACGTGGGTGACCGGGAACTTCTAGCCATTAAAGTAGCTCTGGAGGAATGGCGTTATCTCCTGGAAGGTGCAGCACACACCATTTTGGTCTACACAGACCATAAGAACTTAGAATACCTAAGAACAGCCAAGAGATTAAAACCCCGGCAGGCCAGATGGGCACTTTTTTTTTTTCCGATTTATTTTCCACATTACTTACAGACCTGGATCCAAGAATGTCAAATCCGACGCCCTTTCCCGAATGTTTCTCTACTCTGAAAGAACCCTGTCCCCAGACACCATTCTTCCCTCTGGAAATTTCCTAATTCTACAGGAGGACTTGATTTCTCAAATCAGACGAGCCTCCATGGGAATGCCTCCACCTGCTGAAGCCTGTACCAAGGATGGGCTGTTCTGGGTCAAGAATAAGATTGTGGTTCCTGAGGAGCTAAAAGTACGAGTGCTAAGCCTGTGCCATGATCACAAACTTGCGGGTCACTTCGGCCCACGGAAAACAGCTGACCTTGTCCAACGCACCTTTTGGTGGCCTCACCTTGCCAAGGATTGCAAAGAATATGTGGAGTCCTGTAACACGTGTGCCAGAAACAAGTCTAGCCGGACAAGAGCATGGGGCCTGTTGAAACCATTACCAGTCCCAGAGAGGCCCTGGGCCATGATTTCAATGGACTTTATCGTTGAGCTCCCACCATCAGAAGGTTTTTCGTCCATTTTTGTCGTGGTAGACAGGCTGTCTAAAATGGCCCATTTTCTCCCCATGAAAGGGCACCCCTTCAGCCATGGAGACCGCCTCCATCTTTATTAAAGAAATCGTCAGATTACATGGAGTCCCGACCAATATAGTCTCAGACAGAGGCGTCCAGTTCACCTCCAGATTCTGGAGGGCCCTCTGTGGCGCCCTTGAGATCGAGTTGTCCTTTTCTTCGGCCTACCACCCTCAGTCAAATGGACAAACCGAAAGGACAAACCAAACCTTGGAGCAATACATCCGCTGTTTTTCTGCATTCTCCCAAGATGACTGGGCTTCCTTGCTCCCCATCGCAGAATTTTCATATAATAACTCACTACATTCAGCAACTAATCAGTCTCCGTTCTATGCCAATTATGGTTTCCACCCATCCTTCTTGCCTGGAGCACTTCCCGAGTGCCCTGTTCCTGCAGTATCCGAAACCTTGGATTTTTTCTCCAACAACAACAAATTGCTGCAGGAAACCATGACCAAGGCTCAGGAAGACTACAAAAAGATCTTTGACAGGAAGAGACGGGGGGAACTTGTTCTAGAACCTGGCAATTCTGTCTGGCTGTCCACCGCTAACCTCAAGTTAGCATGCCCGTCCAGGAAACTGGGTCCCAAATACCTGGGTCCTTTCTTGATCAAAAGGAAGATCAACAATGTGGCATATGAACCGGACCTTCCTAACTCCTTGAGGATACACCCAGTGTTCCACGTGGCCCTCCTGAAGCCGGTCACCCCCAATTTCTTTCCTGGTCGCAGCATTGGCCCACCCAAATCTATTGTGGTTGATGGCGAAGAGGAGTTCGAAGTGGAGGCAATTCTAGATTGCAGAAGAAAGCGCAATCAAGTGCAATATCTGGTAAAATGGAAGGGCTATGGACCCGAAGATAATTTGTGGGAGCCGGAAAACAATTTACATGCTAAAGAACTTCTGAAATCCTTCAAAACCTCTCATTCCTCAAAGATGGCCCAGCTGGGCATCCGGAGTCTGCCCTTGAGGAGGGGGCACTGTCAGAAAGGTTACCTGGTTGGGCGCCGGGGCGCGCCGGGGCGCGCCGGGGCGCGTTGGCGCTCCTGTCCCTGTCTGTGCTGGGGCACGTGTCCCTGGGGGCGCCGGTGTGTCTGGGCCGGCCGGCCGTGGCGCGCGGGGTGGCGTCTGGGCGTTCGTGCGTACGCGCGTTCGCGCCAGCGCGCGTACGCGTTAGCGCGCGTCCGCCTGCGGGCGTTACCTTTGGCGTGCCCGGTAGTGTGGGCGTGCACGCCGACGTTGGGGGGGCGCGTGCGGGGGCGCGGTGCGCCTTGGCGAATCGGCGCGCGCACGAGCGCGGCGTTTTGGCGCCAATCAGTCTATTTGAAGCCTGCCTCTTCACTGACCCGGTGCTGCCTGATCAAACAGCTCTGTACCTTGTCCGTGATCATCCTGTGTTCCTGTATCCTCGTAGTGTTTACCCGTTGTGACCCGGCTTGCCTTTGGACCTTCCTTGACTGCTGCCTGAACCCGACCCCGGCTTGTTTGACCTCGTTTCTGCCTTATCCCTTGTACCGTTGCTGCCGGCTCGTTGCCGACCTCTGCCTGTGTGTGACCAGCCTGATTAGCCCCTGCTCAGCATCTGCTCTATCCAGCCTGAAGACTCACCGGTTGCTTGCCAGACCACCGTGCTCCAGGACTCTAACTTCAGGCCCTCATACCACTCCGCATTCGCGGGCCTCCTGTCTACTCTACCAGGGGCCCCGAATCGGATACGTAAGGGAGCCTACCCTCTGCCCAAGCGGACTCACCTGTCTGGTAAGTGTGGGACCTGACAACTATGCTGTACATAGCCTGTGCAGAGAGCAGAGCTGTGGAAGGTCCTCATTAGGCTCCACCCACTACAGAGAACTACAAGAGAGAAGGGGGCGGAGACAAGACCAGTCACCCCGCACAGGGAGAGAGAGCAGAAGTGAGCGGTCTTTATAATAGGAAGTCTCACACTGGATTACTGCACAGATCTGGAAGAAATACACAAAGCCCACCGAGATTCAAAAAGAAGACACATGACCGATGGATTTAGGCAATATTTGCTGATCCCAGAGTTCGGCACATTTTAATATGTTTTGGTGTGTTAAAAATTTGGCAACAGAATGTACAAGACCTAGAGGCGTAACCACAAGCTTTAGGATCCTGGTACAAGAAACCATGAAGGCCCCCCTTGGCTGGGGCCCTTCCCCCCGAGCCCAGGGCCCCTCCCACTGATCCCAGGGCCCTTTACTTCCATTACAGCACCCTTTATTATGGTCATGCAGCAGGACCCTTTCACATGTTCTGCAGCAGGCCCCCTTAATGGAATATTGCCCCCCCCCCCCCAACGGTGGCTGTTGTGTTACATTTTGTGATTTATTATTGCTCTGTGTCTTCAACCGCTTGATATCCGCGCTATAGCCGAATGACGGCTACAGCGCGGACCTGAATTCCCGGGAGGCCGTCATATGACAGCCTCCCCTGTGCACGCGCCCTACAGGGCGCGCGTGGAGCGCGCTGTGATCACCGAGTCACTGAGACTCGGGTGATCACCGATCCAAGTAAGGGGCCGGTCCCGGCCCCTTACCATGTGATCAGCTGTCAGCCAATGACAGCTGATCACATGATCAAAACAAAAGCTCTGTGATCGTTTTTTTTTTCTCCTCGCGCTGACAGTGCGAGGAGGAAAAAAAGCCGATCACCGGCTTATCTGCAAGGGACATCGGTCCCGAAGAGGAGGAGGCAATAATGCCTCAATTGTGCCTCAATTGTGCCACCAGTACCCCCTGCCAGTGCCACCTGACATTGCCACATCACAGTGCCCACCAGTGCCACGTATCAATGCCCATGAGTGCCACCTATCAATGCCTACAAGTGCCACCTATTAATGCCCACCATTGCCACCTAACAATGCCCACCAGTGGTGCCAATCAGTGCCACCTAGCAGTGTTGCAGATCAATGTACCAGATCAGTGCCCATTATTGCCACCAATCAGTGCCCATCACTGCCACCCATCAGTGCCCATCACTGTCACCTATCAGTGCCCACTGGTGCCGCCTCATCAGCATACATCAATGAAGGAGAAAAATTACCCTTTTTAAAATTTTATAACAAAATATAAAAAAAAAAAAAAAAAAATTTTAATTTGGTCATTTAAAATTTTTTTAACAAAAAATAAAAACCGCAGAGGTGATTAAATACCACCAAAAGAAAGCTCTATTTGTGGGGAAAAAATGATAAAAATTTCATTTTGGTACAGTGTTGTATGACCGCGCAATTGTCGTTCAAAGTGCATTAGCGCTGAAAGCTGAAAATTGGTCTGGATAGGAGGGGGGTTTAAATGTCCTGTAAGCAAGTGGTTAAGCTCTGTTCCCTTCTGTCTAGCTGAACTCTCTCCCCCACCGTAGTTCTGTACATTCCCCTCCTCTTCCTGTCTCTATTAATTTGCTCAGTATTCCACCATGTTGTAACATCTTTCCATGTAGCTTACAACACCAAAATTTTTTCTACCTATGAATATCCATCATTAAATGGAACATTCAAAAGGATTCATCGTCTGTCTCTCCATACAGTGAGTTTATTCATTGAGTTAAGCTGTCTGAATTGATGCAAGGGATAAATAGAACACCAGGTTGTGTAAGCCCTATATGAAGCTGGAGATAACGTTTATGGCCTTGTAGTTGAGTCAGAACAGTGGTATAATGCCAGGGCTCAGTTGCAAGTGCAACCTTTGCAACCCTGGTAGTTCCGTCAGTGGTGTCGGTGGTTCTTTATTTTTGTTTTTTACCTTAGAATTTTTTTTATGCAATTTTATTTTTGCGTTCTGCAGCAGGTCACCTTCCTGCCATCTTGCCCCCCCCCCCCCCTACAACAGTGGTATAATGCCAGGGCCTGGTTACAAGTGCAGCCTTTGCAACCTTGGTAGTTCCAGCACTGGTGTCAATAGTTCTTTTTTTTTTTGTTTTTTTACCATTCCATTTTTTATACAATTACATTTTTAATTATTTTTTAGGAACCCCGTTGGTATGCTTTGGTGAAAACAGACCTCTGATGTTTCACCATTGAGACAAAGAAAGGAGATTGAGGACACAGCCCTCAATCTCCATCTCAGCAGCACACAATGAATGGACAAGAATAGCTCTTTACAGAGCTTCCTGTTCATTCACAAACTGAAGCACACTAAACACAGTTTACTTCGTTTCAGTTATGAATGGACAGAATGGACAGAGTGAGTGATGGGTACCCATCACTCACTCTGTCCATTTAGAAAAAAAGGGTATGGTAAATAACATTCACCAGCTCTTCCCCAGTCTCCATCCTAAAACATCCCCCGCAGCAGCCAGCAGGAGACGATGTGGGGGGGGGGGGACAGGGGAGCACACAGAGGCCTGGGGGCAACAAAACTTGGATTGGAGGGGTGGCAGGAACTTTCGGGAGGAAAATGGAAGGCATCAGTTCCTCTATATGCCCCCCCCCCCCCCCCTCTGCCACTCCTATCCAGATGTACAGGGAGCTGTACCTGGAGAATGCGGCCAGGTTGCAAATGTGACCCCTGCGACCCCTGTAGTTATGCCCCTAACAAGACCAAATAAAGTGAGCTGCAGTTTGGAAATACACCTCTCATTATTCATCTTTCCAGGGGACCCATCACTATACAGAAACAGGTAAATTTTCATGAAAAAAAATAATTGAATGTAATAAATTGTATTGCTTACACTGGTCAAGGAAATAACATTTAATTGGGGCTCAAGCCAACATTTTTTCTCTTTCTGTTTTTTTTTGCCTGACATCATTATCCTTGGTTTATTAATTAGTTGCTTTAGTGGAAGTATGCATTTTTTGACTAATACTTGTGTGATATTAAGGTCATGTAAGACACCCACCAAGTGACCTAGTCATAAATTCAGAGCGCCTCATTCCATTTACAGTACATCAATGTTGCTCCTGGGCACATCCACTGGCAATTTAATCGTACAAATTACCATTTATTAGGTCATATTGGTTCCAGTCACTTTTATAGATTTTTTTTTAAGTTGTGTTTGTCTTAAGCCCTCACAAGGACGGAGTGAGAAGGAACAGGATCCCCAAAATAACCTTGACTTTTTAGCAGCAACTTCTGTGCCTTAGGTAAGTGTAGCAACCTTTTTCTTGTGATCCTGAAGAACATCTAGGGAGGGGTGGGAAACATGTGATCCTTCCAAGTCAAGGGTCTGGTATCTGCTTGATTATTCTACCTACTTTTCAGGTCATCTGAGAAGGTTCAATTGTTTCCTTCATCAGCTAGTGCAGCTCCACTCCTATTATTATTATTAATATTCGGGATTTATATGGCGCCAATCACTTTATAACATGGGGGCAGACAATACACTTACAATACAATTCAATACAGGAGGAATCAGAGGGCCCTGCTCGTTAGAGCTTACAATCTAGAAGGGAGGGTCAGGTGGAACAAAAGGTAATAACTGTGGGGGATGATCAGATGGAGAAAATGAAAATACAGTTGTTAGGTGTGGGTAGCTTCTCTGAAGATTAGGGTTTTCAGGGACCATCTAAAAGCTAATAGAGTAGGAGATAATCTGACAGATTGGGGTAAGGCGTTCCATAGGATTGGAGAGGCTCTGGAAAAGTCCTGGAGGCATAGGAGGAGGTGATGAGGGAACTGGAGAGCAGGAGGCCTTGAGAAGAATGAAGAGAACAATTAGGTTGGCATCTTGACACTAGGTCAGTGCTGTAGCTGGGGGCAGAGTTGTGGATGGCTTTGTAAGTAGTTGTTAGTATTTTGAATTTAATTTGTTGGGTGAGCGGGAGCCAGTGGAGGGATTGACAGAGAGGAGTAGCTGACACAGAGCGATTGGTAAGGTGGATGAGTCTGGCAGCAGCATTCATGATGGCTTGAAGGGGGGGCAGACTATGTAGAGGTAAGCCAATGAGGAGGGAGTTGCAGTAGTCGAGAGATGACCAGGGAGTGGATTAAGAGCTTTGTTGTGTCATTGGTTAGAAAGGGGCATATTTCGGAGATGTTACGGAGGCTGAGGCAGCAAGATGTGGACAGTGATTGGACGTGGGGCTTTCAGGAGAGTTTAGAGTCCAAGACTACACCTAGGACCTTGGCAAGCGGGGATGGGTTGATAGTTGTGCCATCGATTTTTACAGAGAGATCAGGGGAAGGGGCACGTGGGGGAGGAAAAATGATAAGTTCTTTTTTGGATAGATTAAGTTTGAGGAAGTGGTGTGACATCCAGACTGATATATCGGATAGTAAATGAGTGATACGCGAGGAGACTGAAGGAGTGAGCTGAGGGGTAGAGAAAAAGATTTGGGTGTCATCAGTATAGATGTGGCATTGGAAGCCATGGGAGGCTATCAGCTGACCCAAGGAGGAGGTGTGGATTGAAAATAGGAGAGGCCCAAGAACAGAACCTTGGGGGACACCAACAGAGTAAGGAAGAGGAGAGGAGGAAGTAGAATTGTAATGAGGGTGGCTGCGGGCACACCACTCTTGGTTGCAGTGGATCTCAATTTTTAAGTCTGCAGGGCCATTTTGTCAACAAGTATGATTTCCCAAGCAGAATTTGTCTGAGAAAAGGGCCCAGGACAAACTAGCTAATCATGGCTGCTTCCTCTAGGCAAAAATCCAAGAAGGGGAAAGAGAAGACTTAGCACACATCGCACTGGGTAGAAGCCAATGGGAAAACCTCTCGAGCAATGCCAGGATAAGGTCATCCAGTGCTCAGGGAGAAGATGCCAAACTGTGCCCCCCATCATCTTCTGCAGATGAGGTCTATGATACTACTTCTATAGTGCCGCAAATGCCTCTTTGACAGTTACTAGGTGGAACAAAAAGATTGTTGGTTGACCAGCTGTCCAGCACCCGGTACCTGGTGTGGACCTCACCATACTCACCTTCTTAGGTAGTCCACTGGTGTAGACAACGGACCTCCCTACAAAAGATATCACTTGGGTGCAAGGGTTCCTTTTGTAAGGTAGGGCAGGCCCTAGGCAAGGGGAGGGGTGGTAGTTAAAGTGGTTCTAAAGGCTGAAGGTACCCTTATGAATTCTATGCATGACGGAAAAAAACCTGTGTGCAGCTCCCCTCCAGCCAGCCCCCCCCCCTATACATACTTGAGTCCAATCTCGATCCAGTGATGTGCACGAGAACAGCTGCTCTCCCAGCTTTTTCCCTCCTCATTGGCTCAGGCACAGCAGTAATAAGAGCCATTGGCTCCTACTGCTGTCAATCACAGCCAGTGAGGAGGAGTAGGGGAGGGGCTGAGTGCTGTTCTGTGTATTGTCAATGGACACCCAGAGCGGGGCATGAGAGCAAGCACACACAAGTTCCCCCATAGCAAGCAGCTAGCTATGGGGGCACTTGGTGGGGGAAAGGAGCCCAGAGTGCCAGCAGGGGACCCAAGAAGAGGAGGATCGGGCTGCTCTGTGCAAAACCATTACACAGAGCAGGTACATATAACATGTTTGTTTTTTGGTTTTTTTTCTTTTTAATGTTCCTTTAGTATCACTTTAATAAAGTGTTCTAAATCTGAAGAGATGAAGGTGAGCTCATCAATGTACTCTGAGGGCTGGTGCCGTGTGATACCCCTCCCCCGACACATAAAGACACGGCGCCCAGGGCTATACATTCCCTATTAGGAACAAGTAAAAATAACAAACCCATGATCTGTTTCTTCAAGTCAACCATGGCAACTCCATTTTTTTCTGTTGTGACAGATTCCTTTAACAAAAAAATAGTCAATTACAAAAAAAAAAAAAAAAAAAAAAAAAGATTTGAAATAAGAACGTTATAAAAAAACAGGCAGTGCTTGTGGAGGGTTATGTAAAAAATATTAAATAAACTAAGATTTGTGCAAATAGCACTTAATAAAAAATAAATAATAAAAACAAAATAAAACAATAAAACATTGTTATTAATCCTTCCATAAAATAAATAGAAATAAATAAAATAAAAAAATATATAAAATATATAAATAATAATAATATAAATATATAAATATATAATTAAAACATATGGTTAAAAAAATATATCAAATAATATAAAAATAAAATGAAATATGAATAAAATAAAATCAATTGAATATCAGGCCCTCTTGTATGAGTGATCATTTGGAGAACAGACATTTTTTCAGGACTTCAGAAGAAAAATTGCAGTGTCCTGGCCGAGCTGAACACATCTTAGTGCTTTCTAAGACACACCGGAGGTGAGGCCAGGAACGTGCACATGATAAAATATAAAACAATTAACTGTTTTGGAATGAAATAATTAATCCCACGCTGAGTTTGCATTCAGGTCAGAACAGTTATAAAAACCTGCTCTGCTTCTCCTCGCTAGATGAATGCAAATGAGTTTCTGGTTACGCTTCATTATATCCTCACAAAATATTGAGCGCTACAAAATAAGTTTTAGGTTGTTTTGCATACAATTAAATTATCCAACACGAGGGAACGTGCTTTGCAAAAATGACTTCTCAAACTAGAACCCAAAATATATATATATATATATATTAATTATGATTAATATTTAATATTTGAGGACTTGGTTCTAAACGTTTTAATCAGCCATCCTGGAACTTAAAGTCACCCAAGCAATGGTCTCAGTGGGAGGAATAGTGCCCCATCGTTGGTCTCAGTGGGAGGAATAGTGCCCCATCGTTGGTCTCAGTGGGAGGAATAGTGCCCTATTGTTGGTGTTAGTAGGAGGAAAAGTGCCCCATTGTAGGTCTCAATGGGAGGAATAGTGCCCCGTCGTAGATCTCAGTGAGATGTATAGTGCCCTATTGTTGGTGTCAGTGTGAGGCGCCCGCAGGGTAACCCCCCTCAGGAGAGCGCTTCTCCTAGGGGGATATCTGATGTGGGGAGGAGCTGTGAGAGCCGCCGGAGGACCGCCGGGGGACCCCAGAAGACGAGGTTCGGGGCCACTCTGTACAAAACGAGCTGCACAGTGGAGGTAAGTATGATATTTTTGTTATTTAAAAAAAAACAAAAAAACAAAACCCATACAATCACTTTAAGCATAGCTCCCAACTGTCCCTGATTTGGAGGGACTGTCCCTGATTTGGAGCAATGTCCCTCTGTCCCTCATTCCCCCTCATTTGTCCCTCATTTTGGTCTGATCCATATAGATGTATATAAAATGCACTTTTTATTTATCAAAAAGTGTTTTCCAGCGCTAAACCTTTCATCTGATTTCTAAATTGCTGCATTTGTAAATTCCAAAAGCCAATATAAAGGAATAGTAGTGGTAAAAAAAAGCACTTGTGGGTCTAACCAATCTTGTGTTTTTTGTACAATTCTCCTTTAAGGGGGTGTGGCAAGGGAGTGTGTGCCATGCCTGCATACTTTTGCTGATAGGTGTCCCTCATTCCCATCTCAGAAAGTTGGGGGGTATGCTTTAAGTCTAATAAGTAGAAAAGTTTGAAAATTCATTGGGCTGGTGTCTCCTTCTTCTGAGGTCTTAAAGGGGTTGTAAACCCTTGTTTTTTTTTTTAAATAACAAACATGTCATACTTACCTCCACTGTGCAGTTTGTTTTGCACAAAGTGGCCCCAAACATTCTCTTCTGGGCCCCCCCCCCGGCGGCGCTATCAGTTCCTTCCCGCATCGGTAAATCCCCTAGGAGAAGCGCTCTCCCTGGGGGTTACCGTGCGGGTGTGCTCCTGAGTCCAGCATTTGCGTCCATAGACATAGAATGCCGGACTCGGCCCCGCCCCCCCGGCGTCCGCGTCCTTGGATTTGATTGACAGCAGCGGGAGCCAATGGCTGCTATCAATCTATTCAATCAAGAGCCGAGATAACGGGCAGAGAGGTAGAGTGTGTCTCCACTGAGGGAACGAATGGGCTCAGGTTAGGGTTGCCATCTGTCCAGTTTTGACCCGGACAGTTCGGGTTTTGACAAATGCGTCTGGGTTTCAGTCCACCGGAAAACCCGGACACAAATACCTCCAGTCCAACTGATCTAATGGGGGTCTTTAATGGGAGCCCTTGTATTATGGAGGGGGTGACATTGACCCCTTTATTACAAGAGGGGGGATTACACTGACCTCTGTATTGTGAGGAGGGGGATGACACCCGACCTGAATTCACCTGGACAGTCCGGGCTTTGAGTCATATGTCTGTTTTAGTCTTCCTGAAACCCAGACACGTTATTCAGACCAGACTGTGGCTCTGTCAGAAACTATGAAATCAGACCGAGACAGAAATACAGTTAAATCACACTTGTTTAATAATAAAAGTAAAAAGAACAAACATTGAAAATACAGCCAAAGTTCAGTAACTGGAACGGATAGTCAGTCAAGCCAGAAATCAGGGATCAATGTAGTGGAAAAGCAAGCAGGATCTGGAGCCACAAGGGATGTCAGCAAATCAAGTCTTTAAACAGCGACGCAGGAGATAGTTTCTGTGATGTTGACCAAGGCGAAGGCAGAGATCCTCTGGACTGGACGGCTTAAGTAGGCAGGACTGACGAGCAGGATATCATCAACAGGTGAGTCACTGTGGAGAGATAGGAGCTGGCAATTAGCCGACAGCTGAGCGGCCAGCTCAGAGAAGAAAGGGCTGAGCCCAGCTCTGACAGGCTCCCTTAGCAACTGAGATAGTCACACACAAATCTATTAACATCTGTTACCGCAGTTTGACCACACCCACTGTTTGCTGCGCCGCATTACTACTTCCCATGGTGTACCCAAAGGTGTCCCAGGTCTTTTACAATCCTAGTACAGCAAAGTGTTGGGGTCAGGCTTGAAGAAAAAGTGGCAACCCTAGCTCAGGTGAGTAAAACGAAGGGGCTGGTCTAAGGATGCAATAAGGTGAAAAAACACGAGGGTTTACAACCCCTTTAAAGAACCTGGTTCTGTTGGGAAGCCAGTGTGCATGCCTGGTGGTGGAGCCTGATATGCAGAGGTAGGCTTCTCTTACACCCCATGACTCAGGAGCCCTGGTAAGGTAACAGGAAATGCCAGAGCACAGAGTGGGCACGAGTGCCTGACTGGTCTTTTTTTCTTTGCTGATGAGTAGGCTGTGCATCCGGGGACAGCAGGGAAGACAGACCAGATGTTCACTGGCAGAAGGACTGGAGCAGGAGATGCGCTCAGATCAGCAGACTCAGATGCAGGAAGTCCAAAAGCAGGGTCAGACAGTCCGGAGGTCAGCAACAAGCAGGCACATCAGGTACTGGGGTCAACAACAAGCAGGCACATCAGGTACTGGGGTCATCAACAAGCAGGCACATCAGGTACTGGGGTCAACAACAAGCAGGCACATCAGGTACTGGGGTCATCAACAAGCAGGCACATCAGGTACTGGGGTCAACAACAAGCAGGCACATCATGCACTGGGGTCAGCAACAAGCAGGTACATCATGTACTGGGGTCAACAGCAAGCAGGCACATCAGGTACTGGGGTCAACAACAAACAGGCACATCAGGTACTGGGTCAACAACAAGCAGGCACATCAGGTACTGGGTCAACAACAAGCAGGCACATCAGGTACTGGGGTCAACAACAAGCAGGCACATCAGGTACTGGGGTCATCAACAAGCAGGCACATCAGGTACTGGGGTCAACAACAAGCAGGCACATCAGGTACTGGGGTCATCAACAAGCAGGCACATCAGGTACTGGGGTCAACAACAAGCAGGCACATCATGCACTGGGGTCAGCAACAAGCAGGTACATCATGTACTGGGGTCAACAGCAAGCAGGCACATCAGGTACTG
Organism: Aquarana catesbeiana; assembly: GCF_042186555.1. NCBI lineage: Eukaryota > Metazoa > Chordata > Amphibia > Anura > Ranidae > Aquarana > Aquarana catesbeiana. The sequence goes on from NC_133332.1 coordinate 13,487,909, forward strand.
GGGTCAACAACAAACAGGCACATCAGGTACTGGGTCAACAACAAGCAGGCACATCAGGTACTGGGTCAACAACAAGCAGGCACATCAGGTACTGGGGTCAGCAATAAGCATGCACATCAGGTACTGGGGTCAGCAAAAAGCAGGTACATCATGTACTGGGGTCAGCAACAAACAGGCACATCATGTACTGGGGTCAGTAACAAGCAGGCACATCAAGTACTGGGGTCAACAACAAGCAGGCACATCAGGTACTGGGGTCAACAACAAGCAGACACATCGGGTACTGGGGTCAACAACAAGCAGGCACATCAGGTACTGGGGTCAACAACAAGCAGGCACATAGGGTATTGGGGTCAACAACAAGCAGGCACATCAGATACTGGGGTCAACAACAAGCAGGCACATCGGGTACTGGGGTCAGCAACAAGCAGGCACATCAGGTACTGGGGTCAGCAATAAGCAGGCACATCAGGTACTGGGGTCAGCAACAAGCAGGTACATTATGTACTGGGGTCAGCAACAGGCAGGCACATCATGTACTGGGGTCAACAACAAGCAGGCACATCAGGTACTGGGGTCAGCAACAAGCAGGCACATCAGGTACTGGGGTCAGCAACAAGCAGGCACATCAGGTACTGGTGTCAACAACAAGCAGGCACATCAGGTACACACAGCAGGCGCACATTCACATCGAATGTCTGGTGGGAATAATCTGTAAGGTTCATCCACTGCTAAAGCTAGGCAAAGACTGCAGCTTTTCTCATTAAAACACTGAGATTTAGCTCAGATCTTAACTGGTGGGCAAGGCAAATCCTTTTTCAAATCTAAAAGATTTATTTTGCAGAATTTTACGCTTTTCTGATACCTTCAGCCAGAGGTGTAACTAGAACCTTTAAGAGACCATTTTCCCTCGGCCAGGGCCCTTTCCTCTGAGCCCTATGGCTGAATGCAAGGACCAGTTTGCAAATGCGACCTTTGCGACCCTGGAAGAAAAATCTGCCACTGGTGTCAGTGTGTTTTCATTTTTTATTCTTTTGTGGGGGGGGGGGGGTATTATTGCTTACCATTTTATTTTCTTTTGTTTGTATTTTTCTTTTATAATATTTTTTTAAATTATTTATTTCCAATTTTTTTAGGAGCACGTTGGTGGGCCTTGATGAGCTATCAGGGCTTTGCACCCCAAACTCGCTCATCCATGTCTTTATGGACCTTGCTTTGTGCTCTGGTGCGCAGTCATGTTGGAACAGGAAGGGGTCATCCCCAAACTGTTCCCACAAAGTTGGGGGCATGAAATTGTCCAAAATGTCTTGGTATGCTGACGCCTTAAGAGTTCCCTTCACTGGAACTAAGGGGCCAAGCCCAACCCCTGAAAAACAACCCCCACACCATAATCCCCCCTCCACCAAATGATTTGGACCAGTGCACAAAGCAAGGTCCATAAAGACATGGATGAGTGGGTTTGGGGTGGAGGAACTTGACTGGACTGAACACAGTCCTGGCCTCAACCCGATAGAACACCTTTGGGATGAATTAGAGTGGAGACTGCGAGCCAGGCCTTCTTGTCCAACATCAGGGCTTGACCTCACAAATACTCTTCTGGAAGAATGCTCCAACATTCCCATAGACACACTCCTAAACCTTGTGGACGGCCTTCCCAGAAGAGATGAATCTGTTATAGCTGCAAAGGGCGGGCCAACTCAATATTGAACCCTATGGACTTATGCCCCGTACACACGGTCGGATTTTCCGACGGAAAATGTGTGATAGGACCTTGTTGTGGGAAATTCCGACCGTGTGTAGGCTCCATCACACATTTTCCATCTGATTTTCCGACACACAAAGTTTGAGAGCAGGCTATAAAATTTTACGACAACAAAATCCGTTGTCGGAATTTCCGATCGTGTGTACACAAATCCGACGCACAAAGTGCCTCGCATGCTCAGAATAAATAAAGAGATGAAAGCTATTGGCTACTGCCCCGTTTATAGTCCCGACGTACGTGTTTTACGTCACCGCGTTCAGAACGATCGGATTTTCCGACAATTTTGTGTGACCGTGTGTATGCAAGACAAGTTTGAGCCAAAATCCGTCGGAAAAAATCCTAGGATTTTGTTGTCGGAATGTCCGAACAAAGTCCGACCGTGTGTACGGGGCATAAGACTGGGATATCATTAAAGTTCATGTGCGTGCAAAGGCAGGTGTCCCAATACTTTTGACAATATATTGTACATACATATACACTATATATATATATATACAGTATATAGTTCACCTAGAGGGGATTGTTTTTATCTCATCAGAACTGGGACTACACTTTACTTAACACAATTTGCTCTCTGATTGTTATATTGCACATCATTGCCTTTGGTACAATCCTGTGAAATAAGCCTCAAAGACGTTTGGCGAGCACTTCACTGCGCAGTATTCAACAACAAGCGATGTTTTTTTTTTTTTTTTTTTCCAGGACTTTATTCTAATGGAGAAATGCATTTTTAATATATTTTTTGGTTCTACTAAATTATAGACGCTTCAATCCTGTGTATTGTCAGAGAATAATTTACAGGCCTGTCAAGTCTCCTTCTCTCCCCGAGCCACAGGCATCTATCGGCACCCAACGCCCGGCCCTCCTCCCAAACCGATTAATCCTTCTCCTCTCTTCTGACATTCGCTGCAACAAAGTTGAAATTAGCAAACTTTGCTGTGAGGGTTTTATGTAGAGGAAACGTATAGATTGCTCCGAAATTGAAATAACTCGCTGCAGAAGAGAACTGCTCCATGTCTGCCTTGGAAATTCTAATTTATGTGAAGAGTCATCGCCCCGCTGATAGGCATAAAACCAGCAAAATTATTAGGCAGCATTACTGCTAAATTGTACACATGGGGGGGGCTTTATTTATTGGTCTTACCAATGACCATCAAGGGATCTGCAGCCATAACTGATACATTTATTTATTATTATTTATTATTATTATTATTTATTATTATTATTATTATTATTATTATTATTATTATGTTTATTGATTTTTACTGATACACGTACTACTATTTTTATTATTATTATTATTATTAATAATGATTATTACTACTACTGCCTTTAGTTATTGGTCTTACCAATGACCACGAGGGGTTCTGCAGCCATAACTGATAAATGTATTTATTATTATTATTATTATTAGTTATTATTATTATTATTATTATTAATGATAATAATAAGGATTATTACTACTACCGCCTTTAGTTATTGGTCTTACCAATGACCAGGAAGGGTTCTGCAGCCATAACTGATAAATATATGTATTATTATTATTATTATTATTTCTAATGATTATTACTACTACTGCCTTTAGTTATTTTTCCTACCATTGGCCACAAAAGGTTCTGCAGCCATAACTGATCAATATATTTATTCTTCTTATTATTATTGATTATTACTACTACAAATACTAATATTGTTATTATTATTATTATTATTATTTTTAATGATTACTACTACTACTGCCTTTAGTTATTGGTTTCACCAATGGCCACAAAGGGTTCTGCAGCCATAACTGATAAATATATATTATTATTATTTTTTTATTATTATTATTATTATTATTATTATGTTTAATGATTATTAATACTACAAGTACTACTATTGTTATTATTATTTTTATTACTATTTGTAATGATTATTAATTCTACTACTGCCTTTAGTTATTGGTCTTATCAATGACCAGAAAGGGTTCTGCAGCCATAACTGATGAAAATAATTGTAATAATAATTATGTATTTTTTTTTACATGATTATTACTACTACTGTCTTTAGTTATTTTTCTTACCAATAGCCACAAAGGGTTATTTTTTAATGATTATTATTACTACTATCTTTAGTTATTGATCTTACCAATGGCCACGAGCGGCTCTGCAGCCATTACTGATAAATATATTTATTATTATTTATTTATTTTAAATTATTATTACTACTACTGCCTTTAGTTATTTGTCTTACAAATGGACACAAAGGGCTCTGCAGCCATAACTGATACATATATTTATTCTTCTTATTATTATTATTTTGAATGATTATTACAACTACAAGTACTACTATTGGTATTTGTATTATTTTTAATAATTATCACTACTACAAGTACTACTATTGTTATTAGTATTATTATTTTTAATGATTATTACTACTATGAGTACTACTATTGTTATTATTATAATTTACTTTAATTATTATTACTACTACTACTGTTGTTGTTTATCTATTTTAATTAGTATTACTACTACTGCTACTACTACTATTATTAGATAGTTGCCATCCATAAGATTTTACTCCCTTCATGACCAAACCATTTTTTGCTTTTTTGGCACTGCTTTACTTTAACTGACAATTGCTACTACAAATACTAATATTGTTATTATGATTATTTTTATTATTATTGTTATTATTATTATTATTATTATTATTATTTTTATTGATTACTACTACTACTGCCTTTAGTTATTGGTCTTACCAATGGCCACAAAGGGTTCTGCAGCCATAACTGATAAATATATATTATCATTATTATTATGTTTAACGATTATTACTACTACTGTCTTTAGTGATTGGTCTTACCAATGGCCACGAGGGGTTCTGCAGCCATAACTGATAAATATAATTATTATTATAATTAGTTTTTTTTCCTACATGATTATTGCTACTACTGCCTTTAGTTATTTTTCTTACCAATGGCCACAAAGGGTTATTTTAAAGATTATTACTACTACCGTCTTTAGTGATTGGTCTTACCAGGGGTTCTGCGGCCATAACTGATAAATAAATTTATTATTATTTATTTATTTATTATTTTTAATTATCATTAACATTTTCGGTCTTTTTTCTTTTTTAAAAAAAATAAAATAAAAATCCCAGCATTGATTAAATACCACCAAAACAAAGCTCTATTTGTGTGAAGGAAAAGATTTAAAAAATTGATATGGGTACAGTGTTGCACGACCGCGCCATTGTCATTCAAAAGTGCGACAGCGCTGAATGCTGAAAAATGGCCTGGGCAGTAAGGGGGGGGGTAAGAGTGCCCGGTATTGAGGTGATTAAGGTAGTAAGAATGAATGGGGGACGTCCAGTTGATAAAATTCGGACATACATGTTTTTTTTTTTCCACTGGTCTCTTCATTAGATTAGGACGCTTTTCCTAAATTATTATTATTTTTTTTAAACAAGATATAAGCAATAACAAATGATCGATTACCTTATTCACTGATTTATGGGCCTCCGAAAAATTAATCTGAATAACTTGATTATTTCCCTTTTTTTTTAGCAGGTCGGCGGCAAGGTCCGCCCTGCCAAGGCTATTTGCACATTACCCCATCGTAGTTTTAAACACCTTTTTTTTTTTTTTTTCTTTTTTAAATAACACCATGCAACAATTTCCTAATGTCCCCAAACATGACGACACGCGCGCGTCCCTTTAATAAAGCGGGTCATTGCACCGATCGGGAGAAGTGCCACTTAATCTGCACATTCTAATCTCTTTTAATGCTTTGCATTAAGGTTGCTTTAATGGGCCGGCCACTTTCTTCTTTTTTTTTTTTTTCTGCACTGCAATTTGAAACACCGGCTCCACCAGCGGTAATAAAAGACTTCCTTTTAAATGAGTTCATTACAGCGCCTTATATAAAACATGCTTAGATTACATATTTAACATAATATTTGCAGTAATGGTTTTATTTCTTGTCCTGGTTTTTTTTTTTTATAAAGGTCCCGCTTAGAGATCGGTCCCGGCAGACACCTTCCATCCACCCCTATGGAGAGATTCCAGGTTTTCATGATATGTGTCCAATAAATATGAACTCTTTTTTAATAATTTAGAGGATGTGAAATGAACACTCAACAAGTTGGAGACGGGAGCGCTTTATATTAGAGCATTAATAATTAAGGATACTTTGTAGCGTTGTCAGTGTTTCCCCTCCTAGTATGTCATTTCTTTACATAGACCTATTAAACACATAGGGCCCAATTCACTACAGGGCAAAATTAGTTTCAATTTTCATTTTTTATTAACCATTTTTTCGTGTTTTTGTTGCCTCACAACCTGGAATGATCATGGATTGTTTGAGGATTTGCATCATTTAATTTACAGAACACGTCCACGACTTTTAAGGATTTTTTTTTATTATTGAGAAGCAAACAACAAATAAGACAAAATAACAGAAAAAGTCAATGTGCATAACTATTCACCCCCCTAAAGTCAATACTTTGTAGAGCCACCTTTTGCGGCTATCACAGCTCCAAGTCACTTTGGATAAGTCTCTATGATCTTGCCACATCTTACCACTGGGATTTTTGCCCATTCCTCCTTGCAAAACTGCTCCAGCTCCTTCAAGTTGGGTGGTTTGCGCTTGTGAACAGCAATCTTTAAATCTGACCACAGATTTTCTATTGGTTTGAGGTCTGGGCTTTGACTTGGCCATTCCAACACATTTACAGGTTTCCCCTTAAACCACTCAAGTGTTGCTTTAGCAGTGTGTTTGAGGTCATTGTCCTGCTGGAAGGTGAACCTCCTAGCCTCAAATCACACACAGAGTGGTACAGGCAGAGGCGGCTCTCTAATTAGGCAAAATAGGCGGTGGCCTCAGGCCTCCCAGTCATAGGGGCCTCGCACAGCTGGCTAGTTTACCTAATTAGAGAGCGCCTCTTCCAGCAGCAGAGATCTCCGTCCCGAGTCCCCTTGCCCTGCTACAGGGAGAGATAACAGGCGGCAAGTGAGACCTGTGATCGGAGCTCACCTACATCTCCGGATCACAGGCAGGGAGGGAGAGCCGCTCAGTAGAGCTCTGACAGATCTCCCCCCTCCCCCTTCTGCCCGCACAGCCAGACAGAAGAGGAGAGAGAGCTTATGCTCCTCCTCCTCCCGCCCTCTCCTCCTGTGTCTGCCCCGCCCACTCTCCTTGGCAGTGTTCTCTGTTCTGCCTCAGAGAAGGGGATGTGTGGGCGGGAAGATTCAAGCTGAAGGCCAGGAAAAGCAAAAGGACAAGGGGAGTCTGATCCATCCATCCATCCAGTCCCATCCATCCATCCATCCAGTCCCATCCATCCATCCATCCATCCCTCCTGCCTCCCAGTGAGTACACTGATGTAGGGGATGCTCTTCCTTCCCTTCTTCCTCCATTCCCCTTTCTTTCTTTCCATTCTTTTTGTCTCTTTCTTTCTCTTTCCTTCATTCTTTCCCCATCCCCCCTCTCCTTCTTTCTTTCTTTCTTTCTTTCTTTCTTTCTTTCTTTCTTTCTTTCTTTCTTTCTTTCTTTCTTTCTTTCTTTCTTTCTTTCTTTCTTTCTTTCTTTCTTTCTTTCTTTCTCTCTTTCTTTCTTTTCTTTCTTTCTTTCTTTCCTGTCCATCTTTCTTTCTTTCTTTCTTTCTTTCTTTCTTTCTTTCTTTCTTTCTTTCTTTCTTTCTTTCTTTCTTTCTTTCTTTCTTTCTTTCTTTCTTTCTTTCTTTCTTTTCTTCTTTCTTTCTCTTTCTTTCCTTCCATCTGTCTTTCTTTCTCTTTCTTTCCTGTCCATCTTTCTTTTTTTCTTTCTCTTTCTTTCTTTCTTTCCTTCTTTCTTTCTTTCTTTCTTTCTTTCTTTTTTTCTCTTTCTTTCCTGTCCATTTTTCTTTCTTTCCTTCCATCTTTCGTTTTTTCTCTTTCTTTCTTTCTTTCTTTCTTTCTTTCTTTCTTTCTTTCTTTCTTTCTTTCTTTCTTTCTTTCTTTCTTTCTTTCTTTCTTTCCTTCCATCTGTCTTTCTTTCTCTTTCTTTCCTGTCCATCTTTCTTTTTTTTTCTTTCTCTTTCTTTCCTGTCCATCTGTCTTTTTTTCTCTTTCTTTCCTGTCCATCTTTCTCTTTCTTTTTTTTTCTTTCTTTCTTTCTTTCTTTCTTTCTTTCTTTCTTTCTTTCTTTCTTTCTTTCTTTCTTTCTTTCTTTCTTTCTTTCTTTCTTTCTTTCTTTCTTTCTTTCTTTCTTTCTTTCTCCACCCATCCCCCTTTATTTCTCTCTTTGTGACAGCCTACCAGAATAGGTAGGATCTGTGAGAGCAGTTTCCCTGTGCAGCTCTGCTTGAGGAAAATATATCTTTATTATGCCCACTTACCTACCCCCTGTACTGTCCACTCCCCTATACTGTACCCTCCTAATACAGTTCATAATACAGTGGGGCTTTGCCTAAGGCCTCACAAAGTCTAGAGCCGCCTCTGGGTACAGGTTTTGCTCAAAAATATCCCTGTATTTAGCACCGTCCATCTTTCCCTCAACTCTGACCAGTTTCCCAGTCCCGACTGCTGAAAAACATCCCCACATCATGATGCTGCCACCACCATGTTTCACAGTGGGGATGGTGTTCTTTGGGTGATGTGATGTGTTGGGTTTGCGCCAGACATAGCGTTTTCTTTGATGGCCAAAAAGTTCAGTTTTAGTCTCATCAGACCAGAGCACCTTCCTCCATACATTTTGGGAGTCTCCCACATGCCTTTTCACAAACTCAAAACGTGCCATTTTGTTTTTTGCTGAAAGTAATGTCTTTCTTCTGGCCACTCTGCCATAAAGCCCAACTCTATGGAGCGTACGGCTTATTGTGGTCCTATGTACAGATACTCCAGTCTCTGCTGTGGAACTCTGCAGCTCCTCCAGGGTTACCTTAGGTCTCTGTGCTCCTCTCTGATTAATGTCCTCCTTGCCCGGTCCATGAGTTTTGGTGTGCGGCCGTCTCTTGGCAGGATTGCTGTTGTGCCATGTTCTTTCCATTTGGTTATGATAGATTTGATGGTGCTCCTAGGGATCTTCAAAGATTTGAATATCTTTTTATAACCTATCCCTGACTTGTACTTCTCAACAACATTGTCCCTTACTTGTTTGGAGAGTTCCTTGGTCTTCATGGCAGTGTTTGGTTAGTGGTGCCTCTTGCTTAGGTGTTGCAGCCTCTGGGGCCTTTCAAAAAGGTGTGTATATGTAATGACAGTTCATGTGACACTTAGATTGCACACAGGTGGACATCATTTCACTAATTATGTGACTTCTGAAGGTAATTGGTTGCACTAGAGCTTTTTATGGGCTTCATAACAAAGGGGGTGAATACATACGCACATGCCAATTATCAGTTTTTTATTTCTGAAAAATAGTTTTATGTATATATTTTTCTAATTTTACTTCACCAACTTAGACTATTGTGTTCTGACCCATCACATATAATTCAGATTAAAAAAAAACATTGAACCAAAGGCTGTAATGTAACAAAATAGGTAACAAGCCAGGGGGGGGGGTGAATACTTTTTCAAGGCACTGTACACCTTCCTGCCCAGACCAATTTTCAGCTTTCAGCACTCCCACATTCTGAATGACAATTGCGCGGTCATGCAACGCTGTACCCAAACAAAATTTTTCTTTTTTTCCCCACAAATAGAGCACAGATGATATACAGAACGCCCCCCCCCCCCCCCCAGAAACATCATTACCTGTTTGTGTGATTGGCTCGCTGATTTTCTCAGAAGTCTGCACTAAGATACGAATCAGATTTTTGGCATCCCCTGGAACAAAAATTTAATTTTTGGTGAGATACTCCCAATAGGAAATCACGTCTAAAGGGATGCAGAGCCTGCAATTTTCCTCATTAGTGCCCGACAGTTGCGGCAGCTGGTTGATAATTGTGAAACCACTCCCATTAGACTCACTCAGCACAGGGGCACACAGGAACAAATAGGGATTTCTTCGGAATAACAAAAGGTAGGGATCTGCAATAATGTTTGTTAAAATCCCTGTGTAGCCAGGAGCTGATACTTACATTTTCCTGCAATCAGAAGACACCGTGTGGTATTATTCAGAGGGAGTTGTTTCCCCCTAGTGTTCCAGTTTGGCTGTCCTGTGACTGTCTTAACCAAAGGTAGAGCAAGGCATCCTGGGACATGTAGTCCATATGGAAAGGATTCGCCCTCTGGCTGTATTATGTGAAACTACAATTACCAGTGGGCTGATGAAGAGACTATAAGAGGCAGAGAGACTATAGGAGGCAAGGCTGGGGCCTCTGGGGCACTTGCTCGCTCGCTGCATGCTCAGATAAGGGTCTGGTATGGAGTTTTTAGGGGACCTTACGCCAATTTTTTTTTTGGCGGGCCTCCCTTCACTCCAAAAATGCTCCAAAGAAGCTCATGTACCAAATTTTGGCACAGAGTCAACAGAGTTTGCCGGTACGATTGTTGCCGCGATTTTAGCCCATTCCGTCACATGACAATCGCGCCAATTCCACACCATGGAATAATGGCATTGCAAACGCGTCACGTGTTTTGCCGCGATTCTGGAGTTTCGGGTAGAATTGCGCAATTCTGCCTGCAATTCCAGTACGTGCCTGCAATGCTTATCTTTAAGGCCATGCCAGTCTTAACTCAGGCTGCAGAGTCTGACAGGTGACACCGTCTGTCAAACTCACCTATATAGAGTTGGGCAAACGGTTCGGCCCAAGCATGAGTTCGGGACAAACATTGGCTGTTCGCCCTGTTAGGGGAACACCCAAATTTGCAGTGTGTTCGGCGGGTGTTCGCCAAAGGTTCGTCATAGGTTCACTACACTGTCGGTAGGTTGTAGGTTGACTACACGGTAGGTTGTAGGTTGACTACACTGCTCCTCCATAGATACAATGGAGGTCTGAGCATTAAGCCAGGTGCACTGAGCTACGTTGCCACTAGGTGGCTCTGTACCAGAATAGTGTCTGTTTACAGCAGGTAGTGTCACCAGGTGCTAGGCCCCTTTTGGTTAGAGACCTCCTGCAGTGAGGTCAGTGGTGAGTCGGCACCCACATATAAGCCACATAGGGAGGAGCACAGACACACATGGGGCATGGGAGCTAAATACCCCCCCCCCCCCCCAGAAACATCATTACCTGTTTGTGTGATTGGCTCGCTGATTTTCTCAGAAGTCTGCACTAAGATACGAATTGGATTTTTGGCATCCCCTGGAACAAAAATTTCATTTTTGGTGAGATACTCCCAATAGGAAATCACGTCTAAAGGGATGCAGAGCCTGCAATTTTCCTCATTAGTGCCCTACAGTTGCGGCAGCTGGTTGATAATTATGAAACCACTCCCACTTCGGGGGAACACCCAAATTTGCAGTGTGTTCGGCGGGTGTTCGCCAAAGGTTCGTCATAGGTTCACTACACTGTCGGTAGGTTGTAGGTTGACTACACGGTAAGTTGTAGGTTGACTACACTGCTCCTCCATTGATACAATGGAGGTCTGAGCATTAAGCCAGGTGCACTGAGCTACGTTGCCACTAGGTGGCTCTGTACCAGAATAGTGTCTGTTTACAGCAGGTAGTGTCACCAGGTGCTAGGCCCCTTTTGGTTAGAGACCTCCTGCAGTGAGGTCAGTGGTGAGTCGGCACCCACATATAAGCCACATAGGGAGGAGCACAGACACACATGGGGCATGGGAGCTAAATACCCCCCACCTATATAAATGTAATCAGCATGTGACCTGCAGTAGAACTGCACCCTGGAAGAGTAGACTTGCACCCTAGAAGAGTAGACCTGCACCCTGGAAGAGTAGACCTGCACCCTGGAATAGTAGACCTGCAACCTGGAAGAGTAGACATGCACCATGGAAGAGTAGATGCACCCTGGAAGAGTAGACCTGCACCCTGGAAGATTAGACCTGCACCCTGGAAGAGTAGACTTGCACCCTGGAAGAGTAGACCTGCACCCTGGAAGAGTAGACTTGCACCCTGGAAGAGTAGACCTGCACCCTGGAAGAGTAGACCTGCACCCTAGAAGAGTAGACCTGCACCCTGAAAGAGTAGACCTGCACCCTGGAAGAGTAGACTTGCACCCTAGAAGAGTAGATCTGCACCCTGGAAGAGTAGACCTGCACCTTGGAAGAGTAGACTTGCACCCTAGAAGTGTAGACCTGCACCCCGGAAGAGTAGACCTGGACCCTGGAAGTGTAGACCTGCACCCTTGAAGAGTAGACCTGCACCCTGGAAGAGTAGACCTGCACCCTGGAAGAGTAGACTTGCACCCTGGAAGAGTAGACCTGCACCCTGGATGAGTAGACCTGCACCCTGGAAGAGCTGGCTGTAGTCTTTCTATCCCTTATGGAGGTGGGGGGCTAGGCAGGATTGAAAAAGGCCTTGTAGGCCAGGCCAAGAGTTACCTGTGTCAGGTTGTTTCTCTGGAGGGTCGCGGGAGAGACCTAACAAGGAGGGGACTAGAGAGAGCCCAGTCCTGTGAGTACTAATGACCCTGGGCAGAGGAGAGACTAAAGGGAGATGGCTGCTGGGGTGCTGCATATGCTATCACATGTGTCTACTGCGGACCGTCCACTAAATGTAATTGACTGCGTATATTCAAAGAGACTCTGGAATATAAGTCAATGTGATGTGGCTGTTATGCTGTTTCCACTAGTAAAGTGTAGCAAACCACTTTTATGTGTGGATATTCCTTCCTTTGGCGAACGTCCGGGAATGTCGTGTGGAGGCTTCTGGCATGGAGTAGGGCAAAAGATAGCGGAGGGTTCGGCCTCAGCAGGACAGGAGTGGGGGTAGGGACTTTAGCTCTTGGTGCCAAATGCAGCCGACCAGGAAGCGTAGCTACTATAAGACAGGAAATGTGTTACCGGTATTCTGCAAATATAGTACATTTTTGTCTTTGGATTCAACCCAGAGCTCGGTGAGGAGCCAACATCCTTCCTGTGTAGAGTCGTCTGTCTTGGCTCACAATATAAGGATTCCATTGATGTTCCCGCACCTGGGAAAGCTCGGTAGTATTTCTCTGGAGGATGAAGTGTACTCTCTTATGGAAAATGAAGAAAGACCTTTCACTTTATAAAGCGGAGTATGAGAGAGTCAACCTGAAGCTGGATGTCGGCTGTGAGCTATATTTCATTGTATAAACTTCAAAGGTTTATACTGTATATGTATTTGCTTCAATCTGTTACATTTGCTCAAAAAAGAAGATGGATATGTTTCAGCAAAATGTTTTATTCCTTATACTCCAATTGTGCAGATATTTCTGGTGCGCTTAAAAGAGAACCTGTAATGCAGGGATGAGCCTTAATGGATGAAACAACGAGTGAAAAAGCTGACCTTTTACACCCAGATACAAAATTGCATATTTTTGAGATCTTGATACACAAATCCATTAAAAATGTCCCTTTTATCAAAGTTACGTACTTGAGGCCAGTGGCGGCTGGTGCTCAAAATTTTTTGGGGGGGGCGCAAACAAACTGAAAAATTCTGAAAAATACTTAAAAAAAACCCATCAATTGCAGCCTCACTGTGCCTATCAAATTCAGCCACTGTGCCCATCAAATTGCAGCCACTGTGCCCATCAAATACAGCCGCTGTGCCCATCAAATACAGCCACTGTGCCCACCATGTGCAGCCACTGTGCCCATCATGTGCAGCCACTGTGCCCACCAAATACAGCCACTGTGCCCAGCATATGCAGCCACTGTACCCACCAAATACAGCCACTGTGCCCATCATGTGCAGCCACTGTGCCCACCAAATACAGTCACAATGCCTATCATGTGCAGCCACTGTGCCCACCAAATACAGTCACTGTGCCCATCGACCCCCCCATTCGTGGGACTCGCGGCTCTTACAGAACACTTGCCCCCCCCCCGTCTCTGGGCTTTGACAGCAGCACCCCCCCTTGGAGCTTGTGGCTCTAACAGCACCCCATTGCAGGTCTCGCGGCTCTGGCAGCACCCCTAACCCCCCCGTGCATGGCTTGTGGCTCTTAGCTCTGACAGACCCCCTGTGGTCACGCACTTACCGCCAGGCTCCTCTCCAAGTGCACCAGAGCGGCGGCAGAGGTATCCTTCCTCCAGTCCAGCGTGTGTCTCCTCCGCTCCTCTTCCTAAGTGCCAGGCATCCAATAGGGTGGCCTGACGCTTTGGCCAATCAGGAAACAGGGCTTTGGCCAATCAGGAAACAGGTCTGACGCCCTGCCTCCTGATTGGCGGGGAGGAAGGTTAGTGTGAAAATAGCGAAAATGAATTCGCTATCGTCACACAATTGTGTGGGATCGGGGCACACTCTCTGCGCCCCGAGCCCACCCTATTTTGAAGCCTATTAGAGCCCCTGACTCTAATCAGGTGCTTAAAAAAAAACACCCCCTCCCACCACCGCCATAGGAGTCTATGCGTCCCGCATCCTGAAAGGGGCCGGCGTATGAATGGGGGGCGGCGGCTGTGCGCCCACAATGCTGCTTGAGGAACTGCTCCTGACCCCTGGGATGTCACCAGAGATCAGACAAGAGATCTCGGGGGGGGGGGGGAGTTCAAACCTCAGCTCTTGGGTTTGCACATGTATCTTAGGTGAAGTTGTGGTGGCTTTAGCAACAAGAGTGTTGGGTGGTATAATGAGGCTCCTCTTGCTAAAGCCGAGGCAAGGGCTAGACCACCACATGTCTTAATCTCATAAAGCACATGCGTGAAATCTGATGGGAGCATCATTGTTTTCCAACCCAGAGAATACAGGAGCATAAACCAACCATCAGGGGCACAAAATGGTCTTTCAGAATGGAGAGGAGCCATAGGAATTTCTGGAAACTCTAAATAAATGAGGCAAGTAAACATTTATGTCTTTATGTATTTTTCTGAGAAATTCTATGGATAATGGCAGTAAATTCAAAGTGTGTCTGTGGTGGTGATAGGTCACTTTTACACTGTTACTTGCCTCTTTTTGTACCTTTTCAGCATTTCTGAAGGACCAACCAAAGGACCCCAACTCCCACAGTCCCGGTTCACTCTGATGCAGTGCGGGATTCATACCAATACCTGTGGGCTTCCCGCACCACATCACAATCGCACTCCATTCATGCGAACCACTGCGGGTGTAAATGTTAAGTTGACCACACCCCAAAAACGCTTCACCAAACGCAGTGCGATTTGCTGAATCCGATCGCATTGGGTGTAAACACCTTTTTTGCTGTATGACTTGAGCCATTTAAAATTAATGGGCTCAAATTGCACTGCAGAAATGTGGTGCGATTCCTGTCCGAATTACATGCAGTTCCTTGCACCGTGTAAGTGCGTACCAGGACTTATGCTGACCTTGTCATAGTTCAATGCCGAAGGGAGTGGTGAGAGAGCTCAAGGCAAAATCAGTAAAATTGAGTTGGGGGCCCCCTCTGCAAAAACACTGTTACTTTTTTACAAACGTCCCAAGTGTCTCCAGCGGAATGCAATAGCACCCAGACCTCTCCAACCCAACCCAATGGAATGAAGTATTGATGCTGCTCAGCAACTTTGTCCAAAATGTTGTCTGGGGTAGGAACAATGCCCCTTATATTTACAGCAACAAAAAGAGATTTTCTATAAAATGGTCAAATGGCTGAAACAGAGATTTCAATTTTCTACCTCTTTTTGAAAATATCTGCATGTGCCATTCAGTATAGGCTTCAATGATAAATTCCAGCAATGTATGTACAGGTTATGATCAAAAGTTGTAGACACCTCACCATCACCCCTATATGAGCTTGTTGGAGACCCTATTCCAAAACCATGGACATTAAGAAGGAGTTGTGCCCTTTCCCCATTGGCCATTTATATGAAGTTGTGCCACTTCCGCAATGGTCATTCATATGGAGTTGTGCCCCTTCCTCAATGGCCATTCATATGAAGTTGTGCCCCTTCCCCAATGGCCATTCATATGGAGTTTTGCCCCTTCCTCAATGGCCATTCATATGGAGTTGTGCCCCTTCCTCAATGGTCATTCATATGGAGTTGTGCCACTTCTGCAATGGCCATTCATATGGAGTTTTGCCCCTTCCTCAATGGCCATTCATATGGAGTTGTGCCCCTTCCCCAGTGGCCATTCATATGGAGTTGTGCCCCTTCCTCAATGGTCATTCATATGGAGTTGTGCCACTTCTGCAATGGCCATTCATATGGAGTTTTGCCCCTTCCTCAATGGCCATTCATATGGAGTTGTGCCCCTTCCCCAGTGGCCATTCATATGGAGTTGTGCCCATTCCCCAATGGCCATTCATATGGAGTTGCTCTTTCCCCAGTAGCCATCCATATAGAGGTGGCCTCCATTTATGGCTATAACAGTCCACTCTTCTGGGAATGCTTTCCACAACATTTTGGAGGGTGTCTGTGGGTATTTGTGTCCATTTGTGAGGTCAGGTACTCACCCCTATATGAGCTTGTTGGAGATCCCATTCCAAAACCATGGACATTAATATGGAGTTGTGTCCCTTCCCCAATGGTCATTAATATGGAGTTTTGCCCCTTCCCCAATGGCCATTTATATGGAGTTGTGCCCCTTCCCCAATGGTCATTCTTATGGAGTTGCGCCCCTTCCTCAATGGCCATTCATATGGAGTTGTGCCCTATGACGGGAGTCACTTTGGGTTGGGGGCTTGTGGAACCCAGTTTACCTTGGAGAGCTCTGGAAACTCCTTGTCCAGCTCCCCCGGCCCCTCCTATGTGTAAATCACCCTGTGTCCATTAGGGGCACAGGGTGACTGAGAACCCCAGTCTGATCTGTGCTAGTCAGACTCGCTTTACAGCCACACTGAAATGTTGTATATATGTATATATTGTGTGTTGTCTCATGGTTTTGTGAACTCTTTGCTGGGATCGTTTGGGGTGTGGCTGTGTCCCTTTGTTCTTTTGTATCTGTCTGCCTTAGGAGAAGTGTATTATGGGATGGATGTTTGTATTTGTGTTCCTGGCTTGTAAATTGGGGGCAGGGCAGAGAGGGGGGAATGCCTCCAACATCCCTCCCTGCTGATAAGGTAGTCTATTGTTCAAATGTTTCAATGCCTGTGTGCCTGTGTGTTCCTTATTGCTGATTGGACAGTTTATCCCGCCCTGAATCCAAGAGAGGGGGCATTTCTCCTGAGTGTTACCTCTCTGTACCTGTGTTTTAGATAAACAGTCTGTTGTTTTACCCTACACCGATGCTTCAAGAAAGTGACTGGGTGGCCTAAGGGACCTTGGATCGTGCTGGTACCGGACAGAGGAAGCATTTATGGCGGACAGACTCATCTTGAGTATGGGGGTCTATCACATGCCCCTTCCCCAATGGCCATATATAGGGAGTTGTGCCCCTCCCCCAACAGCCATTCATATGGAGTTGTGCCCCTTCCCCAATGGCAATTCATATGGAGTTTTGTCCCTTCCTCAATGACCAGTCATATGCAGTTGTGCCCCTTCCCCAATGGCCATTCATATCGAATTGTGCCTCTTACCCAATGTCCACTCATATAGAATTGCCCCTTCCCCAATGGCCATTCATATGGAGTTTTGCCCCTTCCTCAATGGCCATTCATATAGAGTTGTGCCTCTTACCCAATGGCCATTCATATGGACTTGTGCCCCTTCCCCAATGGCTATTCTAATGGAGTTGTGCCTATTCCCCAATAGCCATTCATATGGAGTTGCCCCTTCCTCAATGGCCATCCATATAGAGGTGGCCTCCATTTATGGCTATAACAGTCCACTCTTCTGGGAATGCTTTCCACAACATTCTGGAGGGTGTCTGTGGGTATTTGTGTCCATTTGTGAGGTCAGGTACTCACCCCTATATGAGCTTGTTGGAGATCCCATTCCAAAACCATGGACATTAATATGGAGTTGTGCCCCTTTCCCAAATGGATATTCATAAGGAGCTCTGCCCCTTTCCCAATGGCCATGCATATGAAGTTCTGCCCCTTCCCCAATGGCCATACATATGGAATTTTACCCCTTCCCCAATGACCATTCATTTGGATTTATGCCCCTTCCCCTATGGCCATTCATATGGAGATGGCCTTTACTTATGGCTATAACAGTCCGCTCTTCTAGGAAGGCTTTTTGGATGGTGACATTGGGTATTTGTGTCTATCGGTGAGGTCAGATACTGATGTTGAATGAGAAGACCTGGCTCACAATACGCATTGCAATTCATCCCAAAGGTGATCAGTAAGGTTTAGCTCAGGACTCTGTGTTGGACACTCGAGTTCCTCCAAACTAAACTGGTCAAACCATGTTTTTATGGAGCTGGCTTTGTACACAGAGGTACAGTCATGGTGGAACAGAAAAGGGTCTTCACCAAACTGTTAACATAACATAATATAACATAACAGATTAAAGAACATGCATGCTGTAGTATTAATAGTATACTTAACTGAACTCAATTATTCTGAGGGTGTCCCCTTTCTTTTGGCTTCATAGGTGCGATGGCCAGGTATCCACAAACCTTTAGACATATAGGGGTCTATATATAAATAGAAATGTCACAGCATTCGCATCACAAATAATCCCATTAATGTATCTAATATTTTTATTTGCTCTGACTGGCAGCTCCATCTAGTGGCAATAATGCTGTATTTTCCTGAAATGCCTCAATCAGAAAGATGCTCCACAATGACCACTAGATGGAGGTAATAATTATAGGAAATAAACATATTAGACATATCACTGGGATTTATTTGTGATAGACCCCATAGCGTAGCTTTAAAACCTTTAATGCAGCAGATGAAGGAGATTTCGGCAGACGCTAAAACCAAAACTGCAGGTAATAACAAAAAATAGATTCCTGGTATGCATTAATTTTTATATCTCTTCATAGCTTTATCATTTTATTCTTTTGCAATGTATAATATAACCCATTGGCTTAAACGAGAACTCCCCTGTAAAGTTTGATACGGCGTGTCCCACAGCTGCGGCAATCATTTTTGCACTATGAAAAAGTACAGCGAGAAAATCATAAAATATGTACAGCGACGCTCGGAACGTTTTTGCAGGTTTAAAGTGTTTCCTATTTCCGAGTCTTTTCACAGTTACTGCAATTGTACAAACATTTTCACAGCACCGGGCAGAGATGTCATACAAAATCATTGATATTTAATAATCTGTAAAGAGTCAGTATAACCATATAGGATATGGGGGGAAGGGACGGCTGTAATAATGGCCTATAAAGATACATTGTAACCATATAGGATATGGGGGGAAGGGACGGCTGTAATAATGGCCTATAAAGATACATTGTAACCATATAGGATATGGGGGGGGAGAGACGGCTGTAATAATGGCTTATAAAGATACATTGTAACCATATAGGATATGGGGGAAGGGACGGCTGTGATAATGGCCTATAATGATACATTGTAACCATATAGGATATGGGGGGAGGGTCGGCTGTAATAATAGCCTATAAAAATACATTGTAACCATATAGGATATGAGCAGAGGAACAGCTGTAATAAGAGCCTATAAAGATACATTGTAACCATATAGGATGGCTGTAATAATAGCCTATAACGATACATTGTAACCATATAGGATATGGGGGGAAGGGACGGCTGTGATAATGGCCTATAATGATACATTGTAACCATATAGGATGGCTGTAATAATGGCCTATAACGATACATTGTAACCATATAGGATATGGGGGAAGGGACGGCTGTAATAATAGCCTATAACTATACATTGTAACCATATAGGATATGGGGGGAGGGGCTACTGTGATAATAACCTATAAAGATACATTGTAACCATATAGGGTATGGAAAGAAGGGATGGCTGCAGTGGCGGCACGTCCACCAGGTGCGCAGGGGCGCTGCCCCCCTATACATGCATCCGGCCTCCTAACCTGTATGCGGGCGCCGGACGCATGGATACCAATCGGGGTTTCTCTTTTTTTTATGCAAATGATTAGAGCCAGAGGCTCTAATAGGCTTCAAAAATGGGAGCAGAGCACTGCACCCCGAGCTCACCCAGTTGTGTGACAATAGCGAATGAATATTCGCTAATGTCACACCGATTCTCCTAACGGCCAATCAGGAAGCAGGTCTGAGACCCATTTCCCGATTGGCCAAAAGGTGAAGCATTTCAATTGGTCTAGGTGGGTGAGGGAGAAGGAGGGAGGAGACACACGGCAGAAGCCACCGTGATGCCGAGGTGGAGAGCAGGGGGAGAGGAAGCCACCACCCATCAGGAAGCACTGCCCGTCATAGAGGGGAAGAGGAATTCGCCTCCCCCCACCAGGAAGCGCTGCCCATCATAGATGGGGTAGGTGGCGAATGACCCGACCGGACCGGGGGGGTGTTACCTGACCGAGCGCCACTGGACGGCTGTGATAATAACCTATAAAGATGTATTGGGGTTGATTTACTGAAGGCAAATAGACAGTGCCCTCTGCAAGTGCAGTTGCTCCAGAACTTAGTAATGAGGTAAGGCTTCACTTTGCAATGAGTATCCAATCACGTGCAAGGAAAAAAAAAACAGCATTTTGCTTGCACATGATTGGATGATGGAAGTCAGCAGAGCTTCTGCTTATTTACTAAGCTCTGGAGTAACTGCACTTGCAGACAGGGCCGGTGCTACCACTAGGCAAACTAGGCAGCCGCCTAGGGCGTACTGCTGCCAAGGGCTCCCAGCCACTGGTGTTCCTACTCTACTCTCTCTGCAGCAAGCAACTAAGTCTCAGCATCACAGAGATACTGAAATACTGTCACAGTCTGAATTTGCATTATCGCAGATTCGCATGTGAATGTATTTGGTGTATAAAGACTGATCTGTCCATGTACTGAGGGGGTTTCCCCCCTTCCCCCCCTGGTTGGCTGCATTAATGGGCACTGGTAGGGTGCATTGATGGGCACTGGTAGGGTGCATTGATGGACACTGGTAGGGTGCATTGATGGGCACTGGTAGGCTGCATTGATGGGCACTGGTAGGCTGCATTGATGGGCACTGGTAGGGTGCATTGATGGACACTGGTAGGGTGCATTGATGGGCACTGGTAGGCTGCATTGATGGGCACTGGTAGGCTGCATTGATGGGCACTGGTAGGGTGCATTGATGGACACTGGTAGGGTGCATTGATGGACACTGGTAGGGTGCATTGATGGACACTGGTAGGGTGCATTGATGGGCACTGGTAGGGTGCATTGATGGGCACTGGTAGGGTGCATTGATGGACACTGGTAGGGTGCATTGATGGACACTGGTAGGGTGCATTGATGGACACTGGTAGGGTGCATTGATGGACACTGGTAGGGTGCATTGATGGACACTGGTAGGGTGCATTGATGGGCACTGGTAGGCTGCATTGATGGACACTGGTAGGGTGCATTGATGGACACTGGTAGGGTGCATTGATGGACACTGGTAGGGTGCATTGATGGACACTGGTAGGGTGCATTGATGGGCACTGGTAGGGTGCATTGATGGGCACTGGTAGGCTGCATTGATGGGCACTGGTAGGGTGCATTGATGGGCACTGGTAGGGTGCAATGATGGGCACTGGTAGGCTGCATTGATGGGCGCTGGTGAGGCTGCATTGATGGGCACTGGTAGGCTGCATTGATGGGCACTGGTAGGCTGCATTGATGGGCACTGGTAGGCTGCATTGATGGGCACTGGTAGGCTGCATTGATGGGCACTGGTGAGAAAGCATTGATGGGTGCTGGTGAGGCTGCATTTGATGGGCGCTTCATTAAAAAGGTGTGGTATACCTGGGCAGGGCAAAGGGGGGTGGAGTCAGGGGTGAGACTAAGTGGGGTATCACCTAGGCAAAAATGAGGTTTCACCTAGGGTATCAAAAATCCTTGCACCAGCCCTGCTTGCAGAGTGCAACTGCACTTTGTAAAGTGCACAGTCTATTTGCCTTTAGTAAATCAACCCATCTGTGTGGAATTCCACTTTCAAGAGCATGCACACAGGAATTCAAATACGAGTATCCTTGACTTACATTACAGTAGTAATTGGATTACAAGCATAATTCATTCCAGAAGAATGCTTGTATTCAAACCACTCATATATCAAAGCGAGTTTCCCCATAGGAATCAATGGAAACTCAGATAATTTGTTCCAGTGTCACTGCTAGTGTATGCAGTACCGCATGTGGCCAGAGGTGGGGGGCGCCGGAGACACTCGGAAACACTCAGAGATGCTAGTGTATGCAGTACCGCATGTGGCCAGAGGAGGGGGGGCGCCGAAGACACTCAAAAACACTTGGAGACGCTAGTGTATGTAGTACCGCATGTGGCCAAAGGTGGGGGGCGCCTGAGACACTCAAACGCTTGGAGACGCTAGTGTATGCAGTACAACATGAGACCAGAGGTGGGGGGGCACCTGAGACATTCGTAAACACTCAGAGGCGCTCGGAGTGTCTCTGGCGCCCCCACCTCTGGCCACATGCGGTACTGCACACCCAAGATGCTTGAATCCAGAGGTGGGGGGGGGCGCCAGAGACACTCGGAAACACTCAGAGACGCTAGTGTATGCAGTACCGCATGTGGCCAGAGGTGGGGGGGCGCCTGAGACACTCAAAAACACTTGGAGACGCTAGTGTATGCAGTACCGCATGTGACCAGAGGTGGGGGGGTGCCGGAGACACTTGGAAACACTCAGAGACACTAGTGTATGCAGTACCGCATGTGGCCAGAGGTGGGGAGGCGCCTGAGACACTCGGAAACACTCAGTGACGCTCGGAGTGTCTCCAGCGCCCCCCACCTCTGGCCACACTGCATACCCCAGAGGCTTGAATCCTGCTCGTCTTGCGAGACAATGCTCGCAAATCGAGGCAGAATAAAAAATTTTAAAAAACAGCTGGTATTGAGAAACGCTCGTAAACCGCGTTACTCGCCATCTGAGGTTTTACTGTATTTATAATAAGCAGTGAACACAAACTTGTCTAAATGGGTGATGTTTTTCAGATACATGTGTGTCTCCCTCATTTTCCCATAGCCTGGTATTGTAAGCTGGTATGATTTATAAATATTAGTATTCATTTAATTACATTGCATGAATAATTTTCACAGCCTAAGCCCCGAGTCATTAGAAAAAAAAAAAAAAAAAACTTTAATTTTCCAAAATCAAGTTTGCAAACTGCAGATCCATTAGAGTGTGGCTTCTCTCACCAACTGATCTGCTGGAATTCACGGCGGCCATCAAACATCTTCACCAAAGTGATAAATAAACTTCGATCGTCCTCATAGAATGTGAGAAGCTCTTTAATGTTTGGAGTGTCTCCCCCACGGGGAAGAGACATTAAATCAACTTCTGAGAGCTGGAAATTGGGCTCATAACATTGCCGAGAGGATCACATTTACAGTAGGTTTTGTTCAGACTTTTGCGTGTCTGGAACGCGTGCAAAATCATTCATTGTTGATGGCACCCCCACGCATCTGCAAAAACATGCGCTTAAGAACGCCAAACCGTATGGTGCCATTCAGTAGGGCATGTTTTTTGGAAAGTAATCATGGACTCCACCGAATGATTTGGACCAGTGCAGAAAACAAGGTCCAGTAAGACATGGATGAGCGAGTTTGGGGTGGAGGAACTTGACTGGCCTGCACAGAGTCCTGACCTCAACTCGATAGAACAGAGCTCAAGCAAAACCTAGGCGTCAGGTTACAATGGTGACTGGAAATTACATCCTGGGTTACACCGCAGCGGTGGTTGGATTCCACCCATGTGGCTCACCCGCGGGTGTGCGTACTAGCGACTTTGTGGCCTGCTGGATACACGCTCATATGTGTGAACCAGCGCCCTCTGGTGGACGATGCTGTAATGAGTGCGGCTTGCTTTCACTGTCTGCCCGCCTCCAACATCATCTGCCCAGGTTGAGAGGGGTTGAGGTTGTGGGCTTGATCAGTCACCCACCGCTGAGTGAATGGGGAGTGCCGCCTATCAGTGCCACCTCATCAATGCCCATCAGCACAACCTCATCAGTGTCACCTATCAGTGCTTATCAGCGCAGCCTCTTCAGCATCGCCCATCAATGTAGCCTCTCAGTGCCCATCAGTGCTGCCTGTCAGTGCCAATCAGTGCAGCTTATCAGTGCCCATAAGTGCCACCTAATCAGTGCAGCTTATCAGTGCAGCCTCATCAGCGCCAGCTGTCAGTGCCCATCAGCACATCCTCATCAGTGCTTATCAGTGCAGCTTATCAGTGCTTATCAGCACAGCCTCATCAGTGCCGCCTGTCAGTGCCCATCAGTGCAGGCTCATAAGTGCCCATCAGCTCAGCCTCATCAGTGCTATCAGTGCAGCCTCATCAGTACCGGCTGTCAGTGCCCATCAGCGCAGCCTCATCAGTGCTTATCAGTGGAGCTTATCAGTGCTTATCAGCACAGCCTCATCAGTGCTTATCAGTGCAGCGTATTAGTGCTTATCAGCACAACCTCATCAGTGCCACCTGTCAGTGCCCATCAGTGCAAGCTTGTAAGTGCCCATCAGCTCAGCTTCATCAGTGCTTATCACTGCAGATTCATCAGTGCTTATCAGTGCAGCCTATTAGTGCTTAACAGCTCAGCCTTATTAGCATCGCCTGTCAGTGCCGCCTAATCGGTGCTTATCATGGCAGCCTCAGTGTTGCCTGTCAGTGTCCATCAGTGCCACCTGATCAGTGCTTACCAGCTCAGCCTTATCAGTGCCACCTGTCAGTGCCTATCAGTGCTGCCTAATCAGTGAATCAGCGCAGCCTCATCAATGCCCATCAGTGCAGCCTATCAGTGCCAACTTTTTTAATTTTTGGTCTTTTTTCGCTTGGCACCAGGCGTGAGGATTTCTTATTGCCTGACACCCCGGACATGCAGTTCTGGGCGCTGGGCACCTAATTTAAAAAAGCTGGCTCCTAACTTTTTTGGTTGGCTCCTAGATTGTAAGCAAATTCGTCAAGCCCTGTAATAGAACACCTTTGGGATGAATTCGAGCGGAGACTGCAAGCCAGGCCTTCTCGTCCAACATCAGTGCCTGACCTCACAAATGCTCTTCTGGAAGAATGGTCAAACATTCCCATAGACACCCTCCTAAACCTTGTGGACGGCCTTCCCAGAAGAGTTGAAGCTGTTATAGCTGCAAAGGGCGGAGCCAACTCAATATTGAACCCTACGGACTAAGACTGGGATGCCATTAAAGGTCGTGTGTGTAAAGGCAGGCGTCCCGATACCTTTACAATATACTGTATATATTTTTTTGTTGTTTTTTGTTTGTTTTGTTTTACAATATATATATAAGAAAACAAGGACAGGTTGAAACACAGATGTCTTCAATCAAAGTAACAAATCCGTTACATTGTTACATTTATATTGGCAACAGTTTTGAGCCAGCAGCTCCTCATCAGGCCAAATAGTTACATACAAATACAAAGTATCAATGTTCTGGTAAATAACCGGAACTAGGAAGATTTCAAATCCATTAACCCTTCATACCTTCATATACCCATTAATACATTTAGCCTTCAATCTATTATCCTAACCTAAACAATACATATTGTTTTTTGTTTTTTTTTTTGCTGTTTTTTTTTTCCTTTTTTTTTTCCTTTGTGGATTAATATTTGATATACTGGATTTTGAAATTGTATTATTATATTTTTGGTTCAGTGTATTGTTGTGTTTTGGTTTGTTTGTCTGTTATGAAATTAATAAAAAGATTTATAAAAAAAAGAAAAAAGAAAAAAAAAACAATACTTCTTGAGATAATGATAAAAATTGTAGATGAATATTCTCCCATCTAAATATATCATTACCAGGACTATTTTTGGATGGGAGAATATTCATGCACGGTTTTCATTATCATCTTTTTTTGAAATTATTATTTATTTATTTCCATACATACAAAAATAGAAGTAAATGATAGAAAATGTATGCAATGCGTAAATGTAAGAATGCACATGAGCACAATGCTTCCTGATACATGCGTACACGATGAGGGAATTTCGCTTTCATTACCATTTTGATAATTGCTGGCTGAAAACTGTTGCCAATTTTAATGTAACAATGCAATGCATTTATTTCTTTGATTAACCACTTCAGCCCCGGAAGGATTTGCTCCCTTAATGACCAGGCCATTTTTTTTTGCGATTCGGCACTGCGTCGCTTTAACTGACAATTGCGCGGACGTGCGACGTTGCACCCAAACAAAATTGATGTCCTTTTTTTCCCCCACAAATAGAGCTTTCTTTTGGTGGTATTTGATCACCTCTGCGGTTTTTATTTTTTGCGCTAGAAACATAAAAGAGCTTAGATTTTGAAAAAAAAACCTATACTTTTTACTTTTGGCTATTGTAAATATCCCAAAAAAATTATTAAAAAAAACCCCAGATTTATTCATCAGTTTAGGCCAATACGTATTCTTCTACATATTTTTGGTTAAAAAATCCCAATAGGCATTTATTGATTGGTTTGCGCAAAAGTTATAGCGTCTACAAAATAGGGGATAGATTTATGGCATTTTTTTTTCTTGTTTTTTAATAATAATGGCGGTTATCTGCGATTTTTAGCAGGACTACTACATTGCAGCAGACAGATTGGACACTTTTGACATATTTTTTGGACCATTGACATTTATACAGCTATCAGTGCTATAAAAATGCACTGTAATTACTATGTCACTGGCAGGGAAGGGGTTAACACTAGGGGGCGATCAAGGGGTTAAATGTGTTCCCTGGGACGTGTTTCTAACTGTGGGGGGAGGTGATTGACTGGAGGAGGAGAGAGATCACTGTTCCTAATCACTAGGAACAGCAGATCTCTCTCCTCCCCTGATAGACTGGGGATCTGTCTGTTTACATTGACAGATCCCCATTCTTGCTCTCTGTGGAGTGATCGCGGGTGGCAGGCGGACATCGCAGCCACACGCATCAGCTCCAGCACACCACCTATCGCTCTTAAAGCGGCCGACATACACCTACGGGGATTCGTCCAGGAGAGCCAACCTGCCGCAGTATAATGACGGCAACTGGTCTTAAAGCTGTTAAAGAACAAGTTTGTACTGCAACCTCTCTTCATTTTCTTATATGGAGTCATCTCTGTTGTGAACCCCTCATAATGGCCACAGCAGGTGTACAGACCCAGGAACTCAGCACAGGGATGGTGGGAACCCCTCATAATAGGCACAGCGGGTGTACAGACCCGGGAACTCAGCACAGGGATGGTGGGAACCCCTCATAATGACCACAGCAGGTGTACAGACCCGGGAACTCAGCACAGGGATGGTGGGAACCCCTCATAATGGCCACAGCGGGTGTACAGACCCGGGAACTCAGCACAGGGATGGTGGGAACTCCTCATAATGGGCACAGCAGGTGTACAGACCTGGGAACTCAGCACAGGGATGGTGGGAACCCCTCATAATGACCACAGCAGGTGTACAGACCCGGGAACTCAGCACAGGGATGGTGGGAACCCCTCATAATAGGCACAGCAGGTGTACAGACTCAGGAACTCAACACAGGGATGGTGGGAACTCCTTATAATGGGCATAGCAGGTGTACAGACCTGGGAACTCAGCAAAGGGTGGTGGGAACCCCTCATAATGGGCACAGCGGGTGTACAGACCCTGAAACTCAGCACCAGGATGGTGGGAGCCCCTCATAATGGGCACAGCTGGTGTACAGACCTAGGAACTCAACACAGGGATGGTGGGAACTCCTTTTAATGGGCATAGCAGGTGTACAGACCCGGGAACTCAGCACAGGGATGGTGGGAACTCCTCATAATGGGCATAGCAGTTGTACAGACCCGGGAATTCAGCACAGGGATGGTGGGAAACTGGCATTCTGCTCCTTGACAGTGAGGTGTGAGGTTGCTAGTTCCTTTGCCCCTCTGCTTCCAGATACCAGGGGCTAGAGTTGATTTTCTGCCCAAGGAGAGATGCCTGATCCTGGGGAGGATCCTGGCGGGGGCTCCCTAAATAGGCCTCAACCTGTGGAAGATTCTGGGCCTGGCCCAAGGAAAGATGAGTCCCTGTCTGCCTTTAGACGGAGGATTGTTGAAACGCTGAACCGGATTGAGAGGGAAGAAGAGAAGTTGTTAGCTTTGAAAGCTGAATTTAAAAAGAAAAAACAGATCTGTGCCAAGGTGTTCAGTAAGAAAAAACCAGCTCTGAGGCCTGAGTTGAAAGACCTGGAACAAGCTCTGCGGAAGCAGAAAGAACTGGTGAGTTCTCTGAAGGAGAGTAGTGGAGCTTTTAAAGAAAAGTATAAAAATGAAGAACGGTTTAGCCAAATAAGAAAGGGAGCTGCTTCCTGCATGGAGGAACCAGTGAGGAGATGCAGGTACAGACAGACTCAGCAGAGAGTGAGAAAGTGGGCCCGGAGGATGAGCCCAGGTCTTCAACACCTCAGACATCTGCTGAGCCTTCAATGGTGGAGGCCTCTGTCCCCTTCACTCCCCAGCAGCAATGTGGAACATCTGAGGAGGTTGAAGGTACTGGCATGCTGGATTTCATCAATAAGCTGGAATCACCTCTGGATGCGGTTTCCCGGGATGATGATGAGAAGATGGACACAGTTCCTAGCCCTGTGGAAGAAAGACCTGTGGAGAGAGCAAGATCCACCATTAATTCTGCAGCAACTGGGAAGAAATCTGACCCCACCATCATCCATAACATCGCAGAGGTGACAGCACAGCAAGCAGGTGCAGTGTGTGTGCAAGATGGTGTGAACTTTAATGACAATGGGCTTGCTGAGGGTTGTAGTGCTACAGGCAGTCAGCCCAGACCCATAGACAATGTACAACATAAAATAACATCTGATAATAACTGTCAGCTTCAGTCTGCAGAGAGGTCCATGGACAATACAGAGACTTTGCCTGGACCAGGCACAGCGGCTGTTCCTGAGAATGGTGGAGGAGATGCTGGGGGCAGTAGTGCTACAACTCTCCAGGAATCTGCAGCAGCCAAGACTGTAATTGAACCCAGGAGAGAATCTGAGTGTTCAGAGCAGGAGGAGAGGGCGGGTCTCACCTCTGCTAATCAGAAGACTGCTATCACAGCTGATTCAGACTCTCTGCCAGCAGGTTTGAATGTGTCTAAGGACAAGACTTATGCCGGTGGTGTAAGAAAAACTTATGCTGGTATTGCTGCTACAGACTCTGGGGAGCAAGCAGGGAAGGAATGTGGAAATATTTTATCTTCTTCCCTGTTTAAAAGGAGGAATGTTGTTCAGTTAAAATGGGAAGGCGGTGGAATCCCACCACATGGGAGGGCAGTGGTGGATAAGATTTTGCAGATGGGGTTTAGGCCCACAGATATCTTCTCCCTGATCAGTCCGGCAGGTTCCTATGAGTATGATTTGTCCTTTATCCGTCCGGAGTCTTTGGACATATTTTGGGAGAAGTATGAACACGTGTGTAGGGGCCTGCCGGACTGGAAAGGGCTCAACCCCTAAGCTTGTTTCACTCCAGCCACCCATTAAAATGGTGACAGTTCTTGTCCGTAATGAATCCATACTGCAAGGAGATTTATCTGTATGGTTGAGGAGGTATGGAGACGTCCTGAGCCCTCTAAAAAATATTTTAGACGATCGGGGAATATGGACGGGGGGATGTCTCTTTCCTGGGGAGGGACAGGCTGACCATCTTTTACCCAGGCCAGACAAAGCTCTGCAATAAATGTGTGGATATAAAGGGCATCTTGCATCCTTCTGTCCAGTGATGAAGTGCTCTCTGTGTCAGGGTATAGGACATTTGGCAAAGCACTGTAATATCATCAAGTGCAATCTGTGCAATGCGGTGGGACATCCTTACAGTCAGTGTCCTAAGGCAATGCACAACAAACTGAGCTCATGAGAGAGTTCTTCCGCCTGGACATGAAGGATGCTCAGAGCTCAGCAGCTGGAGTGCCTGTGAGTCCATCTGAGTCTGTGCCAATACCCAATGTGTGTCTCCCCAGTCTGTGGTGCCCTAGTCTGTGCCAATACCCAATATGTCTGTAATTTCCCAGTCTATGCGTGTGCCCATGTCTTCCCAGTCTGTGTTTACCTAGTGTGCCCGTGTCTTCCCAGTCTGTAGGTAAGGTATCAGTTGCCGAGAATGTCCAATCCTTCTGTGTCTATGTCTTCTAAAACTGCAGAGGCGGCAAGAGGTTCTGAGACAGGTGCATCAAGTGCAGTGCCAGTCCCCCTCCCCCGACGCTGCAGGGTTTCTATTGAGGATTGTGGGGTGCAGAGGAGTGGGGAAAATGGTGGAGAGGCTGGCCTGGTGGTAGATAAGGGAAAGGAGAGTGGGGGGGAGGGGGGTGAAGGGGAGGATAGGTGTGGGGAGGCTGCTGATTCTGGCTTGTCTAAGGATGATATGGAGTGGTTTGGAAGATAGGAGGAGAAGGGGCAAAAGAAGGAAAAAAAGGGGTTCTGTTACCTTGAATCCTAAAGTTTTGCCTTTAGAAAATAAGTTTGGGGTCCTGCCAGATGATGATTATTATTATTATTATTATACAGGATTTATATAGCGCCGACAGTTTACGCAGCGCTTTACAACATTAGGGCAGACAATACAAGTACAATACAATTCAATACAGGAGGAATCAGAGGGCCCTGCTCATTAGAGCTTACAATCTAGGAGGGAGGGTCAAGTGATACAAAAGGGTAATAGCTGTGGGGGATGAGCTAATGGAGGAAATAGTGCAGTTATTAGATGGAGGCAGGATAGGCTTCTCTGAAGAGGAAAGTTTTCAGGGATCGCCTAAAAGTGGATAAATTTGGAGACAGTCTGACAGATTGGGGTAGGGAATTCCAGAGGATGGGCGAGGCTCAGGAGAAGTCCTGGAGGCGGATATGGGAGGAGGTGATGAGGGAGCTAGAGAGCAGGAGGTCTTGGGAGGAACGGAGATGGCGATTAGGTTGGTATTTTGAGACTAGGTTAGTGATGTAGCTGGGGGCAGAGTTATGGATGGCTTTGTAACTTATTGTTAGTATTTTGAATTTAATTCGTTGGGCGAGTGGCAGCCTATGGAGGGATTGGCAGAGAGGGGTAGCAGACACTGAGCGGTTTGTAAGGTGGATAAGTCTGGCAGCAGCATTCATGATGGACTGCAGGGGGAATAGTCTGTTTAAAGGTAAGCCAATGAGGAGTGAGTTGCAGTAGTCAAGGCGAGAGATAACCAGGGAGTGAATCAGGAGCTTTGTGGTTTCATTGGTTAGAAAGGGACGTAGTTTAGAGATGTTGCGGAGGTTGAAGCGGCAAACTTTGGAAAGTGATTGGATGTGGGGCTGAAAGGAGAGTTCAGAATCCAGGATAACACCTAGCATCCTGACATGTGGGTGTATGGTTGTGCCATTGCTCTTGACAGAGAAGTCAAGGGAAGAGGCACGTGGGGGAGGAAATATTATAAGCTCAGTTTTGGACAAGTTGAGTTTGAGGAAGTGGTGTGACATCCATACAGATATGTCGCTTAGTAAGTTAGTGATGCGAAAAGGGAAAAGGTGTAGATTGAAAATAAAAGAGGTCCAAGAACAGAACCTTGGGGGACCCCGACAGAGAAGGGAAGAGGAGTGGAGGAAGTAGAATTGTAAGTGACACTGAAGGTGCGTTGGGATAGGTAGGATGAGAGCCACTGAAGAGCGCAGTCACGGAGACCGAGGGAGTAAAGTTTTTTGAGGAGGAGGGGGTGGTCAACCGTGTCAAAGGCAGCTGAAAGATCCAGAAGTAGGAGTACAGAATAGTGTCCATTGGTTTTTGCAGTTAGTAGGTCATTTGTGATGATGATGATGAATGGGACTCGTTCAGTTCAGCGTCCTCTATGGATGATGAGTGCCAGGGTCAACCAAGCGTGCTGGTTCTCCAGGGAGAGGGAATAGTCAGGCTAAGAAACGGTTGCCTCAATTACCCTAATGGCAGTTCCCACTCCGTTAAAAGTGGCAACCATTAATGTTGCCAGCTTACGATCTGTAAGTGCTCGTCATATGGCCTTATTTTTGCTCAGCGAGTTTGATGCTCACATTTTGTTTTTGCAAGAGACCCATCTGAGTAGTCTGGCTGAGTAGTCTATACATCTGGCAAAGAAGGAGTGGAGACGTGGTCCCTCATTTTGGTCTCTTGCGGCCGAGCCTTACAGCGGGTTTGCGGTCCTTTTTTCTGCTATGGTAACATGCCGGCGGATAATTGAGGTAGAGATTGGGAGATGCATGGTCTTGGACGTCTCTGTGAGGAGGCAAGACCTGCCCCTGATTAACATCTATGGTCTCTAGACGAAGGGACAGGAAATGCCTCTTTACAATGATTAAGCCTTTTCTTTTTACGGCCCAGCAGGTTAACTTTGGAGGTGATTTCAACACCATTACTAGGTCTAAAGACAGGAGAGTTTTCAGAGATAAGCTGGGCTATGACACCCTTTTTCTCAATGCGATAGTTAGGGAAGCCGGTCTGGTAGATGCGCACATTAAGCGCTGCCCAGACAGCATGGGGTTCACTTTTCAGCGAGGTAATAGTCAGAGTAGGATAGATAGGTTTTTTTTAAAGGGAGACTCTGCTTTTTCGGCACCTGTGTGTTGGGCAGTGGAGTTTTCTGATCACTGTATTCTATCTGTGATTCTGAATCCCTCAGACATGCCACCTTGGGGGAAGGGTATCTGGAGACTGAATTCGGCCCTCTAGAAGACAAGAGAGTAAGACAATCATTTGAGGATTTTTTTCAAGCACAGGTAACGATATTAGACTTTTGCAGCAGCAAGTCAGAATGGTGGGAGCTTGTAAAACAGCGGACTCTTGGGCTTTTCAATGCCATAGGAAGAAGGAAGCAGCAAGATAAGTATATCACCTACCAGCGTTTGCCGAGGAAACTTGACCGCCTTGTTTAGAATGAAGGAGATTCTGGTGCGATCTCTGAGGTGAAGCTCCTCCTTAGGAGACATCAATATGACCGGCATGCCTCTTTGGTTCAGGAGAGGGATTATGGGAAATACCATTCGCCTGACCCTTACCAGAACTGTAAACAGAGCGTAGCAGTTAAGACGGTCAATGGCATGAAGGACAGTACGGGCTCTCTGACGATGTCTAGGTCAGGGATCCTGGAGGTTGTCAGGTCATACTATGCCAATCTCCTGGGAGGAAGGAATCTTGATAGGACAAGGATGTTGGGTTTTTTGGACTCTACACCAGGACTGGAAAGTAATGTTCCTTTTATGAATTTGACAGATGAAATCACTGCAGATGAGGTAATCCAGGCTATTGATAAACTAGCCATCAAGAAAACACCAGGGCCAGATGGTTTGACAGCCGAATTTTATAAATGTTTCAAGACGATCCTGACTCCCTACCTTGCGGGGTTTTTTAATGGCTGTTTGTATGAGGGTTCTCTCCCTCCTTCTATGAGGCAATTTGCAGTGATCCTTCTGTCAAAGGGTAAGGATCCTTCGATGATTGGGAATTAGCGCCCCATTAGCCTTCTTAATGTCGATAGAAAGATACTGGCAAAGATTTTTTTCTGGCGATTATCACCAGTGGCAGGCAGTTTGCTATCCCGCCACCAGCACTGTTCGGTCCAAGGTAGAAGCACTTTCTCAGCTGTGTTAGCTGTCCAGGAAGCCTTGGAGCATTGTAGGGCTGCTGGTTGGAGTCAATTTTTGCTGACATTGGATCAGGCTAAGGCCTTTGATCGGGTTAATCAGGAGTACTTGTGGCTCCTTCTTGATAAATATGGCCTGGAGGAGGGTTTCATTGATTTGGCTCAAGATTTTGTACAAAGGGGCTGAAAGCTTTCCCCTGGTTAATGGTTGGGTCGGGCAGCCCTTTGTGGTCGGCTTGTGTGTGCATCAGGGGTGTCCATTGGGTCCTCTGCTATATGTGTTTGCAATCGACCCCATCATTAGAAGTCTAGAGAGTGGACCATTGTGTGGGGTACCTTTGGGCATCGCTGGTGAGCCTCCTTTGAAGGTTGTGGCCTATGATGATGATGATGTTTCTGTTTTTGTCTCTGGGACTGGGGAGGCACGGGAGGTGGTCTCAGTGATAAGGCAGTATGTAGAGGCATCAGGTTCAAAGGTCAACCAGGACAAGTGTGAAGCTTTCTGGATGGGCGTGGAAGGTGAGGGCTTTGTTCTCCCAGATGACTTCCCGGAGCCCCAACAAAAAATTAGAGTTCTAGGCATTGATTTCGGCCCAGGTGACTATGGTCATGCAAATTGGCTGAACAGGCTGGAGAATGCCAATGCCAAGGTGGCAAGCTGGAAAGGTTGTCAGCTTTCCTTGACGGAAAAGGTTGATCTGATCAAGACTTACCTGATTCCGATTTTTCTGTATGTCAGTTTTGTTTGCGTTTTGCCAGTTTCTCTCTATACCGGGTCTATAGTTGTTTCTTCCAGCTGTTATGGAGGAACAAAATAAACCTTGTCAAAAGGAATGTGACTTACCTTCCTAGGCGGGAGGGTGGTCTAGGGATGATCAACCCTGTAGTCTTTTTCTCTCTGATGTTTGTGAAGTACAATCTTGGTTGGCAGAGAGATCGCCTGGGTGGGTTGGTATTTTCCAGTCCTGGTTTAGGCCCCTTCTGCAAGAATGGGAAAATGGTGGGCCAGTGAGAAGCCTGAGGGTCAAGCATGATAAGCTCCTGCCTTTTTTTTGCTTCGTGTTTGAAAATGCTTCGGCAGTGGCAAGTAACAGCAGGAGAAGTTAGATCTCTTCCAAGGAAACTTCTTGAGAAGCGGATCAAGAGCTCTGCTTTTTGCAAGCCACTGGCCTTGAGGGATTGCCCAAGCCTGGTTTTGGGTGTGGGTTTGCGATTGATTAATTTGGAGAGAATCTCAATGAAGTTTAGGGATCAGGCTTGGCTTGCCTTTCATGGAAAACTATATGTGAAGGGCAACTTGAAGTTTCTTTCCATGAGTGATCGGGGCTGCCCGAGAGTGGAGTGTGGAGGAGTGGTGTAGTCCATGGATCACTTTCTACTTCAATGCCCTTTCTATATAGAGGTGTACAAGAGGGTGGGGAGGGCTCTGAGTATACCCTTCCTCCCCCATATGAGTTATGCAGAGTGGGTGTATGGGGCATTCCAGACTCGTCGGGATTATGATTTGGAAACACTTTTTTTAGTTAGTCTAGTAGTCTGTTATTTCACGTGGCGTGCACGGTGTCAGGTATCCTTACGGAGTAAAATCCTCCCTGTCGAAGTGGTGGTGCAGGACATTCTGGGTGAGGTTGGGAAGATTCAGGGTCTTGAGAAAGGCAGATGGCAGCAGGAGGCCTGGATAAGGGCATGGAGGAATATCAGGACTCTGTAGCGGATGCCTGTTGATCTCGGGGTGTGCGGCTTTTCTTTGTATTCTTGATTCACTATCCTAGATTTTCAAGATGAAATATATTTTTGATAAAAGGCTACATGCATGGTGACGGTGATGTTCCTTAGTCTGGTTCTCCCGTAGTGATTGTGTTGTGCGCAATTTGGTTTGTACCATTTATTATGTTTTTGTTTTGTATTATCATATTCAATTATTTTGTAAATATGTTTTATTTATTTATTATGGTTTTATTGTATATAAGTTTTTGTTTGTAAGATTTTTCAATAAACAAAATGAACCCCTCATAATGGGCACAGCGGGTGTACAGACCCGGGAACTCAGCACAGGGATGGTGGGAACCCCTCATAATGGGCACAGCAGGTGTACAGACCTGGGAACTCAGCACAGGGATGGTGGGAACTCCTCATGATGGGCATAGCAGGTGTACAGACCTGGGAACTCAGCACAGGGATGGTGGAAACGCCTCATGATGGGCATAGCAGGTGTACAGACCTGGGAACTCAGCACAGGGATGGTGGGAACTCCTCATAATGGGCACAGGAGGTGTACAGACCCGGGAACTCAGCACAGGGATGGTGGGAACCCCTCATAATGGGCACAGCATGTGTACAGACCGGGAACTCAGCACAGGGATGGTGGGAACCCCTCATAATGGGCACAGCATGTGTACAGACCGGGAACTCAGCACAGGGATTGTGGGAACTCCTCATAATGGGCACAGCAGATGTACAGACCCGGGAACTCCACACAGGGATGGTGGAAACGCCTCATGATGGGCGTAGCAGGTGTACAGACCCGGTAACTCAGCACAGGGATGGTGGGAACTCCTCATAATGGGCACAGCAGATGTACAGACCCGGGAACTCAGCACAGGGATGGTGGGAACCCCTCATAATGGGCACAGCGGGTGTACAGACCCGGGAACTCAGCACAAGGATGGTGGGAACCCCTCATGATGGGCACAGCTGGTGTTCAGACCCCGATCCCACCAATAGAACCCATTAGAGATATAAATAAATAAGGTGTCCTATCCCTCCTCTGTCTACCTCACATCACATTTTTGGATGGATCTTTTAAAATAAAGGTCTCACCCAATTTACAATGACTGACTCGCAGCTGTCAGAAGAAACACAGATCTGCGCAAAGCAACACAACCCTTCTACATTCCGGGTGAATGTTTCGCAGAGTCTGTTCTCGTTATTTTTTTATTGTTTTCTCTGCCAGGCCGAAGCATGGAACAAGCAGAAGCGCGTCGCCCGGGACTGGAAAAGGAAACGATTGCATGGCGGCTCGTGCGGTAATCTGGTCCGGAGTCATGTTAATCTGTAACAAGGACACAAACACAAAGTTTGGAAAACGTTACCGCCAAACCGCAGTGCTAACTTATAACTGCTCAGGGAGACAAAAAAATAACTATTAAAAAAAAAAAAAGAAAAAAAAACCACAGAAAAACCCTCATGTACCTGTCACCGAATATAATTTAAAAATGTGCCCTAAAGGAAAACACATTAATATTACATCTCATAAAAAAGAATTTAGAAAGCCTTTTTATTAGACTGCAGTCACCTCGCCGATTTCTAGGCCTGGATCGCCATCTAGTGGCTGCGTGAGATAATGTCTCTCCTTTTCATGTTTCCTCGGAAGTCTATGCCGGGAGCTTTTTAACCGTTTGCCGCAACCCATGTAACGCATATGTGCAGCGACGAAGGGGGCGGGCTTTGATGCCTGCACGCTGCACGTAAGTGTCCATAGGCGGCAGAGCTTTCTGTGCCGGGAATGCAATCAGCACAGTGACAAAACCGCCAAAGACAGTTCTCTGCATACTGTTTATCTGGGGGTCCCCTTTAACAAGGGGACCCCCAGATCCCGCCCCCCCCCCCGTGTGAAATGGTAAGGGGGTACTTACCCCTACCATTTCACTAAAAAACTGTCAAAAATGTTAAAAATGACAAGAGACAGTTTTTGACAATGGTACCCCTTACCAATTCACACAGGGGGGGGCCGGGATCTGGGGGTCCCCTTGTTAAAGGGGGCTTCCAGATTCCGATAAGCCCCCCACCCGCAGACCCCCACAACCACCGGCCAGGGTTGTGGGGATGAGGCCCTTGTCCTCATCAACATGGGGACAAGGTGTTTTGGGGGCTACCCCAAAGCACCCTCCCAATGTTGAGGGCATGTGGACTGGTACAGTTCAGGAGGGGGGCCGCACTCTCGTCCCCCCCTCTTTTCCTGCGGCCTGCCAGGTTGCGTGCTCGGATAAGGGTCTGGTATGGATTTTTGGGGGGACCCCACGCCATTTTTTTTTTTGTTTTTTTGGCGCAGGGTTCCCCTTAAAATCCATACCAGACCCTTCGGTCTGGTATGGAATTTAGGGGGAACCCCACGTCATTTTTTTAAAAAATTTTGGCCGGAGTTCCCCTTAATATCCATACCAGACCTGAAGGGCCTGGTATGGAATTTAGGGGGACTCCCACGTCATTTTTTAAAAAAAAATTTGGTTCGGGGTTCCCCTGTGGGGAATTCCCATGCCGTTTTTATCAATGAACTTCTATGTGTATTGTCGGCAATGCAATAGCCGCGGGTAGTTTTAAATGGGTTTTTTCCTTCAAAATGTCATTTTGCTGTCAGACTGTTCTAAACACAGGAAACATGCGCCCCTTTACAGGCATACTATAGACACCCCCCAGGTACGAAATTTAAAGGGATATTACACTTTTATTGGTTGACTTTAAGCATTATTAAAATCACTGCTCCTGAAAAAACGTCCGTTTTTAAAACTTTTTTTTGTATCGATCTATGTCCCCTGGGGCAGGACCCGGGTCCCCAAACACTTTTTATGACAATAACTTGCATATTAGCCTTTAAAATCAGCACTTTTGATTATTCATGTTCGTGTCCCATAGACTTTAATGGTGTTCGAACAAACTTTTTTCCTGTTCGCATGTTCTGGTGCGAACCGAACAGGGGGGTGTTCGGCTCATCCCTACTCCTGGAGCTCAACAGCTCGACAGTTTTGATATATTTTATCAAAAAAATTGGGTAATATATTGCGTTTGTGTGCCCTAGAATTAACTTTAGTGTATATTTTTTACTGAAATTTTGCATATCACCAACTGTTGTGCTAATATAGTGTGGCATTAAAAAACTACTGCTATTTTCTTCTCCAGGGTCTCTGTTTTTTTTTTTTAGAAAATATAACATGTTTGGAGTTTTTAGCTAATCTTCAGGCCTAAAATGATTTTTTTAAATGTCTGTGCAAAAAAAAAAAAAAAAAAGTTTAGATTCTTGCAAGATTCCAGCTGTGACCAGTTCTCTTTATTTAAAGAGTCACTAAACCCACATCATACAAAACTGTCCATAAATGGTGTATTCCATGCTGTTCATACTCACTCAGTCACTATGAGATTCTTTTTCTGTATTCTTCAAAAATGCCTGGTTGATCCTGCTGCTCTCTATCTCCCTCTTCTGTCCATGTCCCCAATTCATCTAGGGAGTAT
The DNA here is from genome assembly GCF_042186555.1 of Aquarana catesbeiana. Lineage (NCBI taxonomy): Eukaryota > Metazoa > Chordata > Amphibia > Anura > Ranidae > Aquarana > Aquarana catesbeiana. Next base: position 13,526,373 of record NC_133332.1, read on the forward strand.
GCAGAGCTGTGGTGGCAACTCTGCACATGCTCAGTTTTCTGTGAGTTTCTATGCTGAGCATTTCCTCCCCATCACATCTGAGCAGCCCATGTGACTATAGAGTCACACGTGTGGGCGTATACACGATGACAGCCCACTCCCTCCCCCCTCCTCCACGCCCACTAACCAGCTAAACACAATAGGGGGGGTGGGATATAACATGTAGATTAATGGAGGCCTCACCTCCCTCTTATGCACAGACACAGGCTGGAGGGGCGTGACACAGCCTGTGACTGGCAGAAATCCGCCCACACCATGTTATTGCCCAAAAATAATAATAAAGATTTGTAGGGCTGTTACTGAATAAAATGTTGGTGTTCGATTAATCTTTTTTTTTTTTTAATCGATTAATCGACTAACTTTGATTAATTATAACGCACATACAGATCCAACTACTTTTAGCTGACGTCATGCGTAGCTCCTCCCCCCGTACGCGTTACGTTCAATCAGGACGTCCTCAGAACTTCCTCAGCAGGGCGGGGCTACGGCGTCACCCTACAGTCTATTTAAATAGAACCGTTGTGCATCAGGGGGACCGATGGAGAGCCAGAGACATCCATCACCTGCTGAGACAGCAAAGTGTCTGCTCTTTGGAAAGAAAGTGCCCTCATCATAAATGTTTCTTGATTGCCGGATAACCAATCAAATGTCAGTTCATCGTCAAACTGACTTACAGCCAGGAAAGCCCTCAGATATGTTGATTTTCATAGCCAAGTCCAGGATTTACATAGATGTTTATCTGAATACTTTGACCAGTAAAAATCAATCAAATCATTAGGATCTGTCTTCCTCAATTTATGATTTCACGGACATCGATGTCACCGGACTCCTCCTCCCCCCCTTCCCTTCGTTAGCAGACGGAGGCACTTGGAGAAGAGGGGAGGAGTCCGGTGATGTCGATGTCCGTGACGTCACCGGATCTCCGACGGAACTCCCGGAAGCCCCAGAAGCCGGCGGTGAGGTGAGTACCGATCAAAACAATTTTGATTGATCAAAAAAATTAACAATTAATCGAGGAATTAATCTTTAATTTTTCCACCCCTAAAGATTTGATTTCAAATATATTTGTATGTCGATTTAACCCGCTTGCCGACTGTATAAATTACATATACGGTGGCAGGGCTGCTCTGCTGCGCAGGATCACATGACTACCTAGTACGTGATCCGACACTTCCAGCTCTGGGACACAGCGGGAGCTGATTGGCAGTTACAGCGGATTCGATGTCCGCTGGGACCCATGTCAGAAACCATGAAATCAGACCGAGACAGAAGTACAGTTAAATCACACATGTTTAATAATAAAAGTAAAAAGAACAAACGTAGTCAAAACATAGCCAGAGTTCAGTAACCGGAGCAGATAGTCAGAAAAGCCAAAATTTCAGGAAGCCGGAGATGAGCGTAGTAAAACAGCAAGCAGGATCTGGAGCCAGAAGGGATGTCAGTCAAGCAAGTCTTCTAACAGGAATGCAGGAGAGCGTCTCTGTGATGTTGACCAAGGCGAAGGCAGAGCTCCTCTGGGCTGGACGGCTTAAGTAGGCAGGACTGATGAGCAGGATATCATCAACAGCTGAGTAATTGTGGAGAGATAGGAGCTGGCAATTAGCCAACAGCTGAGCCCAGCCCTGACAGACCCGCTGATGCTTCCGTACACAAGCAGAACGGTCAGTACAGAAGGCATGGATCCTGTGTCTCTGCTAAGCAGGGGCACGGATCTATGCCTTCTACTAGTACAAGCATTCCCCCCCGCCCACAGTAGTAAAACACTGGCTAGGCACACAGTTAACCCTTTGATCGCCCCCTGATGTTAACCACTTCCCTGCCAGTATCATTAGTACAGTGACAGTGCATATTTTTAGCACTGATCACTGTATTAGTGTCACCGGTTCCTAAAAAAAAGTGTCAAAAGACTCAGTTAGTGTCTGATTGTCCGCCACAATGTTGCAGTGCCACTATAAGTCGCTGATCACAGCCATTATTAGTAAAAAATAAAAAAAATATTAAAAAAATTAAATATCCTTGGTAGACGCTATAACTTTTGCGCCAACCAATCAATACATGCTTATTGAGATTTTTCTTTACCAAAAATATGTAGCAGAATATATATTGGCCTAAACTGATGAAGAAATTTTCAATTTTTTTATTTGATGTTTTATAGCAGAAAGTAAAAAATATTGTTTTGTTTTTTTTCAAAATTGTCGCTCTTTTTTTGTTAATACCAAAAAAAAAAAAAACGCAGAAGTGATCAATTACCACCAAAAGAAAGCTCTATTTGTGAGGAAAAGAAGGAACTACATTTTATTTGGGTACAGCGTCGCACGACCGCGCAATTGTCAGTTAAAATAACGATGTGCCGTATCGCAAAAAATGGCCTGGTCATGAGGGGGGGGGGTAAATCCTTCCGGAGGTCAAGTGGTTAAGTTTATTGATATTACGGTAATTATTTCATTTTACTCTTTTTTTTTAACTATGTGACCGGCAGCAGAGGACTGGAAGCTCCTCCTGCTTATGTTTCTCTGCAGACAGGCTGGGAGAGATCCGGGTCATGTGACAGCTGGATATCCATTAGGAAAAAAAGGTACTTGATGTTTTGTTTTTTTATTAAAATAATTACAGCGCCCACATCCATATACAGAAAGAGAAGGGAGAATGGAAATGAAACAGGGTGTGTTTAGTATCACTTTAACCACTTCAGCCCCGGATGGATTTGCCCCCTTAACGGCCACACCATTTTTTGCGATACAGCACTGCGTCGCTGTAATGAACAATTGCGCGGTCGTGCGACCTTGTAGCCAAATAAAATTGAGGTCTTTTTTTTTCTCCCACAAATAGAGATTTCTTTTGGTGGTATTTGATCACCTCTGCGGTTTTTATTTTTTGTGGTATAAACAAAAAAAGAGCGACAATTTTGAAAAAAAAAAACAAAAAAAAACAAAAAAAACAATATTTTTTTTACTTTTTGCTATAATAAATATCCCAAAAAATAATTAAAAAAAAACAAATTTCTTCATCAGTTCAGGTCGATATGTATTCTTCTACATATTTTTGGTAAAAAAAAATTCCCAATAAGCGTATATTGATTGGTTTGCGCAAAAAGTTATCGCGTCTACAAAATAGGGGATAGATTTATGGCATTTTTATTATTATTTATTTTTTTTTTTTACTAGTAATGGCGGCGATCAGCGACTTTTTGCGTGACTGCGACATTGCGCAGACAGATCGGACACTTTTTTGGGACCAGTGACATTTATACAGCGATCAGAGCTAAAAATAGCCACCGATTACTGTAAAAATATATCTGTGAGGGAGGTGGGGTTAACACTAGGGGGGCGTTCAAGGGGTTCAATTTCCTCATGAGTGTTTCTAACTCTGGGGGAGGGGACTGACTGGAGGAGGAGACATATCGCTGTTCCTAATTACTAGGAACAGCGATATGTCTCTCCTCCCCTGTCAGAATGGGGATTTGTGTGTTTGCACACACACGCAGATCCCCGTTCTGGCTCTCGTGCCCGCGATCGCGGGTAGATGGCGGACATCGCGGCGGCCGGCCACGTGCATCGGGTCCCCCCGCCGCCGTGCAGCAGGGGGCGCGCGCCTGCTATGGCTCTTGCAGGAGTCGAATTACAGGTATGTCGATTCACGGGGAAGGAGCCGACTTGCCGATGTAAATGTGTGTGAACGGGTCGGCAAGTGGTTAAGGAAGTGATTCTCAACCAGGGTTCCTCCAGAGGTTGCTAGGGGTTCCTTCAACATTGGGCCATTTCTGATTCTCAGGTAACTTCCCACTGACACCATTGATCTTTTTAGCTGTCTGGAAGGAGGTAATTCTTTCCAATGACCTCAGTTGTGAGGACCATTCTTTCGACTGACCATCACACTATTCTATTACGAGTTGTAGATTTCTAATTTTTAGCAGGGGTTCCCCGAGGCTGGAGAACTTTTTCAAGGGTTCCTCTGTGTTGAAAAGGTTGAGAAAGACTGGGTTAAGGTTTTATAAGGTTTCTTATAAATTATAATTGTGTCAGCCGAGGAGATATGTGTGATATGGTGATCATGTAGCTGAACTTGAAGGCCTTGTGTTCACACCTGCTCGGAATTTTTAAACCGATGCTGAAGGTGTTTTATCTTCATGCATATGAAATAATATACGGTGAAGGTGATGGGCTCCCGGCGATGTGATTTACAGCAGAAGATCATCGGTGAGATACACCTTCGGGAGAGATGAGGGTCTTGTGGATCAATGTTGTCTTCTACCCCTGATGTGTGCATGTTAATTCAAGATGGCCAAAACTTGGAAAAACTCAGAAAGTCATTGTGTAAAGGCCACGTTTGTTTCTAGTTTCGGAGACATGTCGGTCTTCTTTATAAAGATGATGACACATAGTGACAACTTACACCAATGTGCAATATACAGTATGTTGGAAGGTGCAACATTGTATAGATATATATATACTGTATTGTCAAAAGTATTGGGACGCCTGCCTTTACACGCACATGAACTTTAATGGCATCCCAGTCTTAGTCCATAGGGTTCAATATTGATTGGCCCACCATTAGCAGCTTCAACTCTTCTGGAAAGGCTGTGCACAAGGCTTAGCAGTGTGTCTATGGGAATGTTTGACCATTCTTCCAGAAGAGCATTTGTGAGGTCATCAACTGATGTGGAGGAGAAGGCCTGGCTTGCAATCTCTGCTCTACTTTATCCCAAAGGTGTTCTATTGGGTTAACGTCATGACCCTGTGCAGGCCAGTCAAGTTCCTCCACCCCAAACTCGCTCATCCATGTCTAATGGCATCCCAGTCTTAGTCCGTAGTGTTCAATATTGAGTTGGCCCACCCTTTGCAGTTATAACAGCTTCAACTCTTCTGGGAAGGCCGTCCACAAGGTTTAGGAGTGTGTCTATGGGAATGTTTGACCATTCTCCCAGAAGAACATTTGTGACATCAGGCACTGATGTGGACGAGAAGGCCTGGCTCGCAATCTCCGCTCTAATTTATCCCAAAGGTGTTCTGTTGGGTTGAGGTCAGGACCCTGTGGAGGCCAGTCAAGTTCCTCCACCCCCCAAACTCGCTCATTCATATCTTTATGGACCTTGCTTTGTGCTCTGGTGCGCAGTCCTGCTGGAACAGGAAGGAACCATCCCCCAAACTGTTCCCACAAATTTGGGAGCATGAAATTGTCCAAAATGTCTTGGTATGCTGAAGCCTTAAGAGTTCCCTTCACTGGAACTAAGGGGCCAAACCCAACCCCTGAAAAACAACCCCACACCATAATCCCTCCTCCACCAAATGATTTGGACCAGTGCACAAAGCAAGGTCCATAAAGACATGGATGAGCGAGTTTGGGGTGGAGGAACTTGACTGTCTTGACCTCAACCCTATAGAACACCTTTGGGATGAATTAGAGTGGAGACTGCGAGCCAGGCCTTCTCATCCAACATCAGTGCCTAACCCCACCAATGCTCTTCTGGAAGAATGGTCAAACATTCCCATAGACACACTCCTAAACCTTGTGGACAGTCTTCCCAGAAGAGTTGAAGCTGTTATAGCTGCAAAGGGCGGAGCCAACTCAATATTGAACCCTACGGAACTAAGAACGGGATGCCATTAAAGTTCATGTGCGTGTAAAGGCAGGCGTCCCAATACTTTTGATAATATAGTGTATATATTAGACATTGCTGGACGGTTGAGATCTGATTATACCTAAGCCATCTGGACACGGCTGGGGGTAGCCTGGAAGGCCAGTAGAGCAGGATTACCCAGCAGGGTTTGTGTATCAGGATTCTTCATCTGGAAGCTGATTCACGCACCCTGGTGGTGAGGGGAATAAGAAAGCCTTACCTCAGACCTTCTGGTGAAGGGGATACTAAAAGGACTGATTTCCTGGCCTGCAACAAGATCAAAGGCACAAGATGTGGACTGGAATACTGACCTAGGTCAAGGCATTTGCCCGCAGTGTAACAACGCCACCTAGTGGAGGACAGCACCATGGAGGATATTCAGCGTAACACCATACTTCCTGGTGATTATTACATGTGGTGGGCGGTCTGGAACTGGTTAAAGGTTCTGTGCGATACAAGCCAAGGAAGCTTACTAAACAGAAAAGTTGCACATACGACTGCAGGATACACAATTTATAGCATGCAAAGTATTACAAAAATATGCCTATATTATCCTTTCTAACAAAATAAGCATAAGAGTCCAGCTTTCTCCAAAGTCCTCCAGCTTCCAGCACACATGTTGTTCCTTTGTCTCTCTGCCTTATGTAGTGCATGCAGGAAGTGCAAACCAAACACAGCAACTGCCCGCCCTTACTGAATCCCAAAACTTTTGAGACTAAAATCTGAGAAAAGATCAAAGACTCCACCGCCCCAAACTCTTTTTAACCACTTCCGGACCGCCCACCGTCGTTATATGTCGGCTGTTTGAAGAGGAATATCGTTGTTATGGCAGCAGCTAGCTGCCATAACCCCGGTATGGTCTTCGGTGAGCGGTCCGGTCTCAGATAATAGTGGTCTCTGCGGCGGATTCGCCGCAAGATCAGCTTTATCGGCGGCGGGAGGCCCCCCCCCTCCCTCCCGCTGCTCTCCGGTGCCCTCCGCCGCTAACCGGAGCCATCAGCAGCGGCGGAGGCGATCGGATCTTCACCCTTTGCTGGGCATGGAGACGAGTGAGGGGAAGATGGCCCCCCCACCCGTCTCCATTAGGGATGAGCCGAACACCCCCCTGTTCGGTTCGCACCAGAACATGCGAACAGGAAAAAAATTCGTTCGAACACGCGAACGCCGTTAAAGTCTATGGGACACGAACATGAATAATCAAAAGTGCTAATTTTAAAGGCTAATATGCAAGTTATTGTCATAAAAAGTGTTTGGGGACCCGGGTCCTCCCCCAGGGGACATGAATCAATGCAAAAAAAAGTTTTAAAAACGGCCGTTTTTTCAGGAGCAGTGATTTTAATAATGCTTAAAGTCAAACAATAAAAGTGTAATATCCCTTTAAATTTCATACCTGGGGGGTGTCTATAGTATGCCTGTAAAGGGGCGCATGTTTCCTGTGTTTAGAACAGTCTGACAGCAAAATGACATTTGGAAGGAAAAAACTCATTTAAAACTACCGCGGCTATTGCATTGCCGACAATACACATAGAAGTTCATTGATAAAAACGGCATGGGAATTCCCCACAGGGCAACCCCGAACCAAAATTAAAAAAAAAAATGATGTGGGAGTCCCCCTAAATTCCATACAAGGCCCTTCAGGTCTGGTATGGATATTAAGGGGAACCCCAGCCAAAATTTAAAAAAAAAATTGACGTGGGGTTCCCCCTAAATTCCATACCAGACCCTTCAGGTCTGGTATGGATTTTAAGGGGAACCCCGCGCCAAAAAAAAAAAAAAAAAACGGCATGGGGTCCCCCTAAAAATCCATACCAGACCCTTATCCGAGCACGCAACCTGGCAGGCCGCAGGAAAAGAGGGGGGGACGAGAGTGCGGCCCCCCCCCTCTCCTGAACCGTACCAGGCCACATGCCCTCAACATTGGGAGGGTGCTTTGGGGTAGCCCCCCAAAACACCTTGTCCCCATGTTGATGAAGACAAGGGCCTCATCCCCACAACCCTGGCCGGTGGTTGTGGGGGTCTGCGGGCGGGGGGCTTATCGGAATCTGGAAGCCCCCTTTAACAAGGGGACCCCCAGATCCCGGCCCCCCCCCTGTGTGAAATGGTAAGGGGGTACAAAAGTACCCCTACCATTTCACTAAAAAACTGTCAAAAATGTTAAAAATGACAAGAGACAGTTTTTGACAATTCCTTTATTTAAATGCTTCTTCTTTCTTCCTTCATCTTCTTCTTCTTCTGGTTCTTCTGGCTCTTCTGGTTCTTCCTCCGGCGTTCTCGTCCAGCATCTTCTCCGCGGCGTCTTCTATCTTCTTCTCCTCGGGCCGCTCCGCACCCATGGCATGAGGGGGGAGGCTCCCGCTCTTCTCTTCATCTTCTTCTCATCTTCTTCTCTTCTTCATCTTCTTCTTCATCTTCTTCTTCCTTCTTCTCTTCTTCCTGTCTTCTCCGGGCCGCTCCGCAGCCATGCTGTGGCATGGAGGGAGGCTCCCGCTGTGTGACGGCGTCTCTTCGTCTGACGGTTCTTAAATAACGGGGGGCGGGGCCACCCGGTGACCCCGCCCCCCTCTGACGCACGGTGACATGACGGGACTTCCCTGTGGCATTCCCCGTGACGTCACAGGGAAGTCCCTCAAGTCACCGTGCGTCAGAGGGGGGCGGGGTCACCGGGTGGCCCCGCCCCCCGTTATTTAAGAACCGTCAGACGAAGAGACGCCGTCACACAGCGGGAGCCTCCCTCCATGCCACAGCATGGCTGCGGAGCGGCCCGGAGAAGACAAGAAGAAGAGAAGAAGGAAGAAGAAGAAGAAGAAGATGAAGAAGAAGATGAAGAAGAAGATGAAGAAGAGAAGAAGATGAAGAGAAGAGCGGGAGCCTCCCCCCTCATGCCATGGGTGCGGAGCGGCCCGAGGAGAAGAAGATAGAAGACGCCGCGGAGAAGATGCTGGACGAGAACGCCGGAGGAAGAACCAGAAGAGCCAGAAGAACCAGAAGAAGAAGAAGAAGATGAAGGAAGAAAGAAGAAGCATTTAAATAAAGGAATTGTCAAAAACTGTCTCTTGTCATTTTTAACATTTTTGACAGTTTTTTAGTGAAATGGTAGGGGTAAGTACCCCCTTACCATTTCACACAGGGGGGGGGCCGGGATCTGGGGGTCCCCTTGTTAAAGGGGGCTTCCAGATTCCGATAAGCCCCCCGCCCGCAGACCCCCACAACCACCGGCCACGGTTGTGAGGATGAGGCCCTTGTCCTCATCAACATGGGGACAAGGTGTTTTGGGGGGCTACCCCAAAGCACCCTCCCAATGTTGAGGGCATGTGGCCTGGTACGGTTCAGGAGGGGGGGGGGCCGCACTCTCGTCCCCCCCTCTTTTCCTGCGGCCTGCCAGGTTGCGTGCTCGGATAAGGGTCTGGTATGGATTTTTAGGGGGACCCCATGCCGTTTTTTTTTTTTTTTTTTGGCGCGGGGTTCCCCTTAAAATCCATACCAGACCTGAAGGGTCTGGTATGGAATTTAGGGGGAACCCCACGTCAATTTTTTTTTTAAATTTTGGCTGGGGTTCCCCTTAATATCCATACCAGACCTGAAGGGCCTTGTATGGAATTTAGGGGGACCCCCACATCATTTTTTTTTTTTTATTTTGGTTCGGGGTTGCCCTGTGGGGAATTCCCATGCCGTTTTTATCAATGAACTTCTATGTGTATTGTCGGCAATGCAATAGCCGCGGTAGTTTTAAATGAGTTTTTTCCTTCCAAATGTCATTTTGCTGTCAGACTGTTCTAAACACAGGAAACATGCGCCCCTTTACAGGCATACTATAGACACCCCCCAGGTATGAAATTTAAAGGGATATTACACTTTTATTGTTTGACTTTAAGCATTAATAAAATCACTGCTCCTGAAAAAACGTCCGTTTTTAAAACTTTTTTTTGCATTGATCCATGTCCCCTGGGGCAGGACCCGGGTCCCCAAACACTTTTTATGACAATAACTTGCATATAAGCCTTTAAAATTAGCACTTTTGATTTCTCCCATAGACTTTTAAAGGGTGTTCCGCGGCATTCGAATTTGCCGTTAACACCCCAAATTGTTCGCTGTTCGGCGAACTTGCGAACAGCCAATGTTCGAGTAGAACATGAGTTCGACTCGAACTCGAAGCTCATCCCTAGTCTCCATACCATTGCAGGGCGGAAGCGATGTCAAAACGTAACTTCCTCCCATTTTTTTTTTTAAACATTTTAAATGACAATTTTTCTTTTTCTTACTTTTTTTTATTGCATTTTAGTGTAAATATGAGATGTGAGGTCTTTTTGACCCCCCGGATCTCATATTTAAGAGGACCTGTCATGCTTTGTTTTCTATTACAAGGGATGTTTACATTCCTTTTAATAGGAATAAAAGTGACACTTTTTTTTTTTTAAAACAGTGTAAAAAAAAAAAAAAAAAGGTAAAATAAATAAGAAAAAAAAATGTTTAAACGCTCCCCGTCCCGCCGAGCTCGCATGCAGAAGCGAACGCATACGTGAGTAGCGCCCGCATATGAAAACGGTGTTCAAACCACGCATGTGAGGTATCGCCGCGATCGGTAGAGCGAGAGCAATAATTCTAGCCCTAGACCTCCTCTGTGACTCAAAACATGCAACCTGTAGAATTTTTTTAAACGTCGCCTATGGAGATTTTTAAAGGTAAAAGTTTGTCGCCATTCCACAAGCGGGCGCAATTTTGAAACGTGAAATGTTGGGTATCAATTTACTTGGCGTAACATTATATTTCACAATATAAAAAAAAAATTTGTGCTAACTTTACTGTTGTCTTATTTTTTAATTCAAAAAAGTGTAGTTTTTCCAAAAAAAGTTTGCGTGTAAGACCGCCGCGCAAATACGGTGTGACAGAAAGTATTGCAACAACCGCCATTTTATTCTCTAGGGTGTTAGGAAAAAAATTTATAATGTTTGGGGGTTCTAAATAATTTTCTAGCAAAAAAACCTGTTTTTAACTTGTAAACAGCAAATCTCAGAAAGAGGCTCGGTCCTTAAGTTAAGAAGCGTACCAAGCAAGGTCTCTTGTGACAAACGTCCACTAAGTGCCGGTTCACACAGGGGTGGCACGACTTGCAGGTCGCCTTCTGTATAGAAGTCAATGCAAGTCGCCTGAAGTCGCCCCAAAAATACTACAGGAACCTTTTCCTAAGTCGGAGCGACTTGCGTCGCTCCTATTAGAACGGTTCCGTAGTACAGAACGGGAGGCGACTTGTCAGGCGGCTAGGTCTCTGGTTTAGGCAGGGCGCATGTCTTCTCCTTCTGGACACCAGAAACCTCTGCGGCCTTACTTTTCTTAAACAGTGTATGCAGCATTTTTAGCACAAGCAATAGAAAACACCACGGAGAACAGATCTGCTTCAGTTGAACTTTAACGCAAATCCCGGATGAGCCCCCAATTGTTTTGCTTCGGTGTCTATTAAAGGTTCTTTGTGATACGAGCCAAGGAAGCTTAGACCTCTGTAGTGTATTAATACTTTTACTAAACAGAAATGATACACAATTTATAGTGTGCAAAGTATTAAAAAATATGCCTATGGCCTGTACATTAAACAGTTCACTTCCTTCTTCCAATGATCTGTACATTAACTCATTCACTTCCTCCTTCCTATGACCCTTACAATAACCTCTTCACTTCCTCTTTCATATGACCTGTACATTAACCCCTTCACTTTCTCCTTCCTGTGGCCTGTGGATTAACCTCTTCACTTCCTCCTTCATATGACCTGTACATTAACCCCTTCACTTCCTCCTTCCTATGACCTGTACATTAACCCCTTCACTTCCTCCTTCACATGACCTGTTCAGTAACCTCTTCACTTTCTCCTTCCTATCATCAGTACATTAACCCTTTCACTCCCTCCTTCCCATGGTCTGTACTTTAACCCATTCACTTCCTTCTTTCTATGACCTGTACATTAACCTTTTCACTCCCTCCTTCCCATGGCCTATACTTTAACCCCTTCACTTCCTTCTTTCTATGACCTGTACATTAACCCCTTCATTTCCTCCTTCCTATGGCCTGTGAATTAACCTCTTCACTTCCTCCTTCCTATGGCCTGTACAATAACCCCTTCATTTCCTCCTTCCTATGGCCTGTGAATTAACCTCTTCACTTCCTCCTTCCTATGGCCTGTACATTAACCTCTTCACTTCCTCCTTCCTATGACCTGTACATTAACCCCTTCATTTCCTCCTTCCTATGGCCTGTGAAGTAACCGTTTCAGTTCCTCCTACCTATGGCCTGTATATTAACCTCTTCACTTCCTCCTTCCTATGACCAGTACATTAACCCCTTCACTTACTCCTTCTTGTGGCCTGTAAATGAACCCCATTCACTTCCTTCTTTCTATGACCTGTACATTAACCCCTTCACTTCCTCCTTCACTTGACCTATTCAGTAACCTCTTTACTTCCTCCTTCCTATCACCAGTACATTAACCCTTTCACTCCCTCCTTCCCATGGCCTGTACTTTAACCCCTTCACTTACTCCTTCTTGTGACATGTAAATTAACCCCATTCACTTCCTTCTTTCTATGACCTGTACATTAACCCTTTCACTCCCTCCTCCCCATGGCCTGTACTTTAACCCCTTCACTTCCTTCTTTCTATGACCTGTACATTAACCCTTTCACTTCCTGCTTTCTATGGCCTGTGCATTAACCCCTTCACGTCCTCCTTCACATGACCTAAAAAAAATTTGTGTCAGAAAAAAAGATCACCTTGGGGTTTTTACTTTCCAAAAAAAGAGTCATTTGGGGTTTTCATACTATTCTGGCATTTATATTTTAACAGAGCGTAAAGGAAACTTTTTTTTTAATTTTTGGTCTTCTATCCTTTTCATAAAAACAAGCTCTATCTGTCTCAAAAACATGATATCAAACTCATTTTAGTACAACGTTGAAAGCAGGAGTAATCGTCAGTCAAACAATCACAACGCTGAAAACTGAAAAATGGCCTGTTAATGGAGAATGATTACAGGCTGGTACTTAAGTGGTAAAGAGAACTTATCACCACCAAATTGTATCACATGGGATATAATAAAGTTTAAAGCGAAAAAAGTGTATAAAATATATCATGATGGATAGAGGCTGTAAGCAGTGAGAGTGTTGGTGTTCATCCAACCGTAACCGGGAGCAGGACAGAGATAAATTTGAGGAACGCGATGTATCTTTGTGAATAACATTGCCGTACCACGTGGGCGGCATTCCATCATCTGAAGATCTCCGTCACTGTTGACTTCCTCCCCGGCAGCGAACTGCCACGTTCAAAATGAATTCAAATATAAGCAACTGTGGGACTCTAGGTACACAACGCGCGAGCCGCGTACACAGGATCCGAGTGTACCTGCGAGGCTCGTAATCCGCGCTCCATCCAACAGCCACAACATTAACATAAATTAGCACTGTTTTATGTTAAATTGGCTCGTTAGCAAGGCCGCGAGAGTAAAGCGCCGGGCCCCTCTTGTCATGGAGGCATTTAACAATCTGCCGCAGGAGAGGGATGTTCAAAAAGTACGAGGCCGTTAATATGTAAAATTCGATGTATGTTCTGCAATGCATTCCCAGCATGCACTGCAGGGTTATGGCTGCATCACGGCAGTTCTGATGATGATTTAGGGTAGCAGTTGTGTTGTGATCCTTCGATATCCAAACGTAGATTTTGGTAGCGTCCCAACCCAGGAATGGGAGGGAGACAATGGACACTGAGGACCTTTTCTGATGTGTAAGGGCAACAAGCTAAAATCTCTTCTCAAATTGTTTTACCATACATGGGATGAAGATTCAGATGCCCCTTGATGTTCAGTTAATACAATTTAAAATCCCTATTTCATACCAAGGGCTCCCCAAGAACTTGCCATGTTTGATATGGGGGGGGTCCTCATTCACCTTGCTTCTGCCTCTAAGTGTTTACGAGGAAAAAACGAAACATGAAACAAAAACAGTTGTTGATATATCTGTTTATATATATATATATATATTCCCCCCCGGCCACTTTATTAGGTACACCTCTTCAATTGTTTGGTAACACAAATTGCTAATCTAGACGTGGTGAAGACAACCTGATGAAGTTCAAACCGAGCAGCAGAATGGGGAAGAAAGGGGGATTTAAGTGACTTTGAACGTGGCATGGTTGTTGGTGCCGGACGGGCTGGTCTGAGTATTTTAAAAACTGCTGATCCACTGGGATTTTCACGCACAACCATCTCTCGGGTTTACAGAGAATGGTGGGAAAAGGAGAAAATTTCCAGTTGTGGGGAGGAAAATGCCTTGTTGAGGTCAGAGGAGAATGGGCAGACTGGTTCCAGATGATAGAAAGGCAACAGTAACTCAAATAACCTCTCGTTACACCCAATGTATGCAGAATACCATCTCTGAACGGACAACACATCCAACCTTGAAGCAGATGGGCTACAGCAGAAGACCACACCGGGTGCCACTCCTGTCAGCTCATAAAAGGAAGCTGAGGCTACAATTCGCACAATATCACCAAAATTGTACAATAGAAGATTGGAAAAACGTTGCCTGGTCTGATGAGTCTCGATATCAACATTCAGATGGTGAGGTCAGAATTTGGCGTAAACAACATGAAAGCATAGATCCATCCTGCATCGTATCCCTGGTTCAGGCTGGTGGTGTAATGGTGTGGGGGGGGATATTTTTTTGGCACACTTTGGGCCCCTTAGTACCAATTGAGCATGGTTTAAATGCCACAGCCCACCTGAGTATTGTTGCTGACCATCCCTTTATGACTACAATGTTCCCATCTTCTGATGGCTCCTTCCAGCAGGATAATGCACCATGTCACAAAGCTCCAATCATCTCACCACTGGATAATGAGGTCACTGTACAAATCTGTAACAATTGCATGATACTATAATGTCACTATGGACCACCATCTCTAAGGAATGTTTCCAACATCTTGTTGAATCTATGCCACCAAGAATGATAGCAGTTCTGAAAGCAATAGGAGGTCCAACCCGGCAGTTGGGTCTATGTAAACATTGTCACATATTATATCAGGAGTTTTGCTCGTATCTGATTACTGTTTTAGGCTATCGCCTCTTAAAGACCCCCGAGGAAGTGTTTTTCCCTGTGAAAAACGCGTAGAGGCAGCAACAAGGTGCCCCCCATATACCACACGTGACAATATGAAGTCTTTTGAAAGCCTCATTGTATTAAAATACAAATGTGTCTCGATGTTAACCCACATGTGTCAGATACAAGGCCCATGGGCCGAATCCGGCCTGCCAGACCATTTCATGTGGCCCTCGCACTTCTCCTGCAGCTGCAGTACCCTCCTCGTCTCCATCCCCACTTTGTTCCAGCAGATTGCAGTGGAGAGGAGGATGGAACTCCTCCACAAGATCCTGCACTTCTCTGTGAATCTGCGAAGAGGTATGTCTCTTCTTCACCCCCATCTAAGCAGCAGGCAGCAGTGAGGAGGACATAACTCCTCCTACAGATCCTGCGCCTCTCTGTGCAGCTGCAGCATACCCTTGTCTCTCCCTCTCCTGGCCTCCTTTGGTTCTCCTCCAGATCCTGCATTTTCTGCTTCCCAGATCCACCTTCAGCACAAGGTAAGGGGGGTGCACTGTGATGTAAGGGAGGTTGGGGGACTCTTGACTTCTAATTAAAGGACTGGCGGGTTGCTCTGGACATCTAGTTTTACAGATACAACCAGCCCTTTGAGGGCAACCATAATGGTGATGCTGCCCGCAATGAAAATTTAGTTTGACACCCCTGCTGTTTAACTGGTTGCCGTCCGGCCTATGACAGAATGATGTCAGGGCTGGCCTCTCATCCCTCCGGGTGGACGCCATATGACGTCCTCCCAGTCACGCCACTCGTTTGCATCCCCAGGAGCACGTAGCACCGCGATCAGTGATGCACCCTGTCCCTCAGACACAGCGTATCCCCGATCAGGGTAAACAGCCAATGAAATCGGCTCTTTACCACATGATGGGCTGTGTCCAATCACAGCTGGTCACAAATGTAAATGTAGTGGTATCCCCGTAGGGGGCTGCTGAGTGATGTGGCCCACCTGTCACCCTGCCCAGCTCGGCCTTCACTTCCCAGACACTCCTAGACAATGAACCCAGCTTTGTTTTTGTATTTTATTCAGGGAATTGAACTTGGATGGGGTAGGGGAAACATGGGATGCCCAGTGGAAATAATAGCTATTTGCTTGGGAAAACTTTGTACAGTTCAGTAGGTTCACCCCATTTCTCCTCCTGCACATCGCTTCCTCTCTAAGGTTCGCTCCATTCACCTCCTGCACATCACTTCCTCTCTAATGATCCAGGCACAGCTAGCACAATGGGGTTAGGCCTGACTCTGACGCAGCCAAGCCTTTAGCAACAGCCTTTTGCAGGCAGGGACCGCGGGCCCCTATAGTGTAGCAAATAGAAAGTCTCTGGTGCTAGCTGTCCTATCTCTGGTCACTAAGCCCATAACCCATCTTCAGGCCCTGCCAGCCCTCCTGCGCTAGAGCCCAGGAAGAAACACCCAGTACCAGCACTGGAATTTCACGCCAGACCCAAAGAATTAAGGCCCAAACCCATCTTCCAGATACCTTAGCAAACACATTTTGTCTTCTTTCCAGCTCAGTGTCAGCTAAAACCCCCCTTTTACCGCACTGTTAGGTGTGCAGACCAACCCTGACAATTTTTTTGAAATGGATTTTTTACATTTATTTTTTCCTGATGATTTACTGCAATACATCGTGGACCAGACTAACCTTTTTGCCCGACAATATGATGATAACAACCCCAACTCATGCTACCCCCTGTCCTGGAGACGTCTAACTGTGAAGGAGCTTAAATTGTTTTTGGGCCTTACGATCAACAAGGGGCCTAAAAAAACCCCAAAAAAAACAATTGCATGCTTATTGGTCCGCTCACCCCATCAATCAGATGCCAATTTTTTCAGCCGTAATGTCCGGGTCCCGCTATGACGTGATCGTGCACTTCCTGTATTTCAAGGGTTAACTCACAGTGGCCTCCCTGAGATCATCCCAACTATGATCAATTGTATAAAATTTGCCACCTAAGAGATTTGCTAAACTTAATGTCCCTGACCAAAACATTTGTGTGGATGAATCCATTGTCCACCTCACTGGCCAGCTGGGATTCAAGCAATACGTTCCCAGTAAAAGGGCCAGGTGTGAATTGAAGCTTAACAAGCTCCGCTGGATATGTGCATGCCTTCCGCTTATACAAAGGCAATGACTCCCAGCTCCAGCCCCCTGAGTGTCCAACCTACATCGGCACAAGCAGAGAATTTGTCTGGGATCTTGTATCACATCTACCTGGACAATTATTATACCAGTCCCACAACGTCTAGAGACCACAAAGCTACAAAGGAGGGAATCAGCAAGTCTGAGGAACGAGGAAGTGTTGGCCGTGAAGTGGAGGGTGCCTCAGTGGAACTTCACGGTCCCATCCAAAAGCCTTGGTGTATCCACAATTACACGATTATAATCAGTTTATGAAGGGGGGAGGGGGTTGGATTTAAACAATCAGATGCTACAGCCCTATTTATCAACAAGAAAGTCCCTCTTCTGGTATAAAAAAGTTGCAGTCTACTTTTTCCAGTTGGCCATTTTTAATGCATACGTCTCCTATCAAAAGTCAATGGAAAGACCCAACACCATCCTCAAATTTATAGAAGATATTGTCACTGCTCTGATCTACCAGCCCCCCCCCCCTCTGAAAGCATTTGCTCCGATTTTGTCATTAGCACCATTTCCCTGAGAATATTCCACCAACAGAAAACGGAAGAAGACACCACAAAAAAATGTGTGTGGCAAAGGGGGGTTAGGAGAGACATCAGTTTTTATTGTCCCCAATGTCCCACCCAACCGGGCTTATGCATCGAGACTGCTTCCGACTGACAAACCTAGCCGGGACAAAGGCTTTTGGAGAGAACTGAATGCAAGCCTCTTGCCGACCGATTATGGGCCCTGGATTTTAAGGGAACAATACTCTTTGCGAGGTGAATGAGAAATCCAGTCTGATCTGTACTAATCGGACTCAATCTTGTATACATGTATATATTGTATATTGTCTCATTTTGTTGTGGACTCTTTGCTGTGATCGGTTAGGGTGTGGCTGTATTCCACTGTTCTATTGTGTCTGTCTGCTCTGGATATTATGGGATGTTTCTCTCTATGGAGGGAGGGGGATTCCTCCAGCAGCCCCCTGCTAAGACTGTTTACTGAGGAGAAGTTTGAACACACCTGACCTGTGTGTCTATTGTCATTGGACAGTCTAACCCACCCTGTTTTCCAAGGGTGGGGGGAAAGAGTCTCTGAGTTACATAGTTACATAATAGGTGAGAAGTTATTTTATCTGTTGTGTCCATGTGTGACAATAAATGAGTTTGTTGTTTGCCACTCCAAGACTGGTGTTGTCTGGTGACTGGGTGGGCTAAAGGGTCTTGGATAGTGCTGGTTTTGGACAGAGGAAGCATTTACGGCAGACAGAGACCTGTTTGAGGACAGGGGTTCGTCACACCGACGTTATCACACTTCCCTAAAATATTAGCCCGTATTTCTAACAGCCTGAAATTTCCCCATTTTCAATATCTGTGCTGATCATTTGCCTTCTGCTTCAACAAACCATGCCATTGCCTTCCACCTAAATTGACCCTGGCCTGTTCTTGTTCCTGCCTTCTATCTGCGCTGACCTCGGCTCTTAATCGATCATGTTTTTTGCCTGCCGCTTGGACTGATCTTTTGCCCTGCTACTGTAGTAGGATTCAAGATAACACAGAGGTCTCACATATGTGAGGGGCTTCTGAATAGTGTTCTGAGTAGAGAAAAAACGTTTTTGCTTTTGTACTTCCCAGATTAGGGTCTGGAGACAGGAGGCTTCCAAGAGATTTGGGTGGTCTCCATTCTTTCCTGACCGAGGCCCTAATCATGATGTTCTTGCCTGCTGCCTGGACCAATACTTTGGCTGTGTTGACCATATCTCTGCCTTCACTGACCCAAGACTTTTTATTGACCATGTTCCTGCCTGTTGCCTGGACCAATGCATTGGCTGTACTGACCATATCGCCTGCAATAAATGGAAATGTTGCATATTGAAGCAACAAAGGAACCCCTCAGGGACTTTGAGGCAGTGAAAAGACAAACATCCAGGCCCGGTCACCAATGGAAGAGGGGCCATTGGTGACTGGCGCTGGATGTTTGGAAGACGCTGTGTTCTGTTACTTAAAAGACAAACTGCTTCCCAAATCTGCACCCCCCCGGGCTTCCTCCTCGTTGCCTTAGGGTGACCACATCGGTGGATCCTTTTTTGGGTGGGTCCTTGCGGTACCACAGTACTGGCTGTGGTTGGGTCGGCTCCCATTGGTCGGTTTGCATGTTATGCCAGTGTTAGGTTCAACTCTTAAATAAGTTGCTTTTAAGTTTATATTGCTTTGTCAAATCTTAGCCCTTAAAGAAATAGACACGGAGCCAGGAGTGTCTGTGTCTCATTCCGCGAGCAGTGAGTGCCCCGCAGTGAGTTAACTGTCTTGTTTTATTGGGTTATATATATATATTTGATTATACAATCACAAGAATCAAAGTGCAAAACAGATATCAGATAATAAAAGCAGTTTTCACTAATAATGTCGTATCAGCAGCCAAAGGTTACAATAAAAGCAGTTTCATCGAGAATAATGTGTCAGCAGACAAAGGTAAAATTTCATAAGATACTGCAACGCAGGCATTTCATAACAGACTATATTTCATAACAGATTTTACATGTAGGCATTAGATTTAAGTAAGAACTCTGAATCAAAATCCCTAACCTTATCAATTTCCCCCTTTGACATCATCCTCTCCTTCCCCCTGGGTCCTCATGAATAAGTTCTAGTCAATTTTTCCCCAGAGTCCTTTCCCTGACCGCGAGTTGTCAGAGGGGTAAAACCCATCCCCCTGGGTATTACCAACATCTTAAATTCAAGAAGAGGAGTTTTGTAGGAGTAGGGTGATGTCAATACACATTTATCAGTATGCCCTGTCTATTCTCCTAATTGCAGCTCGGTTCTAGCCTGGTTTATTTGTATATGGTAGGATAAAAGATTAAAGGAACACTGGGTAAAATTTATGAATTGTTGAGTCTGATTCCGCAGCCCGAGTTCACTTGTTATTGTATAATTTATTAATCCCCCCATAAACTGTAGTAAGGGTATTTCTTTAAGTTGGGTTTCAAAAGCTGTGGGTAGCCATTTACTTGTAATTACCAGACTATCGGCTATGTGTCCTCCTGCATGTTTCCATCTATTAGTAAAGTGTCATACCATGCTCGTCAGTACCTACATTTTGGAATTTCAGGATAAGTTACATTAAATTTGCCTTTTGTCTTTTGTTGTGATACTGATACATTGATACAAGTGTGGGGCACGGGTGTTAGCATTGATGATTCAAATGTGGGAACCACTTCTTCCTCCATCTGTATGTGAAACCCATAGGACTGTGCATTCCAATACCACCCGTCCGTTCTGTTTTCTCTCCACCAGGAGGCACAGAGAAAGGTGCTTGATTGATTAACTGCAATAATATCCGTTAGGCTGAAGATGCCCTCGGATATATTTTCTCCTTCTAACACTGCTACCAAGATCTGATACATTTGACCCAGAACTTGTTCTTGGGCTTGTTTCCATACCAGAGAGGATTTTTAATTTCTGACATCTATGGTTTTTCGTATTATTAAAAGAAATCCCATACTAGTGTTTAATTGAAATGTTATATTTACCTCTGACTGTGGTTCTGCCCTTATCCATGCTATGTTTTGGTCTATGTGTAACGGTCTATTGTGTCCTTTAACCGTGAAAATTACCCACTGTAATGTATTCGTCTATTTTGTAACCTGAAACATTAGCAACCTTTGTGTCATCTATAACCCAATGAAAATTTGCTATTTCCTCTACCTCTATTACATTAATACCAGGAGTCCATGCATGTATTTGTAAAACAACAATCTTCAACAGAAAATATGTAAGTAGATATTTCATCATGTTGTTTTCTCGGGTTGTTTCTTGCAGTGTGATGCGTGTATCCAGGTAGGTAATACACACTTTTGTGGATCTTAGTTAGACGTTGTTGTAATTGTATCACATATGCAGTCAAACTATCACATTGCAATTGCATACTCTGTGGAAAGTATAGACCTAATCTAGGTGCACTACCAAAAAGTATCTCATATGGGGACAATCCTGTTTTTCCTGTTGGAGTGTACCTTATAGAAAATAAAGCCAAAGGCAGACATTCAGGCCATGGCTTGTTTAACTCTTGCATTGCCTTTTGTATTTTTAACTTTATTGTCCATTTACTCTCTCCACCGATCCCGAACTCTGTGGGTGGTAAGGGGTGTGAAAACTTTGTTGAACCCCTAACATGGTCATTTGATTCTGCATGATTTCTCCTGTAAAGTGTGTTCCCCCTATCTGATTCTATGGTTTCAGGAAGACCAAACCTAGGTATTAACTCAGTGATCAGTTTCTTAGCTGTGGCTTTAGCTGTAGCTGATTTTATTGGATAACTTTTCGGGCCAACCTGAGAATAAATCGATACACACGAGGACAAACTCAAAGGGGCCGCTCTTAGGCATTTATATGTAGTCAATTTGCAGTCTCTGGAAGGGGTGTTGGGCCCGGACCTGGTGTTTCCGGGGGGTTTTTACTCTCTGTCCTGGGTTATTCAGGAGACAGATTTGGCAGGCTGCACAGTAGTTTCTTGCAGTACTACTGAATCCAGGGGCGAGCCATCCTTGGTTCACAATCCTATACATGGAATTGGAACTAACATGTGTGGGTAGGTGAACTGCCGCTGCCATTGCTGGGTACAGAGAGGCAGGTAGGCATATTTTGCCTCCTTCCCTCCATACATTGTCAAAGTCTGGTGCTGCTCCCATCCTGACCCACTTATCTTTCTCGCTCTCCCCTGCTTGCTCCTGTAATTTACTCAGCTGCTGCCATGTTGGTTCTGGGATACTCACCTCTACCCCTGCTAAGGTCTCAGGGCTTCCTTCCCCTAGAGCTGCCTGTTTTGCAGTCAAATCTGCAAATGCATTTCCTTTTGCCTCAATTGTTTTTGCGCTCGTGTGTGCCGCTATCTTCATAATGGCCACTCCTTTAACCTTTTGAAGATTGTTCTAAAGCTCTTAATTCCGCTTCCTGTGCTGACATGTGGGCTGGTAAGGGCTATGCTTAAATCACCTGTGTATCAGTTACTATGGCATACCCTGTGTGATATTTACCCTTGTCATCAGCAAACCTACTACCATCTATGTACAAAGTGTGGTCAGCATTTAAAATTGGTGTATCTGTAACATGTGGGAATCCCATTGTCTCCTGCTCCATGAGCTGAAAACAATCGTGTTCATCTACTTCTTTAAACAAAAGAGTGTCAGGTACCTAATTTCCTTTCTCACTAGTACTATTAGTACTATTGATGCCTGTATTGAAGTGGTTAATATCAAGGGCTCCCCAAGGACTTCATAGTGTCACATGTGGCAGATGGGAGGTCTAAATAAATATGAATAAAAAAATAAAAAAATATGTTGTTGTAGTTTCTACTATATAATACAAAGGTCATCTTATAAAAATCAAATAGAGGAGAACGTTCAATTATAACTAAAATGTATTTAATTTTAAAAAAGTAACTAAATCTACAATTATAAATATATTATGAAAATAAAACAATTCAATTATTAAAAAAAAAAAAAAAAAAAAACAGACGCTGTGATAATGTTTTTATTATTCTTTTATATAGTTTTTTATTATAAAAATTCATTTATTTTAATGATTATTTTGTATTTATGCGATAACCCCTTCCAGCCCTGTCATTCCTTTAACTAGGAACTAGGCTTTTATGCCTGGGGGCGGGAGGGCCTGCCTGCTCACATGAGCACTGTGATTTACTGTCACAGTGGTCACATTATCAGAAGCAGTGGCGGCTGGTGGTATTTTTTTTTTACTCTTGGTCGGTCAGGTCATAGGCACCCCCCCCCCATGGTCGGTTGCACGCCACACACTTACCCCATCTAGGTCGTGTCTCCTCCCTCCTACTTGGCGGCCAATAGTATCACTTCTCCTCTCGGCCAATTGGTGATGGGTCTCAGGACCCACTTCCTGATTGGCTGGGATGAGATTTAGGAAGACAATAGTGGATATTCATTTGCTATTGTCACACAACTGGGTGGGCTCGGGGCGCAGAGCACTGCGCCCCGAGCCCACCCTTTTTTGAAGCCAATTAGAGCCTCAGGCTCTATTCACACTTCAAAAAAATAAAATCGCTATTGGAATCCATGCGTCCGGCGTCCTGCATGTAGATTAGGGGGCCGGGCGCATGGATTAGGGGGGGCGGCGCCCCTGCGCCCTGTATGGACGGACCGCCACTGATCAGAATACTGTCCTGCCAGATCCCGATGTCACACTAATAACTAATGTTTCAATCATTTTAGTTGGCTCACTGGGAGAAGCAGTTTCACTTTTTGGTGGTGGTGGGGGGGAGGGTGGATTCCTGGAACGCTCATTTGATAGCCACATTGGCCACTACCATCAGGATCTTGTGATCTACATGTAATCTGGAACTTAAAAGTTCTATGTATAAAATAACAAACCAACACACAATTGAGTTGACCATTGACATACTTCCTCTATAATGTGTGGTTCCGACATTGTCAACGCCTCCTAGTGGCCATAATGTATTCTTTTTCCCCAAGAAATACCTCAATCAGGGAAAAAAAGATATTGTGGCCACTAGATGTCGGTGTCAAAAATTGCCATACTTTCCTTTCTCTCTTATGTGTGGCTCCTATGTTGTCAGTGCCCTCTACTGGCCACAACACATTTTTTTTCCCCATTGAGGTATTTCTGAGAAAAAATATGTGTTATGGCCACTAGGTGGCACTGATGAAATGCAAATATGTATTATGGCCACTAGGTGACACTGATGAAATGCAAATATGTATTATGGCCACTAGGTGGCACTGATTAAATTCGAACTACACATACTCAATGGCGTCTCCAGATTTCATATTTAGGGGGGGCACATGGCGGGACAGGGAGAAATCAGTCTGTTTTTTCAGTAACTGAGAGTCCTGGTGGAGTCCTTCCTGCAACTCGCTCTTCTCCCTGCCAATGAGGATGCAGGGGAAGGAGCAGATCGGGCGGCCGTGGTTGTGTGAGCGCTTGCATTATGCAGTGTCAGCGAGCAGAGGGAGGGGGGAGGAATCACCAGCAGGAGCTGACTGGGGACACTCTCCCTCTCAATAGAGACTGTGTTACTCTAACTGTGGCCCGAGTAAGATGTGGCGCATCCGCTATGAATGCAAACAAAAAGACATTGCCTTTTTGTAAAAAAAAAAAAAAAATTAATTGGGGGGGGCACATGGTGGGGCACAGCATAATGTTGGGGGGGGTCAGGGCCCCCTCTGGCCCCCCCTAGGGACGCCATTGCACATACTAGAGAAAATACAGCAATTTTAGGTCCTGATTGTGGAGATATTAGTGAACATTATATACATAGACCTCTTTCTGTGCCAGGTTGACATTTGGGGCCAAACCATATATAAACTTTTAAGCTCCAGACTAAATGCAGGAAGCCAGATCCTGGTCATAGTGGTTACATAAAAAGCAATATGGCTGTCGATTTCAGCATTCCAGGAAAACCCCCACAAAAAAAAAAAAAAAAAAAATGGAACAACCTGTCAGCCTACTAAAATGACCATAACACAAATTATCACCGTAACATATAGTTTTTATGCTGCTGCTTCATCGCCTTATTTTTTCATCATTAATAAATTCATGCCAACTTCTTCTCACGCACATAAGCGGTTAACTGAAGTGAATAGAAATACCCTTTTTTTTTAGGATTAGGTCAGAGAAATAGATGCAATTTAAAAAAAAAAAAAACGGTATTTGAATTGGCTGAGCGCAATTTCATTTATAAGTGACCGTGAAATGAGGCGTGGCGGCGTACAGTACATACACAGCAAATTGAATTCGCCAGTCTTGTAATAGCATCGCTCTGTAAGTGTAATAGAGTGGACGCCCCATTAGAATACTGTTAGACTTCTTCATTAAGACTAGATCAGGATTTAATAAACACGGAATGGGTTGGAGTTCTTGCGAATCTTCAGACTTGTTTTAAAAGTCTAAACTAAAAAATAAACAAACAAACAAACAAACAAACAAAAAGCCTAAAAGGAACACTCCACTCTGACATAAGTTTTTGCATTTAAACTTATAGGTACAGTAGGTGCAGGTATTCCTCCCGCCTATAGGTGGCAATGCCGATGCTGCAGGGGGAGGGAAGTCTGCTAAGAGGGATTGTTCCATTAGGGACTCCGTCAGTCCTCTTTGGGAAGGAAGGTATCTGGTTTGATATCCTGCGAGAGTTAAGGGGTAGCCATTTTTTAACGGGGGGGAGCTTTTAACCCCTTCACGTCAAGGGGTAAAAAAAAAAAAAAAAAAAAATTTATGCCTAAGCAAAATTTTTCAACTTTGACATGTGTTAGTAAAACCGTATACTGTATATATCATCACAGTTTGTGCATCAAGGAGGATTATACCGCATTATTTTTCTGGACAAATTGGGCTTTTATTTGGTGATAAATGGTAATGGATATAATTTCCTGATTTTATTTTTATTATCGTAGGAAAACTGGTTATAAATTGTAAAAAAAAAAAAAAAATATTTTTAAATTTAGCTGTATTTTTTTTTTTTGTTACTACCATAACCTACCACCAAAGAACCGGGACATTCGGTGAGCCCCTGCTCTTTGTGCTGGGAGTGCACAGTGTGGCGCGCTTCCAGTCTAAAGACAGATACCCATATATGCGGCCGCAGGGCACTATTGGTTCCCGTGGCTGCCAATCAAAGTCAGTCAGCCAATCAGGGGAGAGAGGGGCGGGGCCAGGTTGGGGCTCCGTGTCTGAATGGATACACGGAGCTCTGACTCGGCTTGGGTGACAACCTGCTGGCTGAGGGGTACTCGAAGGAGGAGGGGGCAGGAGCAGCAAAGAGGGACCCCAAAAGAGGAGGATCCGGGCTGCTCTGTGCAAAACCAACTGCACGGAGGAGGTAAGTATAACATGTTTGTTATTTAAAACAAGCCTTTACAATCACTTGAACAGATGTAGCCAGCAAGTGTAGGCCCTGGACAGGGCTGGAAGCTGGGGATATGTAGACCTGCACCCAGGAGAGCAGCCTGTGGATTTCCTGACTCTTATGGAGGTGGGGGCTAGGGGCGGGTTGCAAAAGGCATTTTAGGCCAGGCCAAGAGTTCCCTAAATGAGGTTATTCCCCGAGGGAGAGGTGTACCTATGGAGGAGACGACTACAAAGATCACATGCCAGTGAGTACTAATGATCCCAGGTCGAGGGGGAGACTGCCAAAGGGAAGATGGCTTACTTTAATGGCTGCACGATGCTTTCACATGTGACTACTGCGGACCGTCCACTAAATGTGATTGACAATAGACTGTCAAGCAATCCCAGATAGTATGTCAGTGTGATGTGACTGTTGTGCAATTTTCCAAGTATCACCAGTGCATCAACCCCATTTCATGTGTGGACATTCCTTCCTTGGGGATATAAAGGCCAACAGCCAGGAATGCCATGTGGAGGCCTCTGGCACAGAGTGGGGCACAATATGGGGGAGGGTACAGCCTCAGCAAAGGGGGCAAGGGAGGAAGTGGAGCAGGGACTATCGCATTGGCACAACTAATCCAGGTAATTTTGAAGACCCTCTTGCATCTGATTCGATGATTAGAGACAATACTTTGTGCAAGATCAGGCTCCTGACGAGTAGGGACAACATAAGGGACACTGTCTGTTTCTAAAAAAACTGCCAAGGATCCCTTCTAGTGGGTTAGTGCCATCCAGTTACACAGCATACCGCCACCCCTCCAGCAGAACCCATCCCCCGGTAATGTTACAGTGTAATACCGTATTCAGAACTATTCTGGCTACAGTGTACCACTGCCAAACCTTTAAACATTCCAACTCAAATAACCACCACTATACCGTTCCACTTTGCTGAGACAATTGCGCGGTCGTGCGACGTGGCACCCAAACAAAATTGACGTCCTTTTTTTCCCACAAATAGAGCTTTCTTTTGGTGGTATTTGATCACCTCTGCGGTTTTTATTTTTTGCGCTATAAACAAAAAAAGAGCGACAATTTTGAAAAAAAACACAATATTTTGTACTTTTTGCTATAATAAATATCCCCATTTTTTTTTTTTTTTTAAAAAAGATAATTATTCCTCAGTTTAGACCAATATGTATTCTTCTACATATTTTTGGTAAAAAAATCGCAATAAGCGTATATTGATTGGTTTGCGCAAAAGTTATAGCGTCTACAAAATAGGGGATAGATTTATAGTATTTTTATTTTATTTTTTTTTTTACTAGTAATGGCGGCGATCTGCGATTTTTATTGGGACTGCGATATTATGGTGGACACATCGGACACTTTTGATACATTTTTGTGACCATTGGCATTTGTACAGCGATCAGGGCTATAAAAATGCACTGATTACTATAAAAATGTCACTCGCAGAGAAGGGGTTAACACTAGGGAGCGATCAAAGGGTTACCTGTGTTCCCTGTGTGTGTTCCAACTGTAGGGGGAGGGGACTGACCTAGCGGAAATGACAGATCGTGGTTCCTAGCTATTAGGAACTCACGATCTGTCTCTCCTCACAGAACACACGCACGTCCCTGTTCTGCCTCTCGTGCCTGCGAGCGCTCGTGGCCAGCGGTCATCGCGACCGTCGGCCACGAGCATCGGCACACCCGCAGTGCAGCGGGCGCGGCTCCCGCGAGCGTGCCTGCTATCCCACTTAAAGGAGGCGACGTGAAGGGGGGGTGGGGGGAAGGTGAATTGGAAAGGGGGACTGGGACGGGGGGGGAGAACGGCCTGGGGGGGGAGGGTGATGAATGTGCACCTCCCGGGTCACAATACAATCAGGGAGGGTCGTGGATATCCGCAACGGCCCGTTGCGTGGCCATATTGAGTTAGATTAGTCTGCCGTGTCGCTTTCACAAAGGACCCGTCCCTTGTCAGAGAAGATAAACACATTCCAAACTGTCCATGTCTTGGTGTATCGTTTACGTTGATGGCGTACTGTGAGGATGAGGTCCTCCATTTTGTTTATTTCCTCTACTTTTTTGAGCCACAGGCCTATGGATGGCGATTGTGTGGATTTCCAGCATAAGGGGATTCACGCCTTGGCTGCGTCAAAGAGATGGCAGGGTGTGGATTTTTTATAAGTTTTGCTCGGAGTGCTGGATGCATGGAGTACGGGATAGGACGTTCTGTAAACTTTTGAGCTACTTGTTGGATTGTCTTCCAGAACTGTTCTAGTTTTGGACAGGACCAGAAGATGTGGAGGATTGTTCCCCTGTCTTCCTGGCATCTCTAGCAACCGTCTGAAGAGGAGGGGTAGATTTTTTGCAATTTTGCGGGAGTTTTGTACCATCTGGTGACAATTTTAAAATTTGTCTCCTGTATCTTGGTACATATGGAGGACTTATAAGTGAAATGGAGAATGTTTTGCCGTTGACGTGACGAAAGCTTATACCTGATATCTGTCTCCCATGCACTAAGGCATGGCAGATGGTAGTCGTCAGGTGGCGTGATCAGTAGCTTGTAGGTGGCCGATAGAGTATGAGGCATGGCACCTTCTTCTGAACAATAAGGCTCTAAGGTGGTGAGGGTTTGGCAAAAGTTGCTGGCTCTAATATTTATTCTTGTGCTCATCATATGAATGGCAGTGAATCTGAGTCTAGAAATATGGGCTCCGGGATCACCACTTCTCTGGACAGGACTTCTGTATATGAGCTGGCTTTACATCTCATTCCAAAATCATGGACACAACTATGAGGTTTCCTTATGTTTTGGGCACAACAGACTCCACTACTCTTAGAAGAGAAGGATTTCCAAGAGATTTTGGAGAGTGTCTAGGGGAATTTGTACCCATCTGGCACCTATCTGATTGCCCTGCCACAGTTCCTCCAACCCTATTGTGCCACACCCCAACCACAGTGTCCCTCATCCACCCACCTCACCCTCCAGGTCCTAGCAGCACTAACCCAATTTATCAACCCCTGGTCAGGGTGAGTATCAAGCACCACACCTCTCCACCACAGCAACTTTCACCAAACCCCCCCCAAACACAGCAAACTTCACAGCATCCTCACCCACCTCCATTTCCTGGTTACGATGCTTCTTCCTCTGAGCAAAGTTCCTCTTACCCATCTCACCCCTTGTTCTTCCACAGTACCTTCAACCTCCACACCTAAACTCACCAACACCACAGTTCCAACCTCTCAACTCTCCATGATCCCGTGGTCACAGCACCTTGCAACCATTACCCCCAACCCTCAGTCAAAGCACCCGACAGCCACCTCATCCCCCTGCTATGCCGCAATGCCCCCAATCCCACCTCACACCCCCCCCAACACAGCACCCCTCACTCACCCACTTCATCCCCCTTGTCACAGCACTGCCCACCCACTTCATTCCCTCCTCAGCTAAAACACCTGCCAACCACCTCACCCCCACTCTGCCACAGTGCCCACCTCTCAGCCCCCCTACCCACCCTGGTAGCAGTACTTCCTACCTATGTTGCACCCTGTAAAAGCATCTGCCAGACACCTCAGCCCCCCACCACCACAGTACCTTCATCCTAACTCCACTCCCCACCTTCCTCCTCCATAGTTATTATGATTCCCACCTACTTCACCTCCCCCTCATCAAAAGTGCCTTCTCAACCCTCCCCCCCCCCCCGTTCTGTAATAGCACCTCCAACCCCCCTTACAAACCGCTGGTGAAATCACCCAACAGCCAATCATCTCACCCTCCTCCTTGCTAGTGTTTTCCACTTAACTCCGTCCAATACCACAGAGCCTACCACTCAACTCACAACACCCCTCAACTACACCCCCCCCCACTCCAGTTACAGTGCTTCCCTCCTACCTCAGGCTCCCCGGTCAAAGCACCTCATACTCAAAGCACCTCACACTCAAATCACCCACCCTCAACCAAAGCACCTACCACCCACCTTTCCTGCCTTCACCCTTCCCACCAAACAACTTTTTATCCAGATCACCCATCTCACCCCTTTCTTCTCACTTTATCTATTCCCAAACACGGCACATCTCACCCATTTCACTGTCCCTGCTCCACTATTCTAACCACCTCATCTTCTTCATCAGTGCAAACAGCTCCCCTTCTTCCCAAGTTTCCCCTCTGCATCCTCCAACAGACCATTGCACGTAGGTCTGTGTGTACCTGTGTATTGTCTTGTTGTGTACCTGTGTATTGTCTTGAGTATTAGTGCCAGGAAGCTAGCTGTTAGGTAATTTGGACAGGGTAAAATCCCCAAATCCTCACTAAATTTAATAGGTACGATGCCCGGCGGGTGTGGAGAGGCGACTCTTTGTACATCTTGCGGCATGTATGCATTCCTTGATCCGATCGAGGGTGAATACTGCTGTGCAAAATGTAAGCACATTGTTTCCCTGGAAGCCCAGGTTCTGAATCTGGGGAAGCAACTGTCAGCACTGAGAAGTCCCTCCATACTAAAGGTGAGCCAGGAACGTACATGGCAGGTGCCGCAAGGGGCCAGCACAGAGGCGGGTGGAGACAATGAGGTGCAGGTACTAGCAAAGAGTAGATGGGTGACAGTCAGGAGGGGTAGAGAGGGAAGTGCCAGGGAGGCCGATCCAGGACAGGAGCATACCAATAAGTACGCTCCATTGAGTGACATTGGTGAAACCAGTCAGGGACCAGCACTGCTGGAGATGAGGGACTCTCCTAGCTGCCAGGGGAAGAACTCCTCCAGTGAGAGTGGGGGGGCAGCAAAGGGAAAGGAAAGACAGATTCTGGTGGTAGGGGACTCAATTCTTAGAAGGACAGAGAGGGCAATCTGTAACCAAGACCTGAAGCGCCGAACAGTATGTTGTCTACCGGGCGCTCGGGTTCGGCACATCACGGATCTTGTGGACAGATTACTGGGAGGGGCTGGGGAAGACCCGGCTGTCATGGTGCACGTTGGCACCAATGACAAAGTCAGAGGCAGATGGAGTGTCCTAAAGAACGATTTTAGGGACTTAGGTGCTAAATTGAGGAAAAGGACCTCCAAGGTAGTGTTCTCAGGAATACTACCGGTACATCGACCCACACCAGAAAGGCAGAGGGAGATTAGGGAAGTAAACAAGTGGCTGAAGAGCTGGTGTAGTAAGGAGGGGTTTGGGTTCCTGGAGGACTGGGTCGACTTCTCAGTCGGTAACCGGTACTATAGAAGGGACGGACTGCACCTAAATGAGGAGGGTGCAGATCTGCTGGGAATGAAGATGGCCAAAAAGTTAGAGGGGTTTTTAAACTAGGCGATGGGGGGGAAGGTCCAGAGACAGTGATAGCCAGCGCGGAAGATATTCCAGAGGGTAGTATTGGGGGCATTAGTGGTAGGTTAACCAAAGCACAAAAACACAAGGTGAGTATAGTAGCAGGTCCTAGTTGCAATCTTGAAACACCCAATACGAGGACAATATGCGACCGGTCTAAACTATGTGGCATGTTCACCAATGCCAGGTGCATGGCAGACAAGATGGGTGAACTAGAGATACTGTTGTACAAGGAGGATTTGGATTTTGTGGGAATTTCAGAGACCTGGTTCAACAGCTCTCATGATTGGCTGGCAAACATTCAAGGGTATACCCTATACCGCAAGGATAGAGAGGGTAAAAAAGGGGGAGGGGCATGCCTTTATAGCAAGAATAATGTACAAGCGAATGTGAGAGATGACATCACTGAGGGAGCTAGGGAGGAGGTGGAATCCTTATGGGTAGAGCTCCAAAGCTAAGGGGAAAATAATACTGGGAGTATGCTATAGGCCCCCTAACCTGAGGGAGGAAGTGGAGATGGATCTCCTATCACAAATTGGATTAGCAGCAAGGATGGGAAATGTTATCATAATGGGGGATTTTAATTATCCAGACATAGACTGGGCGGAGGGAACCGCGCATTCATTTAAGGCTCGCCAGTTCCTTAATGTCTTGCAGGACAATTTTATGGGTCAGATGGTAGATGCACCAACTAGAAATAAAACATTACTGGATCTACTGATTACCAACAATACAGACCTGATCACAGATGTGGAAATACGGGGCAATTTAGGTAACAGCGATCACAGGTCAATTAGTTTCAGTATAAATCACACAAATAGGAAACATGAAGGGAACACAAAGACACTGAATTTCAAAAGAGCCAACTTCCCTAAACTACAAACCTTGCTAAAAGGCATAAATTGGGATAAAAAATTAGGAACAAAGAATACGGAGGAGAGATGGGTTTGCTTTAAGAGCATATTAAGTAAGGGCATTAGCCAATGTATCCCATTGGGTAATAAATTTAAAAGAGCGAACAAAAATCCTGGATGGCTTAACTCCAATGTAAAAATGCATATAAAAGCAAAGGAGAAGGCCTTCAAAAAATACGAGGTTGAGAGATCATCCTCAGCATTCAGACTTTATAAAGAATGCAATAAGAAATGTAAGGGTGCAATTAGGATGGCTAAGATAGAACATGAAAGACACATAGCGGAGGAGAGCAAAAAAAAATCCCAAGAAATTCTTTAAGTATGTAAACAGTAAAAAAGGGGGAACAGACCATATTGGCCCCATAAAGAATGAAGAAGGACATCTGGTTACAAAGGATGGGGAGATGGCGAAGGTATTGAATTTATTCTTCTCCTCAGTCTTCACGAGTGAATCGGGGGGCTTCAGTAACCAAAACTGCAGTGTTTATCCTCATGACACAACACAGGAAGCACCTACATGGTTAACAGAGGACAGAATTAAAATTAGACTTGAGAAACTTAACATTAATAAATCACCGGGACCAGTTGGCTTGCATCCGAGGGTACTTAGGGAACTCAGTCAGGTGATTGTCAGACCGTTGTTCCTAATTTTTACAGACAGTCTATTGACTGGAATGGTACCAGCTGATTTGAGAAAAGCCAATGTAGCACCAATATTTAAAAAGGGCCCAAAAAACATCCCTGGGAATTACAGACCAGTTAGCCTAACATCAATAGTATGTAAACTCTTGGAGGGGATGATAAGGGACTATATACAAGATTTTAGTAATAAGAACGATATCATTAGCAGTAATCAGCATGGATTCATGAAGAATCGTTCTTGCCAAACCTTCTATGAGGAGGTGAGTTGCCATCTAGATAAAGGAAGGCCCGTAGACGTGGTGTATCTGGATTTTTCAAAAGCATTTGACACAGTTCCCCATAAACGTTTACTGTACAAAATAAGGTCCGTTGGCATGGACCATAGGGTGAGTACATGGATTGAAAACTGGCTACAAGGGCGTGTTCAGAGGGTGGTGATAAATGGGGAGTACTCAGAATGGTCAGGGGTAGGTAGTGGGGTTCCCCAGGGTTCTGTGCTGGGACCAATCCTATTTATTTTGTTCATAAACGACCTGGAGGATGGGATAAACAGTTCAATCTCTGTATTTGCGGACGATACTAAGCTAAGCAGGGCAATAACTTCTCCGCAGGATGTGGAAACCTTGCAAAAAGATCTGAACAAATTAATGGGGTGGGCGACTACATGGCAAATGAGGTTCAATGTAGAAAAATGTAAAATAATGCATTTGGGTGGCAAAAATATGAATGCAATCTATACACTGGGGGGAGAACCTCTGGGGGAATCTAGGATGGAAAAGGACCTGGGGGTCTTAGTAGATGATAGGCTCAGCAATGGCATGCAATGCCAAGCTGCTGCTAATAAAGCAAACAGAATATTGGCATTAAAAGGGGGATCAACTCCGGAGATAAAACGATAATTCTCCCGCTCTACAAGACTCTGGTCCGGCCGCACCTGGAGTATGCTGTCCAGTTCTGGGCACCAGTCCTCAGGAGGGATGTACTGGAAATGGAGCGAGTACAAAGAAGGGCAACAAAGCTAATAAAGTGTCTGAAGGATCTTAGTTATGAGGAAAGGTTGCGAGCACTGAACTTATTCTCTCTAGAGAAGAGACGCTTGAGAGGGGATATGATTTCAATTTACAAATACTGTACTGATGACCCCACAATAGGGATAAAACTTTTTCGCAGAAGAGAGTTTAATAAGACTCGTGGCCACTCATTACAATTAGAAGAAAAGAGGTTTAACCTTAAACTACGTAGAGGGTTCTTTACTGTAATGCCCCGTACACACGGTCGGATTTTCCGATGGAAAATGTGTGATAGGACCTTGTTGTCGGAAATTCCG
This sequence comes from Aquarana catesbeiana, assembly GCF_042186555.1. NCBI lineage: Eukaryota > Metazoa > Chordata > Amphibia > Anura > Ranidae > Aquarana > Aquarana catesbeiana. Next base: position 13,560,359 of record NC_133332.1, read on the forward strand.
ACCGTGTGTGGGCTCCATCGGACATTTTCCATCGGATTTTCCGACACACAAAGTTGGAGAGCAGGAGATAAAATTTTCCGACAACAAAATCCGTTGTCGGAAATTCCGATCGTGTGTACACAAATCCGACGGACAAAGTGCCACGCATGCTCAGAATAAATAAAGAGATGAAAGCTATTGGCCACTGCCCCGTTTATAGTCCCGACATACATGTTTTACGTCACCGCGTTTAGAACGATCGGATTTTCCGACAACTTTGTGTGACCGTGTGTATGCAAGACAAGTTTGAGCCAACATCCGTCGGAAAAAATCCTAGAATTTTGTTGTCGGAATGTCCGAACAAAGTCTGACCGTGTGTACGGGGCATAAGAGCGGCAAGGATGTGGAATTCCCTTCCACAGGCGGTGGTCTCAGTGGGGAGCATTGATAGCTTCAAGAAACTATTAGATAATCACCTGAATGACCACAACATACAGGGATATACAATGTAATACTGACATATAATCACACACATAGGTTGGACTTGATGGACTTGTGTCTTTTTTCAACCTCACCTACTATGTAACTATGTAACCATAAAGGAGAAAATTATAATTCACTGCTAAGAAATACACTTTAAAGTTATCTCAGGCAATGTGTTAGCAGCCTGTCTATATTCTGTGCATATAGAATATATAATAGGAACATACAGTGCCTTGAAAAAGTATTCATACCCCTTGAAATTTTCCACATTTTGTCATGTTACAACCAAAAACGTAAATGTATCTTATTGGGATTTTATGTGATTTTTTTTACAAATAAATATGTGAAAAGTGTGGGGGGTACATTTGTATTCAGCCCCCCCTGAGTCAATACTTTGTAGAACCCCCTTTCCCTGTAATTACAGCTGCAAGTCTTTTTGGGGATGTCTCTACCAGCTTTGAACATCTAGAGAGGGACATTTTTGCCCATTCTTCTTTGCAAAATATCTCAAGCTCTGTCAGAGGATGGAGAGCGTCTGTGAACAGCAATTTTCAAGTCTTGTCACAGATTCTCCATTGGATTTAGGTCTGGACTGTGACTGGGCCATTCTAACACATGAATATGCTTTGATGTAAACCATTCCATTGTAGCTCTGGCTGTATGTTTAGGGTCGTTGTCCTGCTGGAAGGTGAACCTCAGCCCCAGTCTTAAGTCTTTTGCAGATTCTAACAGGTTTTCTTCTAAGATTGTCCTGTATTTGGCTCCATCCATCTTCCCATCAACTCTGACCAGCTTCCCTGTCCCTGCAGAAGAAAATCATCCCCACAGCATGATGCTGCCACCACCATCTTTCACAGTGGGGATGGTGTGTTCAGGGTGATGTGTAGTGTTAGTTTTCCCCACACATAGCGTTTTGCTTTTAGGCCAAAATGTTCAATTTTGGTCTCATCTGACCAGAGCACCTTCTTCCACATGTTTGCTGTGTCCTCCACATGGCTTCTCACAAACTGTAAACAGGACTTCTTATGACTTTCTTTCTCCAATGTCTTTCTTCTCGTCACTCTTCCATAAAGGGCAGATTTGTGGAGAACACGACTAATAGTTGTCCTGTGGACAGATTCTCCCACCTGAGCTGTGGATCTCTGCAGCTCCTCCAGAGTTACCATGGACCTCTTGGCTCTTCTCTGATGAATGCTCTCCTTGCCCGGCCGGTAAGTTTAGGTGGACGGCCATGTCTTGGTAGGTTTGCAGTTGTGCCATACTCTTTCCATTTTCGGATGATGGATTGAACAGAGCTCTGTGAGATGTTCAAAGCTTGGGAGATTTTTTTTATAACCTAACCCTGCTTTATACTTCTTTATAACTTTATCCCTGACCTGTCTGGTGTGTTCCTTGGCCTTCATGATGCTGTTTGTTTACTAAGGTTCTCTAACAAACCTCAGAGGGCTTCACAGAACAGCTGTATTTATACTGAGATTAAATTATACACAGGTGGACTCTATTTACTAATTAGGTGAATTCTGAAGGCAATTGGTTGCACTAGATTTTAGTTAGGGGTATCAGAGTAAAGGGGGCTGAATACAAATACCCCCCACACACTTTTCACATATTTATTAGTAAAACATTTTGAAAACCATTTATAATTTTCCTTCCACTTCACAATTATGTGCCACGTTGTGTTGGTCTATCACATAAAATCCCAATAAAATACATTTACGTTTTTGGTTGTAACATGACAAAAATGTGGAAAATTACATGGGGTATGAATACTTTTTCAAGGCGCTGTAAACAGAATTCTAACCTTTACCAATCCATTGAGATCATTTACCACTAAACCATCTTGTGTCTATTTCCTGGTGATAATTCATAGCCAAGTTACAAGTACATGTGCACCGTAAATAAATTTGTTTCGTTTCATCCCGTTTCGTATTGAAATTAATTTGTGTTTCTTAATTCGTGTCCGAAATTCAATTTGGATTCGTACGAAATACGAATTTTCGTTAGGTTCGTTAACTTTTCGTAACAGTTATGAATGTTCGTTATGATGAATTTATCATTATGAGGGGCTCCCACCATCCCTGTGCTGTGCTGACTTCCTGGGGTTGTAACTTTTAGGTTCGTTAACTTTTCGTAAAAATTACGAATATTCGTTAGCAATTTGGATCCGAAATTCGTAAATGAAATTTCGTATTTTGTACAAAATTCGAGAGCATAGCAATTCGTATTTCGGATCCTACCGAATGTACGAATTTACGGAAATTCGTACGAATTTTCGATTCGTACGAAACGAATCGCACATGTCTACTTGCAGTAACTTTCTTCAGACATGTTATACTTACCTGCTCTGTGTAATGATTTTGCACAGAGCAGCCCCTTTTCTCTTCTTCTCATGTCTCCCGCCGCCACTCCAGGCCCCTCCCTCCTGCCTAGTGCCCCCATGGCAAACAGCTTGCTATGGGGGCGTCCAAGCGGCCACTGCTCCATGTGTCCATTCACGCACGGAACGCGGCTCGACAACACCCCTGCTCTCTCCTCGTTGGCTTACTGGCTGTGAATGACAGTAGTGGGAGCCAATGGCTGCCACTGCTGTCTCAGCCAATAAGGAGGGAGAGGCCCGGGAGAGCCGAAACCAGTGGCGGCTGGTGCTCCATTTTTTTTTTTTTGGGGGGGGGGGAGCAAGCAAACAAACCTCCCCCTGCCAGATCCGCACTTACCCCCATCCAGGTCACGGCTTCCCTGGCTTCTCCTCTCAGTCTTAAGATCTACCTCTAAGTTTCTAAGTTATATGGTGGAACATTTCACATGGTAGGTGCTTCTCATAATCACTGCTGCTCATCCATCCCATATGGCTGTCAAAAATATCCATGTTGTGTACCATTATGATGTGTTTTTTTTCTATTTTTTGTAGTAAAACAAAATTATGACTGCATATACTCTTATTAAATACCCCTGACGAAGGTGCTTGAACAAGAAACGCGTCGGGTACCGGAGATCACTATATACCGTAGAAAAACAACTCTTTTTGTCATACATACCATGTAACCTGTCGTTTTTATGTCTTGTCTATGCTGTTTTGCATACTTGTGTGATATTTCTTCTATGTCCTTTTAACTACCGGTCATCATATGATCTAATGATTGTACCCTGTTTCCCCGAAAATAAGACCTAGCGTGATTGTCGGTGATGGCTGCAATATAAGCCCTACCCCCCAAATAAGCCCTTCCCTGTCTCCCTGAAAATAAGCCCTACCCTGAAAATAAGACCCACAGGGACTTTAACTAGGGCTTATTTGGGGGGTAGGGCTTATATTGCAGCCATCACCGACAATCACGCTAGGTCTATTTTTCGGGGAAACAGGGTATATATATTCAATAAATATTTTCTAAATTTATATGTGTGGTTGATGCCTACAAAGTTCCAACGAAGGGGGATTCCTTTTTCTTGATAAGATCCATCTCCTGTCCTGATTGGCCGGGAGGAGAACACGGAGCATGGAGATTAGGAGGTGGAGCATGGAGATTAGGAGGCGGCGCATGGAGATTGGGGGGGGCGCCCTTTATGGACCGGCCGCCGCTGGTCAAAGCACTCGTGCACATCAGTAGATTGAGATGGGACTCAGGTACATTTTAGGGGGACTGCTGCAGGCATAGAATGTATAAAGGTTAAAAAAAAAAACTGGAGACTTTACAACCACTTTAACCGCTTGCCGACCAGCCGCCGCAGTTGTACTGGCTTTTATATCTGGCCACTGGGGGGCGCGCGCGCGTCACTGGCTCGCCCACGGAGCCGATGCGAGTGCCCTGGCGGTCGCGATCACCGCCGGGCTCCCGCGATAAACACACAGATCCCGGTTCTCTGAGAGAAGGACAAACAGATTGTCTGTTCATACAGAGTATGAACAGTGATCTGTCATCTCCCCTACACAGTCCCCTCCCACCTTCAGTTAAAACACAATAGGGAACACACTTAACCCCTTGATCGCCCCCTAGTGGTTAACCCCTTCACTGCCAGTGACATTTTTACAGCAATCAATGCATTTTTATAGCACTGATCGCTGCATAAAGGCCAATGGTCCCAAAAATGTGTCAAAAAGTGTCCGACGCGTCCGCCATAATGTCGCAGTCCCGATAAAAATCGCAGATCGCCGCCATTACTAGTAAAAAAAAAAAAATTAATAATAAAAATACCATAAAACTATCCCCTATTTTGTAGACGCTATAACTTTTGCGCAAACCAATCAATATACGCTTATTGCGATTTTTTTTTTTTTTTTACCAAAAATATGTAGAAGAATACATATCGGCCTAAACTGAGGAAAAAAATATTTTTTTATATATTTTTGGGGGATATTTATTATAGCCAAAAGTAAAAAATATTGCATTTTTTTTTTTTTGCAAAATTGACGCTCTTTTTTTGTTTATAGCGCAAAAAATAAAAACCGCTAAGGTGATCAAATACCACCAAAAGAAAGCTCTATTTGTGGGGGAAAAAAAGGACGTCAATTTTGTTTGGGTGCAACGTCGCACGACCGCGCAATTGTCAGTTAAAGCGACGCAGTGATCGCAAAAAGTGCTCTGGTCAGAAAGGGGGTAAAATCTTCCGGGGGCTGAAGCGGTTAATGCACATTCAAACAAATATGGCCGATAGCTGACGCAATGTATTATTTTGCTTTAGCTGGTTGTGTATGGACCTTGGAAGGCCAGAGGGACCTCTAATCGTTGTTATCAAAGGACTGATAACTCTTAAAAGGTTCCATTAGGTGCTGCATCATTTTATTGCCCCCCCCCACCTACTAATCGTCCCGCCCCCCACAATGCAACAATTGTCAAACTTGTGAAAAAAAATTTGGAGCTGGCAATCCATGTTGCTAAGCATTTAGGGCAAAGTGAGAAAAGGAAGTATTTTTCAAATTTGCAACCCTAATGTTGGCCAACAGTTTTCTAAGTGAGAAAAAACAGTGTGGCTACACCAATTGCTCTCTAATATAATTTACTTACTGATCCCATCCCCCCCCCTCCACCACCTCCCCCCCGTTTCAACTCATTTGCATGCCGTTCTTGACCTTGTGGCCTCAGGCTGCTTTCTGCTAATTAAGTAAAGTAGTCATAATTAATGTTAATATTAAAATTCAGCCCTCGTGTTGAGACTTCATTAAAAAAAGTATATTGAATAATTCCGTAACGACTCGGTGATAAATAGATGGAACGTTTTTTTTTTTTTTTTCCATTACACTTGCTAGCTGTGGTTTCCTCTCTTCCAGTTTGGGGGTCATTTGAATGTGATTACGACTGAAGCAAGGGTGTATATTGTCACCCTACGGTATATGCAAAGTACATAATGGGAAATGCCAGGATCGACGAATCACAAGATCGCCGGGAGAAATATCAACAACCCGAGATATGCAGACGATACCAATGGCAGAAAATGAAGAAGAACTAAAGAGTCTCCTAATGAATGTGAAAGAGGAGAGAGCAAAAGCTGGCCTGAAATTGAACATTGAGAAAACTAAGATCATGGCTAACCGGTCCCATCACTCCATGGCTAACCAGTCCCATCACTCCATGGCTAACCGGTCCCATCACTCCATTGCTAACCGGTCCCATCACTCCATGGCTAACCGGTCCCATCACTCCATGGCTAACCGGTCCCATCACTCGATGGCTAACCGGTCCCATCACTCCATGGCTAACCGGTCCCATCACTCCATGGCTAACCGGTCCCATCACTCCATTGCTAACCGGTCCCATCACTCCATGGCTAACCGGTCCCATCACTCGATGGCTAAAGGGTCCCATCACTCCATGGCTAACCGGTCCCATCACTCCATGGCTAACCGGTCCCATCACTCCATGGCTAACCGGTCCCATCACTTGATGGCTAAAGGGTCCCATCACTCCATGGCTAACCGGTCCCATCACTCCATGGCTAACCGGTCCCATCACTCGATGGCTAAAGGGTCCCATCACTCCATGGCTAACCGGTCCCATCACTCCATGGCTAAACGGTCCCATCACTCCATGGCTAACCGGTCCCATCACTCCATGGCTAACTGGTCCCATCACTCTATGGCTAAACGGTCCCATCACTCCATGGCTAACCGGTCCCATCACTCCATTGCTAACCGGTCCCATCACTCCATGGCTAACCGGTCCCATCACTCCATGGCTAACCGGTCCCATCACTCCATGGCTAACCGGTCCCATCACTCCATTGCTAACCGGTCCCATCACTCCATGGCTAACCGGTCCCATTACTCCATGGCTAACCAGTCCCATCACTCCATGGCTAACCGGTCCCATCACTCCATGGCTAACCGGTCCTATCACTCCATGGCTAAGCGGTCCCATCACTCCTTGGCAAATAGAAAGAGAAGAACTTGAATGAGTGACAGATCTTATCTTCATAGGCTTCAAGATCACGGCAAACGGTGACTACAGCCATGGAATTAAGAGACGTTTGCTTCTTGGGAGGAAAGCAATGGCAAACCTAGACAACATTTTAAAAACCTGAGACATCACCCTACCGACAAAGTCCTGTATAGTCAAAGCTATGGTATCCCCAGTAGCAACCTATGGCTGTGAAAGTTGGACCATAAGGAAGGCTGAATGCTGAAGAATTAAGGCTTTTGAACTATGGTGTTGGAGAAGACTCTTGGAAAGCCCTTGTACAGCAAGAAGATCAAACTACTCGATCTTGAAGGAAAACAACCCTGAATATACACTGGAAGGACAGATCCTGAAGCTGAAACTCAAATACTTTGGCCACCTAATGCGAAGAGAGGACTCACTGGAAAATCCCCTAATGCTGGGAAATATGGAAGGAAAAAGGAGAAGAGAACAACAGAAAACAAGATGGATAGATAGCATCATTGAAACAATGAACATGAAGTTAAGCAAACTCCGGGAGGTGGTGGAGGACAGAAGAGCCTGGTGCGCTATGGTCCATGAGGTCACGAAGAGTCGGACACGACTAAACGACTGAACAACAACAACAACTGAACCCCTGGCAGATAAAGACAAACTCCAATTCAAACATGTATATATTCTCTTTGATGCCCAACAGAACTTTCAGTTTAAATCATCCAAATTCATTGGGACGCCTGCCTTTACACACGCATGAACTTTAATGGAATCCCAGTCTTATGCCCCGTACACACGGTCGGACTTTGTTCGGACATTCCGACAATAAAATCCTAGGATTTTTTCCGACGGATGTTGGCTCAAACTTGTCTTGCATACACACGGTCACACAAATTTGTCGGAAAATCCGATCGTTCTGAACGCGGTGACGTAAAACACGTACGTCGGGACTATAAACGGGGCAGTGGCCAATAGCTTTCATCTTTTTATTTATTCTGAGCATGCGTGGCACTTTGTGTACACACGATCGGAATTTCCGACAACGGATTTTGTTGTCGGAAAATTTTATCTCCTGCTCTCAAACTTTGTGTGTCAGAAAATCTGATGGAAAATGTGTGATGGAGCCTACACACAGGGTCCTATCACACATTTTCCGTCCGAAAATCTGACCGTGTGTACGGGGCATAAGTCTGTAGGGTTCAATATTGAGTTGGCTCCGCCCTTTGCAGAAGCGCACCCTTCTGCAAAGGGACCCGCGATCACACTCACGGAGGTCATGGCGGGCAAACCGCTCCTTAAAGGGCAACCGCTCCTTAAAGGGCAACGTACAGGTACTGTATGTTCATCTGCCTGTACGCGCCTTTCTGCCGACGTATATCGGCGTGAGCCGGTCGGCAAGCGGTTAAACTGGTGATTGTGCGGTCATGCAACACTCTACCCAAAAGAAATGTATATCATTTTTTTCACACAAATAGAGATTTATTTTGATGGTATTTGAACACCACTGGATTTTTTTTTTTTTTTACGCTATAAACAAAAAAAGACTGAAAATGTAATCTAAAATATATTTTTTTACTTTCTGCTATACAACATATCCAATAAAAAAAAAAAATAAAATAACATTTCTTCACAAATTCAGGCCAAAATGTATTGTGCTATGTGTCTTTGGTAAAACAAAAAAAATACCAAAAAGTGTATATTGTTGGTTTGCGTGAAAGTTATAGCATCTACAAAATATGGGATATGTACTGGAATTTTTTATTTTTGTACTACTAATGGTGTGATAAATAATGGGCGTGTCAGGGGCTACTCCAAAAATTGCCCCACGGCAACAAATATTGTTGGGGACTATCTAGGTACCCAAGGATTTGGACAGAGAAAGTATAAAAGTATTAATTTATTGAAAAAGAACAAAAATTAAGGACATTGGATACAATATATAAAATGGTTACTGCATACTGTTACAAGTGATACAGACAGAGAACAGGTAAACCCCACAGGTATATGGGGAAAAAAAGATGTAGGTCCAAAACGTGATCCTCTACATGTTTCACGACAGGGGTCCCTTCTTCAGGAGAGTTGACCATAAACATCTATAGAAAAATACAATCTTATAGTTATATAATCACAAATGATAGAAAAACGATAAAAAAATACAGTTTATATAAATACAAATAATCAGAAAATTTTGGAGTGTTGTAATCAGGCATGGCTTACCCATGGGAACCCAAGAAAGGGTACCAGATGACACAGTTTGAGGCACCCTGAACGGGTAACCCCCCCCGCAGCGAACATGGGAAGCATTAAAAGGTGCAATAATTGAAATAAAAAGAAAAGAAAAAAATTATATATATATCATATATATATAATTCTGACGCACAAAATTTCTACACATGCTCGGAAACAATTCTACACATGCTCGGAAGCATTGAACTTCATTTTTTCTCGGCTCGTCGAAGTGTTGTACATCACCGCGTTCTTGATGGTCGAAAGTTCAGCCAACTTTTGTGTGACCATGTGTATGCAAGCCAAGCTTGAGCGGAATCCCGTTGGAAAAAGCCAATTTCCGATCCAAATCCTGATCGTGTGTACGTGGCATTAGGAAAATCTGTACAAAAATTGTCAAAACATTCACTGTGCGAAAGACTTTGTTTGCTTTGAACATTTGATATTTTTAAATAAATGGGCTTAACTGAATTAAATTTGTTCTTTCAAGAAAAAATTTTCATCCCTCCCTTCTAATTTTTTTTTTGTCACCGTGGTGGAAAATTTGCGTCGATTTGACTCCACTGAAGATTCGAAAAAAACAAACAAACTTTCTTAGAACCTTCTTTTTCTAAGAATTTTCATTTTGAAGTTCTACCCATCTCCGTTCAGCCTAAGATGATAATTGTACATTGTAGCCAGTGTACAGAAATGATATTGCTTATTTAAATTCTTTTATCTGCATATCCATGGAGGGTGTGTGTGTGTGTGTCGGGATCTGTGTATTTTCATGTCGGTTCTCCTTAATTGAAAATGTTAATGCTTCCTATAATTCAGTTAAACTTCTAAAGCATGAAATTAGCCTTGTATTTCGGGTAATTTTGCTCCAGAACACAATTAATTTTGCATTTATATTTTGCCGTGCTTCGTTAGCCGTGTCCTCGGCCCTCCCTGTAATGTTGGCGAGGAGAGGTAAGCACGCGTGCTCGGGGGGAGGGGGAACGATACGGTGGGAGTCACCCACCACAAACGCATGGCCTCCCCTCCCGCCGCATTGCACGCTGTCTGCTGTCAGGTGTTAACAAAGGAGAAAACGTCTGGAAATTCGGTTTGCAGATATAAGATAAGGACGATGAGAAAAACAAGACTTTCAGTGTTTTGCCCACAACTTTCCTGGTAAAGAAATCTTCCTCTTTAGAAATGTTAAAAACCACTTTTTTTATTGGAACAGATTTATGCACTTATCTACTAAAAAAACAAGGTTATATCCCATACTTGAAAAACAATAGCATAGCAAGACAGTCCTTATCCCTAGAATCCCTTAAAGTGGACGTCCATTCAAATCCAGTTATACTTGAAGAGGTTGTAAAGTACGCAAGGACGCCAGGTTGGCTCTCCTACATTGTCCTACACCGGGCCTTTTCGCACCTCAGAAGAAATTGGCTTCCTACCTTTGTATCTCTGCCAAACGTGCCATAGCTCGGGTCTGGATGACTCCTATGGTTGCCTTTCAGGGTGTGAAAACCCAGTTGACCGCTATGATGGTCAATGAACAGATGTCCAGTATTCTTAAGGATTCACAACCAAAGTGGGAAAACATCTGGAATTCGGTTTGCAGATATGAAATAAAGACGATGAGAAAAACAAGACTTTCAGTGCTTTGCCCACAACTTTCCTGTTAAAGAAATCTTCCTCTTTAGAAATGTTAAAACCACTCGATTTTTTTTTTTATTGGAATAGATTTATGCACTTATCATCTACTAAAAAACAAGGTTATATCCCATACTTGAAGAACAATAGCATAGCCAGACAGTCCTTATCCCTAGAAATCCTTAAAGTGGACGTCCATTCAAATCCCAATTATACTTGAAGAGGTTGTAAAGTACGCAAGGGCGCCAGGTTGGCTCTCCCACATTGTCCTACACCGGGCCTTTTCGCGCCTCAGCAGAAATTGGCTTCCTACCTTAGTATCTTTGCCAAATGTACCATAGCTCAGGTCTGGATGACTCCTATGGTTGCCTTTCTGGGTGTGAAAACCCGGTTGACCGCTATGATGGTCAATGAACAGACGTCCTGTATTCTTAAGGATTCACAACCAAAGTGGGAAAACGTCTGTAATTTGGTTTGCAGATATAAGCTAAAGACGATGAGAAAAACAAGACTTTCAGTGCTTTGCCCACAACTTCCCTGGTAAAGAAATCTTCCTCTTTAGAAATGTTAAAACCACTCAATTTTTTTTTTTTTATTTGAACAGATTTATGCACTTATCATCTACTAAAAAAACAAGGTCATATCCCATACTTGAAGAACAATAGCATAGCAAGACAGTCCTTATCCCTAGAATCCCTTAAAGTGGACGTCCATTCAAATCCCAATTATACTTAAAGAGGTTGTAAAGTACGCAAGGAAGCCAGGTTGGCTCTCCCACATTGTCCTACACCGGGCCTTTTCGCACCTCAGCAGAAATTGGCTTCCTACCTTAGTATCTTTGCCAAACGTACCATAGCTCAGGTCTGGATGACTCCTATGGTTGCCTTTCAGGGTGTGAAAACCAGGTTGACCGCTATGATGGTCAATGAACAGATGTCCAGTATTCTTAAGGATTCACAACCAAAGTTTCTCAAAGTTTGGGAACCCTGGACAAGCTACTGCTTCCCACCCTTACCTCCGACCAGTCATGGTCCTTTATAGGGGTTGTCCATGCCGACCTGGAATCTGTGATACCTTTTTTCCCCCTCTTGCTGCTCTCTCCTTTCTTGCTTTCCTCTCTCTTCCTTTCTTTTTCTTTTGTTCTTCCTTTCTTTTACCAGATGAGACTTGTCATTGGTCCTCCTTAGTTTTGGCTAGTCCTCAGCTGATTTAATATTATACATTGCCTATTTGTACTTGTTCTTAAATGTGACTGTTTAGCCCCCCCCCCCACCCCTTGTGTGGGCAAACCATGAGCTTGTTATATTTACACTGAAAACGCAATAAATACATTGAAGCAGAAAGAGGATGTAAAGGCTCAAGGTTTTTCTATTCTTTGCATAAAAACCTTCTGGGTGCAGCCTTCCTAATAATCACCTGAGCTTCCTCTCGATCCAGTGATGTCCACGAGAGCCCCAGCTGTCTCCCAGAACTCCCTCTCCTCATTGGCTGAGATATCAGCAGGAGCCATTGGCTCCCACTGCTGTCAATCACAGCCAGTGAGCCAATGAGGAACGGCTTGCTTTTTGGGGCACTGGTCAAGGGGGGAGGGGACCCGAGATGAAAACGATTGGGGCTGCTCTGCGGAAAGCCACTGCACAGAGCAGGTAAGTATAATATGTTATTTAAAAAAAAGATCTGTGCCCATCAGTTCTGCCAATGAGTGCCTACCAGTGCTGTCAATCAGCGCCCATTAGACATGTGCAGAATGAAAAAATTTGTTTAGTTTTGTTTTGTTTCGATTCGTTATTTACATAAATTTGTTTAGTTAAATTCATTTCATTAGTTTTAATTCATTTTCGGAATTCGTTTTGTTTATTCATTCTCAAACTGATTAAAATTTTTCAAAATCGAATTTGAATCAATACGAAAAGTTTTCGAATTAATTTCAAATAGTTTTCAAATTCAAACAGTTTTCGATCTCAAATAGATTTCCAAAGAGAATAAAATAGAATAGAAAATAAAGGAGTAGAATAGAAAACAAATAATATTTTTTCTATTCTACCTCCTTTATTTTCTATTCTATTTTACTCTCTTTGGAAATGGTAAAACTACTTTGAATTCGAAAAGTTTTTGAAAACTTGAAAACTATTCGAATTTGAAAAGTATTCAAAAATTACTCAAATTCGAATTTCGTCTGAATTTTTTTTTGTCGTTATTTCGGATTCGTTTAAATTACTATTACTATTCTAATCCTAAAATGAAAATTCGTCCAAATTTTAATTCGGAATGAAACAAACCGCACATCTAGTGCCCATCAGTGCCCCTTCATCAGTGTCACCTGTCAGTGCCACCTACCAGTGTCCATCAGTGTTGCCCATCAGTGCCACCTATTAGTTACGCCTATTAGTGCCCATCAATGCCACCTATCAGAGCCCATCTGTGCCATCTATCAGTGCCATCACTGCCTATCAGTGCCACCTTATCAGTGCCGATTAGTGCAGCCTATCAGTGTCCATTAATGCCCATCAGTGCCACCTCATCAGTGCTCATTAGTGCCCATCAGTGCAGCCTATCAGTGCCCATTAGTGCAATCTCATCAGCGCCCATCAGTGAGAAGAGAAAAATGACCTGTTTGCTAAATTTTATAACAAACTATGATAACGTTTTTTTTTTTTCAACATTTTTTTTTTTTTGTTTATTTAGCAGTTTATAAAGCAGTTTGTTTTTAAAACAGTGGTGATTAAATACCTCCAAAAAAAATTGTGTGAAAAAAAATGATAAAAATTTAATTTGGGTACAGTGTAGCATGACTGCGCAATTGTCATTCAAAGTGTGACAGCTAAAAATTGGCCTGGGCAGGAAGGGGGTAAAAGTGCCCCGTAGGCAAGTGGTTAACCATGACCCAATGATAATTTGAATCGAGCTCCCTGGTTATATACGGTATGTTTCGGGCAACAAGAGTGCTCAAAAAGACCCCTTTACACCCTACAGTCCTAAAGAAAGAGAATCTCATTTCACCGTAGATTCTGTATATATATATATTTTTTATTTATTTTTTTTAATTAATGGGGGATGGTGGAGCTGGGCTTTAACTTTAATCATTTTAACGATACAACTTTTGTACATGGTTTTTGTGACTGTTGAACTCTTTTTTCAATTCTCATTTTTCAGAGATTTTTTTTTTTTTTTTGCTCTTCCTTTATCATCTCTGCAGACAATTCCAGAATTACATTGTAACAAACTGTACAGTTCGGTACATTTCACCCTGAACACGGGGAATTCAAGTTAATAAACTTGTTTCCTTTCCCCTCTCCACAGCTGAAATATTTGCAATAATTTCACCCCGGGATCCGTTCTCTGCCTCTCTTTCCACCAAGTACCCCTTGTTCCACTTGTCTGTAATCATCGCCATCGGGACTTTTTAAATAAATCTTTTAATAGGCGTATTGTTTAGCGCTGCACTTCTAATAATCTCCCGCCGTTCCGCTATATGGATTTTTTTTACCATTATTTACTTTTCTGGTGCTATTTTTACCATTTAATGTAATTGTTATTTTAATATCGGTTTTAGGAAAGTTGTGGGAGACCGGCAGCGTGCAAGTTTAGTTCATAAACTTGCGGGACTAACTATATTATTTATACAGTATGAGTTCACAGAAGTTTTTACACTATCTTTAGCAGAAATGAATAGTACCAAGCAAATGAGTTTGTCTAAACCCAGATACACTTCATATCAGGGCAGGAGGATCCAGTCCATTGTACGGTGGCTGAAAATATTGTGTCTGTATGAGTCATTTGCAAAGCCATTCAATATTTTTTTTTCATTTTTGACAAGGCTTCATCTTGCAAGATGAAGGCATCAAGACCTCCTTCCTCCTGCTGGTGATCCCTCTAGTGATATAAAGAACTATATAGAGGAATCAGGACCTCCTTCCTCCTGCTGGTGATCCCTCTAGTGATTTAATGATCTATATAGAGGAATCAGGACCTCCTTCCTTCTGCTGGTGATCCCTCAAGTGATATAAAGAACTATATAGAGGAATCAGGACCGCCTTCCTCCTGCTGGTGATCCCTCTAGTGATATAAAGATCTATATAGATGGATCAGGACCTCCTTCCTTCTGCTGGTGACCTCTCTAGTAATAACTAAAGATCTATATGGAGGAATCAAGACCTCCTTCCTCCTGCTGGTGATTCCTCCAGTGATATAGAGGAATCAGGACCTCCTTCCTCCTGCTGGTGATCCCTCTAGTGATATAAAGATCTATATAGATGGATCAGGGCCTCCTTCCTCCTGCTGGTGACCCCTCTAGTTATATAAAGACCTATATAAAGGAATCAGGGCCTCCTTCCTTCTGCTGGTGACCTCTCTAGTGATATGAAGATCTATATAAAGGAATCAGGGCCTCCTTCCTCCTGCTGGTGATCCCTCTAGTGAAATAAAATTCTATATAGAGGAATCAGGACCTCCTTCTTCCTGCTGGTGACCCCTCTAGTTATATAAAGACCTATATAGAGGAATCAGGACCTCCTTCCTTCTGCTGGTGATCCCTCTAGTGATATAAAGATCTATATAGAGGAATCAGGACCTCCTTCCTCCTGCTGGTGACCCCTCTAGTGAAATAAAGTTCTATATAGATGAATCAGGACCTACTTCCTTCTGCTGGTGACCTCTCTAATGATATAAAGATCTATATAGAGGAATCAGGACCTCATTCCTCCTGCTGGTGATCCCTCTAGTGATATAAAGATCTATATAGAGGAATCAGGACCTCCTTCCTCCTGCTGGTGACCCCTCTAGTGATATAACCATCTATATAGAGGAATCAGGACCTCATTCCTCCTGTTGGTGACCTCTCTAGTGATATTAGGATCTATATAAAGGAATCAGGACCTCCTTCCTCCTGCTGATGATCCCTCTAGTGATAACTAGAGCCTATATAGAGGAATCAGGACCTCCTTCCACCTTCTTTAGTAATAACTAAATACCTATATAGGACATCCTAAAACCTTTTACCTATTTCCTTAAATGATTAAATGAGGTCAAATTATTTTTCCCTCGTTGAAGGAAAAAATAAAGAAAAAAATACAGTACAGCAAATAATAACTTGCACTGCGTGTCCTCACACAACAGTGAAGAACACACGTTACAATATCTCAGCATGGAGCGAGGGACAGAAATAGTTTGTGGTAAAATCGCAACTTTATCCTTTAAATGTGATGGAGATTAAACTATCAATTAATAGCACTTAGTGGGTCTTAGAGGGAGCCTGAAAGGAGCTGTCACTGTAGTTCTGTTACGTCTCACCCTCTGTCTCTCTTATTCTGCGGCACACGCAGCGATCTCCATTAACAGCAATTTCTTTGAAAGGAAAGCAACATTCAGCCACTGAGGTTTGCAGTTTAGCAAACTTTTACTGGTAGAGATGATGGTTATCAATAATTTATTTTATTAGAGAATGCGGTCAGCAGAAGTAAATCCACAACAGTCCTTCAGCCATGTCATATATATACATATAAAAATACAAGGAAAGTGGAGTGCTTGTTGCATTTTTGCCGGGCTAGCAGTAATTATTGAGCTGCAGTTGGCCATGTATCCAACTCTACATAGAGAGATGGAGGCCTCATACATGAGGAATAAGTGAGGGATTTTGTGCTGAGGGTGGAATATCAATTGATCTAGTTCAGTGGTCTCCAAACTGCGGCCCGGGGGCCGGACGCGGCCCTTTGCTTGCTTTTATCTGGCCTTGGGGCATCCCCCCACTGTTGCTGGCATTGTTTCTGCCACAGACACCAGCAACGAGGAACTATTCCTCCCACTAACACCAATGATGGGGTACTATTTTTCCCATTGACACCAATGATGGGGTACTAATCCTTCCATTTACACCAATGATAAGGCACTATTCCTTCCATTGACACAAATGATGGGGCACCAATCCTCCCATTGACACCAATGATAAGGCACTATTCCTACCATTGACACCAATTATGGGGCACTATCCCTCCCATTGGCACCAATGATGGGGCACCAATCCCCCCATTGACACCAATGATAAAGCACTATTACTCCCATTGAAACCAATGATGGGGCACTAATCATCCCACTGATACCAATGATGGGGCACAAATTATCCCATTGACACCAATGATAAGGCACTATTCCTCCCATTGACACCAATGATAAGGCACTAATCCTCCCATTGACACCAATGATAAAGCACTATTACTCCCATTGACACCAATGATGGGGCACTAATCATCCCACTGATACCAATGATGGGTCACTATTCCTCCCATTGACACCAATGATAAGACACTAATCCTCCCATTGACACCAATGATAAGGCACCATTCCTCCCATTGACACCAATGATGGGGCACTATTCCTCTCCATAATACCAATCATGGAGGATTGTTTACTCCCACTGATGCCAGGACCCTTTTCTCTTCTACTGGCCACAGTGCGGCCCCCTAAAGTTTGAAGGACAGTAAACCGGTCCTTTGTTTAGAAGGTTTAGAGATCCCTGATCTAGTTAACTACTATCTGAGTGCATTGGAAGCATTGGGGTATTGTTTGGTACTAGTGTCAATAACAAAGGTCTGAATAAATGGTTCTCGGGTTTCGAAACTATTTTGTACCTGGGTTTCTTTATGTAGGGAGACCTTCACCCACTCCTAGTGAAGGTTAGCTTTTCGCTAAGTTACATTGACATAACAAAAGTCGTGCTGAAGCTTGAACAGTATATGTAGTATTAGTACCATTTGTATGGTGGCGGCACCGTATAGGGACGTTTTCCATGTTTTGGACCCTTTATAGTTGTTATAGAGTGAGCTGGTGGGTTATTGGTAAGAATGGCGCAACCACTAGTATTTCTTGTTCTTTTTTGTCTGTCTCCATTGCCTGTCCTGACCTCTGGCTTGTTCTTGGTTATCCGTATCTGCTGCCTGCCCTGACCTCTGACTTGCTCTGGTTATCCTTGTTCACAACCCGCCTGGACCTCTGACATGTTATTTGTTATCTGAGCCTGTCACCTGTCCCGACCTTAGGCTTGTTCCTGGTTCTTTGTGTCTGCTGCCTGTTCTGACCTCTGGCTTTCCCTGGTAATCTGTGTCCACAATCTGCCTAGACCTCTGGCTTATTACTTGTTCTCTGTATCTGTGGCCTATCCTGACCTCTGGCTTGCATTCTGGTTATCCTAGTAGCCTCCACTGCTTGTCCTGGAACTTTGGCTTTGGTACTTGGTATCTTGGTAACCCTGACCACCAGACTGTTACCTAGTGATCTATTCCACTCCATTTTTACCTGCTCCAGACTTATCTTCTGACGTCTAGTCTGTGGTGGTAGGGTGATGCCAAGCCTACAGTATCCTGCACCCGCTGCTCTCACACAGAACCATACTCATACTTTGGTGAGTTCTGATCCTTCTCCTCGCTCTCATCTCTTCCAGCGTGATCCAGGTACAGTTACCGGATTTGACCTCTTCGGGAGTGATCCAGTGTTGTTCCTTCTCCGCAGCTCCCTGCTTCAATGTGTTTAGTGGTGCTTTGTCCTACTGTTGGTCTACACTTCCCAGGTACATAGAGTGGTGACCGGGACTTAATGGAAAGAGACACCTTACCCACATCCCTATATAGATACACAATGGGGAATTTCCTCTTTGTGAGACTTTAAAGGGCAGGAGTCTCAAAACAATATATCAACGAAATATAGATAATAATTACATATTTTATTTATCAAAAGGTTAAAAGAGACATAACAATCAATAAAAGAACAAAGAAAAAATGGATGCTAAGATTTCAATTGATGACGATACAGCAATAATGTAAGACAGTTGCACAAAGATACACTTATCCCCACAAAAACTGTTCCAGCAAGAGGGATACACTTCCCAGGTATGCCTACTACCCTTCCTTGGCTGTCCATTATATTGTAACTTGAGAGTCCCTTCTGGCAAAGTCTCCAATTCGACACCTACAACACCAACCCTGTAACAAAGATACAAGGTTACCAATGGAAGCCGACATGCAAATCTGAGTCATTCATTCATCTAAGAAAAAACAAAAAAATAATGCCGGTACACGTCCCTTACCGCCCTCTCCTCCATTGACAGAGATTTTTGAAATGCCAAAAATCTTTCCCATAGTTTGTAGACGCTATAACTTTTGCGCAAACCAATCAATATACGCTTATTGAGATTTTTTTTTACCAAAAATATGTAGAAGCATGCATATTAGCCTAACCTGATGAAGAAATTCTTTTTTTTTTTTTAATTTTTGGGGATATTTATTATAGCAAAAAGTTAAAAAATATTGTTACTTTTTCAAAAATGTATGTTTTGTTTTTTTTTGTTTATAGCGCAAAATATAAAAATCGCTGAGGTGATCAAATACCACCAAAATAAAGCTCTTTTTGTGGGAAAAAAGAAAAATAGTGTTTGGGTACAACGTCGCACGACCGCGCAATTGTCAGTTAAAGCGACGCAGTGCCAAATTGTAAAAAAGTGCTCTGGTCAGGAAGGGGGTAAAATCTTCCAAGGCTGAAGTGGTTAAAAAATATGAAAAACTCAAGGCAATCAGCGCAAACAATAATGGGTGTAAAATAACTGTAAATGCAAGCTGAACACTATAGGATTCACCAGCCTAGAGCAACAATTAATGATAAAATGTTAGTGCAGCGCACATAATATATAAAAAAGTCCTTATAATCTCATAAATAAAGCAATTCGTCTTGATAGGCCAACGCTGATGTAGTTTCCACAGGCACCAATAATCGCCAAAGCAGTAAATTAATGCACTTACCGGACACGGTGGACCCCTTAATTATAGGGGTTCATATGAGCCTGGGTTCCTTAGGAATTAAAGGGGTTGTAAAGGTATAAATTTTTTCACCTTAATGCATTCTATGCATTAAGGTGAAAAAACTTTTGACAATACCGCCGCCCCCAGCCCCCCGTTTTACTTACCTGACACCTCGAAACTCAGCTGCTTGCTCCCGATCTCCATTTAGCCACTCAGCCTGGTCGCTGATTGGCTATAGTGGATGGATTGAAAGCAGCGCAGCCATTGGCTCGCGCTGCTGTCAATCACATCCAATGACGCGGCGCACCGGGGGGCGGGGCCGAGTGATACAGCGAGTGGCTATAGCCGCCGGCTGTATCACGGGAGCGCGCCCGCAATAACTAACCACCATGCGAGGGAGCTCGCGTTAAGGTGGTTAGTGCTTGCGGGGAAACAATATAAAACATGTGGATGTGAGCGCTATATTCAATATGGTCAGACAGCAGTGATAGGTCTACTTGTGAACAGTAGATGGGGTGATTGGGTGCTGTATAACTTATAACATAAAATGACAATCTGAAATGGTAAATATAAACGCTGTTTTAAACATCAGCAACTGTAGGATGTTGCAGTCCAATATAAAACTGAATTAAAGTCCATTAAAAGCAATTGTAGAAGGCAGCCCTGTTGTTAAAGAAGAAGCAATCCTCTGCGAACTGTAGAAGTAGAAGAACAACAATGGCGCCACTCTAAGTGCAGTATTAAAACAAATTTAATGAGTCATAAAAACAGGTACTCACAAAAGTACAAGTATTCAGGCATGTAAGTGCTGGGCACCTGGCATTTCCTGCCCAGCACTTACATGCCTGAATACTTGTACTTTTGTGAGTACCTGTTTTTATGACTCATTAAATTTGTTTTAATACTGCACTTAGAGTGGCGCCATTGTTGTTCTTCTACTTCTACAGTGCTTGCGGGGAGGAGCTGAAACAGCCGCCGAGGGACCCCAGAAGAGCAGGTTCGGGGCCACTCTGTGCAGAACGAGCTGCACAGTGAAGGTAAGTATAACATGTTTGTTATTTAAAAAAAAAAAAAAAAAATACCTTTACAACCCCTTTAAGCGACTTGGATCTCATGAGGACACTGATAATCAACATCCGTCGGTGGTCACACAGGGACTTGATCTGGTCAATAACATCATTCTATGGGTTCTTTGATTAAATCCTCCAATATGGTAATCATGGAGGTGGTAACAAGTAAAAAACAGAAGAGAATCTTCTAAGTGTATACCGTTTGGCAGCTGACGAAGTCCGTGTGGACGTAACGCCGCGTACGGGGGCGGAGCCTTGCCTTTGACTTCACCCGCAGCCTTCTCAGCTGTTGGGACGCGAACAGTCTGTGTCTACATGTGAAGCTTTTATTGATTTGCTCTCTCCTATCGAGTAGCGCTGCTCAGCTCGTTTTACATTTTATCTATTTTTGTCATATATTTTTTTAATAAACTGCCAAACGGTATACACTTAGAAGATTCTCTTCTCTTTTTTTACTTGTTACCACCTCATGATTACCATATTGGAGGATTTAATCAAGGAACCCATAGAGTGATGTTATTGACCAGATCAAGTCCCTGTGTGACCACCGGCGAATGTTGATTATCAGTGTCCTCATGAGATCCAAGTCGCTATTTAATTCCTAAGGAACCCAGGCTCATATGACCCCCTATAATTAAGGGGTCCACCGTGTCCGGTAAGCGCATTTATTTACTGGTTTGGCGATTATTGGTGCCGGTTTAAAAATATGATTTCAATCGAGTTGATTTAAATCAAGCCTTTTTACTAGTGATTTAAATCAAATCCACCCTTGCTGGGAAGCTAAAAACTGAAGCTGCTCGGCTCCAACGGGAACTAGCGACACCTTAGATCTCGACACGACCGCTCCCATACAGTTTGGAAGTATGAGATTGGCAGTTTCCATCTGTGGTTTTTCACACAGGTATTAAGCTTTTGATAGGGATTCGGTGTGATCTCTGGACTCCTACATTTTTGCTATCCTTTAACCACTTGCCAACCGCCATATAGGAAAATGACGTCAGCAAAGTGGTTGCGATATCCTGACCGGACGTCATATGACGTTGTCAAGATATAAAGCCGCTGCGCACCCCCATGGGCGTACATCGCTGCGATCGTTGTTGCGGCGTGTCAGTCTGACACAACGCAACTCCGATCTAGGTAAAGAGTCTCTGACAGAGACTCTTTACCACGTGATCAGCCGTGTCCAATCACGGCTGATCATAATGTAAACAGGAAGAGCCGTTGATCGGCTTTTCCTCATCCTAGACTAGAGGAGAGCCGATCGGCTGCTTTCTTGACAGGGGGGGTCTGTGCTGATTGTTTATCAGGGCAGCCCCCCTTGGATGTCCGTCCAGGACCACCAGGATGCCGCCAGGACCATCAGGGATGGCCACCACAGTGGACCACCAGGTATGCCACCCTAGACCGCCAGGGAAATGCCAATCAGTGCCATTGAAAAATGCCTGCCAGTGCCAGTGATGCCTATCAGTGAAATCCAGTGCCAGTGCCAGCCATCAGTGCCGCCTTTCAGTGCCCATCAGTGCTGCCTATCAGTGCCCAGCAGTGCCGTCTATCAGTGCCACTCATAAGTACCCATCAGTGCAGCCTTTCAGTGCCCATCAGTGTCACCTATCAGTGCCCATCAGTGCCCACCAGTGCCACCTATAAGTGCCCATCAGTGCCGCCTATCAATGCCCATCGGTGCCGCATATCAGTGCCACGCATCAGGGCTGCCTATCAGTGCCCATTGGTGCCCATCAGTGCCGTCTATCAGTGCCACCCATAAGTACCCATCAGTGCAGTCTTTCAGTGCCCAGTGTCACCTATGAGTGCCCATCAGTGCCGCCTATCAATGCCCATCAGTGCCGCATATCAGTACCACTCATCAGTGCTGCCTATCAGTGCCCATCAGTGCCGCCTATCAATGCCCATCATCAGTGTCCATCAGTGCCACCTCATCAGTGCAGCTTATCAGCATCTATCAGTGAAGGAGAAAACTTACTTATTTACAAAATTTTATAACAAAAACAAAGGAAAACTTTTTTTTTTCAAAATTTTCGGTCTTTTTTTATTCGTTTAGCAAAAAATAAAAACTGCAGAGGTGATCAAATGCCACCAAAAGAAAGCTCTATTTGTGGGAACAAAATGATAAAAATGTAGTTTGGGTACAGCGTTGTATGACCGAGCAATTGTCATTTAAATAGTGACAGCGCTGAAAGCTGAAAATTGGCCTGGGCAGGAAGGGGGTGAAAGTGGCCGGTACTGAAGTGGTTAAGATGGAATCAGATAAGGAGAGTCTGGCGAAGGTTTGTTTTGTCGTCACTCTCCGCAGCGATGCCTTTTGGCATTTTTTTATTTATTTATTTTTTTTTTTTTCCCCCATCTTTTTGACATTGATAATCAGCTTTGCCGTTGCCGGGCAACTAGATAAAAGTATTTTTCACAGCTTGACAAAACAATTTCTGCGTCTTTTATCCCCCTCTTCTGCTCTTTCGATCGTCTCTGCGTGTTTTTCGGCCTCTCGCCGGCACGTTAGTGAGGCTTCAGCGGTCTATCTTCTGCCGATTTCAGAAGGACGGCGGGTCGGAGTAGATAGAGGTGGACGGCGTCGGCCCCCGAGATCCGAGATACAATGAAAATGTGACTGCGAAGGGTAATAGTTCTGAACATTAAAACGCATGAGAACAGAGGACGCTGACCCCCGCGAGAAGGGAAAGGAACTTAGAGGATAAGAGTGCTGCTAAATATCCGGGGGCAGGAAGGAGGCGCGTGAAGGCTCATGAGATGAAGGCTGAGTTATATTTTTTATAATCTGATGCAATCTGAAGACTCCAAGTCTCTTCTATAACCTAAAGTAGATGTAAAGTCTAAAGACCTAAAGCAGTGATTCTCAACCAGGGTTCTGTGGAACCCTAGGGTTCCTCCAAAGGTTGCTAGGGGTTCCTTCAGCATTGGGCAATTTCTGCCTCTCAGATAAGTTCCCACTCACACCATTGATCTTTTTTAGCTATCTGTAAGGTGGTAATTCTTCCCAATGACCACAAGTGTGAGGACCATTCTTCCCACTGACCATCACACTAATGTATCACGAGTTGTAGATTTCAAAATTTTAGCAGGGGTTCCCCGAGGCTGGAGAACTATTTCACGGGTTCCTCTGTGTTGAAAAGGTTGAGAAAGGCTGATCTAAAGTATCACCGTCAATAAAATCCCATAGAAACTTTAACGCGTTATAATATCATCTCAATAGTTGTTCTGAAGATCTGTTTTAACCGGTTCAGCTCTCACCCTTCTACACCTCACCTTTGGATCAGAGCAATTTTTAAATTCTCTTTTATTGGGCCTTACTTTTTTTACTTAAATAATAAATATACACTATATTGTCAAAAGTATCGGGACGCCTGCCTTTAAACGCACATGGACTTTAATGGCATTCCAGTCTTAGTTCTGTAGGGTTCAATATTGAGTTGGCCCACCCTTTGCAGCTATAACAGCTTCAACTCTTCTGGGAAGGCCGTCCACAAGGTTTAGGAGTGTGTCTATGGGAATGTTTAACCAGAAGCGCATTGGTGAGGTCAGGCACTGATGCTGGAGGAGAAGGTCTGGCTCGCAGTCTCTGCTTGAATTCATCCCAAAGGCGCTCTATCGGGTAGAGGTCAGGCTAGTCAAGTTCTTCCACCCCAAACTCGCTCATCCATGACTTTATGGACCTTGCTTTGTGCACTGGTCCACATCATTTGGTGGAGGGGGGATTATGGTGTGGGGGTTGTTTTTCAGGGGTTGGGCTTGGCCCCTTAGTTCCAGTGAAGGGAACTCTTAAGGCATCAGCATACCAAGACATTTTGGACAATTTCATGCTCCCAAATTTGTGGGAACAGTTTGGGGATGGCCCCTTCCTGTTCCAACATGACTGCGCACCAGTACACAAAGCAAGATCCATAAAGACATGGATGAGCAAGTTTGGGGTGGAGGAACTTGACTGGCCTGTACAGAGTCCTGACCTCAACCCCGATAGACCACCTTTGGGATGAATAAGAGCGGAGACTGTCCATACCTCCCAACTGTCCCTGATTTCGAGGGACTGTCCCTGATTTGGAACAAAGTCCCTCTGTCCCTCATTCCTCCTCATTTGCCCCTCATTTTGGTCTGATCTCTATAGTTGTATATAAAATGCACTTTTTTTTATATCTCTCAAAAAGTGTTTCCCTGCGCTAAACCTTTCATCCAATTTCTAAATTGCTGCATTTGTACATTTTAAAAGCCAATATAAAGGAATAGTAGTGGTAAAAAAAAAAGCACTTGTGGATTTAATTAACCTTTTTTTTTGGGGGGGGGGGGGGGGGTTATTGATCCTTTAAGGGGATGTGGCAGGGGGTGTGTCCTATGCCTACATACATTTGCTAGTAGGTGTCCCTCATTCCTATCTCAAAATGTTGGGAGGTATGTGTGAGCAAGGTCTTCTCGTCCACATCAGTTGATGACCTCACAAATGCTCTTCTGGAAGAATGGTCAAACATTCCCATAGACACACTCCTAAACCACACCATAATCCCCCCTCCACCAAATGATTTGGACCAGTGCACAAAGCAAAGTCCATAAAGACATGGATGAGAGAGTTTGGGGTGGAGGAACTTGACTGGCCTGATCTCAAACCTATAGAACACCTTTGGGATGAATTAGAGTAGACCTCACAAATGTGCTTCTGGAAGAATGGTCAAACATTCCCATAGACACCCTCCTAAACCTTGTGGACGGCCTTCCCAGGAGAGCTGAAGCTGTTATAGCTGCAAAGGGTGGGCCAACCCAATATTGAACCCTACAGACTAAGACTGGGATGCCATTAACCCTTTCATGCCTAAGCCTTTTTCTGACATTTGTTGCTTACAAGTTAAAATCCATATTGTTTGCTAGAAAATTACTTAGATCCCTCAAACATTATATATATATATATATATATATATATATATATATTTTTTTTTTACAGAGACCCTAGAGAATAAAATGGAAATCATTGCAATATTTTATGTTACACAGTATTTGCGCATCGGCCTTTCAAACGCATATTTTTTGGGGAAAAAAGTTACGCCCGGTAAACAGATACCTAACATGTCACGCTTTAAAATTGCGCACGCTTGTGGAATGGCAACAAACGACGGTACTTAAAAATCTCTATAGGCGACACTTTAAACATTTCTACAGGTTACCAGTTTACAGAGGAGGTCCTGTGCTAGAATTATTGCTCTCGCTCTAACGATCACGGCGATACCTCACATGTGTGGTTTGAACAACGTTTACATTTGCGGTCGTGACTTACGCATGCGTTAGCTTCTGCACGCGAGCACAAAGGGATGGGGTGCTTTAAAAAAATGTTTAAAATTCTTATTTTTTTATTTTTTTATTTTTTGTTTACACTGTCCCTTTGAAAAAAAAATTCTGATCACTTTTATTGCTGTCAGAAGGAATGTAAACATCCCTTGTGACAGTAGTAATCAGCCAGTGACAGGTCCTCTTTATCGGGAGATCCGGGGTCTATAAGACTATAAGACCCCAAATCCCTCCTTTGCACTTAAAAGGCTGTTTTGAATTCTGTCATTTTTGTAAATTTGGCGCCTTGAAACCTCCTTGTAAACTAGATCCGAGACCCGATCGAAGCCGAATCTGGCTTTGTTTGGGTCTCCGGCCAGCCGGCGGACGTGAGATGGGAGAGCCCGGGCGGGCCACGGATGGCGGCGGGAGGAGCGGGGGAGGACGTCCCCTCCCACTGCTTGAGATAACAGCCGAGTGGCTTCTTAGCCGCACCGGTTGTTGTCACGAAAAAGCCAACCGCCGGCTTTAAAAAACGGTACTGGGGTGATGCCTGCAGCCTCTTCAAGCCGAGGCTGCATATATGCGACCGGCCGTGGAGGGGTTAAAGTTCATGTGCGTGTAAAGGCAGGTGTCCCAATACTTTTGGCAATATAAATCTCCTGCAACAAAAATACCACTTTTTTTTTATTTGGTGTGATACTCCCAAAGGGAAATCACATCTAAAGAGAAGCAGACCCTTCCATATCCTAGCAGACCCTGCCACCTTCCTCATTAGAGCCCTGCAAGTGCAGCAGCTGATTGATAAAGTCACTCCCATTAGATTCGCTCCACACATGAACACAGAGAAACAAATTTTCTTCAGCATAAATTTCTTCAGCATAACAAAAGGTAAGAATCTGCAACAAAGTTCGTTACAATCCTTGTAATGTACACAGATCTCCCAGAGGGGCGGGGTTTTGTTTTCTTAACAAAAGCGGGGTTCTCTTTTAAAATACCCGTATCATAAGTCTTTCTTTTGGTGATATTTAAAGCGAAGTTCCAACTGTCCAAAAATTCTTTTTTTTTTTGGATAAATATCATTTTTTAAAAACTTATTTATATCACTCACGTTTTAGGGATCAATCGCCGCTCGATTGGCGATTTCCCATCGTACGGTACCTTATATTCTTCTCTCCTGCCCGTTTTCGTTTTGCTTGTGGGCATGGGAAGCCCACAAGCATCCTGTTCCGGGATACGGTGCCCGTTCTCTGCATGGGCATTGTGTCATTTTGTGTTCTGACGAGAAATGCCCCCTGTCGAACAATGCCCCGCCCTGTACTGCGCATGTGCAGCGCTTGCGACGCATGGTGCTGCCGAACAGTGGAATCCAATGTTTGGCGGCTTTCGGCGGCTCCGTACTGCGCAAGCGCTGCGCATGCGTAATACCGAGCGGGCAATATTCGACAGGACACCGTCAACTAATCCGGTTGCCATCACAAAGGGCGGCGGCGCCGGAAGTGCCCGCCCCGTTGTGATGGCAACGAAGCCCTCGGCGTTTCCCACTGACTCCTGGGAAATGATGACACACATCTCCCAGGAGCAGTAGCGAAGCGGAGGCGCAGAGGGGAGTGACGTCAGGAGCCGAGGTGATGAAGGAGGCAGATTTCGAGGGACCACATAGCAACAGGCATAAAAAAGTAATAATAAAAAAAATTCTCCAAATGTTTTTTTTTATTTACTTCATGTACATTAATGACATTTTTTTTTTTTTTTTTTTGGGTGGAACTCCACTTTAAATATTTTTTTTTTAATTGTGTATGCAATCAATAGACAAAAAAAAGTAAAAAAAAAAAGAAACACTTTCTACTGTGATGAGTGTAATAAAAAAAAATACTGCTTTTGTGGATAAAAAGCGTAAATAAAATATTCTATAATCCGCCCTGTTTAATTGACAATAAAATTATGATTCTGGTGCAAAGCATTGAAAAGTTATCTCCAAATGAAATCAAGGTCTTTGTTTGTAACATTTTGTGCTTTTCTTTTAAAAAATAACAATAAAAATTCGAGAAATTACCAAGCGAAACAATTAAAACTGACAAAAAACAAAAATGAATGGTTTAGAATAACGGAAACAAAAATCAACTGGCAAATAATAAATAAGAAGGAAAAGAGAAGAAGGAATTAATTAGGGACGATTAGGGCAAATTAAGGGTTTTTTTTTTAACTGTCATTGTATGCAGATTTCCATTTGATCTGCAGATAAATGAAACAGGGCAAATACAAAAGTAACAATGTTATGCCGCGTACACACGGTCGGACTTTTCATCTACAAAAGTCCGACAGCCTGCCCGACAGACTTTCAACAGACTTTTGGCGGACTTGCGGCAGACTTTCTTACGAGCGGACTTGCCGACACACGATCACACAAAAGTCCGATGGATTCGTACGTGATGACGTACACCGGACTAAAAGCCGGAAGTTGATAGCCAGTAGCCAATAGCTGCCCTAGCATGGGTTTTTCGCCCGTCGGACTAGCACACAGACGAACGGATTTCTGGGTCCGGCGTAGTTACGACGTAAAGATTAGAAGCATGTTTCAAATCTAAAGTCCATCAGATTTGAGGCTGGAAAAGTCTGCTGAAAGTCCGGGGAAGCCCACACACGATCGGATTGTCCGCCGGCTTTAGTCCGTCGGCGTCCTTCGGACTTTTGTAGAGGAAAAGTCCGACCGTGTGTACGCGGCATAACTTTGTATTTCTCAATCTTCTCTGATTAATGTTTACAACCAATTTTACTTTTTATGTCTCTATCTCCCATCTGAACAATCCACTTGCCGACTGCCCCATAGCAGATTTACGCGCTGCGCAGGATCACGTGTATGTATGTATGTATGTATATATATATATATATATATATATATATATATATATATATATATATATATATATATATATCTCACAAAAGTGAGTACACCCCTCACATTTTTGTAAATCTTTTCTTCTATCTTTTCATGTGACAACACTGAAGAAATGACACTTGTCTACAATGTAAAGTAGTGAGTGTACAGCTTGTATAACAGTGTAAATTTGCTGTCCCCTCAAAATAACTCAACACACAGCCATTAATGTCTAAACCGCTGGCAACAAAAGTGAGCACACCTCTAAGTGAAAATGTCCAAATTGGGCCCAATTATCTATGTTCCCTCCTCTGTGTCATGTGACTCGTTAGTGTTACAAGGTCTCAGGTATGAATGGGGAGCCAACATGTACTGTGACATACTGAAGCAGAGCATGATCCCCTCCTTTCGGAGACTAGGTCGCAGGGCAGTATTCCAACATGATAACGACCCCAAATACACCTCCAAGATGACCACTGCCTTGCTAAAGAAGCTGAGGGTAAAGGTGATGGACTGGCCAAGCATGTCTCCAGACCTAAACCCTATTGAGCATCTGTGGGACATCCTCAAACCGAAGGTGGAGGAGCGCAAGGTCTCTAACATCAACCAGCTCCGTGATGTCATCATGGAGGAGGGGAAGAGGACTCCAGTGACAACCTGTGAAGCTCTGGTGACCTCCATGTCCAAGAGGGTTAAGGCAGTGCTGGAAAATAATGGTGGTTACACAAAATATTGACACTTTGGGCCCAATTTGGACATTTTCACTTAGGGGTGTACTGACTTTTGTTGTCAGCGGTTTAGACATTAATGGCTGTGTGTTGAGTTATTTTGAGGGGACAGCAAATTTACACTGTTATACAAGCTGTACACTCACTACTTTACATTGTAGACAAGTGTCATTTCTTCAGTGTTGTCACATGAAAAGATAGAAGAAAATATTTACAAAAATGTGAGGGGTGTACTTACTTTTGTGAGATACTGTGCATATATATATATATATATATATAATATTTTTAAATTTTTTTCTGAACACCAGCCCAATATGTTTACAGACCTGAAAAGCTGTCATTGTTCCACTCTGAAAAAAAAAAATTCTGTTTCTCACAGTTTGTGTTTTAGTGGATTCATTGAAGAGTTAAATAAAAAAAAGAAGTCTGTGTCAGAGTCGGTAATGGCATTTTACCGCGTGCGCCGCAGTGGCTGGTTGACGTCTTCATCTGCGCGAGGCTTAATGTATGTGATTGCTCCAGAGCTCAGCCTCCCATTGGGTCCCTTTATATGGTAATGCATTTAATGTTTCGTTACCTATGTGGCTGTTTGCAGGGTTCGTACCTGAGTTGCCTTTGACCCCTCGGTAAAGTAACGGCCCCACTGTTAGCAGTGGGAATTAAATTGTTGCCATTCCTGGGCTTGTCCGTTCTTGTCCTCCAGCTTAATTTCAGCAAATAAAGTCATAATTATCACAACAGCAATGCTGCGGTTCTCCTCTCTGCTGCGGGAAAGTGGCAGATCACTTCTGTTCCGATACCTGCCGAATAATTGTTGTTTTTAGCAAGGCACTTATTTCTTTTAAAGGTGTTCTGTTCTTTCTTTTAATGCAGTGACAACCCCTTCCTGGGGTGAAGGCAACACATAGCTGTTTTATGTGTTTTATCTTAAAGGGAACCTTTTCGTTGGAAAGGCATGCAGGCAGCCATTGCTGACTCCTCGTTCTGCAAACACTGTCTGCCTGGATGGCATGCTGAACTGCTTGTGAGTGGGTCCTAGGTCAAAGGTACCCAGTCAGGTAGAGACCACACACGGTCCTTGGCTGTTACTCATTTTCTTGTACGTTATATTGTATATAGGCAAGTATAGCACCCTCCTAGTTCTAGGTAAATCTAGTTATTGTCTCCTTCTGTAATCAGGGTGTAGCAAAGTCCCGGGCCCCTTTTGGCCTAATAGTTACCTCCAGAGTTAGAGAGAGCTGACATCCTTCTGTGTAGAGTGGGTTACAAGGCTTGGTGGGTGTAATGCAAGATGAACAGGTGGGCGCAAAGAGATTTATTGTCTCTTAAACAGAACTGTGGGAGAGAGGGTTAGGGCCAGGACACTCATAGGTAGATGCAAAGATAAATAGCAGACTCCGAGACAGGGGCGTAACGAGAAATAGCAGGGCCCCATAGCAAAATGTTGTATGGGGCCCCCCTGCAAACAGCCCCCAACAGCTGCCCTAGTGTCAATGCAGCATGACCTGTGCCACATAAAGCGTGACCTGTGCCCAATGCAGCGTGACCTGTGCCCAAAACAGTGTGACCTGTGCCCCATACAGCGTGACCTGTGCTCCTTACAGCCCCACCTATGCAGATGAAGAGGCAAGCCACCCGGATCAGCAGAGAGCGGGATTGCCCGCTGTAACAGCTTTCATTTGAATTTCCTGTCTTCCCGGGGCTCATCGTCACATAGCCCCACCTCTTGGCCCGACGCCTTTGATGACGTCACATGTCCCGCATTGGATTGGCGTTCTGTCTATCAAAGGCACCGGGCCAAAAGGTGGAGCTATGTGACGTGAGCCCCGGGAACACTGGAAGTTCTAATGAAAGCTCTTACATCGGGCAATTCAGCTCTCTGCTGATACGGACAGCTTGCCTCTTCCTTTCCTCTCTCTTCCCCTGGCTGGGAGACTGTGCCGGCGGTGCTCTTATCCTCACTGGGCCCCACTCGGCTGCGGGCCCCATAGCGCCCGCATGGGTCGCTATGGTGATAGTTACGCCCCTGCTCCGAGACTTCTATAGGTAGACAGCTATACAGGTGAAGGCCTCCAGCCGGACACCACTTCTGTAAAGGTAGGACCGCTGTCTCCTATGGCAACAATCTTGTAGCTGTTACTAACGGTATAGGTAATCGGCTATCTGCAACACGAACAGTTCTCTTTACCCCACACTCACTCACTGTGGGTCTTCACTCAATGAGCTCCCAGTCTCTCTCACTAGACTTCAGATCCACTAGCCACTGGATCCCCTGAGCTCCTTCATTATATCACTCAGTATCTTCCTCAAGCGTCACCTCCACTTTCCTGCTGGGTCCCTGGCTTGGCACTCCAGATACTCTTCAAGCTTCACCCCTGCTGACACGTTAGATCCCTGGCTTGGCACTCCACAAGCATCACCTCTGCTGTCCTGCTGGGTCCCTGACTTGGCACTTGCTAAAGTTTTTTCACTCCTTCACTGTCCCTGGCTGGTGAGACGTCTACTCAGCTTACTCACAATGGTCTCCGGTAGCAAGGTAGATGGTCCCTTAGTGGCGACATCTTTCCTTCTACCTCCGACCACATCTGGTTCCCCAGCTGGCAGAACCATTACTTCTGGTTGGACTACAAGCCCGCAGTCCCAACCCTACGCTGCTTTCCTGTTTCTGGATAGGCCATCAGACAGCCTAGTTAGGCCCTCTGACAGATGTTACCGGGAGAGGCCTTCGATTTCTGGCCTAGCAGCCCAGGGCAATACAACACACATCCACCCAGACAGCCGTTCAGGTGGCACAGAACCCCGATCACCTGACTCCACCCAAATAAATAGACTCTCCCAGCAGGCCAAGGGACCCAAGAAAATTCCTGCCCATTGGCTGAGACACCCCATTCATTCCTAATCTGTCCTTGCAATGCCCTTGTCTTATCGAATGTCACCAGATACCTGGCCATCTAGCGGCAGAAGGGAGAAGTACAGCAATTCCAGAATTAGGGCGAAAGCAATTGACCTCCTAACAATTGGCCAAGGCAACTATTGCTTGGCAAATACATTTAATAGCAACCCTGCCTAAACATTAGGGTGCTGCAAGGGGAGCAGAGATTGTTTGCTCTGGACTGCCCAGGGTTTCACAGGCTGGGGGTTTGATTGCTTCCCCTACCTCTAGAAGAAGTTTCTAGAGCTTAGGGAAGGAGAATTTAAATAACGATACTGAATTTTGATCAGGGCCTAGCAAATTCTTGGGGAGGTGTGCCCAGATGGGAAGCTGATAAATAGTCTTAAGACCTAAGGAGATTGTTTTCCCCAGCAAGGAGAAGTTCCCAGTCTTAGAGGAGGCTGTCGCCCCTCTGAGGCAAGCCTTGAATTGTGCTGTTGTTCTGTGTCTGAGGTCTCGGGGCTGGAGACCTGGAAGGGTTTTGGAACTGGCTGCAGAACTTCACCAAAAGGATCTGGTCTAGAGAAAGGCTGTCTTACTCACTGGCTTGTGTCTGGAGGAAGCTGGAAGGTGGCAGCTGTCCTGGGGACTTGTAAGTAATGACCTTGTATTGATTGCTGGTGACTGTTTACTTTTTGAATATAAGTGCCAGGGGTTGATTTGACTGAGACTGCTCTCATAGGGTCTCATATACTGGCTATTTCCTTGTCCTCAACAGTGTCCTGGACAATGAGCCTAGTGAAGATTTCTTTCCTGTACTGTGCAGTGTTTCTGAAAATACACCGGCTACCGAAGGCTGTGCAATTTTGCAAGGTAACCAGGAGCCAAACAAACTAGCCTCATGGTTCCCAGCTGTGAGGCCTTAGAC
Organism: Aquarana catesbeiana; assembly: GCF_042186555.1. Taxonomy (NCBI): domain Eukaryota; kingdom Metazoa; phylum Chordata; class Amphibia; order Anura; family Ranidae; genus Aquarana; species Aquarana catesbeiana. The sequence goes on from NC_133332.1 coordinate 13,593,574, forward strand.
CAGGGGTGTCTAACTCAAAGTCATTGGGGGCCGCATCAGCAGGATGGTTGCCCTCAAAGGGCCAGTTGTATCTGTAGGGCAGGGGTCAGGATTGCGCTACGTACAGAGTACAGGGGTCAGGATTGCACTACATACAGAGTGCAGGAGTCAGGATTGCGCTACGTAGAGTGCAGGGATCAGGATTGTGCTGTGTACAGAGTGCAGGGGTCAGGATCGCACTACGTACAGTATGCAGGGGTCAGGATTGCGCTACATACAAAATGCAGGGGTCAGGATTGCGCTGTGTACAGAGTGCAGGGGTCAGGATTGCGCTATGTACAGAGTGCAGGGGTCAGGGTTGCGCTCCGTACAGAGTGCAGGAGTCAGGATTGCACTACGTACAGAGTGCAGGGGTCAGGATTGCGCTACGTACAGAGTGCAGGGGTCAGGATTGCGCTACGTACAGAGTGCAGGGGTCAGGATTGCGCTACGTACAGAGTGCAGGGGTCAGGATTGCGCTACGTACAGAGTGCAGGGGTTAGGATTGCGGTACGTACAGTATTCAGGGGTCAGGATTGTGCTACATACAGAGTGCAGGGGTCAGGATTGCGCTACATACAGAGTGCAGGGGTCAGGATTGCGCTAAACAGAGTGCAGGGATCAGGATTTTGCTACGTACAGAGTGCAGGGGTCAGGATTGCGCTACGTACAGGGGTCAGGATTGCCCTACATTCAGAGTGGAGGGGTCAGGAGTGTACTATGCAGTGTGCAACATCTCATTTCCACCCCTCCTCCTTGGTTCTGACCTCTGCACCCATCACTCTCCTCCCATCCCCCCACCTCTGCACACCACATGCCCCCCCCCCAAGTTTCCTCACATCTGCACTCTCTCCTACCTTCCTACCCAGCCCAGCTCTGGTACAACACAAGTGCTTAAACAGCCCGCCCTCAGGATGCAACACGCTGGATGGAAAAAACAGAGCTGTCAGCTATCACTTGCTGGAGGGACTGGGGAGGCGAGAGAGCGGTGGTGGAGGTGGAGACAGAGCGACAGCTGATGCAAAGCTGAGGCAGGGGTGGAGACAGAGCGGAGGGGAGATGTTTACTCTTATTGTCACAGAGACTGGCTGCGCATGTGCTAATACAAAGTTTGTGGGACTGAGGAGGATGTTTTCCCTTGTTGCCTTGGATACCTGCAAAGAAAAAGATGTAGCGGCCAGAGGTTGCTGTGCGGGCCACATGCAAAGGTCTGGCTGGCCGGATTTGGCCCGCGGGCCTTGTGTTTGCCACCTGTGCCTTAGACCATTCAGTATCTAAAATTACTAATGATAAGATTGCCTGTTAAAGAGACTGGCCTCATGGTCTTCAGCTGTGAGGCTTTAGACTGCTCTACATGTGCAGAACGGAAATACTTGTTTCATTTCAGATAGATTTGTTATGTTACTAATTTTGTTGCATTGATTTGTTTCAGAATTAGTTTAGTTTAGTTTTGTTAAATTTTGTTTCATTTATTCATTTTCTAAAGGATTCCAAATTTTCAGAACAATTGGAATTCAGATCGGTCGGAAAAATATTGCCGCTGCGTCTTTAACAACCGATGACCCAATCCATACCAGGCCCTTCGGGTCAAGTATGGATTTTAAGAAGAACCCCATGCCAAAACTAAATTAAAAAAAAAAAAAAAAAAAAGGAATGCCCCGCCCCCCCCTCAAAATCCATACCAGACCACCTATCCGCCTATCCGATTATGCAGGAAAGGAGGGCGGGGTGAGCGTACCCGCCCCCCTTCCGAAATCATACCAGGCCACATGCCTTCAACATAGGGGTTGCTTTGACACAGGGGGCACATCCCCCCACCTCAAAGCACCTTGTCCCCATGTTGATGGTGACAAGGGCCTCTGCTCCACAACCCTGGCCAGTGGTTGTGGGGGTCTGGGGGCAGTGGGCTTATCAAAATCTGGAAGCCCCCTTTCCCACCCCCCCCACCCCATGTGAATGAGTATGGGGTACATAGTACACCTACCCATTCACCAAAAAAGTGTAAAAAGTGAGTAAAGACACAACGCAAGTTTTTGAGAAGAAATTTTAAAAAGTCCACCAATGTAGATCCATTGTCAATCACGATGCCCGTTGCACCAATGGACCTAAAAAAAGAAATTAACTCTGGTCTAGTCGAAGGCTCCCTCTGTCTGCCTGCTCCTCCATCTGACATTTCTTAAATAACTAAGGGGTGGAGTCACCCAATGACATTATCTGGTGATCCCGCCCCCTTGGGAAGTCCAAAACCCAGCATGCCTCGGTCGATGATGTCTTTACTCACTTTTGACATTTTTTTGGTGAATGGGTAGGGGTACCAAAGTCATTCACATGGGGGGCCTGGGATCTGAGGGCACCCTTGTTAAAAGGGGCTTCCAGATTCTGATAAGCCACCCACCCCCATAATGGGAAAGGGTTGTGGGGAAGAGGCCCTTATCCCCATCAACATGGGAACAATGTGCTTTGAGGTGGAGGGCAGAGCAAAGCACCCCCCACCATGTGGCCTGGTATGGTTCAAGAGGGGGAGGCACTCACTCGTCCCCTCCTTCCATGCTCGGATAAGGGTCTGCTATGGATTTTAGGGGCCCCGCACCTTTTTTTTTTTTTAATTTTGGCATGTTTTTTTCTGACTTTTCTATTGCCGGAATTCTTTTGTCTACATTCATCTGTCAGCGGGGAAGCCAGCTGACAGCTGATGAGTCATCGGTTGTTAAGGACGCAGCCGTCCGCTCCTTAACAACCAGTCATTCTTCACACAGAATTTGAATCGGTCGATCATTTTTCAACAGCTCTGAAATCGAATCGTTCCGAAAGTGTGGAATTCGTTAACAAATTTATAAAGAAAACAAAATTTAACAAAACTAAACGAATTCTGAAACGAATAAACAAAACAAAATTAGTAGCATAATTAATCTATCCGAAACGAGATTAAAGGGGTTGTAAACCCTTGTGTTTTTTCACCTCCTTGGCTTTAAGGTGAAAAAACTTCTGACACTGAACAGCCCCCCAGCCCTCCCGTTTTACTCACCTGAGCCTGTTTGTTTCCAAGCCAGAGACGCGCACACCCTTTCTGATTGGATCTTGATTGGATAGATTGATAGCAGCTCAGCCATTGGCTCCCGCTGCCGTCAATCAAGTCCAATGACGCAGGCACCAGGGGGGCGGGCGGTTTCGAGTCCGGCTTTCTGTGTCTAGGGACGCAAAAGCTGGACTCAGGAGCGCCCCCAAGGAGAGCGCTTCTCCTATGTGGCTTCCCGATGCGAGGAGGAGCTACTAGTGCCGCTGGGGGACTCCAGAAGAGGGGGATCAGGGCCACTCTGTGCAAAACGAACTGCACAGTGGAGGTAAGTATGACATGTTTGTTATTTTTATTTTTATTTTTAACGCGAGGGTTTAGTAACCCTTTAATTTTTCCATTCTGCACATGTCTAGTTTGGAAAAAGGAGGGGAGAATATGAGGAGGGAGGAGAATTGGGCTGGGGATCACTTTTATTCCTATTACAAGGAATGTAAACATCCCTTGTAATAGGAATATAGCATGACAGGTCCTCTTTACAGTGAGATATGGGGTCAATAAGACCTCACATCTCACCTCTAGGCTGGGAAGCCTGAAATAAAAAAAAAAAAAGATCCTGACTTCGATCATAGCGGTGAGTCGGTAGAAGCACCGGAGGGCGGCGGGAGGGACGTCCCCTCTCGCCTCCCATAAGAACGATCAAACAGTGGAACAGCCGCTATGATCATTCTTATGGTGTAGGGAATCGCTGGCTGAAAAAACAGATATCTAAATGATGCCTGTAGCTGCACCCATTATTCAGCTATCCCTGCACAAAGTCAAGGACGTCATATGACGGCGGGCGGGAAGTGGTTAAAACGCATTTTTTTTTTTAACACAAAGTTGTCCATTTATACAATATTTCTAACACATAAGATGTACATACCAAAAATGACACCCCAAAATAGATTATCCTCCTCCTCCTGAGTACGGCGATACCACATGTGTGAGACTTCCACAGCCTGGCCACATACAGAGGCCGAGTACAGCCGAGTATGGCAGAGTATGGCCGAGCATGGCAGAGTATGGCCGAGCATGGCAGAGTATGGCCGAGCATGGCCGAGTATGGCCGAGTATGGCTGAGCATGGCAGAGTATGGCCGAGCATGGCCGAGTATGGCCGAGTATGGCTGAGCATGGCAGAGTATGGCCGAGTATGGCTGAGTATGGCTGGGTATCACCGAGTATTGCAGAGTATGGCTGGGTATGGCAGGGTAGTGCAGAGTATTGCGGGGTATGGCAGAGTATTGCAGAGTTTTGCGGGGTATTGCAGAGTATGACTGGGTATCACCGAGTATTGCAGATTATGGCAGGGTATAGCTGGGTATGGCAGGGTATGGCAGAGTATTGCGGGGTATGGAAGAGTATTGCAGGGTATTGCAGATTATTGCGGGGTATTGCAGAGTATTGCGGGGTATTGCAGAGTATTGCAGAGTATTGCACAGCATTGCAGGGTATTGAAGAGTATTGCGGGGTATTGCAGAGTATTGTGGGGTATTGCAGAGTATTTCGGGGTATTGCACAGTATTGCAGGGTATTGCACAGTATTGTGAGGTATTGCAGAGTATTGCACAGTATTGTGGGGTATTGCAGAGTATTGCACAGTATTGCAGGGCATTGCAGAGTAGTGCAGGGTATTGCAGAGCATTGAGGGGTGGCTGAGCATGGATGTATGGATGGCAGTTGTCACAGAGCAGCGCTGTGGGCACTTCAGATCCAGCCCCCAGCGTTGCTGCCATCCGCTCTCTCTCCCTCTCTGCTCACACTGTACCGATCGGTACAGAGAGGGGAGGAGAGGAACCGGCGTCATGAGATGACGCCGGTTTGTTTACATCTGACGGAGCGATCACATGGTAAATGGCCGTGATTAGCGGCCATTTACCGGGATCCGTGATGCGCCGGGTCCTCTGGATGTTCTCAGGTGCGCGCCCCAGGGGGCGCGCGAGAGCGGAATTCTGGGAGGACGTCACTGTACGCCCTCCCAGGATTAAGCAACCGCCCTGTAGTCTTCATTTGGCTTTGGGCCGGTTGTTAAGTGGTTAAATAACTAAGGGGTGGAGTCACCCAATGACATTATCTGGTGATCCCGCCCCCTTGGGAAGTCCACAACCCAGCATGCCTCGGTCGATGATTTCTTTACTCACTTTTGACACTTTTTTGGTGAATGGGTAGGGGTACCATACTCATTCACATGGGGGGGCTGGGATCTGAGGGCACCCTTGTTAAAGGGGGCTTCCAGATTCTGATAAGCCACCCCTCGCCTGCAGACCCCCATAACGGGAAAGGGTTGTGGGGAAGAGGCCCTTATCCCCATCAACATGGGAACAATGTGCTTTGGGGTGGAGGGCAGAGCAAAGCACCCCCCACCATGTGGTCTGGTATGGTTCAAGAGGGGGAGGCACTCCCTCGTCCCCTCCTTTCCTGTCCTGTCAGGCTGCATGCTCGGATAAGGGTCTGCTATGGATTTTAGGGGCCCCCACACCTTTTTTTTTTAAATTTTGGCATTTTTTTTTCTGACTTTTCTATTGCCGGCATTCTTTTGTTTAAATTCATCTGTCAGCGGGGAAGCCAGCTGACAGCTGATGAGTCATCGGTTGTTAAGGACGCAGCGGTCCGCTCCTTCACAACCAGTCATTCTTTACACAGAATTTGAATTGGTCGATCATTTTTCAACAGCTCCGAAATCGAATTGTTCCGAAAGTGTGGAATTCATTAACAAATTTATAAACAAAACAAAATTTAACAAAACTAAACGAATTCTGAAACGAATAAACAAAACAAAATTAGTAGCATAATTAATCTATCCGAGACGAGATTAAAGGGGTTGTAAACCCTTGTGTTTTTTCACCTCCTTGGCTTTAAGGTGAAAAATCTTTTGACACTGAACAGCCCCCCAGCCCTCTTACTTTACTCATCTGAGCCTGTTTGTTCCCAAGCCGGGGACGCGCACACCCTCTCTGGCCGGGGTCTCGGCTCTTGATTGGATAGATTGATAGCAGCTCAGCCATTGGCTCCCGCTGCTGTCAATCAAATCCAATGATGCAGGCACCAAGGGGCAGTTCCGAGTCTGACTTTCTGTGTCTAGGGACTCTAGTTGGACTCGGGAGCATGCCTGCACAGGTACCCCCAAAGAGAGCTCTTCTCCTACGTGGCTTCCCGATGCGAGGAGGAGCTACTAGCGCTGCTGGGGGACCCCAGAAGAGGAGAATGGGTGCAAAACGAACTGCACAGTGGAGGAAAGTATGACATGTTTGTTATTTTTTTTTTTAAACATGAGGGTTTAGTGTCCCTTTAATTTTTCCATTCTGCACATGTCCAGCTTGGAGAAAGGAGGGGAGAATATGAGGAGGGAGGAGAATTGGGCTGGGGAGGAAGAGGGAGGAGAAAATAGGAGGGAGAAAAAAAGATAGAAGAGGAGGGAGAGGGGAGGAGAAAAAGGGAGGAGCATGGGAGTGCCTTGCCAGCCTAGGCTATGGGACTGTGTGTTTCTATTGATGCACACAGTGTAGGGAGACACAACTCTATTCCCTGCATGCAAGGGTGACTCCATAGGATGCCGCAAGAGAAAGGAGACACCCAAAAACCTGGGGCAGCGGTCATGGCACCAGATAAAACTTAAACATAAGCGAGGATTAACAAAGCTGCATACTCAGTAAGGGATGGCCTCTCTCCCAGCCTGTGACTGGGCAGTGGAAAGAGAAGCAGCACACTGATGAGTCCTCTATCTGTCACTCTGTTCTTTCCTCCTTTCAGCATAACTCTTGTTAGCATATGAGCATTGTATCAAAACTGATTGGCTCCTTGTGCTGCTTCTCCTTTCTTTAACCCCTCTATGACTGCCTAACACGTATGTGCAGCCCCGAAAGGGTAGGCATTAGCGCCCAAACACCACACTTATGCGTCGCGGGCCGAACAATGCTTCTGTGATGAGATTACGCTCGCTGTGCGCTCCCATCACAGAGACTGAGCCTTTGGTCCCCGGTAATGACCTTTAGCTGGTGGGACTAGCTCTGAATCATGTGACCACTGTGAAAGCCAATCACAGTGGTCACGCCATTGGCCAATCTTTCCTGCCCCCCCCCCCCTGGCATTCAGAACTTTCCAAATGGATGTTGGGAATGGGTGGGAAGGGGTTAATCTGAGCTCGGCTGTACAGGGAGTCAAATTCAGGTACAGTACTTGCTCTGCTTGTGTTTAAAAAATAAATTTAGTGTAGTAATGGATATAAGGACTACACTGTAAAATATTAAATAGGTATTGAAAATGAAGGGGTTTATTGATTGGCTGAAAATCTGGAATATTTCCTGGGGCAAATAGTTCGCAAAACTGGAGCTGGCCTTAAAAAAAGCTCAGACAGCCTGCAGCTATACAAACCCTTCTTCTGAATCTCCAGAGCGTCTTCCAGTTTGCCTCAATTTACTTCTTGGCCGATATTCGGGATCTCTTATTTTGATCGTGATCAGACAGCGGCATCTTGTGACCACATCGAACATTACACCGGCTTCAAAAGATTTCACATCGGAGCTTCAGTGGTAAGACAATGTGGGTCCAACAATTAGTAGAACAACCGACTTATTACAAAATTGCATTTTTTTCTTCAAATTATTCATAATTTTAATATTATGCATCATTTATTTATTTTTATATATAGATATATATCTATATATAGAGGGAGAGATATATATCTAGATATATGTATAGATATATATATATAGATATCTCTCTCTCTCTCTCTCTCTATATATAGATAGATAGATAGACAGTATCTCACAAAAGTAAGTACATCCCTCACATTTTTGTAAATATTTTATTCTATCTTTTCATGTGACAACACTGAAGAAATGACACTTGTCTACAATGTAAAGTAGTGAGTGTACAGCTTGTATAACAGTGTAAATTTGCTGTCCCCTCAAAATAACTCAACACACAGCCATTAATGTCTAAACCGCTGGCAACAAAAGTCAGTACACCCCTAAGTGAAAATGTCCAAATTGGGCCCAAAGTGTCAACATTTTGTGTGGCCACCATTATTTTCCAGCACTGCCTTAATCCTCTTGGGCATGGAGTTCACCAGAGCTTCACAGGTTGTCACTGGAGTCCTCTTCCCCTCCTCCATGACGACATCACAGAGCTGGTGGACATAGGTGTGCGCAGCCTATTGCATTAGGGTGTGCACCCTAAAGCTCCAACACATATGCGTTTGACATATTTACCGGCCTCTTCCCCGCTCTCCAGCCTGAAAGAACGGGAGGAAGGGGGAGCATGGGAGCACATGGGGGACCCGGGCAACAGAAGGAAGAGGAACAGGAAAAGGAGGGGTGGCATATATTAGTATATTAGATCCCCTATATATTCCTCCTGTGGCAACTGAATGTTGACAAAAGGGAGAGGAGGAGAAGCCTAGCTTCAGATGCTGCAGGAGGAAAATACAGATCAGTTCCACTAAATTCCACCCCAGCCACCTCTCCAGTCCAGGTTCTGAAAGTTGGCAAGGAAGGATTGCGGTTTACCTGTCACCTGTAAAAGAAGCAGCCGGCAACACCATAACATCAAGCGTATTTATTTTCAAGCCTTCACAGTGAGTACAGTCAGCAGCAGACTAGTTTCGGCGATAAGCCTTGTTCACAGCACAGCCCTGCTCACCATTGACAGGTTGCCAACCCAAGGATTAGGGTGTGCCCAGGCACACCTGGCACACCCCTTGCGCACGCCTATGCTGGTGGATGTTAGAGACCTTGTGCTCCTCCACCTTCTGTTTGAGGATGCCCCACAGATGCTCAATAGAGTTTAGGTGTGGAGACATGCTTGGCCAGTCCATCACCTTTACCCTCAGCTTCTTTAGCAAGGCAGTGGTCGTCTTGGAGGTGTGTTTGGGGTTGTTATCATGTTGGAATACTGCCCTGCGGCCCAGTCTCTGAAGGAAGGGGATCATATTCTGCTTCAGTATGTCACAATACATTCATGGTTCCCTCAATGAACTGTAGCTCCCCAGTGCCGGCAGCTCTCATGCAGCCCCAGACCATGACACTCCCACCACCATGCTTGACTGTAGGCAAGACACACTTGTCTTTGTACTCCTCACCTGGTTGCCCCCACACACGCCTGACACCATCTGAACCAAATAAGTTTATCTTGGTCTCATCAGACCACAGGACATGGTTCTAGTAATCCATGTCCTTAGTCTGCTCGTCTTCAGCAAACTGTTTGCGGTCTTTCTTGTGCATCATCTTTAGAAGAGGCTTCCTTCTGGGACGACAGCCATGCAGACCAATTTGATGCAGTGTGCGGCGTATGGTCTGAGCACTGACAGGCTGACCCCCCACCCTTTCAACCTCTGCAGCAATGCTGGCGGAACTCATACGTCTATTTCCCAAAGACAACCTCTGGATATGACGCTGAGCACGTGACCTCAACTTCTTTGGTGGACCATGGTGAGGCCTGTTCTGAGTGGAACCTGTCCTGTTAAACCGCTGTATGGTCTTGGCCACTGTGCTGAAGCTCAGTTTCAGGGTCTTGGCAATCTTCTTATAGCCTAGGCCAGGGCTCAAAATTTCAAGTCCTGAGCTAGGCCTTAAGAGTTACTCGCCACCAGTTGCCCCACCCAACCCCCACCATGCCTCACCCCTAATCCCGCCCCAATGTACACCCTCATAAAATTAGACTTAATTGTTTTATGCAATATTAGGTTACACAAATAAATATTAACAACAACGTTATCACCCGTTCCCATCAAAGCAGCCTTACCCATACCCATCAACGCAGCGTGACCAGTGCCCACTAACGCAGCCTCACCTGTGTCCATCATTGCAGCCTCACCCATGCAGCCTCACCTGTGTCCATCATTGCAGCCTCACCGGTGCGGCCTCACCTGTATCCATCATTGCAGCTTCAACTTTGTCCATCATTGCAGCCTCAACTTTGCCCATCATTGCAGCCTCGCCAGTGCAGCCTCACCTGTGTCCATCATGCAGCCTCACCAGTGTCCATCATTGCAGCCTCACCTGTGTCCATCATGCAGCCTCACCAGTGTCCATCATTGCAGCCTCACCTGTGTCCATCATGCAGCCTCACCAGTGTCCATCATTGCAGCCTTACCTGTGTCCATCATGCAGCCTCACCAGTGTCCATCATTGCAGCCTCACCCGTGCAGCCTCACCTGTGTCCATCATTGCAGCCTCACCTGTGTCCATCATGCAGCCTTACCTGTGTCCATCATGTAGCCTCACCTGTGTCCATCATGCAGCCTTACCTGTGTCCATCATTGCAGCCTCACCTGTGTCCATCATGCAGCCTCACCCATGTCCATCATTGCAGCCTCACCTGTGTCCATCATTGCAGCCTCACCTGTGTCCATCATGCAGCCTTACCTGTGTCCATCATGTAGCCTCACCTGTGTCCATCATGCAGCCTTACCTGTGTCCATCATTGCAGGGTCACCAGTGCAGCCTCACCTGTGCAGAGGGGGCGGCTGGATCATTATAGCGGAAGAGAGCGCGGAGGAAGAGAAGATCTGGCTTGATCACAGAGTGGGGTTTACCCGCTGTAACATCTTTACATTACAATTGCAGTCCGTGCGCCGTCACACACAGCCCCGCCCTCCTGACCCCTCACCTCTGACAGACAGAATGCCGGTCCAATGCCAGGGTGCGTTCTGTCTCCTCTTCCTCCATGCTCTCTTCTGCTATAATAAACCGGCCGCCCCCTCTGTTCCTCCACACTTTTTCTCTGGGAGAATGGCTCCCATTTATCCCCACCTGATGGTGGTGACGGTGGGGACGGTGGTGCTTGCCCCCCCTCCCCCGCTCCCAGGCAGCCCAGGTATGAATGGGGAGCAGGTGTGTTCAATTTGGTGTTATCGCTCTCACACTCTCATACTGGTCACTGGAAGTTCAACATGGCCCCTCATGGCAAAGAACTCTCTGAGGATCTGAAAAAAAGAAAAAAGAATTGTTGCTCTACATAAAGTTGGCCTAGGCCAGCCCTCAAATTTTCCACTGGCCTAGGCCAGCTTTATGTAGAGTAACAATTCTTTTTTCTTTTTTTCAGATCCTCAGAGAGTTCTTTGCCATGAGGTGCCATGTTGAACTTCCAGTGACCAGTATGAGAGAGTAAGAGCGATAACACCAAATTGAACACACCTGCTCTCCATTCATACCTGAGACCTTGTAATACTAACGAGTCACATGACACCGGGGAGGAAAAATAGCTAATTGGGTCCAATTTGGACATTTTCACTTAGGGGTGTACTCACTTTTGTTGCCAGCGGTTTAGACATTAATGGCTGTGTGTTGAGTTATTTTGAGGGGACAGAAAATTTACACTGTTATACAAGCTGTACACTCACTACTTTACATTGTAGACAAGTGTCATTTCTTCAGTGTTGTCACATGAAAAGATAGAAGAAAAGATTTACAAAAATGTGAGGGGTGTACTCACTTTTGTGAGATACTGTATATGTATATACAGTTTATATACAGTGCCTTGAAAAATTATTCATACCCCTTGACATTTTCCACATTTTGTCATGTTACAACCAAAAACGTAAATATATTTTATTGGGATTTTATGTGATAGACCAACACAAAGTGGCACATAATTGTGAAATTGAAGGAAAATGATAAATGGTTTTCAATATTTTTTACAAATAAATATGTGAAAAGTGTGGGGGGCATTTGTATTCTGCCCCCTTTACTCTGATACCCCTAACTAAAATCGAGTGGAACCAATTGCCTTCAGAAGTCACCTAATTAGTAAATAGAGTCCACCTGTGTGTCATTTAATCTCAGTATAAATACAGCTGTTCTGTGAAGCCCTCAGAGGTTTGTTAGAGAACCTTAGTGAACAAATAGCATCAGGAAGGCCAAGGAACACACCAGACAGGTCAGGGATAACGTTTTGAAGAAGTATAAAGCAGGGTTGGGTTATAAAAAAATCCCATGCTTTGAACATCTCACGGAGCTCTGTTCAATCCATCATCGGAAAATGGAAAGAGTATGGCACAACTGCAAACCTACCAAGACATGGCCGTCCACCTAAACTGACCGGCCGGGCAAGGAGAGCATTCATCAGAGAAGCAGCCAAGAGGTCCATGGTAACTCTGGAGGAGCTGCAGAGATCCACAGCTCAGGTGGGAGAATCTGTCCACAGGACAACTATTAGTCGTGTTCTCCACAAATCTGCCCTTTATGGATGAGAGGTAAGAAGAAAGACATTGTTGAAAGAAAGGTATAAGAAGTCCTGTTTGCAGTTTGTGAGAAGCCATGTGGAGGACACAGCAAACACGAGGAAGAAGGTGCTCTGGTCAGATGAGACCAATATGTAACTTTTTGGCCTAAAAGCAAAACGCTATGTGTGGCAGAAAACTATCACTGCACATCACCCTGAACACACCATCCCCACTGTGAAACATGGTGGTGGCAGCATCATGTGGTGGGGATGCTTTTCTTCAGCAAGAACAAGGAAGCTGGTCAGAGTTGATGGGAAGATGGATGGAGCCAAATACAGGACAATCTTAGAAGAAAACCTGTTGAGTCTGCAAAAGACTTGAGACTGGGGCAGAGGTTCACCTTTCCGGCAGGACAACAACCCTAAACATACAGCCAGAGCTACAATGGAATGATTTAGATCAAAGCATATTCATAGAGGCGGCTCTCAATTTAGGCAAGTAAGGCGGTCGCCTAAGGCCTCGTGGCTGCCTAATTTTCGGTTACGGAGGAAGGGGAAAGCCCCGCATCAGGAAGAAGGATGGCGCTGCCTCCAGATGTGCGGGACTGAACTCCACTTGCTGGGACTCTGTACTGTCTGCTATCACTATCTGGACTGCCTCCCCCTCCCATCTCTATCATGGGCTGCATGGAGGGAGAACCAGGGTGAGTCACTGCCCCCCGGGCCGCTGTGATGCCAATAAAAAGGACCACACCAGTGATGACAGAGGAGGAAACCATCTCACTGGTTGGTCCGGAGACCAATGAGCTTCAGGCTGCCGGGTTGACTAATAGGGGAACCCCACCGCCCCCCACGTGTGTTGTGGTTTCATCCCAGCCCAGTGAATGGAGAGGTTTCTCAGGGTGCTGGTAGGAATGGCAGTCTGGTGAGTTCGGCGATTGGGGTGAGTCTTACGACAGGGAGGATTGGTTTTCTACACACTGAAACATGCCCATCACCCAGCCCCTGTATGCAAACGACTCTTCCATGTGACTTGATCAATTCCTGGAACCCCACACACCCAGAGACATCACAGGCTATCCTGGATCATACACAAGAGCACAGAACAAAAAGCCTCTCTCCCCATTTTCTCCCCTCCCTTTCTCAACCCCTTCTCTCCCCTCTCTCCTCCTCCCCCTTCTCTCTCCCCCTTCTCCCTTCCCCCTTCTCTCTCTCCCCCATCTCTTCTCCCCTTTCCTCCTCTCTTCCCCTCTTCATACTCTCCCCCTCTCTCTCTCCACCTCCCCCCATGTCTCTCGCCATCTCTCCTCTCTCTCCTCCCCTCTCTCCTCTCCCGTCTTTCTCCCCCTTCGTCTCTCTATCTCTCTCCCCCCGTCTCTCGCTCCTCTCCTCCTTCTCTCCCCCCTCTCTCTCCCCCCTCTCACCTCCTCCCCCTCTCTCCTCTCCCCCCTCTCTCGCCACCCTCTTTATCACTCTCTCTCCACCTCTCTCTACTCCCCTCCTCCCCCCTCCAACTCTCTTTCCTCTCCCCCTTCTCTCCTCTCTCCCCCTTCTCTCCCTCTCTCCCCTCCCTCTTTCTCATGCTCTCTCTCCCCCTTTCTCTACTCCCCCCTCGTCTCTCTCCCCCCTCTCACGTCAGCCCTTGATAAAAAATTTGACTATCCTGACAAGGAGTGAGTCTATACCCCCGAGGATTTATGGGTCTGGTTACGAAGGTTTGGTGAAACTTTGTGCTTGCTAAAAAAGATTGTGGATGATAGAGGAATCTGGACGGGTGGGTGGTCAGTGTCAATGAGGTTGAGTGTGTGTGGGAATGTGGTCCAGCATTTTCCCTCCTCTGCCTTTATTGGTAGAGATAGGATTACCGTCTTCTACCCTGGTCAACCTAAGCTGTGCCATAAATGTGGAGTCAAGGGACATTTCTCCTCTAACTGTCCAGAACAGAAGTGCTCTTTGTGCCAGGAACTGGGGCATCTGGCAAGGGACTGTAACATCATTAAATGTAACCTATGTGATAAGGTTGGTCACCCTTATAGCCGGTGCCCTGAGGCTTTGCACAATAAGCCAGAGCTAGTGGAGGAATTCTTCCGTCCGGATAGAGGAGAGTCTGGGTTGGCGGAGGTTGTACCAGGGGATCCTAGTGTCTCTGTCCCGTCAGAATCTGTGTCTGTGAGGCCTTCTGTGGTGTCAGTGTCCCCCCAGTCTGTGGTGTCAGTGTCCCCCCAGTCTGTGGTCTCCCAGTCAGTGTCAGAAAGTGTGGTTGTCAAGTCTGTGTCTGCACCTATTGTTTCTCCTAGTGTAGTGAAGTCAGTGGAGGGTGCTGGACCGGAATGTATGGTGGTGCCAACCCCTCCTCCTCGGCGTGGCAGAAGTGTGGCTGGAGGTTGGCAGACACCAAGGGGTGGAGAGAGGGATGACTTGGATGGTGGGGGGGAGGTGGGAAGGGAATGAGAGTGGCTGATGCAGAATGCAAGGTGAATGATGTGAAAGGCAATCCTGATGGCGATTAAATATCGAAATGTTTCTTAGCCTGGATTGTGTTTAAGTTGAGGTTTGGGGTTTGTAGTCTCTTTTTTGTTGTCATTAAAATATGTTTCTATGTTATCTTGTTAGGAAACAGTTTTCTTTACTTGCTGATGTAAGCATGCTTGTTTTTGTTTAGTTTATTTTTATGTAAATATGTTTTTATTAATAAGCTGTATGATTTTTTAATAAACAAAAATGTATACTCTAATGCCCCCCCCCCCCCCCCCACAGTCACACACTATTATTATTATTATTATACATTTATATAGCTCAAAAAAGCAAAAAACTTTTTATTTCACTAGTTTTCCATAATATCCTTTTACATTTGATAATATAAAATTTATATTTAAATATAACATTTTAAAAATTTACATTTTTAGAAACTTCAATATACATTGTATGAATTAAAATTTTATAAATTCCACTTTTCCACCCACACAGCTTTCTCATGACAATTAAACTTTGTAACTCAATAAACAAGTCACCAAACTGCAATCAAATTTTCTTACAATGTCTTTATTTTTTACATATTTTTTTTTTTTAAACCATGCCCAAAATTATTTAAATGCTGAGGTATGCAAACATGAGGAATTGTCATTTATACAAACAGTGCTGTAATTATTGAAAAAAAAAAAACAAACAAACAAAATACTGATAGGTATTAAATAGCTTAAAAGACAATGAAGAACATCACAAAGTACATCCGGTGTGGCTCGGGACACACACAAGAGCGGCAGCGCCCCCATCAGGCTGGACCGCCCAATGCCTGGAATTCAAACAGAACATTGACCAGAAAAAAACAAAAAACTCACAAATATTTGTGTATCAAAGAATTTGATTGCTCTGTGTTATTAGAAACGCACTACTGATCTAAGAACAAGCGGTTATTTTAAAGCATTTCAGTAAGAATTTTTAAAAACAATTGTTTTTTTTTTGTTGTTGTTGTTTTTTTGTTTTTTTTTTACAAACTGATCCCGATATTAGAAAATAAACAGTAAAAAGCTTAATAAGCCAACGTGTGGTGTAAACGTCATGCAAATCTAAAGAGGTGTATCGAATCCTAAGTTGATGATTTTTGAGTTTTTCGTAACTCTTTCCTAAGCTTTCAAGTTGGCGGTAGAATGTAAACATGCGCTGATAATGTCTATAATTCACAGTACGCGAGGTGGAGTGCGGTATGTACATCGTGTCGCGGTTGGCGTTGGCACTCTTCACGTGAGTTCATTAATCGATATATATATATATATATTTATATATATATCAATGTGATATACTGTACATACTGAGAACACAAAATACGAGCTTGATTTGAGGATACTGAAATCCAGCTGGAGGTACGACGGTGTGACATTCCACAAGTGCAACATTTCAAGTGTGCTAGTTTCGTCACTGTATAAAATATATCTATAGCCAAAAGGGTTAAGTTTTGAATGGCGTAAGGAAAGATTGGAACCCAGGTCAGGTTTTCAGAGTTTAACCTGCTGCGGACACTGGGAGTGCCCCCCGAAAAAGTACACAGGGCAAGGTATGCACTGTCATTCCACCCCTTGCTCCCGCCAGCATTTTTGACAGCTGCTTGTTTCTGTGAAATTACAGCAGTTGTAGAATCTACATTAAAAAAAACTTCTGAAACAGTGTTTATAAACATTGTTCGAGTGCCAGAGAGAGATACAAAGTAATGTTGTTTTAGAAACATTGTTCAGATGGGAGATAGGCCCCTTTCACGCCAGCAGACCGATTGGGTCCACCTGTCTATTTTTCAGGCGGACCCGATCGGACCACCTATTGTTCTCTATGGAACGGCGGATGTCAGCGGACACGGACACAGCCCTCTGTTCTCTATGGGGTGGTTGGGTGAAAATGGTCATCTGTCTGCTCAGCAGGGATCAGCAGAGAGATCCCCCGCTGAGCAGGCGAATCCGCTTGATGGATTCTGCTCCGTCTGAAAGGTGCCATAGAGAGATACAAAGTAACATTGTTTATAAACATTGTACAGACGGGAGATAACGAGATAAAAAGTAACGTTGTTCTAAAACATTGTTCAGGTGGGAGATAGGCCCCTTTCACACCAGTGGACCAATCGGGCCCACCTGCCTGTTTTTCAGGTGGACCAGATGGGACCACTTATTGTTCTCTGTGGAGCGGCGGATGTCAGCGGACACTATGCAGGGCAGACATGGACACGACCCTCTGTTCTCTATGGGGCGGTTGGGTGGAAACGAGCAGCAGAGAGATCACCCGCTGAGCAGACAAATCCGCTTCACGGATTCTGCTCCGTCTGTAAGGAGCCATAGAGAGATACAAAGTAATATTGTTTATAAACATTGATCAGACAGGAAATAGAGAGATACAAAGTAGCAATGTTTATATTGTTCAGATGGGAGATAGGCCCCTTTCACACCAGCGGACCGATCAGGTGGCGGACCTGATCGGACCACCTATTGTTCTCTATGGAGCGGCAGGTGCCAACGGACGTGTGTCCTCTGACACCCACTGGCATCCGATCTGATCTGGTCAGCTAAAACCCATCCGTCTGGCGGATCAAATGACCGTTAGATGGAAATAAACAAACAGTCCATTTCCACCCAACCGACCCATAGAGAACAGAGGGCTGTGCCCGTGTCTGCTCTGCATAGCGGACCTGACACGGATCTGTCATCTGCCTACTCGGGGAGGGGGGGGGATCAGCAGAGAGATCCCCCGCTGAGCAGGTGAATCCACTTGATGGATTCTGCTCCTTCTGAAAGGAGCCATAGAGAGATACAAAGTAACATTGTTTATAAACATTGATCAGATAGAACAGGGATATGCAATTAGTGGACCTCCAGCTGTTGCAGGACTACAAGTCCCATGAGGCACAGCAAGACTCTGACAGCCACAAACATGACACCCAGAGGCGGAGGCATGATGAGACTTGTAATTTTGCAACAGCTGGAGGTCTGCTAATTGCATATCCCTGAGATAGAAGATAGACAGATACAAGGTAAAATTGTCTATAAACATTGTACAGACAGGAGATAGAGAGGTACAAAGTAACAGTGTTTATAAACATTGTTCAGATGGGAGATAGAGAGATACAAAGTAACATTGTTTATAAACATTGATCAGACAGGAGATGGGGAGATACAAAGTGACATTGTTTATAAACATTGCTCAGACAAGAGAAAGAAAGATAAAAAGTAACATTGTCTATAAACATTGTCCAGACAGGAGATAGAGAGATACAAAGTAACATTGTCTATAAACATTGTACAAACAGGAGATAGCGAGATAAAAAGGAACGTTGTTCTGAAACATTGTTCAGATGGGAGATAGGCCCTTTTCACACCAGCAGACCGATCAGGTGGCGGACCCGATCGGACCACCTATTGTTCTCTATGGAGCAGCAGATGCCAGCAGACCGGGAGAGATACAAAGTAACATTGTCTATAAACATCGATCAGACAGGAGATAGAGAGATACAAAGTAACAGTGTTTACAGTATAAACATTGTTCAGATGGGAGATAGAGAGATACAAAGTAACATTGTTTATAAACATTGATCAGACAGGAGATAGAGAGATACAAAGTAATATTGTTTATAAACATTGATCAGACAGGTGATAGAGAGATACAAAGTAAAATTTTATGTTACTAAATGTTTATAATGTCTATAAACATTGATCAGATATGAGATAGAGAGATACAAGTTAACATTGTTACTTTTGTATTTAACTCAATTTAATTTTTGTAAAAATTAAATTATTTAGGGGGTGATCATTAGATACTTTTGTCCATAAGTTGTGTATATTTTTTTTCCCAAACATGTGGCATGTATATCAAAGAAAGTTACACACTTTAAAAAAAATACTGACTCAAAATGGAATCATAATTTCTATATAGTATTTAAAAAAAAAAAAAAAGTAACTAAACGAATGCTTATCTTTTATCTACAGAGAGTAACAGGATTCACAAATGTCTCCTAGTGCCGCTATACAGTAAGTACAGAAGGAGTAAAGTTGTGTAAATTCACATTTCTGATATAAAACCTGAAAATTACCTTTTTTTACACACATAAGACAAATTTTTACATCCTGAAAGGAATAATATTTCATTGTAACGTACATTCACAATTAGTTCTGGCCAGAAAGATAAATACATAACGTGATAATCTCTTGTTATAAATTGTTATTTTTGATTTATGACAGCAAATTTGCATCTAATTATAAAAAATAAAAAATAAAAGGAAGTGATCTGTCCTTAGGAATTTCTAAATTTGTGTGCAAATATACAGTGGCAAAAATAAGGATTTGATCCCCTGCAGGTTGTGTAAGTTTGCCCACTTACAAAGAAATGAAGGGTCTATCATTTTTATCATAGGTGTATTTTAAATGATAGAGACAGAATATCAACAAAAAATCCAGAAAAAACACGATACAAATGTTATAAATTAAGTTGCAGTTCAGTGAGTAAAATACAGTAAATATTTGATCCCTACCAACCAACAATAATTCTGGCTCCCACAGACTGGCTACAGTAGGTGCTCATGTGGTACACAGATTAGTCCTGTCAATGTAAGAAGGTTCTCCTAACGAACACTCGTTATGTGTATAAAAGACACCTGTCCACAGAATCTCTTTCTTCCATTCCAACCTCGCCATCGTGGGCAAGACCAAAGAGGTGTCAAAGGACGTTAGGGACAAGATTGTAGACCTGCACAAGGCTGGAATGGGCTACAAGACTATCAGCAAGAAGCTTGGTGAGAAGGAGACAACTGTTGGAGGGATGATTCGCAAATGGAAGTAATACAAAATAACCATCAATCTCCCTCGGTCTGGAGCTCCATGCAAGATTTCGCCTCATGGGGTGAGGATGAGCATGAGAAAAGTGAGGGATCAGCCCAGAACTACACAGGAGGAGCTTGTGAATGATCTCAAGGCAGTTGGGACCACAATCACCAAACAAACCATTGCCAACACAATACGCCGCCATGGATTGAAATCCTGCAGCGCCCGCAAGGTCCCCCTCCTCAATGTACAGGCCCATCTGATGTTTGGCAATGAACATCTAAATGATTCAGAGAAGGATTGGAAGAAAGTGCTTGGGTCATATGAGACCAAAAATAAGATCTTTGCCATTACCTTGACTGGCCATGTTTGCAGGAAGAAAAATGCTGACTATGACCCCACGAACGCCATCCCTACAGTCAAGCATGGAGGTGGAAACATTATGCTTTGGGGCTGTTTCTATGCTAAAGGTACCGCCTTTGGCCATGTATTGTAAAATCTTGGATGAGAACCTTCTTCCCTTAGCCAGAACACTGAGGATGGGTTGTGAATGGGTCTTCTAACATGACAATAATCCAAAACAAGGCAACAAAGCAGTGGCCCAAGAAGAAGCCCATTAAGGTCATGGAGAAGCCTAGCCAGTCTCCAGACCTTAATCCTATAGAAAATTTATGGAGGGAGCTGAAACTTCGAGTTGCCGAGCGACAGCCGAGAAACCTTAACGATTTAGAGATCTGTAAAGAAGAGTGGACCAAAATCCCTCCTGAGATGTCTGTAAACCTGGTCACCAACTACAAGAAATGTCTGACCTCTGTGCTTGCCAACAAGGGTTTCTCCACCAACTACTAATTCATGTTTTGCTTGGGGATCAAATACTTTTTTCAACTTACTGAACTGCAACTCAATTTATGACATTTGTATCGTGTTTTTTTCTGGATTTTTTTATTTTTTAAACCTTTAATACTGGCACCATATAGCATCTGGTGAAGCATGGACTGCGTGGCTGCAAAACGGTGGTGGTTCAAAGTTTCTATGTCAAAAGGGCCCTTTCATAACATTGCGACGCGCTAATGCACGCGGATTGACACATGTTACTCCATGCGTGTGTGGCATTAAGACAGCTCTTTTAAAATGTATGGCCAGCCAACGAACCAAAAATGGTGCATGCACTATTTCTGGTGGCACCGATGCATGTGTACCTTTGGATGTAGCGGTAGGGGTTTAGAACTCATCCATTCAAGGGAAAGGGGCTGCACCACAACCATCCTACAACTGTGGTGGTGGGGCATTTGCAGGGTTAAAGCAGAAATATCGCCTCCTCTTCGACCTGCAACGCACAGCAACCCACATTTTTCTCAAATTCCTGATCAACAGTAAGGGCTAATTTTGTGCACACCTTATACATTGCATGTCCCATGGCTCCTGTTCAGCTGGTGTGCTCTGAAAAAAGGAGCGGGGCAACGCGTTTTACCAATGTATTGGAGCACACTGGCACAGGATTATTGTAAAAACAAGACATGTGCACTGCCAAAAAATCGGTTCGTTTTTTGTTTTATTCTTTATTTTTTGGTTTTTTTGGGGTCGTTCATTACGATCTAAATTCTTTATTTCGAATAAATTTGAAAATTTGAAAATCAAAAGAACGAAAATCCAAAAATTCGAAAAAGCTAAAATCCGAAAATCTGAACATAAGAACAAAAATCTAAAAATTCTAAAATCCAAAATAATTAATTTGAAAATTCATAAATTCATAAATACGAAAATAAGAAAGAAAATACGAAAATTTGAAAGAATAACTAACTATTAAATTATAGGTAGTGGAATTTCCTTTTGTAATTTGGCTGTTAGTGAACGTAACGAATACAAATTTATCCAAAGTTACGAATTATCCAAATTAATGAATGACGCATCTAAACAAATGGAATGTAATTAATTAATTATAATAAATATTAATAATAAAAAGATTTTATTAATAGTATTATTATTATTAATTTGTTACGTTCCATTCGTTTAGATGCGTCATTTGTTATATTGGATAATTCGTAACTTTGGATAAATTCGTATTCGTTACGTTCACTAACAGCCAAATTACAAAAGGAAATTCCACTACCTATAATTTAATAGTTAGTAATAGGTATTATTAGTTAGTTATTATTTCAGAATTTCTCATTTTTGGGTCTTCTAATTTTTGGATTTTCGTTCTTTTATATTTTCGGATTTTCAAATCAGGTTTTTGTTTATCGATAATTTCCGAATTAATGAATTTGTCAAATTTTGACGAAAAGCAAATTCGGAAAAAATCTAAAAAGGGGGAAAATTTGTCTAATGGAGCCTCAGATAGCAATAAAAACCCAACAGAGGTGAAAATCTTTTTTGTACCCCCAGCAACCCTCTGGATGTGACACATGGATAATTACATGTCAATACTATTGTTATTAATATTATTTTTTATATTTTTGTATGTATATATGGAATTCAGCTTTAAGGAATAAAAGCAGATGGCAATAACTTTTAGGAATTGATTTTTGGATCTAAAACAAATGCTGCATGCCAATAATTTAACTGGTCCATAATAAAAAAAAATCTTTCATTAAAAGAGAAAAAAAAAAAAATCTTTTTTTTTTTAGTTTTATGAGAAAATGTGAAAATATTGCAAATAATGATTTGTGAATTGACCCACTTTTAACAAAAAAAATTGCAAATGATGTTAAAATATTGCATGTAGTGCTTAGTGAATTGAACCCCTTTTATAAATAAAACACTGTTTACATTTTGCCTATAACATTGACATTCTTTTAGCTGAAAAAAAGAAAAAAAAAAAAAGAAAAAAACACTGTGTGCCATAAATTTAATTGGCCTATGATATAAAACTTTTCATTAAACTGCAAGCCATAAATGTAATTGGTCCATGATATAAAACCTTTTATTAAAAAAAAGAACGATTAAAAAAAAATGCAAATGATGTTAAAATATTGCATGTAATTCTTATTGAATTGAACCCCTTTTATAAATAAAAGGCTGTTCACATTTTTCACCTAACATTGACATTCTTTTAACTGAAAGAAAAAAAAAAAAAAACACTGCGTGCCATAAATTTAACTGGCCTATGATATAAAACTTTTCATTAAACTGCAAGCCATAAATTTAATTGGTCCATGATATAAAACCTTTCTTTAAAAAAAAAAGAACGATTAAAAAAAAAAAAAAAAAAAAAAACCCTCTGGATGTGACACATGGATAATTACACGGCAATACTTTTGTTACTAATATTATTTTTTACATTTTTGTATGTATATATGGAATTCAGCTTTAAGGAATAAAAGCAGATGGCAATCATTTTTTAAGAATTGATTTTTAGATCTAAAACAAATGCTGCATGCCAATAATTTAACTGGTCCATAATTTTTTAAAAAATCTTTCATTAAAAAAAAAAAAAAAAAAAAAAAAAGGTTAACTTTGTTTTTATTTGAAAATGTGAATATATTGCAAATGATGATTTGCGAATTGACCCACTTTTAACAAAACAAAATTGCAAATGATGTTAAAATATTGCATGTAATGCTTAGGGAATTGAACCCCTTTTATAAATAAAACGCTGTTCACATTTTTCACGTAACATTGACATTCTTTTAACTGAAAAAAAAAAAGAAAAAAAACAAACACTGCGTGCCATAAATTTAACTGGCCTATGATATAAAACTTTTCATTAAACTGCAAGCCATAAATTTAATTGGTCCATGATATCAAACCTTTCATTAAAAAAAAGAATGCAAATGATGTGAAAATATTGCACGTAATGATTAGTGAATTAACCCGCTTTAAAAAAAAAAAAAATTGCAAATGCTGTTCACATTTTGCATGTAAACACTTAGTGAATTGACATTCTTTTAACTGGAAAAAAAAAAAAAAAAAAAAAACCGCGTGCCATTAATTTAACTAGCCTATGATATAAGACCTTTCACTACAGGCAATTTTTAAAAATTGCGTGAATGATGTTAAAATATTGCACATTACAGTTTGTGAGATGACCCCCTTTTAACAAAAAGTAATTCTGAAAATGAGATGAAATTATACCCATCATGTTGTTAAAAGCAAAAAAATAGGTAAATTAAAGAGTTAAAGATGTTTAAAAGTAAAAAAAAAGAAAATCTCTATTTCACGTCTATTGCCTTCTCTATAATTTTTTTTTCGTATCCCTAATAAAAAATACCCCCTCTCAGTAATCATTTTTACATTTTTTTTTTTTTTTTATACATATTAAAATATACGATGCCTTCAGCTGTCGGCACCCATTTTCGATGGTACATAAAATATAATATTAAAGACAAAGTTTTGGTTCTTTTTAAATGTGAAATGTACTGACACTCATTATTCGTCCCTTGTCACTTGTTTTCCATTCAATTATTCAGTGTGCCTCAGAGTTTACCACATATAGAAAATGGCAGTAAATGTTTTGTATGTTTTTTGTTTTTGTCTTTTTTTTTTTTACAAATATTCAGAAAAAGATTGTTGGCAAAGTGGTGGTTCCCACCATAGGTTGGTTGTGAATCTGAATTTCATGGAAATGGCGAGTCGAGTGTCTGTTGATGTGCTCTAGCTTAGAATTGTTGTCTTCATAAATTAAGTTCATTCTTCTCAGGAAGAAAACATCTCACGGCAACTTGATTACGACAATACATGCACCAGCCCGTCCGATATTCAGAGAGACCTCCTGAAAAACAAAGAAGATTTATTAGTAAGTGCTAAAAAAAATATATATATATATATATATATATATATATACAATACAATACATACAGTATCTCACAAAACACCCCTCACATTTTTGTAAATATTTTATGATATCTTTTCATGTGACAACACTGAAGAAATGACACTTTGCTACAAAAATAAATAAATATATGTATATATATATATATATATATATATATATATATATATATATATATATATATTTAAAAACATATATATATAATTTTAAAAAAATTTAAAATAATAATAATAATAATAATAATAATAATATACTTATTATATATATAATATATATATATATATATATATATATATATATATATATATATATATATATATATATATATATATATATATATATATATATATATATAATTATTACTTTAATATATATATTTTAAAAAATTAAAATAATAATTATATATATACTTATTATATATATAATAAGTATATTATTATTATTATTTATTTTTTTTTAAATATATATATATATATACATATATATATATATATATATATTTAAAAAAATTTAAATTTTTTTGTAGCAAAGTATCATTTCTTCAGTGTTGTCACATAAAAAGATATCATAAAATATTTACAAAAATGTGAGGGTTGTACTCAGTCAGTACACCCCTCACATTTTTGTAAATATTTTCTTCTATCTTTTCACTCACTTTTGTAGCCAGCGGTTTAGACATTAATGGCTGTGTGTTGAGTTATTTTGAGGGGACAGCAAATTTACACTGTTATACAAGCTGTACACTCACTACTTTACATTGTAGCAAAGTGTCATTTCTTCAGTGTTGTCACATGAAAAGATAGAAGAAAATATTTACAAAAATGTGAGGGGTGTACTCACTTTTGTGAGATACTGTATAATATTATTATTTTATTATATATATATATATACACACACTGTATTTTCTGTTTAGCTTGTATTAAGAGATTTATTTTAGTAATATGTAATCCTAATCAATAACATGGTATATAAGCCATTACTTGTTATTGTCATTTAAAAGGCTTTCAGTGTTTTTAAAACTGGAGTGTCTATTAAATAAATTCCTGGGCATCCTGCCAGGGCAGTGGTACTGTTACTGGGTACAAGTGGTACTGGGACAAGGTCCTCTAGTACTCAAGGCAAGGAGGCCAAAGGGCAACCCCCCCCCCAAGTGCCTTAATTCAGGGTTACCAAAATGAATACAGATTTGATAAACTATATACAAACAGGAAAAATATATACAGTATATAATCTAAGGGATGGAATGAAGGAGTTAATAAAAAAAAATGTACATGTTTTAGGGTTAAAAAAAAAAAAAAACATATATACATTTAGCTACAATTTTTGTTCTGTGATTTGTCCCTTTTACTAAAATCATGTTACTGGCACAAAAACATTTAAAAAAAGAAAAAAGCTTTTAAGGGAAGAAACGTATGACGGGGTTAATTAAATATAATTACATGTAACAAACATTTTTATTCTGTGATCTGTCTCTTTTTCTAAAAATCATGTTACTGGCACAGAAAAAATAAAAAAGGGCTTCTAAGGGAAGAAGGAGATAAGTAAAAAAAAAAACTCTTAAAGTTAATTAAGGGTAATTAAGGGGATTGCTTTTCTTTTTTTGTTTTTTTTTTTTGTTTTTTTAGTGTTTTTTTTTCCACATAATAGTTAATTTTTGAATGCAAGGTACAAAAAGAGATTTCATTTTATAAATGAATGCTGAGCAGGACCTGGGCTTGTCTGACAGCTCACCCTGTAGATTATATAAAAAGAATACAGCTCTGCCTTTGTAATTATCAAAGGTCTGTGACAGTTGGTGTGTTATGTACTTATTTTCCAATTTGAAAAAAAAATCATATTATTATTGTTGGTATTAATAGTATTATTATGTTTATTATTGTATTTATTTAGATTATTATTGCATAAAATCATATGTTATAACTTGAACGTCTTATACACTGGCATTATTCTATTTGGCCACTAGAGGGTGATATATGCAAATATTTTCACTATGTTCTAGGAACAATGTGGTTCTGCGTTCGGATAAAGTCGTGGTAAACTTCCTTTTTTTGGACTTGTACCGACAGGTAAAGCCTATAATAAGGCTCGTCTGTGGGTACAGCGAACAACTTGCAATGTTTAGGAGATGCTCACACTGGAAGCAGACGGTGACGTCACGCCATACCGTGCCAGACCTTCAGAGCTCCGTGCCAGATAACCTTGCGGGGAATTTTTTTTTTTTTTAATGCTGTGGTTTACTACCACTTTAACCACTTAAGGACTGGAAGGATCTACCCCCTTAATGACCAGGCCTTTTTTTTGCGGTAGGGCCCTGCGTCGCTTAAACTGACAATTGCGCGTTCGTGCGACGCTTTACCCAAACAAAATTGACGTCCTTTTTTCCCCACAAATAGAACTTTCTTTTGAAAGTATTTGATCATCTCTGCGGTTTTTATTTTTTGCGCTATAAACTAAAAAAAAAAAAAAAAAACGATAACTTTGAAATAAAAAAAAAAAAATTTTACTTTTTGCTATAATAAAAAAAATATATAAAGAAACAAATTTTTTCCTCAGTTTAGGCCGATATGTATTCTTCTACAAGTTTTTGGTAAAAAAAAAAAAAAAAAAAAAATCGCAATAAGTGTAAATTGATTGGTTTGCGCAAAACTTATAGCGTATACAAAATAGGAAATAGATTTATGGCCTTTTAATTTTTTTTATTTTTTACTAGTAATAACGGAGATATGCGATCTTTTAGCGGGGCTGCGACATTGACAGACAGATCGGACACTTTTGGCACTTTTTTGGGGACCAGTGACGTTTATAGAGCGATCGGTGCTATAAAAATGCACTGATTACTGTATAAATGTCACTGACAGGGAAGGGGTTAACACTAGGGGGCGATCAAGGGGTTAGGTGTGTCCTAGGGAGGTGTTGCTAACTGTGGGGGGGGGACTGACTGGAGGAGGAGAGAGATCGCTGTTCCTAATCACAAGGAACAGACAATCACTCTGTACTTGTCAGAGCTGGGCTCAGCCCTTCCTTCTCTGAGATGGCCGCTCAGCTCTCGGCTAATTGCCAGCTCCCATCTCTCTCCACAGTTACTCAGCTGTTGATGATATCCTGCTCGTCAGTCCTGCCTACTTAAGCCGTCCAGTCCAGATGAGCTCTGCCTTCGCCTTGGTCAACATCACAGAGACAATCTCCTGCGATCCTGTTGAAGACTTGCTTTGCTGACATCCCTTCTGGCTCCAGATCCTGCTTGCTGTTCCACTACATTGATCCCTGACTTCTGGCTTGGCTGACTATCCGTTCCGGTTACTGACTTTGGCTATGTTTTGACTACGTTTGTTCTTTTTACTTTTATTATTAAACAACTGTGATTTAACTGTACTTCTGTCTCGGCCTGATTTCATGGTTTCTGACAGTACTCCCTTGTCAGAACTGAGATTCGCCGTGTTTACACTGACAGATCCCCATTCTGCCTCTGTGTGGAATGATTACGGGTGGCCGGCGGACATCGCGCCCACTGGCCACGCGCACGGGCTCCGGGGGGCCACGCCGCGCTCCTGCCCGCTAGATGCATTACACGAAATGACATACAATGACGGCGATTCGCGTAATAGAGCCAACCTGCTGCAGTACGACTGCGGCGGATGGTCTTTAAGTGGTTAAAGTGTAGCTAAAGGCAAATTTTTTTTTTATTCTTTGTTTTGGATGAAGGGAGGGTTTTAACCTCTTTTGATTTTCTGTTTTTATTTTTATTTTTGCCATCTGTGTCCCATAGTGGAGATTTCCCTTTACTTCCTGTCCCATAGCCAAAACAGGAAATGTGAGGATATCCCTCTAAAGTGAGGGAATCCCAGGGTGTAACCAGAAATGGTGCCCCATTGGAAGATTTCTCCTTCTATTCCTGTGCTGGTGACAACCTAAATTCTAAGATTTTATTTCACTTTCGATGGGAACGGGACAAACAAGAGGGGGGTGAATCTTCCTAATGGGGGCATAGACAGCAATAAAAACCTGGCAGGGGGTCTAATCCATCTCCACTCTATCCACACACAAAAAAAATGCCTTTAGTTATACTTTAAGGTGCTGACAGCTTCAATGACAGTTCCACTTTTTTTTTCTCTCTTTTCTCTCTTTTTTATTTTTTTATTTATTTATTTTTTTTACTTTTCTTTTCTGTTCCACTTTAAAGCCATCAACTACATTTTCCAGATCTCCACATGGAATCATTTTGCATTTTAGAAAGCAGGCTGTTGCCCGCGGGCATCCAAAACTTTGCCTCAATAACTTACTGTATATTTTCTTTGAACTTTTTACATTACCATATCAGCCAGTTTAGTTCTCACTCCCCCTATGGGCCATGTTTTAGTCTGTTTATTAGACATGTGCACTGCCAAAAAAATGTGTCCGTTTTCGTTTCATTTGTTTGTTTGTTTGTTTTTTTGGGTCATTTGTTATGATCTAAATTTGTTATTTGGAATAAATGTGTAAATTAGAAAATTCGGAAGTCTTTTTTTTTTTTACGTACGAAAACCGTACTAATGAAATGAAAATTTAGACGTTGAGTTCACATCCGCAAAAAAAATTTTTTTAGTCCGCATGCCCAGCTTTTGTTTGATGCAAAAGTGAAATCTGCTGTCGAAAGCAACGTACTAACGAACAATTCAAAAATCGGCAGATAGCTCGTCGTACGAATTTTTCCATCCGATTTTCGGATCGTGTGTACGGGCCTTAAGTGTCAGATTTGTCTGCCGCAATGTCGCAGTCCCGCTAAAAATCCCTGATCGCCCCAATTACTAATAAAAATATTTAAAAAAACAAAAAGGGGGCTCTCTGTGATGGCGGATGTGTAACCTGTGAGCTCCGGAACCCGCGCCACCCTCCATCGCCTCTGCATAGCTTCATTTGCCACCGATTGCCACAGGAGTAAGCCACATCAGCTCCTAAGACCTCCAGGCACCTCATGGTCAAATACAGAGACCAGAGAGAACATTACCGGTCCTTTCCAGTGCCGCGGTCTACGGTCACTATGGAGACCGCTACCTCACCAGGCTTCAATCCCCAGTCTCAATTACACAAGGGGAACCGGAAGATTACTTCCGCACCCTAATGCCGGAGAATGACTCACAGCCAGGCCCCACCACAGTCAACACCCCCCTGCAGCAACCCTCAACCAACCAACATTTATTAACCCCTGAGTTGCTGGACATCAAGCTCCAGGCCCTGGCACAACAACTCACTAGGGGCATAGCTCAGGAAGTGGGGAACATCTCCAGGGAACTGAGGGTCGAAATAGATCAGCTTGGGGGGGCGTACAGCCACACTTGAGACAAAATTTGATGAGACTCTTCACTATCTGCAAGCTTTAGAAGAGGAAAATGTGTCCCTTAAGCATTCTGTTTCTCAACTACAACTCCAGCAGGAGGATCTGGAAAACAGAGAGAGGCGCCAAAATCTCAGGATACGTGGCATGTCAGAAAAAGTGTCTGATAACAATATCAGATCATTCCTCCTGGGCCTGTTCAATAGTCTTGCTCCAGACATTGCTGATATCGACTGGAATGTGCCCACAGATCCCTAAACCCCCGGCGGGTGCTAGACGAAGCTCTCACTCTGGTAGCCCGCAACAGATCCCACATTGATTACAAGGGGGACAGAATCCAAATTTTTAGCGACCTCTCCCCGATCACTCAAAAAAAGACACTCTTTACGGCCTATTACTCCAACAACACAAGATTCCTTACTACTGGGGCTTCTAGTTCCATCTCTCCGTCATGAAGGATGGAGTTCAAAACATCATCCGAGACCTGCAAGAAGGGGACTCTCTTCTTAAGAATCTGGGCCTGCCACCACTACCAACGGAAGATGGTCAGCCAATTCCCACCACTCCCCAGGCCCCCACGGCCCCCTCTCGGATCTGTAACCCGGTGAGAGGAAGAGGAGCGAAAGCTTACTCTGTGCCACAATGCCCCCAATGCTCCCGACTACCAACCTGACCACCTGTGAGATGCTCTCCATGATTCTTCTCTTGGGGTTCCTACCCCCTGTCACCCCTTATACGGGTTTGATTTTTGATCGCTGATTCTTTTATGTTTTCTCCCACTTAGATGCCTTGAGCTGTTTGGTTTTGTTTCTAGATAACTCATAGAAGGTTTATAGGGAGACCCTTGCTTGCTCAAGCCAAAGCTTACCTCACCCTCACTGGAGACTGCCTTGCTCCCCCTACTGTCCTCTGACTGCAGTCGGGGACCCCTGAGATGCCTTTGCTTCTCAGGCCTGCTACTGTTGTTCCTGTTTTACCTCTTTGGCCGCCCTGGCCTGCTTGTTAACACGCTACTGAACTCTACCTAGTTTTTTTTTTTCTGAGGACCCTTTTTGTTTTTCAATTTTTTACTTTTTCTTTTTTATTCTCATTGAAGTTGTATATCTCTTGCCTTCCAGGTTACAGTATGCTGTATTACTAGTTACAAGGCTACTGCTTTGTTCCCATACCATAGGGGGATTACCCAATGCATTAAGGGTACTCTGGCTTACTAATTTACCCCACTTATGGCTCTAAAGATATTGTCCTATAATAAGGGTTTGAACGCCATCCATTAACGATGGCTGGCTCTGAAGGAATTCAGGGCCTCCGGCACGGACGTGATCCTGATTCAGGAGACACACTTCCGAGCCAGAGGTTCATTAAAATTCACTTCCATGATATCCTCTATCCAGGATCATGCTTTCTTAAAATGTAAGGCCTGGTGGGTGAATTATATTGGTGAAATAGATGGGGATCAGTGGGACATGGCCTTGGAATCGATACCTGCAGTCTCAGTTTCGGCCTCCCATAAGCTCTTGCAACTGTTTATTCTGCACAGAGCTTATCGGACGCCTGTACAACTTCATGGCTGGGACCGGAGAGATTCTCCCCTATGCCCAAAATGCAAGGTACACCAGCGTGATTTTATAGACCTGATTTGGAGATGCTTGAAACTCTACCGTTACTAGATGGAGGCATCTCGTTATATATCTCCAAATTTGTTCAGATAATGGTACCCCTGACCCCCCTGGTGTACCTACTAGGGGCAATCGATGTAGAGATGTATCCAAAGGGTATGTACTACATGATCACCAGACTGTTATATCTGGCTATAAAACTCATAGCTCGCTACTGGATGGCACCTACGGTCCCCACAGGGAAACAATGGATCAATTATGTCAACTCCCTTCTTCTTAGGGAACACCTGGCTTACCGTCGCAGGAACGCTGTGCGAAAGTTTGATCTTATTTGGCAACCTTGGCTGGAGGATCCCAACCTTGCCCCACCGCAGTTGGTGATGGACAGCCTCCTGTGATAGTGACCCACTGAGAATACAAGGGAGGGGGGAGGGGGGATGGGGAGGGAGGGAAGGAGAAAAGAGAGGTAGGAAACACAGGTTATGTTACGTTTCACTAAAAAGCACTAGACTCCGTAATATCCATCGGCTGATGAAGTGTCTACTATAGAGACTTTTTTTTTTTTTTTTTACTATAGAGACTTAACATCTGGTCACTTGTGCTAGTAACTGGTTTAGTTCTGTAATATCTCCTGCAATTGCTCAATACTCACCTATGTTTGGGACATTCTGTTCAGCATGTTATCTTTACCTATTAGATACAGTCAATGTATGTATTGTAAGAGCAACTCAACAATAAAAAAGTTTTGATCAAAAGAAAGAATTTTGCTTCCAAACACTTCCCAGTATCATATATGGCATCGGACTCATATGGCAAGGCTGGAGTTGCGGTACTTGTCAGGCGCTCCTGTCCTCTCCAGATTCAGTCCTCCCACTTGCACCCGCATGGTCGGTACATAATACTGCAATGTATGTTTATGTCTAGTCCTCTTACCCTTATGAATGTTTATGCTCCTAATTCGGGTCAGCTTAAATTCCTCACTGAAACATTTGATTTGTTGAAATGCTACTCTAGGCCCTTCACGGTTGGGGGGCAACTTCAATGCTATCCTTTCTCTTATGAGAGATAGGAGACCCCTATTCCAAACTAAGCTGTGACGAAAATGTAAGCGTAGGATAGTTTTGCCTTAACAAGACGTGGTGTGATCTGTAGAAGTAATGTAATTGTAATAATAATAATATTAATAATAATAATAATAATAATTGTAGATGTAGTTTAATTCTGGGTTATTAAAAATATGGTATTCAATGTCAGTCATGCACATATGTTCTTTCATTAGCATTTGAAAAAGGACAGCAATAGTTTTTTCTAGGATCGAAGTGACACCTAGATGCCAATAAAAATTCCCATTAGAGTAAACAGATTGCCACCATCCTGAGGCCTCAAAGAAAATTGCTAGTCATTTTGGCTACATTTATCCACAGGGGGCATTCCCAAGGCTCCGGACAGTCTGTAAACTTTGATTAATACCAACAGATCTAAGGAACCTAGTTTATCTCTCATAAAAGCTAAAATATTAGCATCAGAGAGATGAAAATAATTCCTTTTGATCGTACACGTGATGGGTTACGTGTACATGTGACTCTGTAGGTTTAGCAGGTGTGGAATCCTGGAGAACCACACAAAACTGTTATATGGCGCCTAATTGCAGCAGGCAGGCAGTGATTGGTACTGTTGCGATCGGCATGATGCGCTGGTATCGGAAATCCTATCCATGACCCAGCAATCAGCGCCGTTCTGGGCCAATTTGACTCTGGTCATTTCAGAACACAAACGTTCTGTGGGCTGAGACAGGAACACCCCCCAGGGTTGATTGGCCAAGGGCTAAAGTCCAGCCCACATCCATATTTCAATAAATTGGGTAGCCTGAACTATGGACATTGTTCTTCCACGAAGCCAGTTCGAAACTGGGGAGTTCCCACATGTTCCAGTATGCTTCTACAAGATAGACTTGGGTAAAGTTTATTTCAGTTTTTACCCCTTTTTATTTTCATAGCAAATTGCCAAATCATGTGTCTTTCTGCATTTTTTTTATTTTTTTTTGGTAAATCCTTTTTCTTTGTATATCTTATATGTACTGCCCACTTTCGGGATATTAAATGATCAAATTAATAAGTGACTTCTGTGTACTAAGCTAGGACTCATATCTCTGGAGAGGTTGTTGTATTTTAGTGCCTAAGTACTCGGTCTAAGTTACGTGCCAATCGGTATGCAATTGCACTGTGTGTTGGCAGATTGCATGCAGATTGTAAGCTAACAGATCTGCCAGACGGAGATCTGTGTGTTTGGTGGCTCAGCAGACCAGTCTGCGGATAAACTGTTGGGTGGTGGCAGGCTATCGTTTATTGTGTGTCTGGTGTGTGGGTGTGGGGACAGTGGGAAGAGTGATTAACACAGGGGTTCAAGCTTGCAGGATAGCTGGAGGAACCCTAGAAGTGTGTAGTAATTGCTAGATTGCTCCTCAACCCTTAGAGTGCACCAGATTGTATGTAAGATTTGTATCTGCCTGTGTGTGGTCAGCTAGCTGGATTGGAGTGGAGTCTCCCTCTAGTGGTGGCCAAAGGTAGTGCAGGCTGTGAAAGTACCACAGCCAGTCTTACATGCTCAGTATAAGTTCCCCTTTATTCCCTTAGTTCCTCATATACCCCGGTCACGGAACGTACGTCCCGGTTAGTTAGTCGCCGTGGGCGAGTGGAATCCGTGACATAAGCTACCTCTCCCAATGCGATCTCTGGCATCCTCCTTCCCTCAATTGATACAAGCTCATCACCTCTTTGACGACTGGAGAAGAAAACACTCCACCAGCAAACAGTTTTTGTTCTACTCCTCCCCCCAACAAAATGTTCTCTAGGTTTGACTATTTCTTCGTAGCTGCCTCCCTTCTGCCTAACACGGTATCCTCTGACCTAGGCCCTATCCCTTGGTCAAACCATGCCCCCCTAACCCTAGATCTTTCCCTCTCCATTGCTTACCCCAAGACGTGCCATTGGGGACTCAATAAATCTTTACTGAACCACCCTGAAACCAAATGTAAACTTCTCTCGGCACTAACCGAATATTTTCAACTCAACACAAGTTCTGTTTCCAGTTCGTGCACCCTTTGGGAGGCTCATACGTTTTTTTTTAGAGGGCAATGTATTTCTGTAAGCTCCCATAGGAAGGAAGATACAGACCCTTTAAATTCCTCTTTAGTAGCTAAACTGCTAACTGCTGAATGCGCTCTGGTGCTTTCTCCCACGGTGGCCTGAGGGCAGTGACCTTGCTGAGAAATCAGATAAAATCTTTTGACATTGTCCGAGATTCTATGAGTTCTCCAATAAGCCTCACAGCATGTTAGTCTCCAGACTCAACCCTAGACCCTTTCAATCCTTTCCTGACCATTTGAAACAATCATATGGCCTACTCATTGCCCACAGGCTATGACCCGGGTCTTTGGCGACTTCTATATTAACCCCCGCCCTCTATCCCCCATTTGATCAAGAGTCATTTGAGACCTTCTTGGACAGTATCCAGCTACCTAAGCTGAGCAAGACAGACTTATTAATATTAAACACCCCCCATTACTGAAGATGAACTGATCAACACTATCAAGCATCTACCCTCCCGAAAATTGCCTGGACCAGACGGCCTTCCTTATTCTTACTATAAGACATTCTCTTCGACCTTAACGTCCCACTTACTGTCTCTATATAACTCCCTTTTACAAGGTAAGCTCCAACATCACACATTTCCACATTTCTTCATCTCGATCATACCCAACCTGGGCAAAGACCCATCCCTTCCAGACAATTATAGACCAATAGCTCTTTTAAAAACTGACTACAAAATCTTTACAAAAATCCTGGCCAACTGTTTATCCCAATTCTGACAAAATTGATCGTCAAGGACCAAGTGGGTTTCGTCCCTACCAGACACGTGGGAGACAATACTAGCCGCACCATAGACCTCATAGACATGTTAAAAAGAGTACGCAGACCTACCATAGTTCTCAGCTTAGACGCTCAGAAAGCATTTGACAGATTGAGCTGGCCCTACATGTTCGCGACCCTAACCAAATTTGGATTCCGAGGCCCTTTAATATCTGCTCTATGCAACCTTTACTCCAACCCTTAATCCCAGGTCTGAATGGCCTCCTTTTTATCCCAGACATTCCCAGTGACTAACGGCACCAGACAAGGCTGCCCTCTCTCCCTGTTACTTTTTATCCTTTGTCTAGAACCCCGAGCAGAGGCTATCCGGTTCCACCCTGACATCCGAGGTATACCCATGTGCCAAAGGGAATATAAATCATCTTTATTTGCGGATGACATTCTATTGACTCTCACTAACCCACATATTTCTCACCCATCTTTACACACCCTACTTTCAAGATTCAGCGATCTGTCCAAGTATAAAATCAATACCTCTAAAACAGAGGCACTGCCTCTTCATATCCCATCTGTAGAACTGAATTTGTTACAACACTCGTTCCCATACCACTGGTGCTCCTCCTCCCTCAAACACCTAGGTGTGCAAATCACCCCAACTATGTTTCCCTGTTTAAAGAAATCAGTGACATGCTAAAGCGTTGGAACCCACTCCCGATATCTTGGATAGGTAGGATCAATATTTCTTTGAGACCCTACCAATCCCTATCCATCCCCATGTCACAATTAAAATCAGTCAAACGTTGGTTCCTTAATTTCCTTTTGGAATGACAAGGCCCATAGGGTAGCAAGCTCTGTGATCTTCTCCCCTAGGCATAGGGGGAGTCTGGGGGCCCCGGATTTTTATAAATACTATTTAGCATCCCACCTTTAGGCAGTGGTCTCTTGGTCCAGCCAAGTAGCTCCGAACAGATGGGCGGAAATTGAGATGGGCTTGTTATTTCCCCACACCCCCCTACTCCCTTGTCTGGTCGCCCACCCTGATTCAGGACCCCAAACTCCATAGCTTATGTTTAAATTCTATGCTTTTCACACTAAAGTTCTGGTGCATTTGTTTCAACAAATTCTCTCTTCGCTATGCCCCCATTATCTAATGTACTCTTCAACCCACTGCTCTCAGACAGCCTATCCCACTCCCGTATGGCCCCCTAGGTGCAGGCTGGCCTGTTTCAACCCCGCCATTTCATCCACCCAGCCACCCGTAAATTCCAAACCTTCACTAACCTTCAGTCTAAATACCAGCTCCCCAAAAATTTGCACTACTCTTACCTCCAAATAAGTCATTATCTGTCAGCTCTCTGCCCTACCCTTAATTTATCTAAACCAACGACCTTTGAACTCATCTGCTCCCAAGGCCCCCATCAAATGCGATTAATCTCTGCCATTTACCAAATACTTCAGGACTTACCCCCACTTTCAGATGACCTTCACACTCACTACCATATATTCTGGAAATGTGAGTTAATAACACCTTTCTGGTCCATGGTGATGTCCCTGCTCCAACGACTATTTGAGTCTCCCCTCCCATTGGACACACTACATCTCCTCCTTGGCCTCCCCTTCCCAGGCTTATGGAAAAAAATCAAACAAACTAGCCTTATACATTTTATTAGCAGCTAATAGAGTTCCAATGTGCTGGTTGACCCCCCACCCCTCCCTCTCAGGAACAGCTTCTCAATGTCTTTACCGAAATTCGCAGAGAGGAGCACATGACGACATTGGTGGAGGATCCTATTAACAGGTTCGATGGGGTCTGGGAGTTATGGGACAAATCTGAGTATGGTTCCTCCTCCTGACCCTATCTGGTTCCCATTTATCTTCCCATCCCCGCCCCTCCCTGATATAGCTCCCCTTCATATTTCCACTTCCCTTGATGACTCTTGGATGTGCTGGTTGACCCCCACCCCTGCCTCTCAGGAACAGCTTCTCAATGTCATCGCCAAAATTTGCAGAATGTAGAACATGACGGCAATGGTGGAGGATGTTGTTGACAGGTTCGATGGGGTCTGGGAGTTATGGGACAAATCTGAGTATGGTTCCTCCTCCTGTCCATATCTGGTTCCCATTTATCCTCCCATCCCCGCACCTCCCTTATATAGCTCCCCTTCATATTTCCATTTCCCATGATGACTCTTGGATGCCAGGCAGATTACTATCCCCTCACCCCATGGTATACATTTTTATGTTGTTCAAAATTGCTATATACTACCAGCTGTAATCTAGAGAAATATTGTTATCTCCCTTAACTGGTCTGTGTTATACAGCTTTTTCCATGGATACACATCTATTTTTGCCCTGGATACCTGTAACCATTTTTTCATTTTGTTTGTTTTTTCATTTCTTGGTCGATTCATTTTAGCTCTCATTGAGCCTACTGTGCTGTATTTGTAATGTGAAAATCTTTACTAAAAATAAAATCATAAAAAAAAAAAAAAGTCCCTAAAGCAATCCAATAGTTTGTAGATGCTATAATTTTTGCACAAACCAAAATAGTCAGGGTTTTTTTTGTTTATAGCGAATGTGCTCTTAAAGTCGGAGCAGTGTGAACTGGGCTGGAGAGATAAAAAGTAACATTGTTTATAAACATTGATCAGACAGGAGATAGAGAGATACAAAGTAACATTGTTTGTATCTCTCTATCTCTTGTCTGATCAATGTTTATAAAGTAACATTGTTAATAAACATTGATCAGGATGAGATAGAAAGATACAAAGGAACATTGTTACTTTTGTATTTGTTTCATTTCTCTGCAAGGCAAAGGAAAAAGCTTTGATCTTCATATGATATCATTTAAAGCGACCTAACAAGTAAAACATTTTTATTTATTTTTTTAAGTATTCCTATTTAACTGCTTATTAACACTTAGCTTCCATAATCAACCCTAATTAAATATTTTTTTCCCCTTTTACTCTGAACTATTATTTTACTACTGATTTATTTTTTATTTTTTTTTTATTATTCTTTTATTTTTCTAACTAATTAATGTACACTTTTTTCATATTATTGTTTTTTTTTTTTTTCCTCTGTCAGTTTAAACAAAGCACAAAATTGAAAAAAAAAAAGCCTTTGGTTTATTTGTGAATACTTTGCAATGGTTTCTATAAGAATTGTAATTTTATTGTCCTTTTAAATGGGACAGATTATAGAATAAAATGAATACTTTGTATTAGGGTTGCACTGATACTGGGTTTTTTCGGCGAGTATGAGTACCGATTCCTTGCGGTGCAATTTACGCCAATACAAAATAAATGGGCGCAAATCGCACTGCAAAGAATCGAATGCGATTTGAACAGGAATGCGGTGTGATTCCTGTATGAATCGCATGTGATTTCCCCCCACCACTCCTGTGTGTACGTGTATAGGAAGCGCAGCGCCATCTAGTGGGCAGTTTGTTAAAAATGTTTTAACTCACATTAAGTACATGTCTGGTCAAATGCAAAATCTGCATAGGTGTCCCGGTCCCGCCGATGATAGAAAATGACAGCCGCTGGAGGTGCTCACAGGGCTGGAGGAGAAGTTCTGGAAACCCTGTATATATAGGGCGGAAGTAATGTCAACTTGGAGGCGGACCGCCTCTACATTTCCTCCAGCCCTGTGAGCATCTCCAGTGGCGGTGATTTGCTATCATCAGTGGGACCGTGCAGCAGCCCCCCCAGACCCCCCATTTTACTTACCTGAACCCGTTCTTTCTCGCCCCGGGGACGAGCACACCAGCTCTAGCCGGTGTCTCGTGTCCTAATTGTATAGAATGATAGCAGCGCAGCCATTGGCTCCCGCTCCTGCCAATCAAATCCAATTTTGTGGGCGCCAGGGGGGCGGGGCCGAGTCATGCTGTCTGTGTCAATAGACGCGGCTGCAGGACACGGGAGCGCGCCCGCATGGGTGTCCCGAAGGCGAGTGCTTCTCCGACAGGGCACTCGAGAAGAGAAGGAGACATCAGAGGGCCACTGAGGGACCCCAGAAGAGGAGGATCGGGGCCACTCTGTGCACAACCAACTGCACAGCGGAGGTAAGCATGTCATGTTTGGGTTTTTTTTTGGTTTTTTTTAACGAGGGTTTAGTAACCCTTTAAAGTGAGTTAAAACATTTTTAATAAACTACCCACTAGATGGTGCTTCCCTTTCTATACACACATGCAGGAGCTGTGGGGGAAACCCCATGCAATTCGGACAGGAATCGCACCGCATTCCTGTTCAAATTGCATGCGAATCTTTGCAGTGCGATTTGTGACCATTCATTTTGTATTGACGCAAATCGCACCACAAAGTATCGGTTTAGGTATCGGGACCATTTGTGCAAGTACCGATACTCATGCAAATTCTTGGTATCGGAGCCAATGTCGGTATTGGTTTATATATATATATATACATACACAATTTTTTAAGCTAACCAAGATAAAGTGTGTTATTTTAGTTTTGTTATGTTTGTCTATGGATTGCATAAAAAATAAAATCATTTTTGTATGGCAATTTCATCAAAAGAAATATTTGTTTGCTCTAAAAAAAATTTAAAAAAACAATATATGTAGTACTTTGTTATCTTAAGATAATGTCCAATAAACAGGTCCATAGCAGAAAAGTCAAATTTGCTCTGCTCCAGAAGAGGGTTTAAAGGGGTGTGAAGAGCTGAGCTGGTTAAGAGCTTCTGATCCTGAAATAATTAATCGTCTGATTTTATTGGTTCTGTAATATTTTCAGTAAATTCATTACAAACATTTGGGAACCCCAAAAGATAAGGTAGACTTGTACCTTTCAGTGACGCATGGAAATGTGCGTAACCCACCTGTGTCCACTCATTGGTCTGCGTGTCGTAAGACTCCACCGTGTTGAGGTACGTTTGGCCGTCATATCCGCCCACAGCGTACAGCCTATCTCCGAGCGCGCAGACTCCAACGGCATCCCTGGGAACGCTCAGCGGGGCCACTGTTGTCCAGTTGTCCGTTTTAGGGTCATATCTTTAATTGGAGAAAAGTATTGTGAGGTCAGTTTTGTAAGCAATACCAGTATAAGAATTAAAGTAGACCCAACATCAAAGTTGAATATGCTCATGTCACTTCTTATGGGGTGCCAACAAGGGATGAGCTGAACTGCCTTGGGTTGCCAAACCCAAACCCCATAGAAGTCAACTGGTGCCAAATCTGTCAAATCAAAAATGTCAATTTTTCTGGGCTAATAGGCAAAGGGCTTTCAAAAAAGCAAAAAAATCAAAAAAACAGCATGGGGTGGGGGGCGGGTATGGTTTGGGTGGTCACTACTCTGGGGAACAACCACCAATGCAAAATTTTAACAAAAAATCGGGGGGGTACCTTGCCGGGGGGGGGGGGGGGCCCTTTGCAAAGCACTTTGTGCCCCATGGTGAAGAGGAAAAGGACCTCTTCCCCCAAAATTTGGCAATGATGTAACCCCTTTGATCCTGGCCTATTCTATACAGAGGTGGCTCTCTAATTAGGCAAATTAGGCGGTCGCGAGGCCCCTGTGAGTGCGAGGCCTTAGGCGACCGCCTAATTTGCCTAATTTGCCTAATTAGAGGGCTGTCTTTGTATAGAATAGGCGAGGATCAAAGGGGTTAATTCGCCTGTGATCAATACTTATGCTCCGCCTCCCCCGCCTGCCACCAGGATGGACTGGCCAATTGGCCACTGCCTAAGGGCTCTGGGCAAATCATGGAGCATCCCGGTCTGGTGGCAGCAGGTGCGGGCAGCGGGACAGCAAAGACCTCTACTATATATGACCAGTTGACATCAGTGGTTGGTAAGGACATGGTGGGTGCAAACAACCATTGACGGTTGGAAGCTGCCATGTCCCATCCACGCTGGACGCCCTAAATGTCTGGCATTCAGATGACGGTCCGGACAGCCAGTGTTCAGTCCTGACTTACAATTGGACCAGACATTGAGCTCATCCCTAGTGACAACGCTCTGTCTCTGCATTCCAACTGTGCTTCTGAGTTATTTCCTTGTTGAATAGGCTTCCATTGGAGACTACAGGTGGGTGTTTCAAACCATGTTACACAGACACGGTCCACTGTTGTTACCATTGGGAAAC
Organism: Aquarana catesbeiana; assembly: GCF_042186555.1. Taxonomy (NCBI): domain Eukaryota; kingdom Metazoa; phylum Chordata; class Amphibia; order Anura; family Ranidae; genus Aquarana; species Aquarana catesbeiana. Next base: position 13,634,771 of record NC_133332.1, read on the forward strand.
CCTCCCTGAGAAATGTGATGCAACTATCGCTGGAGAACATGTAGGTGACTGTTTCAAACCATGTTACACAGACACAGTCAACTGCTGTTACCATCAGGAAGCCGCCCCCCCCCCTGTGAGAAATGTGATGCAACTATTGCTGGAGAACATGTAGGCAAGAAGTGGCTGCAAAGTGGGGGCAATCATTTATTGTCTCCCAGCTCCTTAGCGTGTTAACCAGCATCAAGTCATGGTGCTTTGTATGCAAAAAAACCCCCAAAAAACTACAGTATCAGGCTTTATTATTGAACGTTGTTATGCACACTAAAAGTTGAGAGACAGTGTGTGAAATCAAGGACTTGACAGGGCAGTAACTGTCAGATGTCAGTTGACCTTGTAACCTCTTGTGTCAATCTGGAGAGACACAGTCAGCGTAAATTGAGTCAAATAAAAATGAAAAGGAATCCTGTAGGCAGGTGCAGTTCATTTTTTCCACAGCAGGTGGCGCTCGGCTGTAGTGGCACTGTTGCTGGAGAGATAATCAGAAGGAACAAGGTTCCTCTATGGTTTCCTGGGTCACTGGGAAAGCTATCCTATTGGATCCTGCCCCACATGACTCAAGTAGCCATCTTGGGTCAGGCAGAGCCTCTTTAAGCTAGAAAATAAACACAGAGGGTGCATCAGCCTTGTGAATTATCTTTGTGACAACTTTTTTGAACAAAATAAAAACAGATGTTTACTCACAAACTGTATGATTTGACAAGCACAACAATGTCCAGAGATTACTGGACATCCAGGTCAACCAAAGATGTCCCAACCTCACGAAGACCCTCTGAATGGCTAACACGTTTCGAGGAGAGATTCCCTCTTCCTCTTAACCATTGCATAGACTGTTCTTATAGACCATATAGTTGACATCACATGACAGCCCAACAGAAGACTCCTCCCACTCGCAGGTGGGTGTGTGTAACATATGTCATGTGCAAAACAATATACGTATAGCAAACCGTAATGCAAAACACGTAAATTCAGCAATTCACATCCATAATGCATCAACGTCCATCCACCATGGACGTCAAGGTCCATAATGCTGGCAGTCAATCCACTCCATCTAAAGACATACCCATTCATGTGTTGGTCCATGATTTGGTGCAAACTCTGGCCTCATTATGGACCTTGGCTGTCCCACCAGGCTTGTTACATAGTTACATAGTTACATAGTAGGTGAGGTTGAAAAAAGACACAAGTCCATCAAGTCCAACCTATGTGTGTGATTATGTGTCAGTATTACATTACATATCCCTGTATATTGCGGTCATTCAGGTGATTATCTAATAGTTTCTTGAAGCTATCAATGCTCCCCGCTGAGACCACCGCCTGTGGAAGGGAATTCCACATCCTTGCCGCTCTTACAGTAAAGAACCCTCTACGTAGTTTAAGGTTAAACCTCTTTTCTTCTAATTGTAATGAGTGGCCACGAGTCTTATTAAACTCTCTTCTGCGAAAAAGTTTTATCCCTATTGTGGGGTCACCAGTACAGTATTTGTAAATTGAAATCATATCCCCTCTCAAGCGTCTCTTCTCCAGAGAGAATAAGTTCAGTGCTCGCAACCTTTCCTCATAACTAAGATCCTCCAGACCCTTTATTAGCTTTGTTGCCCTTCTTTGTACTCGCTCCATTTCCAGTATGTCCCTCCTGAGGACTGGTGCCCAGAACTGGACAGCATACTCCAGGTGCGGCCGGACCAGAGTCTTGTAGAGTGGGAGAATTATTGTTTTATCTCTGCAGTTGATCCCCCTTTTAATGCATGCCAATATTCTGTTTGCTTTATTAGCAGCAGCTTGGCATTGCATGCCATTGCTGAGCCTATCATCCACTAGGACCCCCAAGTCCTTTTCCATCCTAGATTCCCCCAGAGGTTCTCCCCCCAGTGTATAGATTGCATTCATATTTTTGAAACCCAAATGCATTATTTTACATTTTTCTACATTGAACCTCATTTGCCATGTAGTCGCCCACCCCATTAATTTGTTCAGGTCTTTTTGCAAGATTTCCACATCCTGCGGAGAAGTTATTGCCCTGCTTAGCTTAGTATCGTCTGCAAATACAGAGATGGAACTGTTTATCCCATCCTCCAGGTCGTTTATGAACTAATTAAATAGGATTGGTCCCAGCACAGAACCCTGGGGGACCCCACTACCCACCCCTGACCATTCTGAGTACTCCCCATTTATCACCACCCTCTGAACACGCCCTTGTAGCCAGTTTTCAATCCATGTACTCACCCTATGGTCCATGCCAACGCACCTTATTTTGTACAGTAAACGTTTATGGGGAACTGTGTCAAATGCTTTTGCAAAATCCAGATACACCACGTCTACAGGCCTTCCTTTATCTGGATGGCAACTCACCTCCTCATAGAAGGTTAATAGATTGGTTTGGCAAGAACGATTCTTCATGAATCCATGCTGATTACTGCTAATGATATCATTCTTATTACTAAAATCTTGTATATAGTCCCTTATCATCCCCTCCAAGAGTTTACATACTATTGATGTTAGGCTAACTGGTCTGTATTTCCCAGGGATGTTTTTTGGGCCCTTTTTAAATATTGGTGCTACATTGGCTTTTCTCCAATCAGCTGGTACCATTCCAGTCAATAGACTGTCTGTAAAAATTAGGAACAACGGTCTGGCAATCACCTGACTGAGTTCCCTAAGTACCCTCGGATGCAAGCCATCTGGTCCCGGTGATTTATTAATGTTAAGTTTCTCAAGTCTAATTTTAATTCCGTCCTCTGTTAACCATGTAGGTGCTTCCTGTGTTGTGTCATGAGGATAAACACTGCAGTTTTGGTTACTGAAGCCCCCCGATTCACTCGTGAAGACTGAGGAGAAGAATAAATTCAATACCTCTGCCATCTCCCCATCCTTTGTAACCAGATGTCCTTCCTCATTCTTTATGGGGCCAATATGGTCTGTCCTCCCTTTTTTACTGTTAACATACTTAAAGAATTTCTTGGGATTTTTTTTGCTCTCCTCCGCTATGTGTCTTTCATGTTCTATCTTAGCCATCCTAATTGCACCCTTACATTTCTTATTGCATTCTTTATAAATTCTGAATGCTGTGGATGATCCCTCAACCTTGTATTTTTTGAAGGCCTTCTCCTTTGCTTTTATATGCATTTTTACATTGGAGTTAAGCCATCCAGGATGTTTGTTCGCTCTTTTAAATTTATTACCCAATGGGATACATTGGCTAATGCCCTTATTTAATATGCTCTTAAAGCAAACCCATCTCTCCTCTGTATTCTTTGTTCCTAATATTTTATCCCAATTTATGCCTTTTAGCAAGGTTTGTAGTTTAGGGAAGTTGGCTCTTTTGAAATTCAGTGTCTTTGTGTTCCCTTCATGTCTCCTATTTGTGTGATTTATACTGAAACTAATTGACCTGTGATCGCTGTTACCTAATTTGCCCCGTATTTCCACATCTGTTATCAGGTCTGTATTGTTGGTAATCAGTAGATCTAGTAATGTTTTATTTCTAGTTGGTGCGTCTACCATCTGACCCATAAAATTGTCCTGCAAGACATTAAGGAACTGGCGAGCCTTAAATGAATGCGCGGTTCCCTCCGCCCAGTCTATGTCTGGATAATTAAAATCCCCCATTATGATAACACTTCCCATCCTTGCTGCTAATCCAATTTGTGATAGGAGATCCGTCTCCACTTCCTCCCCCAGGTTAGGGGGCCTATAGCATACTCCCAGTATTATTTTCCCCTTAGCTTCATCCCTTTGGAGCTCTACCCATAAAGATTCCACCTCCTCCCTAGCCCCCTCAGTGATGTCATCTCTCACATTCACTTGTACATTATTCTTGATATATAGGCATACCCCTCCCCCTTTTTTACCCTCTCTATCCTTGCGGTATAGGGTATACCCTTGAATGTTTGCCAGCCAATCATGAGAGCTGTTGAACCAGGTCTCTGAAATTCCCACAAAATCCAAATCCTCCTTGTACAACAGTATCTCTAGTTCACCCATCTTGTCCGCCAGGCTCCTGGCATTGGTGAACATGCCACATAGTTTAGACCGGTCGCATATTGTCCTCGTATTGGGTGTTTCAAGATTGCAACTTGGACTTGCTACTATACTCACCTTGTGTTTTTGTGCTTTGGTTAACCTACCACTAATGCCCCCAATACTACCCTCTGGAATATCTTCCGCGCTGGCTATCACTGTCTCTGGACCCTCCCCCCCATCGCCTAGTTTAAAAACCCCTCTAACTTTTTGGCCATCTTCATTCCCAGCAGATCTGCACCCTCCTCATTTAGGTGCAGTCCGTCCCTTCTATAGTACCGGTTACCGACTGAGAAGTCGGCCCAGTCCTCCAGGAACCCAAACCCCTCCTTACTACACCAGCTCTTCAGCCACTTGTTTACTTCCCTAATCTCCCTCTGCCTCTCTGGTGTGGCTCGATGTACCGGTAGTATTCCTGAGAACACTACCTTGGAGGTCCTTTTCCTCAATTTAGCTCCTAAGTCCCTAAAATCGTTCTTTAGGACACTCCATCTGCCTCTGACTTTGTCATTGGTGCCAACGTGCACCATGACAGCCGGGTCTTCCCCAGCCCCTCCCAGTAATCTGTCCACAAGATCCGTGATGTGCCGAACCCGAGCGCCCGGTAGACAACATACTGTTCGGCGCTTCAGGTCTTGGTTACAGATTGCCCTCTCTGTCCTTCTAAGAATTGAGTCCCCTACCACCAGAATCTGTCTTTCCTTTCCCTTTGCTGCCCCCCCACTCTCACTGGAGGAGTTCTTCCCCTGGCAGCTAGGAGAGTCCCTCATCTCCAGCAGTGCTGGTCCCTGACTGGTTTCACCAATGTCACTCAATGGAGCGTACTTATTGGGATGCTCCAGTCCTGGATCGGCCTCCCTGGCACTTCCCCCTCTACCCCTCCTAACTGTCACCCATCTACTCTTTGCTAGTGCCTGCACCTCTTTGTCTCCACCCGCCTCTGTGCTGGCCCCTGCCAGCACCTGCCGTGTACATTCCTGGCTCACCTTTAGTATGGAGGGACTTCTCAGTGCTGACAGTTGCTTCCCCAGATTCAGAACCTGGGCTTCCAGGGAAACAATGTGCTTACATTTTGCACAGCAGTATTCGCCCTCGATCGGATGATCAAGGAACGCATACATGCGGCAAGATGTACAAAGAGTCGCCTCTCCACACCCGCTGGGCATCGTACCTATTAAATTTAGTGAGGATTTGGGGATTTTACCCTGTCCAAATTACCTAACAACTAGCTTCCTGGCACTAATACTCAAGACAATACACAGGTACACGACAAGACAATACACAGGTACACAATACACAAGTACTAACGATCCACACACACTACTCAGACAACACTCAGATACTCACACTACACAGGTACTATGACCCCTGTTATAACCTCCTGTTTTAAACTCTTGTTTTTAACTCCCACTTAATCCAGCTCCACTTACACCAAGCTCCACAGCTTCAAACTGAGCACGCTCAAACTGAGTCCTACAACAAGTTAAATAGGCACCTGGGAGCAATTAACCACACCCCTTAATTGATAGACTGATGAAACAGAAAAAAAAAAAAAAAGCTATTTAAAAAGTGACAGCAAAAGGCAAATTAAAAACTAAAAGGAAAAGTCCCCAAAATGCAACCCAGCAAACACCAACAGACAGCAGCAATACACACACCAGACAGCAGCAATACACACACCAACAGACAGCAAGACTTGTATACTCTAACACTTGTTTTTAACTCCCACTTAATCCAGCTCCACTTACACCAAGCTCCACAGCTTCAAACTGAGCACGCTCAAACTGAGTCCTACAACAAGTTAAATAGGCACCTGGGAGCAATTAACCACACCCCTTAATTGATAGACTGATGAAACAGAAAAAAAAAAAAAAAGCTATTTAAAAAGTGACAGCAAAAGGCAAATTAAAAACTAAAAGGAAAAGTCCCCAAAATGCAACCCAGCAAACACCAACAGACAGCAGCAATACACACACCAGACAGCAGCAATACACACACCAACAGACAGCAAGACTTGTATACTCTAACACTTGTTTTTAACTCCCACTTAATCCAGCTCCACTTACACCAAGCTCCACAGCTTCAAACTGAGCACGAGTTGTGAACTGTTGTTGAAATACAAGTTCTATTGCATTTGCCCATGTGAATTACTGTCTCTGCACAACACCTACAATCACCCAACCATGGCAGGGAAGAAAATCATTTAGACATTCCAACCCTTCCATTCTTAAAAACAAAAACAAAAAATTATCGCCTTCCCTACCAGCTTCTGGTGACCATACAAGACATGAGGAGGTATCTACCCCAGTCTTGGTCACAGACAATGAAAAACTGACACAACCAAAATGTTTTGCCCATAGTTGGGCCTTAAACAATACTTCTGTTTGTTGATAATGATTGATGATCATGATGATGATTATGACAATAATGACTACGATGCAAAAAGTTTACAGTTTACAGTTAAACTCTCCAATTCATCCACCATGTCAGTACATAAGAAGGCGTCTCTCTCCATTTTCTCACCTCTCCACACAGTCTGACAGGCGGGAACAATGGTTGGATGCCGGGGCGTCATGTCCTCCAACAGCGTAGAGAAATCCGTTGTATGTGGCCACTCCTACGCCTCCCCTCCTCTTGGACATCGGCGCGCACATGCTCCACTTGTTTGTGTGTGGATCAAAGCACTCCATGGACTTTAGACAAGAACTGCCATCCCTGCCGCCCACTGCATACAGCCTGAGGGGGGAAATCAATAGAAGTGTGTTAGTCTTCTGAATCATAGAAGATGGACAACCATTAGTCATAGGATGACCCTACTGGTTTAGTGGTTATAGTTCTCCAGGGTTTTACAGGCTCAGTGGTTTTAGTCCAACAGGGGTCTACTGGCTCAGTGGGTATAGTTCCCAAGGGGTATACTGGCTCAGTGGTTATAGTTCCCAAGGTTATACTTGATCAGTGTTTATAGTTCCCCAGGGGTCTACTGGCTCAGTGGCTATAGTTCCCAATGGTCTACTTGATCAGTGGTTATAGTTCCTCATAGATTTACAGGCTCTGTGGTTATAGTTCCCATGGGTCTACTGACTTAGTGGTTAGAGTTCCCAGAGGTCTACCGGTTCAATGTTTATAGTTCCCCATTGATCTACAGGCTCTGTGGTTATAGTTCCCATAGGTCTACTGGATCAGTGATTATAGTTCCCTGTGGGTCTACTGGCTCTGTGGTTATAGTTTCCAGGGGTCTATTGACTCAGTGGTTATAGTTTCCAGTGGTCTATTGACTCAGTGGTTATAGTTCCCAGGGGTCTACTGGCTCAATGGTTATAGTTCCCCATTGATCTACAGGCTCTGTGGTTATAGTTCCCAGGGGTCTACTGGCTCAGTGGCTATAGTTCCCAAGGGTCTACTTGATCAGTGGTTATAGTTCCCCATAGATTTACAGGCTCTGTGGTTATAGTTCCCATGGGTCTACTGACTTAGTGGTTAGAGTTCCCAGAGGTCTACCGGTTCAATGTTTATAGTTCCCCATTGATCTACAGGCTCTGTGGTTATAGTTCCCATAGGTCTACTGGATTAGTGATTATAGTTCCCTGTGGGTCTACTGGCTCTGTGGTTATAGTTTCCAGGGGTATACTGGCTCTGCATTTATAGTTCTCCATAGGTCTACTGGCTCTGTTGTTACAGTTCCCAAAGGGTCTACTGGCTCTATGGTTAAAGTTCCCAGGGGTCTACTGGCTCTGTGGTTATAGTTCCCCAAGTATCTACAGGCTCTGTGATTATAGCTCCCATTGGTTTACAGGCTTTATGGTTATAGTTCATATTAGTCTACTGTCTGTGTTTATTGTCCCCAGGGGTTTACCGGCTCTGTGTTTATAGTCCCCCATGGGTCTACTCTGTGGTTATAGTTCCCAGGGGTCTACTAGCTCTGTGGTTTTAGTTCCGCAGGGTCTAATGGATAGCTCTGGGGTTATAGTTCCCCAGGGTCTAATGGCTCAGTGTTTTTAGTTCCCTAGAATCCAGAAACTCTTCTTGCCATTTTTGGTCATTTTCCTAAATATCAAAGCACTGGCCCCTTTGTCTCTTGCAAGGGGCACCATCAGAGTCCTGGCAGACAAGTGACTAGATCTACTGTGTACCTGAAAAGGACTCTGCCAAGTGCCTGCAGAGATCACATGACTGGTCAGCTCACACTGGATCAAGTGACTGGAAGGGTTGGAAACAGTTCAGAGATTCCAGGAGAGGGTAAGAAATTCTGGCATCATGTGTATGTTATATTTTTTCTAAGAAGAAATTACATTTACAGAAAAGATCCACTTCAAATTTCCTTTTAAAGCATACTATGTACCACGTGTCCATCTAGTTTCATTGCTGATTCTAAATCATGGCTGAAAGAGCTATGGCATCTCCTCAGATGGGAGTTTAAACATTAAAATCACCACAAAATGTACTGTTCATCGCTCAGAGATCATACAATCATATAAATCCTAGGGTCTGTGCAGTTCTTGGCTGTGTTTACAAATGTCTGACATTATATTACCAAAAGTATTGGGACACCTGCCTTTACACGCACATGAACTTTAATGGCATCTCAGTCTAATGCCCCGTACACACGGTCGGATTTTCCGATGGATATTGTGTGATAGGACCTTGTTGTCGGAAATTCCAACGTGTAGGCTCCATCACACATTTTCCATCGGATTTTCCGACACACAAAGTTGGAGAGCAGGATATAAAATTTTCCGACAACAAAATCCGTTGCCGGAAATTCCGATCGTGTGTACACAAATCGGACAAAGTGCCACGCATGCTCAGAATAAATAAAGAGATGAAAGCTATTGGCCACCGCCCCGTTTATAGTCCCGACGTACGTGTTTTACGTCACCGCGTTTAGAATGATCGGATTTTCCGACAACTTTGTGTGACCGTGTGTATGCAAGACAAGTTTGAGCCAACATCCGTCGGAAAAAATCCTAGGATTTTGTTGTCGGAATGTCCGATCAATGTCCGACCGTGTGTACGGGGCATTAGTCCGTAGGGTTCAATATTGAGTTGGCCCACCCTTTGCAGCTATAACAGCTTCAACTCTTCTGGGAAGGCCGTCCACAATGTTTAGGAGGGTGTCTATGGGAATGTTTGACCATTCTTCCAGAAGTACATTTGTGAGGTCAGGCACTGATGATGGACAAGAAGGCCTGGCTCGCAGTCTCCGCTTAGCAAGACTTCTGGTTCCCAGGTGTCTTCTATACAGGTAACATGTCTTCTATAAAAGTAACGAGCTAAGATTAGGAGCGCTTTCTTAAAAGCTTCTAATCTCAGCTTTTTACCTGTATAAAAGACACCTGTCCACAGAAGCAATCAATCAATCAGATTCAAATTTCTCCACCATGGCCAAGACCAACGAGCTGTCCAAGGATGTCAGGGAGAAGGTTGTAGACCTAAACAAGGCTGGAATGGGCTACAAGACCATTGCCAAGCAGCTTGGTGTGAGGGTGACAACAGTTGGTGTGATTATTCGCAAAGGGAAGAAACAAAAAAAAAAATCAATCTCCCTCGGTCTGGGGCTCCATGTAAGATTTCACCTCGTGGAGTTTCAATGATCATGAGAATGGTGAGGAATCAGCCCAGAACTACACGGTAGAATCTTGTCAATGATCTCAGCTGGGACCATAGTCACCAAGAAAACAATTGGTAACACACTACGCCGTGAAGGACTGAAATCCTGCAGCTTCTGCAAGGTTCCCCTGCTCAAGAAAGCACATGTACAGGCCTGTATGAAGTTTGCTAATGAACATCTGAATAATTCAGAGGAGAACTGGGTGAAAGTGTTGTGGTCAGCTGAGACCAAAATCAAGCTCTTTGGCATCAACTCAACTCGCTGTGTTTGGAGGAGGAGGAATGCTACCTTTGACCCCAAGAACACCATCCCCACCGTCACACATGGAGGTGGAAACATTATGCTTTGGGGTTGCATTTCTGCTAAGGGGACAAGACAACTTCACCACATCAAAGGGACGATGGACGGGGCCATGTACTGTCGTATCTTGGGTGAGAATCTCCTTCCCTCAGCCAGGGCATGGAAAAATGGGTTGTGGATGGGTAGTGCAGCATGAAAATTACCCAAAACACATGGCCAAGGGAACAAAGGAGTGGCTCAAGAAGAAGCACATTAAGGTCCTGGAGTAGCCTAGCCAGTCCCCAGACCTTAATCCCATAGAAAATATGTGGAGGAAGCTGAAGGTTTGAGTTACCAAACGTCAGCCTCAAAACCTTAATGACTTGTAGAGGATCTGCAAAGAGCAGTGGGACAAAATCCCTCCTGAGATTTATTTTTATTTTGTATTTATTTAAGGTACTTATATAGCGCCGTCAATTTACACAGCGCTTTACATATACATAGTTCATTCACATCAGTCCCTGCACTTAAGGAGCTTACAATCTAAGGTCCCTAACTCACATTCATACATACTAGGGCCAATTTAGACAGAAGCCAATTAACCTACCAGCATGTCTTTGGAGTGTGGGAGGAAACCGGACTACCCGGAGGAAACCCACGCAGGCACAGGGAGAACATGCAAACTCCAGGCAGGTAGTGTTGTGGTTGGGATTCAAACCAGCGACCCTTTTTACTGCTAGGCGAAAGTGCTACCCACTACACCACTGTGCCACCCATGTGTGCAAACCTGGTGGCCAACTACAAGAAACGTCTGACCTCTGTGATTGCCAACAAGGGTTTTGCCACCAAGTACTAAGTCATGTTTTGCGAAGGGGTCAAATACTTATTTCGCTCATTAAAATGCAAATCAATTGATAACTGTTTTGAAATGCATTTTTCTGGATATTTTTGTTGTTATTCTGTCTCTCACTGTTAAAATAAACCGACCATTAAAATTATAGACCGATCATTTCTTTGTCAGTGGGCAAATGTACAAAATCAGCAGGGGGTCAAATAATTTTTTCCCTCACTGTACAGTAATCCTGACACCTTCACTCTGTACATTACACAGTCCTGACACCTGCATTCTTTATAATGCATAATCCTGACACCTTCACTCTGTATGGTACATAATCCTGACACCTTCACTCTGTATGGTACATAATCCTGACACCTTCACTCTGTATGGTACATAATCCTGACACCTTCACTCTGTATGGTACACAACCCTGACACCTTCACTCTGTATGGTACATAATCCTGACACCTTCACTCTGTATAGTACACAACCCTGACACCTTCACTCTGTATGGTACATAATCCTGACACCTTCACTCTGTATGGTACATAATCCTGACACCTTCACTCTGTATGGTACACAACCCTGACACCTTCACTCTGTATGGTACATAATCCTAAAACCTTCACTCTGTACATTACACGGTACTCACACTTTCCCTCTGTATGGTACACAACCCTGACACCTTCACTCTGTATGGTACATAATCCTGACACCTACACTATGCATGGTACATAATCCTGACACCTTCACTCTGTATGGTACATAATCCTGACACCTTCACTCTGTATGGTACATAATCATAAAACCTGCACTCTGTACATTACACAGTACTGACACCTTCACTCTGTATGGTACATAAACCGAGCACCTTCAATCTGTACATTACACAGCCCTGACACCTGCATTCTTTATAATGCATAATCCTGACACCTTCACTCTGTATGGTACATAATCCTGACACCTACACTATATATGGTACATAAACCGGGCACCTTCACTCTGTACATTACACAGTCCTGACACCTTGACTCTGTATGGTACATAATCCTGACAGCTACACTATGCATGGTACATAATCCTGACACCTTTACTCTGTATGGTACATAATCCTGACACCTTCACTCTGTATGGTACATAATCCTGACACCTTCACTCTGTATGGTACACAACCCTGACACCTTCACTCTGTATGGTACAGAATCCTAAAACCTGCACTCTGTACATTACACAGTACTGACACTTTCCCTCTGTATGGTACATAATCCTGACACCTTCACTCTGTATGATACATAATCCTGACACCTCCACTCTGTACATTACACAGTCCTGATACCTGCATTCTTTATAATGCATAATCCTGACACCTTCACTCTGTATGGTACATAATCCTGACACCTACACCATGCATGGTGCATAATCCTGACACCTTCACTCTGTATGGTACATAATCCTGACACCTTCACTCTGTATGGTACATAATCCTAAAACCTGCACTCTGTACATTACACAGTACTGACACTTTCCCTCTGTATGGTACATAATCATGACACCTTCACTCTGTATGGTACATAAACCGAGCACCTTCAATCTGTACATTACACAGTCCTGACACCTTCCCTCTGTATGGTATATAATCCTGACACCTGCACTCTGTACATTACATAATCCTAACACCTGCACTCTGTATGCAGGCTCAAGTTCGATCCCTTAGGGTATACTGTACATCTACTGTACTTTTTGTTGAAAAAAAACACAAAAAATGAAAAAGACAAAAAAAGAAGAGTGTTGGGGACCTTGGCCAGTTGAAATCCTTAGTTCTAACACAGTTCCCAGTCCGCAGACGTTCGGCCTAATCTGTGTCAGATCTTCATACATCTACAGAATCCTGTCCTCACGCCGCGTGCCAAGACCGGCCAGTCCTATTTTTAGTGATTTCCTGAATGAAAAGTGATAAAGCGATAGAGATGGGTTAATGGCGAGTTTATATCTCCGGAATAAACAGCTTGTGATTGAGGGACTGTTCAACAGCTGCATAAATAATCAGCCGGAGAGACGGCGGAGCTGAATGGCGACGTTAGAGGAGTCATTAATGGCGCAGCTGCATCCCTACACAAAGGGCACATGAAAGAAAAGATATTCTACAGCAATTAAGAAAAGGAGGTTAGAGGAAAAAAAAAAAATCTGCTGCAGTCGCAATTCAGGAAAAAAAGTGCTTAGTGCGAAAACGCCACAGCAGATATTAAATGCCCTCCAATTACTTCATGGATTTAAAGGGCCGCCTAACCTCAAATTACAAGTTTTCTTCATAGAACTAATTCTGGTCACAAGCGTTCGCAAACCAATAATTCTATATTATCAGACGAAGGTGATACTGCAGACCGCCAGGCTGTACAGCCGCGGCCAAAAGTTTTGAGATTGACACAAATATTCATTTTTCTCACAAAGCCTGCTGCCTCCGTTTTTAGGATGGCAATTTGCACATACTCCGGAACGTTATGGAGAGCGATCAGATGAATTACAATTAATTGCAAAGTCCCTCTGCCATGAAAATGAACTTAATCCCATAAAAAAAAAAACATTTCCACTGCATTTGTGAAGAAGGCTTCAGGGCACCCAAGAAAGTCCAGCAAAGGTGCCAGGACCATCTCCTACAGTTGTATTCAGATGCGGGATCGGAAGGGCACCACCAGGGCAGAGCTTGCTCAGGAATGGCGGGTGTGAGGACATCGGCACGCACCGTGAGGAGAAGACCTTTGGAGGATGGTCTGGTGTCAAGAAGGGCAGCAAAGAAGCCACTTCTCTCGAGGAAAAACATCAGGGACAGACTGATATTTTTCAAAAGGGATAGAGATTGGACTGCTGAGGACTGGGCTAAAGTTGTTTTCTCTGATGAATCCCCTTTCCGATTGTTCGGGGCATCTGGAAAAAACCTTGTCCGGTAGAAGAAAAGGTGAGCGCTACCATCAGTCCTGTGTCATGCCAACAGTAAAGCATCCTGATCTCTCTGTCAAAATTGATGGCACAACTATCAGCCCATCCCCACATGCCAAGGTCCTAGGATTAGTCCTGGACTATGAACTCTCCTTTAAGCCATACGTTCTAATCACTGTCCAAATCTTGCTGCCTCAACCTCTGGAACATCCCCAAAATACGCCCCTTTTTAACCAATGACACAACAAAGCTCTTAATTCACTCCCTGGTCATCTCTCGCCTCGATTACTGCAACTCCCTTCTCATTGGCTCACCTCTGCATACTCTACCCCCCCCCCCCCTTCAGTCCATCATAAGTGCTGCGGCCAGACTCATCCACCTTACCAATCGCTCTGTCTATGCTACTCCTCTCTGTCAATCCCTCTACTGGCTTCCGCTCACCCAACAAATTAAATTCAAAATACTAACAACTACCTACACAGCCATCCACAACTCTGCCCCCCAGCTACATTACTGACCTAGTCTCAAAATAGCAACCTAATCGTTCTCTTCGTTTTTCTCAAGACCTTCTGCTCTCTAGCTCGCTCATCACCTCCTCCCATGCTCATCTCCAGGACCTTTCCAGAGCCTCTCCAAGCCTGTGGAACTCCTTACCCCAATCTGTCCGTCTATCTCCTACTCTATTAGCTTTTAGACCAGTGGTTCTCAAACAGGATTCCGTGGAACCCTAGGGATCCTCCAGAGGTTGCTAGGGGTTCCTTCAGCATAGGGCAATTTCTGCCTCTCAGATAAGTTCCCGCTCACACCATTGATCTTTTTAGCTATCTGTAAGGAGGTAATTCTTCCCAATGACCACAAGTGTAAGGACCATACTTCCTACTGACCATCACACTAATGTATCATGAGTTGTAGATTTCTAATTTTTAGCAGGGGTTCCCCGAGACCAGAGAACTATTTTTAAGCGTTCCTCTGTGTTGAAAAGGTTGAGAAAGGCTGTTTTAGACGATCCCTGAAAACCCTCCTCTTCAGAGAAGCCTATCCTACCCACACCCAAATATTGTATTTTCATTTTGTCCATCTGATCATTCCCCAAAGCTACTACCGTTTGTTCCACTTGACCCTCCCTTCTAGATTGTAAGCTCTAATGAGCAGGGCCCTCTAATCCCTCCTGTATTGAATTGTATTGTAATTGTACTGTCTTCCCCGATGTTGTAAAGAGCTGTGCAAACTGTTGGCACTATATAATTCCTGTATAATAATAATAATAATAATCCTGAGACCATTCATGTGTGGAGTTGCTTCTCAGCCAAGGTAGTGGGCTCACTCGCAATTTTGCTTAAGAACATTGCCATGAATAAAGAATGGTACAAAAACATCCTCCGAGGGCAAATTCTCCCAACCATCCAAGAACAGTTTGGTGAGGAACAATGCCTTTTCCAACATGATGGAGCACCTTGCCATAAGGCAAAAGTTATAACTAAGTGGCTTGGGGAACAAAACATTTTGGGTCCATGGCCAGGAAACTCCCCAGACCTTAATCCCATTGAAAACTTGTGGTCAAATGAAACCCCACAAATTCTGACAAACTCCAAGCATTAGTTATGCAAGAATCGACTGCCATCAGTCAGGATGTGGCCAGGAAGTTGAGTGACAGCGTGCCGGGGCGAATTGCAGAGGTCTTGAAAAAGAAGGGTCAACACTGCAAATATTGACTCTTTGCATAAACTTCATGTAATTCTCAATAAAAGCCTTTGAGACTTATGAACGCTTGTAATTATCCTTCAGCATCCCATAGTAACATCTGACAAAAATATCTAAAAACACTGAAGCAGCAGACTGTGAAAATTAACTTTTGGCCACGACTGTATATACTGTGTTATCATTTATTTTATTCTTCATACTAGTTATGGTTAAGTGAAATTGAGAAATGTCCTTTCCCCAAAATGTTGGTGGGGTCAATGAGAAAGCTGAAATTAGGCCAAGTTCACACTGGTGCGACACCACGAAAGTCGTGCTACTTAAATGTCGATCTGACTTTGCCCTGCGACTTCAGTCCAACATCGATTTGACTTCCATCATGTGACTTTAACGAACTGGATATGATTATGATCCGACTTTGAGATGGGTGCGACTTTGGTCTGGTATGGATTTTGAGAGGAAACCCCACGGCAAAATGTAAAAAAAAAAATGGCATGGGGTCCCCCCCACAAAATCCCTACCAGACCCTTATCCAAGCATGCACCCTGGCAAGCCAGAACAAGGGGGGCCGAGCGAGTGCCCCCCCCTCCTGAACCATACAAGGCCACATGACCTCAACATGGTGGGTTGCTTTGGGGCAGGGAGGGCTCTGCCCCCCCACCCCAAAGCACCTTGTGGGGACAAGGGCCTCTTCCCGACAACCCTGGGCTGTGGTTGTGGGGGTCTGCGGGCGGGGGGCTTTAACAAAGGGACCCCCAGATCCCGCCCCCCTCCTATGTGAATGAATATGTAGTGAGTGTAGTGTAAGAAAAACAGGAGGCAGTTTTTGACAAGTCCTTTATTAAAAATGATTAACGTCCCCTGCGGTAGCTCCGGCGTCAATCATGATGGCTGCCGCCGCCGACCCGATAAAAAATAATTAAAATGCTCCTCCCCCGACGCTGTTCTGGCAGCTTCGGTGTTTGGCAGTTCTTATATAACTTTGGGAAGTTATAGGGAAGCCAAGAAGACAAGAAGGGGCTATGGGGGGATGGTTGGGAGGGCGGTAACAACGCAACTCAACCCGGCTATTTTTTCTGCCTGCCAACTGCAAGTGTAAATTAGGCCTTAGGATCTTAATTTTGCACTAATACAGGGCCGATTACTTAGAACCCCCAAACATTATATATACTTTTTTAAATGTATGCAAAATAAACCCCTGTTTTTAATGCATACTGTTAGACAGGATAACTCGGTTGCAGGTTGGTCAGTAAGTTGAGCAGGGAATTTCTTTAGTTTTGTTTTGTATATTTTTTTTTTAGCACAGGCCCCGTAGAAAATTGAATTAATTGAAAAAAAATGTAATTAATTGAAAATTAGGAAAGATTTGTTTGCAACGAAGTGCATATAAGGGACGCCCCTTTGGATTTTTCAGGCAGAAACAGAGTAGAGAGAGTATTAACCATAAAAGGCAACAGCAGTGCCAACTTTATTAGTATACAAAAAATGGAGTAAAAATGTCTGGAAAGACAGGACAAACATATACAATCAATAATAGGTGTCTATACACAGAAAAAAAAAAAATATATATCAAAGACATATAGGGCATGAATAAATAATGTCACCCAAAGCCAGCAACCCAAACTATCCACCTGGATAAGGTAGATCTAGTAGGGGTGGGTGGCTAATTGCAAAATTCCCAACATGTTTCGGAGGAGACCGTAGTCACATTAGTGTATTCCTTCTTCAGGGGAATTGTTTTACATATAGATGGGTAGAATTATTTCTTGTCTCTGGAACATAGATATAAACATCAATGAGTAACATAGTATGTTACTCATTGATGTTTATATCTATGTTCCAGAGACAATAAATAATTCTACCCATCTATATGTAAAACAATTCCCCTGAAGAAGGAATACACTAATGTGACTACGGTCTCCTCCGAAAACATGTTGGGAATTTTGCAATTAGCCACCCACCCCTACTAGATCTACCTTATCCAGGTGGATAGTTTGGGTTGCTGGCTTTGGGTGACATTATTTATTCATGCCCTATATGTCTTTGATATATATATTTATTTTTTCTGTGTATAGACACCTATTATTGATTGTATATGTTTGTCCTGTCTTTCCAGACATTTTTACTCCATTTTTTGTATACTAATAAAGTTGGCACTGCTGTTGCCTTTTATGGTTAATACTCTCTCTACTCTGTTTCTGCCTGAAAAATCCAAAGGGGCGTCCCTTATATGCACTTCGTTGCAGACAAATCTTTCCTAATATTATGTAGGATGATGGCAGTATTATTGCACATCAGCATGGTTTCTCTTAATTTTATCTTTTAATTATCTAAAAATTAAAAAAAATTAAATTGAAAATTTAATTAATTGAAAAAAACATAAATGTAGTAAAGTTTATTAAATGTCCGGTTTGTAGTGTCAATGAGTTCGGCAGACAAGGGGGAAAGGTGGCCTTTGCTTGAATCTCTGCATTTGGATCCACATATAAGTGCAAACTGATTTTTTTTCACATCTGAAGACGCCTGTGTTCAATTCATCTCGACTACTTCAGCATCCGGAAGATTTACCCCCTCCTCCTCCTCCTTTCATGACCAGGCCATTTTTTTCGATACGGCACTGCATTCCTTTAACTGACCATTGCGCGGTCGTGCGACGCTGTACCCAGATAAAATGTATGTCCTTTATTTCCCACAAATAGAGCTTTCTTTCGGTGGTATTTGATCACCTCTGCGTTTTTTATTTATTTATTTATTTTTTCATAAATTTATTTTTTGCGCTATAACTATTATTATACAATTTTAAAGAATAAACAATATTTTTGTATTGTTTTCGCAAGGGATGTTTACATTTCTTGCGATAGCAATACAAGTGTATTTTTTTAAAGGGACAGTGTTCGCGTGCGGTGGTGAATGCATACGTGTGTAACTCTCTCATACTGGTCACTGGAAGTTCAACATGGCACTGAAAGAACTCTCTGAGGATCTGAAAAAAAAAGAATTGTTGCTCTACATAAAGATGGCCTAGGCTATAAGAAGATTGCCAAGACCCTGAAACTGAGCTGCAGCACGGTGGAAAAGACCATACATCGGTATAACAGAACAGGTTCCACTCAGAACAGACCTCACCATGGTCCACCAAAGAAGTTGAGGTCACGTGTTCAGCATCATATCCAGAGGTTGTCTTTGGGAAATAGACGTATGAGTGCTGCCAGCATTGCTGCAGAGGTTGAAGGGGTGGGGGGTCAGCCTGTCAGTGCTCAGACCATACGCCGCACACTACATCAAATTGGTCTGCATGGCTGTCGTCCCAGAAGGAAGACTCTTCTAAAAATGATGCACAAGAAAGCCCGCAAACAGTTTGCTGAAGACAAGCAGACTAAGGACATGGATTACTGGAACTATGTCCTGTGGTCTGATGAGACCAAGATAAACTTATTTGGTTCAGATGGTGACAAGCGTGTGTGGGGGCAACCAGGTGAGGAGCACAAAGACAAGTGTGTCTTGTCTACAGTCAAGCATGGTGGTGGGAGTGTCATGGTCTGGGGCTGCATGAGTGCTGCCGGCACTGGGGGGCTACAGATCATTGAGGGAACCATGAATGCCAACATGTACTGTGATATACTGAAGAGCATGATCCCCTCCCTTCAGAGACTGGGCCGCAGGGCAGTATTCCAACATGATAGCGACCACAAACACACCTCCAAGATGACCACTGCTTTGCTAAAGAAGCTGAGGGTAAAGGTGATGGACTGGCCAAGCATGTCTCCAGACCTAAACCCTATTGATCATCTGTGGGACATACTCAAACAGAAGGTGGAGGAGTGCAAGGTCTCTAACATCCACCAGCTCTGTGATGTCATCATGGAGGAGGGGAAGAGGACTCCAGTGACAACCAGTGAAGCTCTGTTGAACTCCATGCCCAAGACTGTTAAGGCAGTGCTGGAAAATAATGGTGGCCACACAAAATATTGACACTTTGGGCCCAATTTGGACATTTTCACTTAGGGGTGTACTCACTTTTGTTGCCAGCTGTTTAGACATTAATGGCTGTGTGTTGAGTTATTTTGAGGGGACAGCAAATTTACACTGTTATACAAGCTGTACACTCACTACTTTACATTGTAGACAAGTGTCATTTCTTCAGTGTTGTCACATGAAAAGATAGAAGAAAATATTTACAAACAGTGAGGGGTGTACTTACTTTTGTCAGATAATGTACGTAAACCATGTTTACACCACGCATTATTATTATTATAATACAGGATGTATATCACGCCAACAGTTTATGCAGCCACATGTGAGGTATCGGCGCAAACATTAGAGCGAGAGCAATAATTCTAGCACTAGACCTCCTCTGTAACTCTAAAAAAGTAACCTGTAAAGAATTTTAAAGCGTCACCTATGGAGATTTTTAAGTACCGTAGTTTGGCGCCATTCCACGAGCGTGTGCAATTTTAAAGCTTGACATGTTAGGTATCTATTTACTCGCCATAACATCATCTTTCATATTTTACAAAAAATCAGGTTATATATTTTGTTTTATTTTGTTTTTTTCAATTAATTAAATTTTCAATTTAATTTTTTTTTTAATAATCAATGTTACTCATTGATGTTTATATCTATGTTCCAGAGACAAGAAATAATTCTACCCATCTATATGTAAAACAATTCCCCTGAAGAAGGAATACACTAATGTGACTACGGTCTCCTCCGAAACATGTTGGGAATTTTGCAATTAGCCACCCACCCCTACTAGATCTACCTTATCCAGGTGGATAGTTTGGGTTGCTGGCTTTGGGTGACATTATTTATTCATGCCCTATATGTCTTTGATATATATATTTATTTTTTCTGTGTATAGACACCTATTATTGATTGTATATGTTTGTCCTGTCTTTCCAGACATTTTTACTCCATTTTTTGTATACTAATAAAGTTGGCACTGCTGTTGCCTTTTATGGTTAATACTCTCTCTACTCTGTTTCTGCCTGAAAAATCCAAAGGGGCGTCCCTTATATGCACTTCGTTGCAGACAAATCTTTCCTAATATTATGTAGGATGATGGCAGTATTATTGCACATCAGCATGGTTTCTCTTAATTTTATCTTTTAATTAATTGAAAATTAAAAAAAATTAAATAGAAAATTTAATTAATTGAAAAAAACAAAATAAAACAAAATATATAACCTGATTTTTTGTAAAATATGAAAGATGATGTTATGGCGAGTAAATAGATACCTAACATGTCAAGCTTTAAAATTGCACACGCTCGTGGAATGGCGCCAAACTACGGTACTTAAAAATCTCCATAGGTGACGCTTTAAAATTCTTTACAGGTTACTTTTTTAGAGTTACAGAGGAGGTCTAGTGCTAGAATTATTGCTCTCGCTCTAATGTTTGCGCCGATACCTCACATGTGGCTGCATAAACTGTTGGCGTGATATACATCCTGTATTATAATAATAATAATGCGTGGTGTAAACATGGTTTACGTACATTATCTGACAAAAGTAAGTACACCCCTCACTGTTTGTAAATATTTTCTTCTATCTTTTCATGTGACAACACTGAAGAAATGACACTTTGCTACAATGTAAAGTAGTGAGTGTACAGCTTGTATAACAGTGTAAATTTGCTGTCCCCTCAAAATAACTCAACACACAGCCATTAATGTCTAAACCGCTGGCAACAAAAGTGAGTACACCCCTAAGTGAAAATGTCCAAATTGGGCCCAAAGTGTCAATATTTTGTGTGGCCACCATTATTTTACAGCACTGCCTTAACCCTCTTGGGCATGGAGTTCACCAGAGCTTCACAGGTTGTCACTGGAGTCCTCTTCCACTCCTTCATGACGACATCACAGAGCTGGTGGATGTTAGAGACCTTGCGCTCCTCCACCTTCCGTTTGAGGATGTCCCACAGATGCTCAATAGGGTTTAGGTCTGGAGACATGCTTGGCCAGTCCATCACCTTTACCCTCAGCTTCTTTAGTAAGGCAGTGGTCATCTTGGAGGTGTGTTTGTGGTCGCTATCATGTTGGAATACTGCCCTGTGGCCCAGTCTCTGAAGGGAGGGGATCATGCTCTTCTTCAGTATATCACAGTACATGTTGGCATTCATGGTTCCCCCAATGATCTGTAGCTCCCCAGTGTCGGCAGCACTCGTGCAGCCCAAGACCATGACACTCCCACCACCATGCTTGACTGTAGACAAGACACACTTGTCTTTGTACTCCTCCCCTGGTTGCCCCCACACACGCCTGACACCATCTGAACCAAATACGTTTATCTTGGTCTCATCAGACCACAGGACATGGTTCCAGTAATCCATGTCCTTAGTCTGCTTGTCTTCAGCAAACTGTTTGTAGGCTTTCTTGTGCATCATTTTTAGAAGAGTCTTCCTTCTGGGACGACAGCCATGCAGACCAATTTGATGCAGTGTGCGGCGTATGGTCTGAGCACTGACAGGCTGACCCCCCCACCCCTTCAACCTCTGCAGCAATGCTGGCAGCACTCATACATCTATTTCCCAAAGACAACCTCTGGATATGACGCTGAGCACGTGCACTCAACTTCTTTGGTTGACCATGGCGAGGCCTGTTCTGAGTGGAACCTGTCCTGTTATACCGCTGTATGGTCTTGGCCACCGTGCTGCAGCTCAGTTTCAGGGTCTTGGCAATCTTCTTATAGCCTAGGCCATCTTTATGTAGAGCAACAATTCTTTTTTTTTCAGATCCTCAGAGAGTTCTTTCAGTGCCATGTTGAACTTCCAGTGACCAGTATGAGAGAGTGACACACGTATGCATTCACCACCGCACGCGAACACTGTCCCTTTAAAAAAATACACTTGTATTGCTATCGCAAGAAATGTAAACATCCCTTGCGAAAACAATACAAAAATATTGTTTATTCTTTAAAATTGTATAATAATAGTTATAGCGCAAAAAATAAATTTATGAAAAAATAAATAAATAAAAAAAACGCAGAGGTGATCAAATACCACCGAAAGAAAGCTCTATTTGTGGGAAATAAAGGACATACATTTTATCTGGGTACAGTGTCGCACGATCGCGCAATTGTCAGTTAAAGGAATGCAGTGCCATATCGAAAAAAATGGCCTGGTCATGAAAGGAGGAGGAGGAGGGGGTAAATCTTCCGGATGCTGAAGTAGTCGAGATGAATTGAACACAGGCGTCTTCAGATGTGAAAAAAAATCAGTTTGCACTTATATGTGGATCCAAATGCAGAGATTCAAGCAAAGGCCACCTTTCCCCCTTGTCTGCCGAACTCATTGACACTACAAACCGGACATTTAATAAACTTTACTACATTTATGTTTTAATATAAAATATCAAACAAACTCATAGATGTAGCTATCCATTTTACAGATGCCCCTGAAAATTGGCTTTGCGTGCCCACCGTGCCCACCGTACCGCCCGTGCCTTGGTTTTCTGACTCCTGACGTAGGACATCGTTCTGTTGCATATCTGCCTGCGGGGGGCGCTGTAATCCAGGATTATCCTGAGCTGGAGATATTTTCTGTTATCTGTAGAATTCTGTGGTTGGAAAGTCAGGTCCCCCCCCCCCCCCATTGTTGGAGGTTCTTTGTTAGCAGCCAGTTATTGTTTCCGGACCCTTATCTCATCTCTCCATGTCTGCTTCATGTGTGCAGAATGAAGGGGCAATGCTGGGGACAGCTCTGCAGACTTCTTCTGCCACCCGAGTATTATCTGCTATGCTAAACTGCAACAAATGCAGTGATTTCTAATGGAATGTATACTGTTTTTATATATATAGATATATAGATATATATAGATATACACACACACACTCACCGGCCACTTTATTAGGTACACCTGTTCAACTGCTTGGTAACCCAAATTGCTAATCAGCCAATCACACGGCAGCAACTCAATGCATTTAGGCATCTAGTCGTGATGAAGACGGCTTGCTGAAGTTCAAACCGAGCATCAGAATTCCTTGGCTCTGGTTGAATGACACACACATATGTCTAACCAGCCATTGGTTCACATCCGAGGGGACTTTTGTTGTGTATTAGCACTTGCACTTTACCTACAAGGACCTAGTCTACCCACTCATGTAGCCAATCCAGCTCTGGAATTCCAGTGAAATTGTATAGACCCGGGTCTCTAGTGACTTTAATTGATGAGTGTGAGTGCATGAATGCATGAGATATATGTGTAATGTCTGTGGTGGCCACCAGCACACAATAGGACGTTTATCTGCCCTATTTTTTAAATACACATGGTTGTTGGATTATGTTTCTACATATTGTGACACAATAAAGTTTTTGTAGGTTCAACTGTTTGTTCTTGAGCGGACCATCTTTTTTTTTTTTTGGGGGGGGATCTCCTCTTGACCCCTTCCTTTCCTTTCTTATATATGCTTTATGGTCCATTGAACAACCGTTTGACAGCTAGTCAGCTACATACCACTGAGTTATATGATTAATGATACGGGTGACATGAGAGGCATATTAATCTGATTAATTACCACAGTGGGAGGGAATTCCCCTCCCCCCGTTTGTCACCCTAGAACCTACTATTGGATGACTTTAAGGTGTCCTTCTCCCCCTTTCTTTTCATGGGGAAGAAAGGGGGGATTTAAGTGACTTTGAACGTGGCGTGGTTGTTGGTGGCAGACAGGCTGGTCTGAGTATTTCTGGGATATTCACACACAACCATCTCTCGGGGTTTACAGAGAATGGCGGGGGAAAGAGAAAATATCCAGTGAGCAGCAGTTGTGTGGAGGAAAATGCCTTGTTGAGGTCAGAGGAGAATGGGCAGACTGGTTCCAGATGATAGAAAGGCAACAGTAACTCAAATAACCTCTCGTTACATCCAAGGTATGCAGAATATCATCTCTGAACGCACAGCACATCAAACCTTGAAGCAGATGGGCTACAGCAGCTGAAGATCACACCGGGTGCCACTCCTGTCAGGTAAGAACTGGAAACTGAGGCTACAATTGGCACAGGATCACCAAAATTGGACAATAGAAGATTGGAAAAACGTTGCCTGGTCTGATGAGTCTGGATTTCAACTGCGACATTCAGATGGTGGGGTCAGAATTTGGCGCATGGATCCATCCTGCCTTGTATCACCGGTTCAGGCTGGTGGTGGGGGTGTAATGGTGGGGGGTATATTTTCTTGGCACACTTTGGGCCCCTTAGTACCAATTGATCATGGTTTACACACCACGGCCTACCTGAGTATTGTTGGGGACCATGTCCATCCCTTTATGACTACAGTGTCCCCATCTTCTGATGGCTCCTTCCAGCAGGATAATGCTCCATGTCACAAAGCTCCAATCATCTCACCACTGGACAATGAGGTCCCTGTACTCCAATGCCTCCACGCTCACCACATCTCATCCAATCGGAATGGCAGATTCAACATCATGGATGGGCAGTCGACAAATCTGCAGCAACTGTGTGATGTTATCATGTCACTATGGAGCAAAATCTGAGGAATGTTTCCAACACCTTGTTGTATCTATGCCACCAAGAATGAAGGCAAAAGGGGGTCCAACCCGCTACTAGCAAGGGGGACCTAATAAAGTGGCCGGTGAGTGGATATAGTTCTAAATCTGAACTCCAGGCTGATCCAGTAAAAGAAACAAATTCAGCTCTGTAATTAATTCATTATGAAATGTATTTTTTAAGTTTAGTTAAAAAACTATTTTTTTCTCTGCAGCTTTAGTTACATTGCTTATCTGTAACGAAGGACGTCCCACAATGAGCAGGCTGCTGGATTCTGTAGAAATCTTCACTGCGGGGCTGCCCCGTCCTCTTCCTGCTTCTGAAGTTCAGCACCGGTAAGAGGACAGGGCGGACCTGCAATGACGATTTCCGGGGCTGTGGGGGCTAAATAGCTTCAGGTCTCCAATTCAGTTGCACTAAAGATGATCTGAAATGGGGTGAGGTGATGTCATCAGCCTGCTGCAGGCAGGGTAAAACAAATACTCAGTCTCCTCCCTCGCTCCTCCCTCAGACTGGTACATTGTAACTTTGTAGCAAGTCATAAGATGAAAGGCTGCATCAGGGGCTGATCCTTCAGACACTTTTTGAACATAACCAAGAACTGAAAAGGCACCAGGGTTTACACAATTGTGTCGTCTGTGAGCCTGCATCTCAGTCCTGGAAGTGGATGGTGACCCTGGATGATGCCTAAATAAAGATAGAGCTGTCCTTCTGGACAGAAAAGCACTGAAAAGCACATCCATTTGACAAAAAAATATATCTGATGCTAGATCCACTTTAACTTTAATGCACCGCTTTTAGAGCCCCAAGAAGTTCTATGCAATTGATGCGCATTCGTTTACAGAAAGTTACCCTCATCACTTTCATTAGGCCTACAAGATACCTTCATAGCATATTTAGTGGAAATGCTGAGTGTGCGCTGCTTACTGAAGACTGGGGCCACATGCAAAGATTTCGGGAACTCTGTCGACACGGCTGAGGGCCACTGTAATGAGCAACTGGGAACTGTAGGCACCAGATGGAACTTACTGTAACCGCTCACTATATGGCCAAAAGTCGTGGACATCAAACCATCAGAAGTCCTATGCAATTGATGTGCATTTGTTTACAGAAAGTTACCCTCATCGCTTTCATTAGGCCTACAAGATACCTTCATAGCATATTTAGTGGAAATGCTGAGTGTGCGCTGCTTACTGAAGACTGGGGCCACATGCAAAGATTTCGGGAACTCTGTCGACACGGCTGAGGGCCACTGTAATGAGCAACTAGGAACTGTAGGCACCAGATGGAGCTTACTGTAACCGCTCACTATATGGCCAAAAGTCGTGGACATTTAACCATCAGACTTACACAATTTAATCAAAAGTACGTTGCCCACTCCTAAAAATGATGGAGTTCAGGTTTTTCCAATGAAGGGCCCTGGTAATACTTCATCATACAAAGACATTGTAGGCAAATGCAATTGTGCTCTTCCAACTTTGTGGTAAAAGTTTAGTGAAGACCCTTTTCTGTTCCAGCTTGACTGTGTACTGAGTACAAAGCTAGCTCCATAACAACATAGTTTGACCAGTTTGGTGTGGTGGAAACTCAAGTGGGCTTGCAAGAAATGTTAGATCTACAGCATAGCAAGATAAGTCGAGTACATTATGGGCTTCCAACCCTGTAGTAACATTTTGGTGAAGACCATTTTCTGTTCCAGCATGACCGTGCCCCTGTATAAGCCAGCGCCATAAAGTCATGGTTTGGCCAGCTTTATGTGGAGGAATATTAATAGAAGAGATTTCTCCACATCAAGCTGCCAAAGTCCCAAATCTGCCTGTGTCTGTGTAAGCAAGTGTTGGCTATGTGGAGCCCATCAGCTGCTGTTGGCCTCTTTGGCTTAGGATATGAGGGGAGCAAGTATGAGCTCCACATGGCCAGCACCTGCCTCCACAAACACAGGCAAGTTTGGGACTTTGGAGCTGCACTCTTCTTTTGAGTTTCCTCCACCACAAGCTGGTCAAACCATGTCTTTATGGACCTGTTTGATTGCTTGTGGCATCGCTCAAAAGTAGAGGTGAAAGGATATCCCTGAGTCCCAAGACAGGCTTGTCCTGATACCAATCCATCAGGTTAGTAAATGTAAAGGGTTGCCGCTGCTCCTGACCAGGTGACTAAACGATAAGGAGTGGTCTCAGCCTACATGTCTCCACCAAATGATGCATTTCGCCCCGCCCACTGGGGCTTAATCATAGGGTCGGGTGGGGCGACAGGGAAGGGTCAGGGGGAGTATCAGCAATCCTTTCCTCTTTACATCTGTTTATTGAGCTGGCTTTGAACACAGGGGTACGGTCATGTTGGAACAGAAAAGGGTCTTCACAGACACGGGCACATTTTGGACTTGGGAGCAACAGTTCTTCTTTTGAGTTTCCTTTAGGTAAGACTGGTTCTTGGCTTTTGATATAGAGAATGTCAAGCAGCCTGCAAGCACCCAGGCCTCAACCCTGCTGAAGACCCTTGGGATGAACTGAAATGGCAATGGCAAGCCAGATCTTCTTATCAAACAAGGGTACCTGACCTCAAAAATGTTCTTTTGGCCAAATTAACACAAGTATCCGCAAACACTCTCCAAAAACTTGTAGAAAGAGTTAAGGGAGCAACTCAATATTAATATCCATAATTTTGGAATGGGATGTTCAACCAGGTCATGGGTGTGATGGTCAAGTGTCAACAACCTATGGGACATATAGCATGCAAGTTTAGTTTATTATAGTTTCCATGGTCTACAAAGAAAGTTAAGGTTTCCTTCCAGAATGTTTAATGATAAATAAAATGTTATTAGTTAAAATATTGTAACAATAAATTAATACAATTGTTATTGTAGTAAGCCATTTTTAAGGTCTTTGTATTGGTCCCTGGGCCAACATGAACCTTCATTGACTGCACCGGCAGTGTTCCAATATCGTGAAACTCCTACAGTATAGTGGACCTGCCTTATGCACAACTCACTTGTTATTCAAAGCTGCCACTCCAACCGTGCTTCTGGGGGTTGTCATGCTGGCGACATAATTCCATTGTCGTGCTTGAGGGTCCCACCGCTCCACTGTATTAAGGTAGCTCCATCCATCATGGCCGCCCACGGCGTACATTGGACCTTCCAGCACCGCCACCCCTGCAAATCAGTTGAGAAGAAATTGACAAACGCAAGTTTCATCTACTCTTGTATCAGCAACCCGAGCGCTCAGACATTCCGTACAAGATCCATAAATCACACGAATAGCTGATCTAATCAAGGCTAATTAAACAAGTGTAAATGAAAGTGATTATTTCTCTGCAGACGCACGGAACGCCGTGCGTTTAATCATCTCCGTGTGGAATAAACATTATTAATTTAAGAGTTTGAGGCCGGGAGTGGGTGGTTGTGTGTGCGCGGCCCGCTTCCTGTGTCGCACTAAAATGTATTTAAGTTCTCTAAAGATCTATAGCCGATGTATTATTTATAAACTTTTCCTAATTAGTCTCTCACAGAGGAAACCCACGCTGCTTGTTGATGGATTAAGTCTGCCCTTCACCGAGCGTGAACCGGAGATTTCCTGTCCCTGCAAACTGGCCTACAGTGTGCTGACTGAGCGATTCTGAGGCCAATGTGTCCATCCTGGGGACAACAGATTGACGCTCTGCTAACTTCAGAAGCTACGCTAGTAAAAAAAAAAGTGGCTTGGTGATAGGGAAAGTGGAGGCATAACAAGAGCAAAGTTCGTTAACAGTCTACCCAGAAATTCAATCTTTAATAAGAGTGGAGTCTGGATAACTGAGCCACCCACTCCTACATTTCTTAAAGACTCCACCGATAAGTCCCTACCTACTATGGCTCAGTTCTTGGAATTGTGCTAGTTCAAAGTAGATGTAAACCCAATCACTTAAATCTCATGTAAGCATTAACATATTAACCACTTAAAGCATCTGTTGTCAACTTGCAAGGCAAAGGGGGCCTCAAATGTGGACCCTGGTGGCTCCAAAGGGCCATATATAGTATTTGTTACATGTAATGCTAAAGAAAACTGTCACAGACCAAAGGCTTGCTAGAGGAAATGGTCAGAGATTGTTCTTCAGAAGTGGTTGGACACTGAAGTCATACTATAAGAGACCATCAGAGACTAGGGATGTGTTGCATGAAACCCCTAGACTTTGCTACTACTAAGGCACCTTGACAAATCAATGATCCCTCTACAGACTGCTGAAACTCAAGGGTGCACTTCAAACATCAAAAGGGTCACATGCGGCCCTCAGGCCACAGGTTGGGCACCAGGGACCTAAACCTCCAGACGGCCCTTTGAGTTGGCTTTAATGCCTGGGAGGTGGTGCCATTTCTATATCCACTGCGATTGGCTCTCACATCAATATCATGATCAGGAGCCCGTCACACTGGTTCTCCACCATAAGACCTGACTGAGAACTGTTGGTGACAGTTCAATCATTGTGCTAATCTCAGCACACAACCTCAGATCACTGCGGGCAAATACAGTGCCTTGAAAAAGTATTCATACCCCTTGAAATTTTCCACATTTTGTCATGTTAAACTCAAAAACGTAAATGTATTTAATTAGGGTTTTATGTGCTAGACCAACACAAAGTGGCACATAATTGTGAAGTGGAAGGAAAATGAAAAATGGTTTTCAATTTTTCTTTACAAATAAATTGTGAAAAGTGTGGGGGGCATTTGTATTCAGCCCCAGTCAATACTTTGTAGAACCCCCTTTCACTGCAATTGCAGCTGCAAGTTTTTTTTTGGGGATGTCTCTACCAGCTTTGTACATCTAGAGAAGGAAAATTTTGCAAAATAGCTCAAGTTCTGTCAGATTGGATGGAGAACATCTGTGAACAGCAAGTCTTGCCACAGATTCTCAATTGGATTTAGGTCTGTACTTTGACTGGGCCATTCTAACACATGAATATGCTTTGATGTAAACCATTCCATTGTAGCTCTGGCTGTATGTTTCGGGTCGTTGTCCTGCTGGAAGGTGAACCTCCGCCCCAGTCTCAAGTCTTTTGCAGACTATAACAGGTTTTCTTCTAAGATTGTCCTGTATTTGGCTCCATCCATCTTCCTATCAACTCTGACCAGCTTCCCTGTCCCTGCTGAAGAAAAGTATCCTCACCACATGATGCTGCCACCACCATATTTCACGGTGGGGATGGTGTGTTCAGGGTGATGTGCAGTGTTAGTTTTCCCCCACACATAGCGTTTTGCTTTTAGGCCAAAAAGTTAAATTTTTTGGTCTCATCTGATCAGATCACCTTCTTCCACATGTTTGCTGTGTCCCCCACATGGCTTCTCACAAACTACAAACAGGACTTCTTATGACTTTCTCTCACCAATGTCTTTCTTCTTGCCACTCTTCCATAAAGGTCAGATTTGTGGAGAGCACGACTAATAGTTGTCCTGTGGACAGATTCTCCCACCTGAGCTGTGGATCTCTGCAGCTCCTCCAGAGTTACCATGGACCTCTTGGCTGCTTCTCTGATGAATGTTCTCCTTGCCCGGCCTGTCAGTTTAGGTGGACGGCCATGTCTTGGTAGGTTTGCAGTTGTCCCATACTCTTTCCATTTTCAGATGATGGATTGAACAGAGCTCCGTGAGATGTTCAAAGCTTGGGATATTTTTTTATAACCTAACCCTGCTTTAAACATCTCCACAACTTCATCCCTGACCTGTCTGGTGTGTTCCTTGGCCTTCATCATGCTGTTTGTTCACTAAGGTTCTCTAACAAACCTCCGAGGGCTTCACAGAACAGCTGTATTTCTACTGAGATTAAATTACACACAGGTGGACTCTATTTACTAATTAGGTGACTTCTGAAGGCAATTGGTTCCACTGGATTTTAGTTAGGGGTATCAAAGTAAAGAGGCCTGAATACAAATACCCCCCACACTTTTCACATATTTATTTGTAAAAAAAAATGTTGAAAACCATTTATCATTTTCCTTCCACTTCACAATTATGTGACACTTTGTGATGGTCTATCACATAAAATCCCAATAAAATACATTTACGTTTTTACACAGTTACATAGTTACATAGTAGGTGAGGTTGAAAAAAGACACAAGTCCATCAAGTCCAACCTATGTGTGTGATTATATGTCAGTATTACATTGTATATCCCTGTATGTTGCGGTCATTCAGGTGATTATCTAATAGTTTTTGGTTGTAACATGACAAAATGTGGAAAATGTCAAGGGGTATGAATACTTTTTCAAGGCTCTATATGTGCAGCAGCTAACCCACTTTTTTGTTGCTGCCGCATACATGCATTGCAAAGTGAGCAAGGGGTTATTGTCATTAATGTTGTTCACCATTCTTGATAATATACCACAGAAAGTTCCGAAATATAATATATATATATATATATATATATATATATATATATATATATATATATATATATATATACAGTATTATACATTATAATTTGAATATTCATTCCATAGAAAGGCCTTTCTCAGCCTTTTTAACACGGGCGGACTTGAAATAACTTTCCGGTCTAATGGAACCTTTGCTAAAAACTTGCCATATCTACAACTCATGATGCATTCGTGTGATGGTCAAAGGGAAGAATTCTTCTTACATTTGTGGTCATTGGGAAGAATCTCATCCTTTCAGATAGCTTAAAAGATCAATGGTGTCTCAATGGTTACTTGGAGGAAGAAATTGCAAAGAATCCCTAGCAACCTTTGAAGGAACCTTTGGGTTTCACGGATGACATAGAATAAAACTCATTAAATAGAATACCATTATATTGGCACATTCCCTAATTGGAGGTCACTGTGCAGCATTCACTGTAGACAGTCAACTTAATTGATTGATCAGGTCACTTCGCAATATTGGGCAATAAAACCAGGAGATCCATCACCTCTTACATAAGTTTTCTATTGCTGTCTGTACCCTCGCTTAGGAGATTTATCTTCCCTATTT
This sequence comes from Aquarana catesbeiana, assembly GCF_042186555.1. Lineage (NCBI taxonomy): Eukaryota > Metazoa > Chordata > Amphibia > Anura > Ranidae > Aquarana > Aquarana catesbeiana. Next base: position 13,666,640 of record NC_133332.1, read on the forward strand.
GTCCTGGGGACTAAAGCCACCCGATAACAAAGTGAGGGAAGGTTTTTTTTTTTTTACTCACCTAGTCCATGCCTGTGCGTTGACATTGGCGGCATAACTGACCACACCTTGGTGACTGGATTGAAGCACTCCACAGTGTTGGAGGTTTTCAGGCCGTCGCGCCCTCCAACCACATAAAGCTTGTTGTCGATCACAGCTACTCCAAACTGCAAGCGGCGCCCGCTCATAGTACTGATCTGAACCCAACTGTTTGTCCTCAGATCGTACTTCTCAATGGTTGTGGAACCTGCAAAGAAAAGGGAGACACGTCAGAGGACCATTTCACATCAAGGTTCTTATGTGTCATTCCAGAGGTACTTGAATACTGGCGCTTGTAGGAACAAATTTCTACATCCTATATTTTTCTTTTTAATTAACTTGTATCCTGTAAAATTATCTTGCTGTTTTTCAGAATGGAGTTTAAGTGTGGGGTCTTGGGAAGAACAAGTGACTCCCTTTATCCTAGGGATGTGTGGAAAAATCTTGAAGTGTCCATACTGGATCACAAATACACTATATGGTTAAAAGTATACAAACCTCCCTCCTGGAGACACCTCGAGTTCAGGTGTCTCCAGGGAAGGATACTGTTAATACTCCATCATACAAGACATTTTAGACAACTGTGCTCTTCCAACCTTGTGGTAACAGTTTGGTGAAGAACCTTCTCTGTTCCAGCATGACTATGCACGAAGCCAGCTCCATAAAGGCATGGTTTGACCTAGTTGGTGTGGAGGAACTGGAGTGTAATACACAGAGCCCTGACCTCAACCCTACAGAGCACCTCTGGGATGAAATGAAATGATGATTGTAAGCTAGGCTTTCTCCACCAACATCAGTACCTGACCTCACAAATTTCCGACAGGCACGCCACTCCAAAGTCTTGTGGAAATCCTTCCCAGAGAGGTAGGGCAAATCCATATTAATGACTATGGTTTTGGAATGGGATATTCAACAAGGAGGTAAAAGTGTGATGGTCAGGTGCCCAAAAAACATTTACCCATCGTGATGTACCCATCTTTTTTGCTGCATAGTAAAGTTATAGGGAGGTGAGGTTGGTTGTTGCACCTATACAAGGCACATTTGTAACATAGGGTAATGTTACTGATTGCAGTACTCTTTTCCTTCCACAAGATGGCAGTGTCCCTGTGCTTTGTTTAGCCGAAGACTGACTTTATGCAGGAGCACCGAGGGAGATGTAGTCAAAAGGGGGAAGAAGCTACAATACCCACATATAACGGGGAACAGGAAAAGTTACATATAAGGAAAGCCCAGAAAAGTGCAGCAGTGGAGAAGAGCCCCAACCGGAGTAGGAAGTGCTGTGCTGTGCTGAGCTTGCCAAACTGTTCCTGCTATATTACCAGCTGTTCAAATACTCACCCAAGACACCCACTGTGATCTGGGTTATCAGCGACCTGAGTTGCTGAGGAGGAAGCCCTCCCACCTGCTTCTACCTTTGGTCAATTACAGGAAAGGGGGCCCCCCATCACCCATCCAACCCACAACCGATGAACCTCATGCTTTTAGTTTGCTCAAATATATAAGGAAGAACTCATAGCGCAATATCGCTACAGAAAACAACTCTTTAATTAATTAAAAGTATCCTTTCACAATGTGAACATTTAAAAACAGCGTGTTGAACAAGGAAAAAGACTCGGCTGATCGCCTCCTCGCCTCCTTCCGGGTATCGGAGACACTGGAAGTGACTTCACTGGCCCCGTCCAATGCGTTGCGTCACTTGTCACGTGACATGCATAGTCATGTTGGAACAGGAAGGGGCCATCCCCAAACTGTTGCCACAAAGTTGGGAGCATGAAAATGTCCAAAATGTCTTGGTGTGCTGGCGCCTTAAGAATTCCCATCCCTGGAACTAAGGGGCCAAGCCCAACCCCTGAAAAACAACCCCCACACCATAATCCCCCCTCCACCAAATGATTTGGACCAGTGCACAAAGCAAAGTCCATAAAGACACGGAGGAGCGAGTTTGGGCTGGAGGAAAATGACTGGCCTGCACAGAGTCCTGACCTCAACCCGACAGAACAGAGCTCGACAAAACCCAGGCGCCAGGTCACAATGGTGACTGGAAGTTACAACTCAACACCTTTGAGCGGAGACTGTGAGTCAGGCCTTCTCATCCAACATCAGTGCCTGACCTCACAAAGGCACTTCTGGAAGAATGGCCAAACATTCCCATAGACACACCCCTAAACCTTGTGGACGGCCTTCCCGGAAGAGTTGAAACTGTTATAGCTGCAAAGGGTGGGCCAACTCAATATTGAACCCTACGGACTAAGACTGGGATACCATTATACCATTAAAGTTCATATGTGTGTAAAGGCAGGTGTCCCAATACCTTTGACAATATAGTAAATATATATATATATATATATATATTTTTTTTTTTAATTTATCTATTTACTGTATTTACTGGTTTTAAACTTATTTTATATTTCTTCAGCCTGGTTTCTGGCGTAGGCCAAAATTATGTCATACATCCCAGGAGTCTTCATGGGAAGGGGGGAGAAGGGGCTTTCTCAGCTAAGTACACCCTCCTGCATGCCTGAGCTAAGGGCAGATGGATTCCAGGAAGTAAATGCTATATGAATCATTTGCCCTTAAGACTCCCCCTGCTGGAAAAGCCTGGGGGTGTTTTTTTTTTTTTTTATGTGATTTCTCAACAAAATAAAGCATGGAGACATGGATGGATTGGGGGGGGGGGGTTGCTTTAAATACTATAAATGAGCTAAATGGAATTGTCTGTTTGCGGTGCTGAGATACAGTTTAGTTCTGCTTTGAATTAAATGAGTAATTAGGGTACTTCTAGTTATAGAGAGATCGCTGCTGTGAAGTTTTATCTGCATTCTGTATATTTTCTTGGCTTTCATGCAAATCTATGAGTCTAGAAGAAGCCTGCTATATAAAGCTCTTCACTGATAAAAATAAAGATGACCAACGTCTTTTGTCTTCTGCTTCACACGCCTAAGAAGAAGAGTAGAAACAGATTGAACCGCAGTTAGGTCACATATTGTCAGATCAAATTCACTTTTTTTTTTTTTCATTGTGAGCTACAAAAGAACCTGTGATGAAGGTTTCCAATCAGCTGGGACCAAGGCTTTCCTTTGAGGAACATTTTTCGCTATTGCTGTTTAATAGGACAGGACATCTGGTACCAGCAGAGGTAAGTTTCTTTGATTCCCACTGACATCCAAAATCCACAAAATAATTGGTTAGAAATGGTTGTAAAAGTTTTTTTTTTTACCTTAATGCATTCTCTGAATTCTATATTCAGCCCCCCCCCCACCCCCCTTATACTTACCTGAGCCCAATCTTCATCCAGTACTGTGCCCCCCCGTCTCTTTCCTCACTGGACATGGAGGCAGCAGTGGGTGGGAGCCATTGGCTCATGCGGCTGTCAATCACAGCCAGTAAGGAGACAGCAAGGGGTGGGGCAGGGCCATGCTGTGTGTAAACCCGGCTCGAGATCGAGCCTGCATGAGTGCCCCTAATGCAAACAGCTTGCTATGGGGGCACTCTTCAGGGGGAGGAGCTAGGAGCGCCAGCAAGGGGGACCCCAGAAGAGGAGGATCATGGCTGCTTTGTCCAAAACCATTGCACAGAGCAGGTAAGTATAACATATTCGTTATTTTGAAAAAAAATACGTTTGCAATCAATTTAATTATCTGATTGGGTGTTCTCTTCCTCTACACAAATGACTTGACATGATTGCAGCCACAGTCGGGGGCATAAATCTATGGGAACCCATAGCTAAATTTAAATTTTAATTGACAATGTCAATTCAGACAATAATTGTATATGTAGTTGGAATAGCACCCCACTATTGGTATTAGTTGTAAGAATAGTGCCTCATCATTGGTATCAGTGGGAGGAATAATGCCCCATCATTGGTATTAATAGGAGGAATAGTGCCCCACCATTGGTATCAGTGGAAGGAAAAGTGTCCCATCATTGGTATCAATGGAAGGAATAATGCCCCATCATTGGTATTAATAGGAGGAATAGTGCCCCACCATTGGTATCAGTGGAAGGAAAAGTGTCCCATCATTGGTATCAATAGGAGGAATAGTGCCCCATCATTGGTATCAGTGGGAGGAATAGTGCCCCATCATTGGTATCAGTGGGAGGAATAGTGCCCCACCATTGGTATCAATGGGAGGGATAGTGCCCCATCAATGGTATTAGTTAGGGGAATAGTGCCCCACCATTGGTATCAGTGGGAGGGATAGTGCCCTATCATTGGTGCCAGTAGGAGGAATAGTGCCCCATCATTGGTATCAATAGCAGGAATAGTGCCCCACCATTGGTATCAGTGGGAGGGATAGTGCCCCATCATTGGTATCAGTGGGAGGAATAGTGCCCCATCATTGGTATCAGTTGGAGGAATAGTGCCCCATCATTGGTATCAGTGGGAGGAATAGTGCCCTTATCATTGGTATCAATGGGAGTAATTGTGCCCCATCATTGGTATTAGAGGGAGGAATAGAGCCCTATCATTGGTATCAATGGGGGGAATAGTGCCCCATCACTGGTATCAGTGGGAGGAATAGTGCCCCATCATTGGTATCAGTTGGAGGAATAGTGCCCCATCATTGGTATCAGTGGGAGGAATAGTGCCCTTATCATTGGTATCAGTGGGAGGAATAGTGTCCCTTCATTGGTATCAGTGGGATGAATAGTGCCCCATCATTGGTATCAATGGGAGTAATAGTGCCCCATCATTGGTATCAATGGGAGTAATTGTGCCCCATCATTGGTATTAGAGGGAGGAATAGAGCCCTATCATTGGTATCAATGGGGGGAATAGTGCCCCATCACTGGTATCAGTGGGAGGAATAGTGCCCCATCATTGGTATCAGTGGGAGGAATAGTGCCCCATCATTGGTATCAGTGGGAGGAATAGTGTCCCATCATTGGTATCAATGGGAGGGATAGTGCCCCATCAATGGTATTAGTTAGGGGAATAGTGCCCCATCATTGGTATCAGTGGGAGGAATAGTGTCCCATCATTGGTATCAATGGGAGGGATAGTGCCCCATCAATGGTATTAGTTAGGGGAATAGTGCCCCATCATTGGTATCAGTGGGAGGAATAGTGTCCTATCATTGGTATCAATGGGAGGGATAGTGCTCTATCATTGGTGTCAGTGGCAGAAATAGTCCTTTGTAGCAGTAAGAGGAATAGCACCCCATCATTGATATCAATTGGAGGAATAGTGCCCCATCATTGATATTAGTTGGAGAAATAGTGTCCCATCGTTGTTATTGTTTTGAGGAAAATGTCCCTAATCATTGGTATCAATGGGAAGGATAGTGCTCTACCATTGGTGTCAGGGGCAGATCTAGTCCTTTTATAGCAGTAGGAGGAATAATGCCCCAAGGGCTGGACAGATGCAAGCAAAGGGCCTACATTTGGAGACCATTGCTCAATACACCACTAGTCAAGGACATCTTGGCTTGTTATACACAGTAACATGAAAAGTCTGCAGTATCTGAAGCTAGAGCTTCTTTAATGTTCTTATGTAGAAGATGACGGTGGTTGAGCAACCTGAAAAGATTTAGCAGTCTAATTATTCTTTGGATTTTTTTTATTTCAGAGATTATGGCTCCATCTCTCAAATTAAATTTCCCCCTTCTTCAAAAGACATTTTGGACGCCTGCAAACGGGTTTTTAACATGAAAGATTTTGTTGTAAGATCTCGGTGTGATATGCTGAGTGGATTGTCTGTGTATCTGGCAGAGGTGACACTTCTATCTATAATTCATTATATCTTGTGTAGGATAATCCCCCATCTACACCGTGGGGCTTCTGAGTGCCTCTGTATTGATTGTGTTTGTCTGTCCGTCACTCTGGATGAAGGTGACAAGGGAGGGGGTGGCATATCGCGCAAGGGATCAATGTTAGACCCCCCCGCAAGCACTTTTCTTTGATGGCCTGATGTACTTCGCTGTCATTTCAGACAACTAAAGGCATTGTTCTTCCACGGCTATAATAAAAGGGAGGAGATGTGTCAAGGCAGAGCCAAATCCTACTTGTCCATGTCCCCCCATTCTTCCAAGGTCTTCAAGGTGGAAATTTCGCCCTTGAGAAATTAACTTCCTTTGAAATGCCCTTTAGTATTAACTTAGCTTTTCTCAACCCTTTTGGCATACAGTAACCCCTTGAAATATGTTCAGGTCTCAAGGAACCCCTGCTAAAAATGGTTATACCTTATCTCACAAAAGTGAGTACACCCTGTCACGGACCTGGCCGGGACGGAGGCTGTTGGAGAGGACTGTATGCAAGCCTGTTGCCCACCGATTATGGGCCCTAGCATTTGGGGGAATGGTGCTCTCTGTGAGCTGTATGCCTGGGGACCCTGGGGTTGATGTTACTATGGATTCAGCTCCATGTCCCCCCAAAACACACAGACTCTGGAACCCTTTATATGCCATATTAGAATGGTGACTGATTTATACCATTGGGACTCGTACTGTTAAATGCTAATGTCATCAATTCTGCTATAATGTGTTTAGTGTGGCTCTAAGAGTCTTTTCACCCATTGTTGTTTATGTTAATTGAGAGAGCTGATCACATTAGCCACCAGCACTGGCTAATAGACGAATGGTCTGGGCTGAGGAGGGGGGAGATTGTTGTTTGTATTGTTAATTGTATTAATGTGTGAAGCTCGGTGCCCACAAGACTGTCATCTGGTCTGGGTACATTTTGTAGTAAATTAGGTCATGTTAATTAGGTTAGCTTTGAGTCATCCCTTTTGTATAAAGGTCTGTGAGATCTCAAAATAAAGGCAGTTCTGATGTACTCCAAGACTGGTGTTGTCTAGTTCTTGGGGTTCCTATAGCCAGATCCATTGGACTCGTGTTCCAGAACTTAGGAAGCGGTATATGACGGAAGCACTCAAGCGGAGTGTGGGGCGTTCCGTGACACACCCCTCACATTTTTGTAAATATTTTCTTCTATATTTTCATGTGACAACACTGAGGAAATGACACTTTGCTACAATGTAAAGTAGTGAGTGTACAGCTTGTATAACAGTGTAAATTTGCTGTCCCCTCAAAATAACTCAACACACAGCCATTAATGTCTAAACCGCTGGCAACAAAAGTGAGTACACCCCTAAGTGAAAATGTCCAAATTGGGCCCAAAGTGTCAATGTTTTGTGTGGCCACCATTATTTTCCAGCACTGCCTTAACCCTCTTGGGCATGGAGTTCACCAGAGCTTCACAGGTTGCCATTGGAGTCCTCTTCCACTCCTCCATGATGACATCACAGAGCTGGTGGATGTTAGAGACCTTGCGCTCCTCCACCTTCTGTTTGAGGATGCCCCACAGATGCTCAATAGGGTTTAGGTCTGGAGACATGCTTGGCCAGTCCATCACCTTTACCCTCAGCTTCTTTAGCAAGGCAGTGGTCATCTTGGAGGTGTGTTTGGGGTCGTTATGTTGGAATACTGCCTTGCGGCCCAGTCTCCGAAGGGAGGAGATCATGCTCTGTTTCAGTATATCACAGTACATGTTGGCATTCATGGTTCCCCTCAATGAACTGTAGCTCCCCAGTGCTGGCAGCACTCATGCAGTCCCAGACCATGACACTCCCACCACCATGCTTGACTGTAGGCAAGACACACTTGTCTTTGTACGCCTCACCTGGTTGCCGACAAACACGCTTGTCACCATCTGAACCAAATAAGTTTATCTTGGTCTCATCAGACCACAGGACATGGTTCCAGTAATCCATGTCCTTAGTCTGCTTGTCTTCAGCAAACTGTTTGCTGGCTTTCTTGTGCATCTGAGCACTGACAGGCTGACCCCCCACCCCTTCAACCTCTGCAGCAATGCTGGCAGCACATAATACGTCTATTCCCCAAAGACAACCTCTGGACATGACGCTGAGCACGTGCACTCAACTTCTTCCTCAGAGAGTTGTTTGCCATGAGGTGCCATGTTGAACTTCCAGTGACCAGTATGAGAGAGTGAGAGCGATAACACCAAATTTAACACACCTGCTCCCCATTCACACCTGAGACCTCGTAACACTAACGAGTCACATGACGCCGGGAAGGGAAAATGGCTAATTGGGCACAATTTGGACATTTTCACTTAGGGGTGTACTCACTTTTGTTGCCAGTGGTTTAGACATTAATGGCTGTGTGTTGAGTTATTTTGAGGGGACAGAAAATTTACACTGTTATACAAGCTGTACAGAAGAAAAGATTTACAAAAATGTGTGCGGTGTACTCACTTTTTGTGAGATACTGTATATATATATATATTTTTAAGTAAAATTTATGAAATGAATAATCATGGGCAGAAAAAATTTCAGACCATGAAAACTGTAATGTCTCTTTACATTGGTAGGTGGCGGCAGGGCGGGGACAAGGGGTGGGCTGGAAGGGCAGTTACCCTGGGTACAGTGAAGCAAAGGGGCAAAAAAATGGACGCAGGGTGGTACACCCATTATACAGCATGTATTAATAGTGAGGGAGGGGGGTGCAATTCTGAGTCCTTGCCCTGGGCGCTGGGTGACCTTGTCCCAGTACTGGTTGGTGGAAAAGTGCTGCCTTACAATGAGGGCCAATCCAGGGCCAGAAATAAGGGGTGGGCAGGAGGAGCAGCTTCCAAGAGAGAGTGGCGGGGGGGGGGTGTTTCCAGATCAGAGGCTGGCATCCATTGAGCTGCAGCTTCGTGTCTGTTCTGACCTTTGCTACTGTCACATAATGCTCCAACATGGCCACTCTCCACATCAACCACCCAGAGCTGACATGAAAAACATACCATTTCAGGCACAACTACCTTCTAACTGCTGGAAAGCAAATGATTGGCCGTGAATGTGCATTGCATACTCCACGCCAATCATGGACGGCTTAAAGAAAAGTCCCGCAGCTCACAGGTGAGACAGCATTGGCTGTGATTCGAAGGGTAACCCCAAGGGTGGGTTGCATGCCCTGCCACTGCAGCAGTCACATGTAAAGTGAAAAATTCCAGATAGGCTGCACTCCCACATGGACAGCTTAAGCAAGGGAGCAGAGAATGGGAACAGGGCAGTACACCTATTCTATGTCATGTATTAGCAAAATGACGTAGGGGGGCTCTGTTCTGCATTCCCACCCTGGGCTATGGATGAATCTGTCCAGATATTGCCCCCACCCCACCCCTTATATTGCTGGTGAGTGGGAGAAGGGATGACTTACATTACTTGTATGCAAAAATAATGTCCTCTTACATTGGTGGTCATTGGAAAGAATGCTGGTCAGTAGGGATGAGCTTCGTGTTCGAGTCGAACCCATGTTCGACTCGAACATCGGCTGTTCGATCGTTCGCCGAATTGCGAACGTTATGGGCCGTTCGCGCTAAATTCGTGTGGCGCGTCACGGCCCATAATTCACTGCGGCATCGCAGTGCATTGCTGGCTGATGATTGGCCAAGCATGCACTATGACCCGCATGCTTGGCCAATCACAGCGCCGTCAGTAGAGAGAGCTGTAATTGGCCAAAGCCAGGGTGGCTTTGGCCAATTATGGCTCAGGGGATTTAGTACACACCCCACACTATATAAGGCCGCCTGCACGGCGGCCCTGTGTAGTGTGTGTTCCGGTGTGCTGAGAGATAGAGAGAGAGAGAGACAGTGTCATTTGATTTGAGTTAGATAGATTAGGCAGAACAGTCAGTCAGTTAGCTGCACTTACAGTGTATTGTGTATATATATGCATCCCAGGTGTTGCATATATATATATACACTGTATTCAGTTTAGCTAGATCCGTTCCTGTTATCTTCTATCTAGACTATTTACATTTAATGCAGTGCGTCCTGCTCACAGTGTTCAGCTAGATCCGTTCCTGCTATTTACATTTAGTGCAGTGCGTCCTGCTCACAGTGTTCAGCTAGATCCGTTCCTGTTATCTTCTAGACTATTTACATTTAGTGCAGTGCGTCCTGCTCACAGTGTTCAGCTAGATCCGTTCCTGCAATTTACATTTAGTGCAGTGCGTCCTGCTCACAGTGTTCAGCTAGATCCGTTCCTGCTATTTACATTTAGTGCAGTGCGTCCTGCTCACAGTGTTCAGCTAGATCCGTTCCTGCTATTTACATTTAGTGCAGTGCGTCCTGCTCACAGTGTTCAGCTAGATCCGTTCCTGTTATTTACATTTAGTGCAGTGCGTCCTGCTCACAGTGTTCAGCTAGATCCGTTCCTGCTATTTACATTTAGTGCAGTGCGTCCTGCTCACAGTGTTCAGCTCGATCCGTTCCTGTTATCTTCTAGACTATTTACATTTAGTGCAGTGCGTCCTGCTCACAGTGTTCAGCTAGATCCGTTCCTGCTATTTACATTTAGTGCAGTGCGTCCTGCTCACAGTGTTCAGCTAGATCCGTTCCTGTTATCTTCTAGACTATTTACATTTAGTGCAGTGCGTCCTGCTCACAGTGTTCAGCTAGATCCGTTCCTGTTATCTTCTAGACTATTTACATTTAGTGCAGTGCGTCCTGCTCACAGTGTTCAGCTAGATCCGTTCCTGTTATCTTCTAGACTATTTACATTTAGTGCAGTGCGTCCTGCTCACAGTGTTCAGCTAGATCCGTTCCTGTTATCTTCTAGACTATTTACATTTAGTGCAGTGCGTCCTGCTCACAGTGTTCAGCTAGATCCGTTCCTGTTAAATTCCTACTGACAGGCAGGCTTGTCTGGTTACAGTATATAAAGCTACCTGAAGAAAATTACAGGTGTTCTATTTGATCCTATTAGTACCACAGTCAGGCAGCTAGACTATTTACATTTAGTACAGTGCGTCCTGCTCACAGTGTTCAGCTAGATCCGTTCCTGTTATCTTCCTACTGACAGGCAGGCTTGTCTGGTTACAGTATATAAAGCTACCTGAAGAAAATTACAGGTGTTCTATCCCAGCTTAGTGCAGCTACAGGCCATTAGTATGTCTGGAAGGCCAAGAAGGAGAGGCAGACAGTCACAAGCCAATAAGAGAGGGCAAGCAGGCTCTGTGTCTAGTGCTGGTCGTGGAGATCCTCATCAGCACGTGGCCATGGGACACGCTTGGCCTTTTTTTCGGCAGCTGGCCGTGTTGAGCCGCAACATGCGGAAGACTTGGTCGAGTGGATGACCAAGCCGTCCTCATCCTCCTCATCCTCTCTCACCCATGCCCTGGGTGCTTTGTCTGGCAAAGCAGCGGCCTCTTCCCTCAGCTCAATGTCATCAGTGACTCCTTCCCTAGCTCCACCATGTCCTCATGAGGATTCCCTCGAACTGTTTGACCACAGTGTTGGGTACATGCTCCAGGAGGATGCCCAGCGTTTGGAAGGCTCTGATGACGATACTGAGCTTGATGAAGGCAGTAACATGAGCACGGACAGAGGGGGTGCCCAAGAAGGACAGCAATCTGGCAGTCATGCTCCCCCTGCTGCAGCATACTGCCAGGTTTGCTCCAGTGATGAGGAGGGAGGGGATGATGAGGTCACTGACTCAACGTGGGTGCTTGATAGGAGAGAGGAGGAGGAGGAGGAGGAGGAGGAGGAGGCGGCGGCACATCACCAACGAGGCAGGATGCCCTCCAGGGGCCAGCCTAAGGGCAGCACATTGACTGCATCACACCCCAAAGCTCCACATGTGCAGGGCGCTGCAGTCTCTGCGCGTTATTCAAAAATTTCTTTGGTGTGGGCCTTTTTTGAGACGAGTGCATCAGATCGCACCGCTGCTATTTGCAACATATGTCTCAAGCGTATCTCGCGTGGCCAAAACATCTCCCGCTTGGGTACCACATGCTTGACCAGACATATGTTGACCTGCCATGCAGTTCGTTGGCAAGCGTATCTAAAAGACCCACACCAAAGAACAAAGAGGATCTCTCCTTGCTCCTCATCAGCTGAGATTTCCAACCCCACTAGACCTTCAGTCCTCTCTGAGACCTGCAGTGAGAGGAATGAAGGTGTAGAATTAGGTGTGTCACAGCCAAGTACTTGTGGGCAATCTGCTTTTGGTACACCGACGTCAGATTGTACCAGGCAAATTTCCCTGCCCCAGCTGCTGCACCGCCGAAAGAAGTTTGCTCCCAGCCATCCACATGCCCAGCGGTTGAATGCTAGCTTGGCAAAATTGCTAGCACTTCAACTGCTGCCTTTTCAGTTGGTAGACTCTGCCCCCTTCCGTGAGTTTGTGGAATGTGCGGTTCCTCAGTGGCAGGTACCCAAACGCCACTTTTTCTCACGGAAGGCGATTCCGGCTCTCTACCGGCATGTGGAAGGCAATGTCCATGCCTCGCTGGACAGGGCGGTCAGCGGTAAGGTGCATATTACCGCTGACTCATGGTCCAGCAGGCATGGACAGGGACGTTACCTAAGTTTCACGGCGCATTGGGTGACTCTGCTGGCAGCTGGGAAGGATGCAGGACAAGGTGCAGTAGTGTTGGAGGTTGTTCCGCCACCACGCCTCCAAAATGCTGATTGTGACACACCTCTCTCCTCCACCCCCTCCTCTTCTTCTTCCTCCATGGCCTCTTCCTCGGAACCAGCGGTGCTCCGTAGGCATTCAAGGGGCTACGCAAGTACGCAGGCCAAAAGATGCCATGCGGTGCTTGAGCTGGTGTGCTTGGGGGACAGGAGCCACACTGGGGCAGAGGTTCTGTCAGCTCTGCAGGGGCAGGTTCAGAGGTGGTTGACGCCACGCCAACTTAAGGCAGGAATGGTGGTTTGCGACAATGGCACCAACCTCCTCTCTGCCCTCCGACAGGAACAAATGACCCATGTGCCCTGTTTGGCTCACGTCCTTAACTTGGTGGTGCAGTGGTTCTTGGGCAGGTACCCGGGCTTACAGGATGTCCTGAGGCAGGCCAGGAAAGTCTGTGTGCATTTCCGCCGGTCATATAATGCCAGTGCTCGGCTGACGGACCTCCAAAAGGAGTTTAACCTGCCCAAGAACCGCCTAATCTGTGACATGCCCACCAGGTGGAACTCAACGTTGGCCATGCTGCAGCAGCTGCACACGCAGCAGAGGGCCATCAATGAGTACCTGTGCGACTATGGCACCAGGACAGGGTCAGGGGAGCTTGTTTTTTTTTCCCCACGCCAGTGGGCCATGATCAGGGATGCATGCACTGTCCTGTCACCATTCGAGGAGGCCACGAGGATGGTGAGCAGTGACAGTGCATGCATCAGTGACACTGTCCCCCTTGTCCACCTGTTGGAGCACACGCTGCGTGGAATAATGGACAGGGCACTTGAGGCAGAACAGAGGCAGGAAGAGGAGGACTTCCTTAGCTCTCAAGGCCCCCTTTATCCAGACAGTGTTCCTGCGTGCCCGCCGATCACACAGGAAGAGGACGAGGAGGAAGAGGAGGAGGAAGATTGTGTCAGTATGGAGGTGGAGCCTGGCACTCAGCATCAGCAGCAGTCTTTAAGGGATCAGTCCCAAGAAACACATGGACTTGTACGTGGCTGGGAGGAGGTGGCTGCGGACCATGTCGTTCTTAGTGACCCAGAGGACTCCGGACCGAATGCCTCAGCAAACCTACGCTGCATGGCCTCCCTGATCCTGCAAAGCCTGCGTAAGGATCCTCGTATTCGTGGTATCAAGGAGAAGGACCAATACTGGCTGGCAACCCTCCTTGATCCACGTTACAAGGGTAAGGTTGCGGACCTTATCTTGCCATCGCAGAGGGAGCAGAGGATGAAACATCTTCGGGAGGCCTTGCAGAAAGGTCTGTGCAACGCGTTCCCAGAGACTGGGAGGTTACAAACTCCTGTTTCTGGACAACGTGTTGCTGAGGCTTCGGTCAGTCAAAGAAGGAGCGGTGGAGAAGGTGGCCGTCTGACCGATGCGTTCAGACAATTTTTTGGTCCGCAGCCCCAAGGTATGATCGGTTCCAGCAACCATCGCCAGCGTCTGTTTTACATGGTGCAGGAATACCTAGGGGCAAGATCAGACTTGGACACCTTTCCCACCGAAAATCCTCTGGGTTACTGGGTCTTGAGGATGGATCACTGGCCAGAGCTTGCACAGTATGCAATTGAGCTACTGGCCTGTCCTGCATCCAGCGTTCTTTCGGAACGCACATTCAGTGCTGCTGGAGGCGTGGTAACCGATCACAGGGTGCGTCTGTCCACCGACTCGGTCGATCGGCTGACCTTCATAAAAATGAATGAGTCTTGGATCACCACCAGCTACCAAGCACCTGATGCTGATGTAACCGAATAATTTTTTTTGAAATCTCAGATCCCTTCAAAGACTGCCTATGCTGATGCTGAGTGACTATCCCTGAGTAATTATCCTCTTCCTCCTCAATCATCACGCTGATAGCTTGTAAGAACATTTTTGGTTCTGGGCGCCACCACCAGTGCCTAAGGCACAATTTTTCAGCCCCTGTTTAACAGGGGCGTGTAATTACAATTTTTGATGTAATACTTTGCAGCAGGGCTCGTTCCGGCATTCCAACTAGAGTGTCTGTGAGGGGTTGCAGTGTTGTGGCACCAGCACCAGTGCCTAAGGCCCAATTTTTCTGCCCCTGTCTAACAGGGGCGTGTAATTACAATTTTTGATGCAATACTTTGCAGCAGGGCTCGTTCCTGCGTTCCAACTAGAGTGTCTGTGAGGGGTTGCAGTGTTGTGGCACCAGCACCAGTGCCTAAGGCCCAATTTTTCTGCCCCTGTCTAACAGGGGCGTGTAATTACAATTTTTGAAGCAATACTTTGCAGCAGGGCTCGTTCCTGCGTTCCAACTAGAGTGTCTGTGAGGGGTTGCAGTGTTGTGGCACCAGCACCAGTGCCTAAGGCCTAATTTTTCAGCTCCTGTTCAACAGGGGCATGTAATTACAATTCTTGATCTAATATTTCACAGCAGGGCCCTGTGAGGGCTTACAGTGTTGTGGCCACAGCAACACCTAAGGCCCAAATTTCTGCTGAGTATATAGGGCAGGACCCTACTTTCAAACATCTAACTTACAAACGACTCCTACTTGCAAACGGAAGGAGACAACAGGAAGTGAGATGAAATCTACCCCTAGGAAGGGAAATTCTCTCCTGTAAGAGTTAATATGGGAAAACAATTTCTCCTTTCCACTGATGCTTTCCAATCCTTGTTCCACAAAAAAACCCAAATTTTCAAAAAACATTTTTCATTGGGACAAAAAAGTGAGGTGAAATCTTCTGAAGAGGAGGAAAGACAGCAAAACAAATGTCACAGGGGTGATAACCCTTCCCTATGTTTTCCAAAAAGCTTAGAAAAGATTTTTTGGCTGGAGCTAAACACATTAAAAATGTTCAAAATTACAAACAGATTCTACTTAACAACAAACCTACAGTCCCTGTCTTGTTTGCACCGCCTGTATACTGCTGTTCAGAGTATATAGGGCCTGGTGGCCCCACACCTTTCCTTATTTTAATTTGGGTGCGGGGTTCCCCTTAATATCCATAGGGCCTGGTAATGGACTGGGGGGTACCCATGCCGTTTGTCTCACTGATTTTCATCCATATTGCCATGACCCGACATGACATTAAACCCGCAAGCAGTTTTAAATGAGATTTTTTCCTTTAAAAATGACATTTGGTGCAGGGACTGTTCTAAACATGGGAAACACGCGTCACTTTACAGGCATACTATAGACACCCCCCAGGTACGATATTTAAAGGAATATTTCACTTTTTTTTTTTTACTTTAAGCATCATTAAAATCACTGCTCCCGAAAAAACGGCCGTTTTTAAAAGTTTTTTTTGCATTGATACATGTCCCCTGGGGTAGGACCCGAGTCCCCAAACCCTTTTTAGGACAATACCATGCAAATTAGCCTTTAAAATGAGCACTTTTGATTTCGAACGTTCGAGTCCCATAGACGTCAATGGGGTTCTAACGTTCGTGCGAACTTTCGGTCCGTTCGCGGGTTCTGGTGCGAACCGAACCGGGGGGTGTTCGGCTCATCCCTACTGGTCAGTGTAGGCTACTTATTTTGGTAATCACTGGTCCCATGTCTATGGCTCTGCCATTGGACGTTAGTGCTGAAACTACACAAGCGCTGCCAGGCAAAAGATGATTCTACTACCATTCAAGCTCAAAGAACCCATAGCAACTACCAGGGTTGTACATTCACATCCCCTGAACTTGTGTGTGTGGGGGGGGGGGGGGTACCTTGAATGATCAGTCAGGGGGGTCTAATCTGGGTAACAAATCTCCAAGGTAGCCACCAAAATATATTCAACTGGAGGTCAACACAAGAAAATAGATAGGAGTGCCTCTAAAAGTAGGTTTACAGAAGATGAAACATGAAGGTATAGCCAGGAACATACATGTGTGCAACCACAACATGTCAGTTTGTAAGATAAGGTTTCTCAACTAGGGTTCCTCCAAAGGTTGTTAGTGGTTGCTTGAGCAATGAGTCATTTCTGGCTCTCAGATAAGTTCCCACTGAAACCATTGATCTTTTTAACTATCTGTAAGGGGGAATAGTGCTCCAAGGGCCGGATAAAGGCAAGCAAAGGGCCACATCTGGCCCCCGGGCCCCAGTTTGGAGACCACTGCACTAATGTATCATGAGTTGTAGATATAGTAATTATTAGCAGAGGTTCCCTAAGACTGGAGCTTGTTTCTCTGGATGTCTCTTGTCAAAAGATCTTCTGTAGAACATACTGTTGAGGAATTGCACAGTATCTAAATTTTACTGTTTTGATACAAAATAACAGAACCATAAGGTTATTTTGTATCTATACAGTAACATTTAGATACTGTGCAATTCCTAAACAGTATGTTCTACAGAAAATATTTTGACAAACTATATGCAGATAGACAAGTCCTTCAGCTGCAAATAATCTCTTCCAAGCTAAACTGCCACAGTTGCACATTGGTGTTGTGACGGAACAATCCAGCACCCAGCTTGGGTGCTCCCGTCAAGATATATAGCTTCCTCCAGTCTGGCCCCAGGAACCAGGTTTTATAGCTGAGCACCCCTAGACTATACAGCACTAGCTTAGATGCAAACTGGAACTGGAACTTCTCCAAAAGAGCTTCTCCAACCCAGTCTGCAGGAGGGCCACCATATTCCCTCCGACCATTAACCTGTACAAGATTAATATTATCACCTTTCCATCCACTCCAGAAGGGAAGCTTTATTGTCCTTATTCAATTAATCCAAGCCTTCATCATGTGGTTGTCCATCATTAGAGAATAATCTGCTCTCTTTATGGGCCATAATCAGTAGGTAAGAGGCTTACCCCTAGTCCCCTCCAAAAGCTCCGGTCCTGGTTGAGTCTGTCACATGTGTGTGTGTGCCTGGCTATACCTTTAGGTGACCACTAGCAATTTCAATTTCTGGAAACACGTTACCTCTACCCTTATGCCACGTACACACGATCGGAAATTTGGCTAGCAAAAGACAGATGAGAGCTTTTGGTCGGAAAATGCGACCTTGTGTATGCTCCATCGGACTTTTGCTGGCCGGATTGCAGCCAACAAAAGATTGGGAGCATGTTCTCAATTTTTTGGTCGGAAAAAGTTCCTATCCGAAAATGTGATCGTCTGTAGCAATTCCGACGCGCAAAATTCCTACTCATGCTTGGAAACAATTTGACGCATGCTCGGAATCATTGAACTTCATTTTCTCGGCTCGTCGTAGTGTTGGACATCACCACGTTCTTGACGGTCGAAAGTTCAGCAAACTTCTGTGTGACCGTGTGTATGCAAGACAAGCTTGAGCGGAATCCTGTCGGAAAAGCCATCATATCTTTTTCCGTCCAAAATCCCGATCGTGTGTACGCGGCATTAGAGGCACGCCTATCTATTTTCTTGCATTGCAGTTCTAGGAAACTCTAGAACAGTTGTGTCTTTTCTATTTCTACATTTCTTTGTACCTTTTGTGGCATCCATTCCCCCCACAGCATAGAGGGCCCCCACTGTGGACTTCCTGGGTTTGGTTCGGGGGCTTTGCATCATTGACCGTCTCTCGGGTAGTAGATGGTATTTCATGGCTTCCATCAGGAATTTCTGGCATTCCAGGTCATTGGCAAACATCGGACTGTTCTCCAGGTCTGCAAGAAGCTAAAGCCAAACTTTCGTCAGTCACACACGTGCAATGATAGTTCTTGATAACAAAAAAAGTTCTACTGGTTTATAATGGTCAGGCTCATTAGAAAAAATTGATGGCAAAATTAATAAGGAACAAGAAATAATAATTTTACACTTAGTCACTTTTTTTTTGCTCTAAATGCATGGAAACATATTTTACGTTTTTGTTTTTTTGTGAAAGGGTAGGTGTGAGGAGCACTGGAGTAAAGTTAAAAGAGAATTATGCTTTTTTTTTTGTTTTAACCTAGGTGGATGCAGAATCATTCTGATGCTGCATCTGTCCCCCCACTGTGGATCACAGGATTGAAGTTTGTTCTGCACTGCTGTGACGTCACAAAGCTGGTCTAGGCTGAGGAAAGATCAGAACCATATGGTCGAGAGCCACCCAGGAGCCTGGACTGGCACCTGACTCAGCCTCTCAGCGTTTTGCTGGGAGACTGAGCCAGCAGCTCCCTCCCCTCCCTAGCCAGGTGCTCCAGTGAGCACTAGAGAGGCAGAGCAGAGAGCGGTGACTGACATTCACCATTCTCCTTTCAGACTGGCGGGATAGAACTGATCCATCAGCGTTGTTTGATCGTTCAGTTCTCAGCGGGCCACAGGAGTGCGGAAATGAGCTTTGCCTGTACTTCTCCTTTAATTACTTCAGCTTAAGGCCTTTTCTGGCATTTTTTAAATTTTTTGCTTGAAAATTACTTAGAACCCCCAAACATTAGACATTTTTTCTTAGTAGAGACCCTAGAGAATAAAATGACGATCATTGCAATTTTTTATGTCACACAATATTTGTGCAGCGGTTTTTCAAACCAATTTTTTGAAAAAAAAAATACACTTTAATGATTTCTAATGCAAAATAGAAAAAAAACCATAATATATGACCCAATTTGTTTGGGAAACACATACAAGATGATGTTACGATGAGTAAATAGACACCTAACATGTCACGATTTAAAATTGTGCACACTTCTGGAATGGCGACAAACGACGATAATTAAAATTCTCCATAGGTGACGCTTTAAACATTTTTACAGGATGAGTTTTTAAAGATGTTTTATTGATATTTTAGTGTCAATTTTTGTTTATTAACCACTTCAATACCGGGCATTTTCACCCCCTTCCTGCCCAGGCCAATTTTCAGTTTTCAGCGCTGTCGCACTTTGAATGACAATTGCGCGGTCATGCAACGCTGTACCCAAATTTTTATCATTCCCCCCCCCCACAAATAGAGCTTTCTCTTGGTGGTATTTGATCACCTCTGCAGTTTTTATTTCTTGCGCTATAAACAAAAGAAGACCGACAAGTTTGAAAAAAAAACATAATATCATGATATACTTTTTGCTATAATAAATATCCCAATTTAAAAAAAAACAAAACAATTTTTGTCCTCAATTTAGGCCAATATGTATTCTTCTACATATTTTTGGTTAAAAAAAAATTGCAATAAGCGTATATTGATTGGTTTGCGCAAAAGTTATAGCGTCTACAAAATAGGGGATAGATTTATGGCATTTCTATTATTATTTTTTTTATTAGTAATGGCGGCGATCTGTGATTTTTTTTTTATCGTGACTAACATTGTGGCAGACAGATTGGACACGTTTGACACTATTTTGGGACCATTCACATTAATACAGCGATCAGAGCTATAAAAATGCACTGATTACTGTATAAATGTCACTGGCAGGGAAGGGGTTAACACTAGGGGGGGCGATCAAGAGGTTAAATGTGCTACCTAGGGAGTGATTCTAACTGTAGGAGGAGGGGGCTCACAAGGGGAGGAGACCGATCGGTGTTCCTCTTTACTGGGAACACACAATCGGTCTCCTCTCCCCTGACAGGATGTGTTTACCCACACAGATCCAAGTCCCTGCTCTGTATTACCGGCAATCGCGGGTGCCCGGTGGACAAGGCGGCCACTGGGCACACGCATCGGCTCCCGAGCTACGCTCGCGTGCGCCCCCCTAGACAGCTGGGAAGCCGAGGACGTCATATGACGCCCGCCCAGGATGGGAGATCCCTCCTGCAGATGTCATTTGACTATGTGCGGGGAAGGAAGTGGTTAAAAAAATGTACAAACATACAACTTAATAAAAACATATTTACATATATACAGAATAAATACAATTATATACAAACAAACAAAAATAGCTTACATCAGCATAGAAAACATAAAATGGCTTTTTGTGCAAGAAAAAAATATAAACAGAACTAAAATGTACAAACCAAAATATATATTAATATTATTATTATAATGACAGCTTTCGGGTAAGTAAAACGGGGGGCTGCAGCACTACAGAAGGTTTTTCACCTTAATGCATTAAGGTGAAAAACCATGAGGGTTTACAACCCCTTTAAAGTTCTCTCCAGAAATAGGAAGAGATAGCCCGGCCGCCACACACCTCAACCGGCCCGAGTAGTTAGCAAGTAAAAGCAGCCTCAACTCGATTCATCCAGGCCACGTCCCTAATATGTTTCGTCCCACCCTGGATCTCTATAATTAACCTCTCCTCAGCCTTCACCCTTGTTGGTCAGTGGCATCCAACTCATCGGACTTTGATAGCCTGAGTGGGGAACCTTAAGGTTTTTTTGTGGGTCACATTTAAAGTCCTGTTCTTACTTCCTTCTCCTCCATTGGATGGAGACAGAGGAAAGTACTTTGTAGCATTAACATTTAACCACCTCTTTACCACACTATAGCTGAAAGATAGCTACAAAATGTCTCTGTTGTTTACGGGAGGGCGTCCATGAACATCCTCCCGGAACCGCGCCTGTTGTGCACCCCCCTGTGGCACGCTTCCGGCGCGCTCTGTGGTAGGCTGTGTCCATCGGACACAGCCTATCACAGATCGTGGTAAAGGGCCACTGTGATTGGGCAATCACAGCTGATCATAGTGTAAACAGACTTGCAGGTTATCGGCTATACTTTCCTCACATTCTGTCACAGCATGAAGAGAGGAGAGCCGGTAACTGGTAATCCTGACAGGGGACATGTACACAGATGATCAGTAGACATGTGCAATTCATTTAGTTCCGAATTAGTTTTTTAACTAATTTTGCCAAAAATTAAAAAATTCCAAAATTCGTAATTCGAAAATTAGGAAATTCGGAAATTCGTAATTCGAAAATTCGAAATTCGTAATTCGAAAATTGGAAATTTGGAAATTTGAAAATTCGGATATTTGAAAATTCGGAAATTTGAAATTTGAAATCCAGAAATTAGAAATTCGAAATTTGGAAAATTCGGAAATTCGCAAATTTAAAAATTCGAAAATTCGCAAATTTGGAAATTTGAAAATCTGAATTTTTGGATTTCCGAATTTCCGGATTTTCAAATTTTTGAATTTCCAAAAAAGCAAAAAAACGAATGAAACGAAAACGAACAAAATTTTTGTCAGTGCACATGTCTAATGATCAGTGCCCTGATGATCAGTGCATCCCCACCAGTGCCCATCAATACTGCCCATCAGTGCTGCATATCAGTGCCTCCTCATCATTGCCCTCTATCAGTGCCTGTCAGTGCCCCTATCAGTGCCCATCAGCGCAGCCTCATCAGTGTCTATCAGTGCAGTTTATCAGTGCCCATCAGTGCAGCCTCATCAGTGTCTATCAGTGCAGTTTATCAGTGCCCATCAGTGCAGCCTCATCAGTGTCTATCAGTGCAGTTTATCAGTGCCCATCAGTGCAGCCTCATTAGTGCCCATCAGTGAAGGAGAAAATTACTTGGTTGTAATACTGACACATAATCACACACATAGGTTGGACTTGATGGACTTGTGTCTTTTTTCAACCTCACCTACTATGTAACTATGTAACTATGTAAAATTTTATAAAAGAAACTAAGAAAAAGTAGTTTATTTCAAAATTCTACGCCTGGACACTATCCACAATTATGCAAAATGTAATACTGCAATATATATTAAATATACTTTAATAAAATATAATAGGATGCCCCATTGTGTACAGAACTTTCTCCCCGAGAGAACAGGAGAGGAGAACGGAGGCTGCTGGTACAAGACGGTAATCCTCTTGGCGTTGAAGAGCGTACAGAACATGTTGATCTTTTTAAAATATAGATAAAATCTGAGTATGTTGAGC